>NC_141697.1:114983858-115587986 GCF_964263255.1 Lissotriton vulgaris | reverse complement strand
TTCAGCCCTCCCTGCCCCAATCCACTATCTCCTGTCTGGGAAGGTGTAACACCTCCCTGCGACAGGAAACCTATTGTCCAGGCCTCCTCTGCCGGAGTTTCGGTCAGCAGCAGGAGGCCAGACTTGTGTCTGTGGCAGCAGCATCCATTTTGTGATGCTGAGGCTCTGGTTAGATTTAACCGCGTTTAAGCAAACTAACATATCTTCTCCCTCTAGAAGGGTGGAATGCTACCCCGTCACCAGAACTGGCGAGGGGGTAGTATTCCAAAGCGTATGACACCTTACAGGACATGTTTCGATAAAGCCAAACCAAAGTTAGCAAGTAACCACGTGGATTATAATGCACTTAAATTTACATTTACATTTACTTTTACATTTACATTATAATGCACTTAAGAGTATATGGTATGGCAATATCCCAGAACAGCTAAAGGACATGGTTCCAAAAGCTGCAGACAGGCTCAGCTCATGCTAGAGCACCATCTCACAAAAAACCAAGCACTCTGCCTCCGGGATTGTTAAGGCCTGCCATAGGAGTGACTTATAGGTGCATATGTGTCCAGATATGGCTTTAGATATAGGTATACTATATCTAAGCAAGGGGTGATTACACCATCTTGCCCCAGCTGAGTGATCAGCCAGTTGTGTCAGTTTGGATAGCCAGTCAGGGGTGGCAAAAGATATGCTGCAGCCCCTGGTAGGCCTTGGATGCACCTATGCCCTGGGTACCTATAGTACTCTGTTACTCTGTACAGGGGCTGATAAGGTGATCCAATCCCAATTGGTAATGTACCTAAAGTACATGGATATGAATTTTACAGAGAGAGCAGATGGCCTGGGGCCCTGATTAGCAGGATCCCAGGCCAACTAAGTCGAAAACCTGCTAAACACTAGGCAAAAAAGTCTGAGGTAACCATAGTCAATTATCCACCTTCCTACACTGTGAGGAACTAGAGGACGGCAGTGATCAACCAGCGGGTGGCAGGGATGAACCAGAGGATGGCAGTGATCAACCAGAGGGTGGCAGTGATGAACCGGAGGGTGGCCACGATGAATCGCAGGGCCGCAAACAGGCTGGACACGTAGAAACAACATGGTCGCGACCGTTGCGACCACACAAGTAAGTTCGCGTTCACGAACTTGTACAAAACCCTCACGAACTGACAAAAACAGCAAATTCGCACGAATTCGCGAATTTTGCGAATTGCGAGTTCGCTTTCGCATGAATTTGCGGATCGCGAATTCGCAAATTTAGCCCATACTTAATGTTGATCCTCCACCATATAATGATTTAGGGAGCCATGATAAGTTCCATCTATCCGTAACGTTCTCAGAGGTCCGTTCTGTGTGCCATCACTGTACTCCGGCGGCAATCCCTGGAAGTCGATTCCGTTAAAGGACAAGTGCTAAGTTGCACAAGGGATGAAAGTGACTATTTTGGATGTGCACTGATGTAGTATTCTTAACACTACAGATGGACACAACACAGGTTTTATAAAAATAAGTATTCTTTATATAGACTCAAACACAAGACCACAAACGACAAAAATCCACAATACTACACTTAAGATTACTTAAAAGATGATTAAAGTCTCTTAGTTCATGTTGTTGGTAAATACGACAAAGTTCTCAATAAAGTACCTGGATGCGTAACGCAAAGTGAACAAAAGGCTCGCAAAAGGTGAGATGTGTCTGTTCCGTGACCCAGGGAATGGTTGCGTCCTTCCTCAATGCTTGCGCAGAGTAGGGGACTCGTCGTGAGCCTTACCTGTGCTGAGGTGATGCGTAGATTCTCGGCCTGCGGGACGGTTGCGGTGATGCGATGATCCGGTTGTTATGCGAGAAGATGGCACCCTTGATGCGGCGATGCAATGACGATGCGATGACACCCTGGCAGCCTTGCGACAACTCTACTTTGCAGCCGCGACAGGCCCTGTGACACGCTTCTCCGGTGATGCGATGGAGACTCTCACAATGGTGGCACGCTTCTCCGGTGATGCGACAGCAGACAGCTTCGATGAACACAGGCTTCCAGGGAGATGCAACAAAGGCTCGCTTCTCTGGCATAGCGAAGATTTCAGCTGCGGTGGCGACACGCTTCTTCTCGATGCGTCGCGCTTCCAGCTCCAAGTGGCATGCAATGTCTGGAGTCAGAATTCCCTGCAAGGAAATTCAGGAGGGAGCTAGAGGTGAAGACTTTTGTCCCTGAGACTTCAGCAGGAGGCAAGCACAGTTCAAGCCCTTGGAGAATATTCTGTAGATGAAAGTGCTTACAAAGTTCCTTCTCCTTTCCCTTGGCAATGAAGCAATCTCTGCAGGCCAACCCAGCAAACATCACACTGGCAGAGGGGCAGCCCAAACTCCTGCAGCTTCCTTGGTTCTTCTCCTTGGCAGCAGGGTTTCTTGTTCCAGAAGTGATCTAATTTCTTGGGATCAGGGTCCCAATATTTATACCCCAAAATCCTTTGTTCTCTAATGGCAGAGAGGCCTCTGCCTAGTCCAAACCAGTTCCTGAGCACTTTGTTTACATAACTCTCGTCTTCATTTCACTCTGCAGGGTGGAGACATCAGCCGCCCCACAAGAGGTGGAGCCAGCACAGAGGAGGGAAGATACAGCTCTGGAGCACTCTGTTGACATGATTCCTCCTCTCCTTTCACAGTGCCGGGCAGAGACATCAGACAAGCCACAGGGGGTGGAGCCAGCATTGTAGAGGGAAGACCCAGCCCTATTCAGTTGCCAGGTGCAACTCCTACCTCCCATCTAGATGCAGATCTCTGTATTCACCACTGGGCTGCCCCAGCCTGTCCCCTGGAATCCCCCCAGCCCTGTCACACACAAACCCAGACAAGGAATACACAACCCAGCAGAGGCAGGCTCAAATAGTTAGGCAAGCAAATACCTGCTTTCAAAAAGTGGTATTTGCAAACACAGAATATTAAAATACACTTCACTAAAAGATGTATTTTATTATTCTGAGTTCAGGCATACTAAATTCGAATTTCTACCATGTTCCCTGAGTCAGTTAGGATTATAAGAAAGTAATAATCTAACTGCCCATTCTGGCCTACGAGAACAGATATCCTTCAATAGTGAAAACCGAAAATGGCTGTAATTCACCATTAGGACATGCTACACACATCACAGCATGTCCTACCTTATATTTACAAGGCAGCCTGCCCTTGGACCTACCATAGGGGTGTCTAATATGAAGCAAAGGGAAGGTTTAGGGACTGGCAAGTGGGTGCACTTGGCCAAGTCGACATGGCAGTGCTAGACTGCACATAGGCCTTGCAATGGCAGGCCTGAGACACACTTTACAAGCTACTTTTGTGGGTGGCACAACCAGTGCTGCAAGCCCACCACCAGCATTTGATTTACAAGCCCTGGGCACACATGGTGCACTGTACTAGGGGCTGACAGGTAAATAAATAACCCAATCATTGAATAACCAATTAGTATATAAATTTAACATAGGGAGTACTTGCACGGTGGCACTGATTAGCAGTGGCACTGTGCCCAAAGCATAAAACCAGCAAAAACATATCCAAACAGAGGAGGCAATCCGTCAAAAATGGAAGGGAGACTCACACCAATGATGCCAGGTCTAACAATTGGATAAACATAAAAAGGAGATCAAGCTGAAAAAGGTGACAAAATTCAATAGAGACAGAGTCGTCTACGCCACCGGTAGAGTTTATACATTTGCACGTCGCTATGATTCAAATTTCAAGAAACAAACTATGGAACAGATCCAAGCATAGGAACAACACATAATCTCATGTTTTGAAAGCTTTGAAGTCAGTTCGGGGGATGAGGCAACCTAGATGGTCAGACCGAAAAAGGATTTTCTGGGTGAAATGCGGCTGCTGTGCATGACGACGAGGGGAAGAGGAAAAAGCTTTCCCCTCCCAACATCAAGAACGGAAGAATAAAAAGAACAAGGCGCAGGAGGAAAAGGCAGAGGAAGAGGAAAGAAAGGGATATAACCATGATCACTGACCCTGATTTGCAACAGGAAGATAATCTGGTGATTAATTTATCCAACACGATTCTTAATGAAAAACACACAAGACTACTAAATAAGGGACTGACATTTTGCCCAGACTCAGGCATGGATCTTGCATTAGCTCAGGTGGACCTTTATAAATTTTGCAGAAAACTAAAATTTAGAAAGTTTTTCGTTAATAGGCCCAATCCAATGCCCAGGACTCCATACAGAATATCCCTAACAAACCTCACAAGAGAAGGCATTGAAACCCTGAGAGCAATACAAGATTTAATGAACAATAATATATCACATGTGTCCACACCTGATGGGTGATCTATGTACATCTATGGGTATTGACATCAATAGGTGTGTGAGCAGTGGAGGTAAAGGTAAATCCAGATTTTGCCCACAGTTACCTCCAGGTAATTAGGTGGATGTCTTTCAGGAACTGGTGGCAAAAGACCTGAGGCACATCTACATAAAAGAAAAAAAAATCAGAAACCGCAATAACTGTAACATGAAAAGGGAAGATTGGTGGGCACTCACAGACCTATGGCAGGATATGAATATTGTCATTAAACAGTCCGATATGGGCGGCAAAATCGTGGTGATGGATCCGAATAAATATCAACAGGAGATCAGAAGACAGTTGGGGGATTCAACCAACTACGAGAGACTGAAGAACGATCCAATCCATAATATTAAGTCCATCTTCCATGTGAAGTTACACCAATGCCATGAAGATGGCCTAATAGATGAGGATGAGCTACAGTACCTGAAAGTAGACCATTCAATCATGCCAACACTCTATGTACTGCCTAAGGTTCATAAGAGTCTTGAAAATCCTCCTGGCCGCCCAATTGTTAGCTCGTGTGGATCTCTTCTTGAAAACAGCTCAAGGTTCATAGCCATTTTTATCTTCTCTTATGTTGCAAATCTACCATCGTATATGCGTGACTCTGTGGATTTTCTGAACCAGATTAATAACACCCCATGGAAACCAAGTTATATCATTGTCATGGTCGACGTAGTCTCGTTATTCACCTCAATAATTCATGAGGATTGTCTTAAAGCATGCAACCATTTTTTAAGATCAAGGGGGCATATGTAAGAAGCCGTTTGCGATTCGCAAATGCCAGAATTTGCAGAATTCTGGCGTTTGCGAATCGCAAACGTGTTTTAGTATGTATGGGCCACAAAGCAAAATAAGGAATCGCAAAAAATGCAATTCCTTATTTTGCTCAAGCATTTAAGGAATCACAATTTTGCGATTCCTGAAATGCTATGTAGGGGTTACTTGCAAATTGCGATTTTGGCTTAAGGAATCGCAAAATACCGCCTACTCCGAGTAGATGGTATTTTGCGATTTCCTGTTAAAATGCAATTTTTTTAATTTCAAAGTGCCATGTGGTGCACAGACATGCCTTTAGGGCATGTCTGTGCGCCACATGTACCTACATGCACATTCCAGGGGTGCAACAGGTGTCCTTTGGACACCCTGGCACCCTTGGAATTGCTATTCTAAAATTGCGATTTTCGCATAGAAAATCACAATTTGAGAATGTATCCCCATTCATTCCTATGGACCTCTTGGCCCATAGGAATGAATGGGACACTCATTCCTTAATTGCGATTCGCAATTTGCTAATCGCAATTAAGGAATTTTAGAGATTCGCAAAAAAATTGCGATTTATTACATACATTCCATTTTGCAATTCTCAAATAGCGATTCCTTAAAAATCGCTATTTGAGAATCACAAAATGTAAATTACATACATATGCCCCAAGGTCCCTTAACTTATTGAGTCACACAAAAATGCTTCTCGAAATGATGTCCTTTTATCTTACCAACAATTTTTTTATTTTTGATGGCATGTTTTACAGGCAGAATCAAGGGACTGCCATGGGGACATCATTCGCTTCAACCTATGCGAACTTGACCATGGGCTTTTGGGAGGCAGAATGTTTGTGGTCAGAAAGTAATAACACCAACTTGGAGAGGCTGGTGCTATGGGTCCATTATATTGAGGATCTCTTCCTTTTATGGGAGAGAGAAGAAGATAATTTGAAGGATTTTCTATCATCGCTCAATGATAATTCCCTCAATCTACGGTTTACATATACATACAGCAGGACCTTTGTAGATTATCTTGATATACGGGTCTATATTGAGAACAAATATGCACCACCCTCTTCCAAAAGACCACATCCTGCAACAGCATTCTATCAGCCAAAAATGCACACCCAAAAGCCCTAAAATGGAGCATTCCGTATGGGGAGTTCCTGGGGGATCGCAGGAATTGCTCTGAGGAAGGGGAGTACACTAGACAAGTAGACCTAATGTTCGCCCGTTTTTGCGAAGAGGATATCCAATCATGGTTTCGGAAAATGCACGACTTACGGCTACAAACATGAAGAGGGAGGATCTACTACTACCTAAAAGTACTGAGATATCAACTGAACAAACTGCTGAAACAACAAGGTTCATTATGGATTTGAATAGTTCCAATATCAGAGTAAAACAGGCAATAAACAAACACTGGAATATTTTGAAAAAGGACCAAGATCGTAAACCAGTTATTGCACAGCATGCGAACATCACTTACAGAAAGGTACTGCCATTGGGCGACCTGTTAACACAAAGTTACTTTATCAACAAAAATGCCCAAAAAAGTACCTGGCTATCTTACAAAGGGTTTGTCAAATGCCATAAGTGCAAAACCTGAAACTATGGGCAGAATATGGTGGAAATAACAACCATCCAAGGTTGCAAAAAAGGCCATTAAAGAGAGCATCACAAGCGAGACCACACATGTGGTATATCTGCTGGAGTGTGGATGTGCACAACTTTATGTTGGGAGTACGGTGAATAAACTTAAATTACGCATCCTCCTGCATCTGCGGGCTGTGACCAATAAAGATTTCATGTATGTAATGGCTAAGCACATTTGGAAAGAGCATGATGGCATTTTTGATACACTTTTCATTGCGCCCTGCTTGCGACATGCCTGATGTGTCATATTTGCAATAAAATGCTTCATGTCACAAAGTGTTACAGATAGGTCAGTATTTCGATGTATCTGTAGGCACAAAAATGACGCATTGCTGGAGTGTGTCACAAAAGTGGAGAAACTTCAGCAATGGGTCATTTAACATGGGCAAGTCCAATTTCAATGTGCCTGCATCAGTCTTACGTCTGCTGTGGGACAGGCGTAAGATATTGACACATTTGCTTCCTAGAAGTGGCGCAGTGAAATCTCATAGATTTCACTGCGTCACTTCTATGAGGCTTACTTGCATCGGAACGCCCACCCTGCATACATTATACCTGGTGTAGGCATAATGTGGCATAGAGGTGTACAAAGTGACGCATCACTTTGTTAATATGCAACATGGTGCATGTTTTACGCAGCTGGTGCATCACAAAAAGTGACACACCAGAGGCGCAAAAGTGACGCAAGGGCTCATAAATAAGCCCCTGAATGTTGGACAAATATTTTCGATAGCAATTCACTGCACACGCACACATACAGTGGAACAAAAGGTGTATGTTAATTTCTTACACGCACACTCACTCACAAAAAGTGCGTTACTTTCTTCTCCTAAAGCCATGGTAATCAGGGGCGGCCTCTCCGTTATGATAGAGGAGAGTCACCCCACTATGTGGCAGCAGAGGTAAACACTTGAAAAATAAAATGATGATTAACCAATATTATTATCATTTTATTTTTCTTCTTACCTGCGGCTGAGCTCAAATGTGTATTAGGGCGGTGTAAAGATCCAAGAGTCGTTTCCGCAGGAATACCAGGAACCGAAGCCAAGCCCAACCCGTCCCCCCTGCACCTCTTGTTCCTATCAAACTCTAGAACACAATGGTGGTATGGAGGGAAAAGAGGGACCAAAACAAGGGAAGAAAAGGGAGAAAACAGGACTCCACGGTCTAGTATCCCTCAAGGCGGAAGCAGGTGCTAAAAGGAAAGGGTTAGGTTAATACAAAGCAAGAATAAATAATCATCAAACACTTGATATATAGACATCGTTATCTTACCTAGAAGAAGGCAAGCAGTCACTTAGGTCTACAGGTTGCTTTGTATTCAAGCGTATTTACTGAACCACGCCACCAAATGGAAAAGCCTGATGTCAGCCTATTAAAGCTTGAAGAAAGATATTTCCCCAGGTCTCTCAATGAACATCTATAAAAGGGAGAAGGTTCTATCCTCTTCTTACCATGCAGTGCTCTTGGGTGAACTAAGTATCAGGTTTGTACTAAATATTGGTCTTTTGATGGGCTTATCTAAAACATAGCAATGCAAAAGTAAGCAAAAACGGAATCTTATGTCAGGATAGTTATAATAATTTAGGCACAAAAACACCTTACCAGATCTTCATGCCCCTGCACTGCGACGAATGCCAGCTTCCATAATAAAACCAGTGAGTCCAAATAAAGAAAGAAATATGGGAAGAATCAACCTGGCGGACCACAACTCCCACAATCCCCCTGGAGAACTCCCAAACCCACGCCCGCAAGTCCGGCCAATCGACGGAACTGTGTGTCCAGCCGATAGGCCGAACAGCGCAACACAGGGAAAGAGTCCCCCGAGGGGAAGGAGAGAAGACAGCCGGCTCAGGAGGTCAGGGGATATAGGGAAAATGGGGTCCGTCAAATAGGCAGAAGAGACGGAGGACCGTCTAAGCAGCTCGGAAGACTGAGGCAATGAGGAGACACTAGAAGTGCTTTAAACAGAAGCCGGAATCACACTAAGCTCCAGACTCAGCAACAGACACAGGAGGGAGCAACAGATGGAGAACGCCAAACCAGGACAGTAGGGAATCGACGGAAAGGGCTCGACGGAAGTGACGCGCCACAAACTGCAAGCGAGAACACTAGAACGCGAGGCCCAGAGTAGCGGGGAAGTCAGGCTTTAGACTCTTGCCTGACCCCCTCGTGCATGCACATTACTGGGCGGCTATCTTTGTCAGGCAGCGCCAACTGGCCGGAATACTGGCAGGCGTGACAGTACACCCCCCTACAGACCCCCCCACTGGTTTTGGCTTGTTGGGGTGTTGTCTGTGGAACTGTCTCTCTAACCTAGGTGCATGTACCTGACTAGCTGGTTCCCAAGTACGTTCCAGTACACCATACCCTCTCCAATGTATGAGATACTGTAGTCTTCGCCTGACTCTCCTGAAGTCTAGGATGGCTTCTACTTTGTATTCCAACTCAACATCTAGGTCTATAGGTGGAGGGGATACTGATAGTTTGGTACCTGGTTCAACAGGTTTCAGTAATGACACGTTGAACACGGGATGTATTCTCATGGATGTGGGGAGGTCAAGTTTCATGGCTACTGGAATTAGGACCTTCAGGATCTTATAAGGTCCTATATATTTAGGTTTGAATTTACAGGCACTCTTCATGTTAATGTATTTGGTTGATAGCCATACTTCATCTTCTTGAGTATACGGGGGCTCCTGACGTTTATGGAGATCAGCTCCCTTCCTGTACCTGGTCTTAGCCTGTTCTAAATTGTCTTGTGTGAGCTTATGATTGCGTTGTATCTCTTGTATCCAATCACTGGCTGCTGGTGTGGAACAAAGGGAAGACGAAGTGACCGTGGAGGAGAAGCTAGGGATGAGTCTTGGATGATAACCATAAGTACTGAAGAAAGGCGTGAAATCCGTCGATGCATGATGACTGTTCTTGTACGCTATTTCTGCCAACCAATGCAACTCATCCCACTCTGTTAATGATTGTAATGCCTGAGTTCTGATATATTGTTCAAAGCACTGGTTAACCCTCTCTGTCTGCCCGTCTGTCTGTGGGTGGTGACTTGATGAGAGCCTCAAATCTACTGATAAGAGTGCACACAGACCTTTCCAGAATCTGGAAACGAACTGGGTAGCCCTATCTGTGATCAGAACAGAAGGGAGTCCATGTAACTACTTGTTGCAAAAATACAGAGGCTAATGTCTTAGCGGTAGGGATTCCTGCCAAAGGTATAAAATGAGCCAACTTGGTGTAAGTGTCGACCACAACCAATAATGTGTTAATAACCAATAACCAATACCTCTCTGCTGGTATAGTGCTTATTGAGATTGTGTTCCACGTTACTGCTTTTCATTTATGTGTATTTGTGTAGCGCTTCGAAGCGCTCGCCACTGCTGGGCATTACATAGCATTTTTGTAGACGTTTTCTTTGTGTGAGTCAATCTGCCTGCCTGCCGCCTAGCGCGTAGCGCTTTTCCACTGCTGCCTTAGAATCATTGTAATGTAGCGCTTTATTGGCATTATAGCCCCTCGACCCTCGCAGCATTTGTTTGTTGCCATTTTGTTTAGCTTCTTATTGGCCCGTCCCAGACCCTCCCTCCACCTCGCACCCGCCTCCCAGCTGACCCTCCCACGCTCCGCCCCCTCCACTATCCATTTAAGACAGATGTCCCAACGCGCATCGTCCACGCGCAGCGGTCGCGCCGAAGGTGCGCCAAAGGTAAGCCCGTCTATGCCCGTCCGCGCCTGGACCGCGCCCAGCGCCAGACCCCCTGGCCCCCGTCCCACCCACCCCACCCGCATTACTTACGCCGCCTCCACCCTCCTAGCCCTTAACCCCGGCCGACTCTCCGACTGCGCTCAAGCCGCCCCCGGACACACCCATGGACCCTTCACGTGCAACTCCTGCAAGTTTGACGGCACCAAGACCAACTCCACATCCACTAACACCAAACAGAGACCTGACACCAACCACCTAAAATGCATCCTGCTCAATACCCGCTCGGTCCCCAAACACGCCATCGACCTCTGGAATCTACTAGACACCATCTCTGCGGACGTCGCCTTCCTAACTGAAACATGGATGAACACCTCCTCAGCCCCAGACATCACCATTGCCATCCCGGAAGGCTACAAGATCATCCGAAAAGACCGCAACAAGCAAACAGGAGGAGGCATCGCTATCGTCCACAAGAATTCCATCCGAATCTCAACCAGCTCAGACGTCAACCTCGCTAGCGCCGAGCACCTTCACTTCCAGATCCACACCGACCCCAAGACCACACTCAGAGGCACCCTCCTCTACAGGCCACCAGGACCCCGAGCACAATTCAGTGAAGACATCACTGACTTTATCACCCCACACGCCCTTCCCTCCAAGGACTACATTCTACTGGGAGACCTCAATTTTCATCTGGAAAAAAGTAACGACAGCAACACCACCGCCCTTCTGGAAAATCTCGCCAACCTCGGATTCAAACAACTTGTTAATACCCCCACTCACCTCGCAGGTCACACACTCGACCCTATCTTCACCACCAGCAAACATATCTCCTTCAGTCACACCACAGCTCTCCATTGGACGGACCACAGCTGCGTTCACTTTATCTACAAAAAGACCACAACCCACAACCATCCTCAACCTACTCTGCGAAGAAACTGGAACAAAATCACCACCGACCAGATCTCCTCATCGCTTCTTCAAAACCCTCCTGCCCACTCATCGAACGCCAACCAAGCAGCCATTAACCTCACTCAATGGCTAACCAACAGCGCCGACAACCTAGCATCCCCGAAAAAACTTCAAATCAAACAAGGCAACAAAAACGCCCCCTGGTTCAACGATGATCTTAAGAAATCCAAGAAACTCTGTCGCTCCTTTGAGAAGGCCTGGAAAAAAGACCCAAACACCAGCACCAGAGACGCCTTTAAAAACGCCACCCGCATACACCACCAACTGATCCGAACTGCCCAGAAAGCCGCTTTCAAAGACCGACTTGACAACAACGCCCACAACAGCAAGGAATTATTCAACATCGTCAAAGAATTCACTAACCCCACTGCCAACTCCAACGACATCACTCCCTCTCAAGACCTCTGCGACTCCCTAGCTTCGTTCTTCCACAACAAAATCGCAGACATCCACAACAGCTTCGACAACCAACCCGGAGACCAACCCACCCAACCTTCTGCCACACCTTCACCCCCCTTGAACATCCTTAATGACTGGAACACAATCTCCACAGATGATACCATCCGCCTGATGAACTCCATCCACTCAGGATCCCCCTCGGATCCATGCCCTCACCACATCTTCAACAAAGCAGATTCCATCATCGCACCCCACCTCCGAGATGTCATCAACTGCTCCCTCACCTCCGCCACCTTCCCAGATAGCTGGAAACAGGCCGAACTCAGCGCCCTTCTGAAAAAACCCACAGCTGACCCCACCAAACTCAAAAACTACCGCCCCATATCACTCCTTCCATTCCCGGTCAAAGTCATCGAGAAAGCTGTCAACAACCAGCTCGCCGCCTTCCTCGAAACCAACAAATCCCTCGACTCCTCACAGTCCGGCTTCCGAGCCAAACACAGCACTGAGACCGCACTCATCGCAGCAACAGACGACATTCGAACTCTACTGGACTATGGTGACACCGTCGCCCTCATCCTCCTCGACCTCTCCGCAGCCTTCGACACAGTCTGTCATAGCACCCTGTTACAACGCCTCAGTAACATCGGAATTCAAGGAAAAGCACTGGAGTGGATCACCTCGTTCCTTGCCGGAAGAACTCAGAGAGTCCGCCTCCCTCCATTCAAATCAGAAGCCACTGAAGTCATTTGCGGCGTGCCACAAGGATCTTCACTCAGCCCCACCCTCTTCAACGTATACATGAGCCCCCTCGCGACCATCGCACGTCAACACAACCTCAATATCATCTCCTACACTGATGACACTCAACTGATCCTCTCACTCAACAAAGACC
Organism: Lissotriton vulgaris; assembly: GCF_964263255.1. NCBI lineage: Eukaryota > Metazoa > Chordata > Amphibia > Caudata > Salamandridae > Lissotriton > Lissotriton vulgaris. Next base: position 115,575,243 of record NC_141697.1, on the reverse strand, counting down.
CTAACACCGCCAAAACCAACCTACATAAAGGAATGAGAGAAGTAGCCGCATGGATGAAGCACAGCCGTCTGAAACTGAATTCCGACAAAACAGAAGTCCTTATCTTAGGTACCTCCCCCTCCGCCTGGGACGACTCGTGGTGGCCAGAATCCCTTGGAAAAGCACCCATCCCAACAGACCACGCACAAAACCTGGGCATCATTCTGGACTCATCACTCTCGATGACCAGACAAGTCAATGCAGTTTCATCATCTTGCTTCAACATTCTTTGCATGCTCAAAAAAACGTTTCGCTGGATCCCCACTGAAACTAGAAAAACGGTCACCCACGCACTGGTTACAAGCCGCCAGGACTACGGAAACACCCTATACGCCGGTACCACCGCAAAACTTCAGAAAAAACTCCAACGCATCCAGAACGCATCAGCCAGACTCATTCTAGACATTCCGCGTAAAGATCACATTTCTGGTCACCTGAAAAACCTCCACTGGCTCCCCATCAATAAGAGGATAACATTCCGCCTTCTAACCCACGCACACAAAGCACTTTGCGAACTTGGACCCGAATGCCTCAACACACGACTTTCCGCGAACGGAACGGATTGGGTCAAAAGTTCAAGCTGACTTTTGTAACTCTTTTAGAAAGGTGCCGGCAAGCTGCCAGAGCCATTCTAAAATAGTTACAAAAGTCAGCTTCAACAGGAAGCTCTAATAGATAAAGTAAAGCAGGTGCTGCTCAAATTCAGTTACACAATCATTAATCACCCCAAACTTGGGGTGATTAATGATTGTGTAACTTAATTTGACCTTCAACTGGAGCACCTGCTTTACTTTATCTATTAGTGCTTCCTGTTGAAGCTATTTCTAGCTATTTTAGGATGGCGCTGGCAGCTTGCCGGCGCCATTCTAAGTGGGGCTGAGGGCAGAAGGGCACAAAAGTGGGACAGAGGGTAGAAGGGGACAAAAAATGAGTGGGGCAAAGGGCAGAAGGGCACAGAAACGAGTGGTACAGAGGGCAGATGGGCATAAAAAACGAGAGGGTGGCAGTGATTAAGCAGGCGAAAAAAAAAAGCGAAATTGCAAAGCGCCTCGTGAACACCCACGAACACGCAAAGTGCCTCGCGAACACGCAAAGTACCTCGCGAACACCCGCGAATACGCAAAAATTAAAAAATCTGCAAATTTGCACAAATTTGTGAATTTTGCGGATTGTCAATTCGCAAATCCGCAAATTGGCGAATTGCAAATTCGCAAAATTTGCCCATGCTTAATTACCCAACATATTGGCTAAATCTTCCATAGTCACTTGGGTCATGGCACTCGGGCGGAAATAACAGCGTGGGCTTCGTGTTCTGTAAAGATCCAAGAGTCGTTTCCGCAGGAGTACCTGGAACCGAAGCCAAGCCCAACCCGTCCCCCCTGCACCTTTTGTGTCTATCAAACTCTTGAACACAATGGTGGTATGGAGGGAAAGGAGGGAACAAAACAAGGGAAGGAAAGGGAGAAAACAGGACTCCACGGTCTGGTATCTCTCAAGGCGGAAGCAGGTGCTAAAAGAAAATGGGTTAGGTTAATACAAAGCAAGAATAAATAATCATCAAACACTTAATACATAGACGTCTTTATCTTACCTAGAAGAAGGCAAGCAGTCACTTAGGTCTACAGGTTGTTTTGTATTCAAGCGTATTTACTGAACCACGCCACCAAATGGAAAAGCCTGATGTCAGCCTATTAAAGCTTGAAGAAAGATATTTCCCCAGGTCTCTCAATGAACATCTATAAAAGGGAGAAGGTTCTATCCTCTTCTTACCATGCAGTGCTCCTTGGTGAACTAAGTATCAGGTTTGTACTAAATATTGGTCTTTTGATGGGCTTATCTAAAACATAGCAATGCAAAAGTAAGCAAAAAGGGAATCTTATGTCAGGATAGTTATAATATTTAGGCACAAAAACACCTTACCAGATCTTCATGCCCCTGCACTGTGACGAATGCCAGCTTCCATAATAACACTAGTGAGTCCAAATAAAGAAATAAATATGGGAAGAATCAACCTGGCGGACCACAACTCCCACAGAGTGTTGAGGGCAGTAAGTGCGTCGGTTTGTGAACATATATATTTTGAATATTTTACAGTATCCGGTTTCCACCAAATTTGTCAGGGTCAAAGTGCAGGATTAAACAAATCTGTACATTTCCATTCAGGTGATCATTTGCTAATGCCTGGTACTCATTTTAGGTTTCACCTGTACAGCACTTGCACTGTGCTTGAGAAAACGATTGTGTTTAATATAATATAAACCTACAAGGGACTCATATCCTGCTTCACTCTCTCACTATATAATACTCACTCTTTCACTTTTTACTACTCGCTCTCTAATACTCTCTTTACTAATAACTCTCTCCTACTCACTATCAACTACACACTCTACTACTTACTCTGTGTGTGGGTGCGAATGCAATAGGTCTCGCATATGCAAACGATTAAGCTATTGGCAATGTAAATGACACTGCCATTTATTTATGATTTAAAAAAAAAAAAAGACAGGAGCAATGCCAATAGCTCTACCTTTAATAATGCAGAGACCATTGCATTGTAAATGCTTGTTTTTAATTTGTGCCCCAGTTGGACATTTATGGAGACTTTCAGCCTCTTTCAATAAAGGTCCTGGTGCTTCGCACAGCTGCAGGGTGGATGGTAAATTAAGAGGAGCCCTTGGCTGCTAGCGCATTTAGTCCGAATAGTATTTTAATCGTTAAGGGCCACGCTGATCTAATGGTTTTCAATCCTGGCCTATGCTCATGGGAAGGCTGAAATCTCCCCGTTAAATAGACACAGTATTGATCAACTATTTCAGCAGCACTGACTCCCACCATGGATCACAATCATTCACTTCGGTTTCAAGGAGAAAACACCTGTTCAAACACTTCAATGGTCTTGCATGTTAAGTATGTTTAAATAATTGTATTTTGTTTTCTATTTAAATGTCTCATTTTAAAGTTTGGACGTTTAAATAGTAAATCTGACCCCCTTCAAAGCCCAATGATTTCGCTGCTTTTGATTTTGATGGCATGGTAATAGTAAACGTGACCCCTGCAAAGTCCAGCACTTTCCCTACTGTTGCTCCGATTGGGATGGGAATGGGACATTTGAACCCTCGAAAGTCCAACAGTTTGCCTAGTATTGTTTAGTTAGGATTATTAAATATTCTGTTTTTTTATCTTTATTAATAAAAGCACATATTTTGTAATTGTTATTTATATTTTAGTTTTGGTGTTTTTGTATGAATTGTACTTTTTAATTTAATTTGATATATGTTTTTCTGATACTCATTCTTATGTATGTATATATCTATCTATATATATGTATATATATATCCACCTATATATATTGCTGCAGGTCTGCGTTGTCACGGCGTGCTGCCAGAACACCGGGGTGGCAAGCAAAACGCCTGTGCCCAGGCCTGTTTAACAGATCCTACATTTCTGATCGTTATTAAAAACGGATTGGCACTCGTTGTAGCTGGTATTCAATTTTAAATTTATTTCAGCTTGACCAAGATATTAAAAGAGCGTCAGATGCGTTTTGGCAAAAAGCCTTTCTCACAGCGCCCGAGCAGGAGAACAGCCCGCATATAACGTCATGCATACAGAAAATTGACAAAGGACAACGCAAGTTACTGTTTTCTCGCGTTCATCTTGTAGCAAGTACTCTCTTAACAACCTCAAAACATTTTTCACTGCAATCGAATACATAATTTACTTTCTACACATATTGATTACATTAAACAAATAGATCCAATGTATGTAAAATAAATATAAAACCACAAGTCCCAGAATCCTTCAGCTTGCACACACAGAATTGTGCTTCGGGTTGAGCGGTCGGCCTCGTAGCTGTGCCAGAACCTTTGTCAAATGATGCAGCTCAAAGTTGTTGCAGCGGAGTGAATCTCGGTCCCGAGATTCACTCTGGTCCAACAATTTGACTATTCAAATGTGAAGTAAAGGCCACACGCTGCCTAACATAATCATCCTCTAGTAAAGCTAAGACTTCCCTTCCACCAAAAAAATATGAACTCCAACTTTGTTTGATTCACACTGCGAAATCGGCTGATTTCGCCTTAATAGTGATTGGTCTTGAAGAGAACCCCCATCTTTAAACTCTACGGGTTTCAAAAAGAGTCGACCTTCCATGTTTGTTCGGTCATGTATTTAGACCTTGCATGTTGCTTGGGGTCTTGTTTTGGCTGTGTAACAAGTGTAACCACCACAAAGTTATAATTTCACACAGTTACCTTTGGTTTTTCTTCAATTGATTAATCCTTGCCTCATGTTTTTGAAAAAACAGACAAGACCTTACTGTTATATGTTCTGTGTTTTATGTCGTCCATATACGTGATTGGTTTGTCCTTGATGGTGTCTAGCATTTATGCATTCTTGTTGAATCAATCATGGCTCTTTGAGACACCAACTCTCCAGTACAACTCTGGACCTGTGAATGCCAGGAAGAAGGACTGCTGTGCTACTAAAAGGACTGCCACTCTACTCGGCTACTGACTGACCTGAAGGAATTGCTGCCCTGCCGTGCTGACCTGCTGCCCTCTTGCCTTCGTGAGAAGCACTGGATCTGAAATTCTTGATCCCAGAACCCCAGAGTGACTCCAAGGTCTAGCGGGCTGGCCTCCTGATCTGAAGCCTCAGTGACACAGCAGTCTTCCAACAACCTTGCCTCTGGACCTGCCATCTGCCATCTGTGAGTGTACCCTGCCAAGGCATGCCACCCCAGTCCTGGACCCTTGGAAGTGGGCCTCTGTCGATCCAGCAGAACTGGTGCATCTCCTCTGCTGTGTGGCGCAACCATGAGCAGAATTAATGCATGGGGAGAGGAGTTGGTCTAACTGATAGGGCGGTTGACCTCGAATCTGGGGAACTGGGTTTGAGTCTCAGCAATAATGTTGAAGGTCCTGTGATTCTGAGTAAATCACTTAACCCCTTGCATGATTATGTTGAACTTGAGCCCTGCTCGTCATGAGGCACAGTGGAGCTGTGCTCATGATGAGCAGGGTTCGTCATAACGCCACTCCCCCGCGTGGTGAATTCCACACCATGCGGGTGTTCTATTGGAGTGGGCGGAGTCATGACGAGTCCAGCTCGTCATGAGCCCAGCTCCACTGGGCAGCATGATGAGCTGGGCTCGTCATGAGCACTGCTGTGCCGCGCGCGGCCCCTCACCCCCGCACCACGGGGAATTACCCCCTCTGCGAAGGGGTTAATCTCCCTGTGTCTATCAAACATGAATCTGTCCACATGAAACTCAACTGGTGCTATGTAAAGTTCTCTGATACCCGATACCTTCTGGTCAAGTTCGCACTATATAAAATTTAGCAATAAAAAAATTTGCATCACCGATGCTGCATTGATTGGATCTTTTGCAAAGACCTGCATCGCCGCCAAAGCCCACAACCTTTTTTAGAACTGCTGCTGTGGGACGCATCCTTGGTGCAGGACCATGAATATCTCATAAATGGCAGCCTTGATGAAAACGACGGACTCTGCATTGCAGCCTCACACCTCCTCAGAAAAGACACATGACCCTATAACCGCTTGCACGCCCTCATTAACTAATGGAAAGGGGCGACCACTCGGTCCCCCCGAACGTATGGTAGGGGGCCCTGATCCTCCCGGGAAACCATTTTGGGCGGGAGGGGCGTGTCTCGGCTGGAATGCACGAAGCGGCGTAGCCGGGGCGCGCCTTTTCCCGCCCAAGAGGGGTTGTCCTAGACACCTACACCGTTGGTCACGCCCCGTAGGCATACCAGAGGAGGGTATACGCCCTCCCGAAGAGGAATAAAAGGAGCAACAATCCAAAGAAGCATCCTCTTGTTCCTGTGCTTGGAAGCTGCACCCTCTCGTTGCATGTGAGCCCTCGACGGAACAAGGAGCAATTTTGAGAACTTGTAATTTTTGTGTTTCTCTTCCAGGAGCCTTCTCTTCACTTTGGACCTCCGGATACAGGACCTCGTTGAGCAGCTAAGCAGCAAAGGTTGAGTATCCGAACAACGATGCCTGGCAAGAAGGTTGGAAAGAAGGCTGGGACGGAGCAGATGCTCCACACGCTGATGAAAGATATGGCGAGCATGAAGAAGCAAATGGCGGCAATGAACAGTACGGGCAGACCGAAGAAGGTCATCGGACCAGCATTGCCGGGAGTAGTTCCCGCAGGGAGAGGTAAAAGGGCCAGGAATAGGGCGGCAGGGGGGGAGGCCCCAGTTCCCGAGTCACCCCCGGTAAGCCCAGTCAGTCCGGTCGAGGTCCCGGTACCGATCCCGGATCCGGCCCAACCGATTCCGGTTATAGTTACGCCCAGTAGCGAGGAGGACATGCCTCCTGAGTTGGCCGCCCAGTTGGCCGCGTGGCTTGGGAAGAATAACGAGGGTGCGGCGGCACCCGGGGACACAGCACCCGGGGACACAGCGGCAATCGCGAGATGCTGCGAAGGCGAATCTCCCTCTTGTCCCCTCACAGATTCCTTCGGAAGGACCAACGGCTGGCGGTGAAGAATCAGCGGGACCAGCTATGGAGTCTGGTAAGCAGCCACTGCCAATGGCAAGTGGGGGGTCTTTGCCCTCAAGGAGGGAAAAAGTAGTTCAGCATATTCCGCTGGCCACGAAGGAAATGATTTGGGCTGATAAATATGTAAATATGTTCTCACTTCTGACTGATCATCACAAGATTGAGTATGTTATGGCTCAGAAGGATTTGTTGCATCCGAGTGTGTGGCGCGCAAAAATGGCGGGCTTCAAGGTGGATGAGACGATTTCTAATTGGGCCAAGGCCTTTGGGATGTTTACAGCTATTATGGGGGAACGTAAACCCAAGATTTTAAGTGAATTAGCATGTTATCAGACACGCATAATGGATTTCTATGAGACATATGAGGGTGATCAATGGAGGGGTTATGATAGTAGGTTTCGTAAGGCCAAGGAGCACGATTCGTCTCTGACGTGGGACTGTCTCGACTCCGTATCTTGGCAGAAACAGCTCTTGCCGGGCACGACGAAGTCGTCCTCGCTCAGCGAGTATGGGTCGGCGCCTTCCCGCCATCAATCGGCGGCGCCCTTTCGAGCAAACCCCGCTGGTGATCACCAACCCAGGAGTGGTGGGAATGGGAGTAGAAGGGGGTTTTGCTGGAATTTTAACAGAGGCAAGTGCACGAGGCCACAGGGCACATGTAAGTTCAGGCATGAGTGCGCAGGATGCGGACACTCGTCACACCCGGAGAGTTCGTGCAGAGCCAAGAATGGGGATACCGGGGGTAGAGGAGGTGCCAAACAGGTCTAATATCGGCCAAGGGGAACCACTTCCTACCCCCGTAGATATCATGGCAATGATCCCCTGGCTAAACGAATACCCTGATCATGTCTCCGCTGGGGTGTTACGGGACGGCTTCTTGTATGGGTTCCACATCCCGGCGGGGGATTTTCGGGGGGAATCACTGTGTAGAAATCAACTGTCTGTTCAGCAGCACCCGGTGGTTGTAGAAAATAAGATTGCAAAGGAGGTTGCCCGGGGCCGGGTCGCCGGCCCATATAGGCACCCGCCGGTTCCTAATTTCATTTGTTCACCGTTGGGAGTGGTCCCCAAGAAGGACCCAGGTGAGTTTAGGTTAATTCATAACTTGTCGGCTCCTAGGGGTCTTTCGGTAAACGATGCGATTGATCCAGGAGTCTGTTCGGTGCGGTATGCATCCTTTGATGAGGCCGTCGCCATGTTGAATCGCCTGGGGCCCGGAGCGCTGATGGCTAAATCGGATATTGAATCAGCATTCCGGTTTCTCCCGGTACACCCTCAGGATCAGCGTCTGTTAGGTTTTGTGTTTCAAGGACGCTATTACATGGATAGATGTATGCCAATGGGTTGCTCCATCTCTTGTGCTTATTTTGAGAAATTCAGCTGTTTTCTGCAATGGGCATTCACCAGAGCTACGGGCTATACACAGGTGATGCATTACCTAGATGATTTTCTGTTCTTGGGGCCAGCCGGTGACGCGGAATGTGCGCAGGCTTTAATGAAATTTTGCAATCTCATGAAACAGTTTGGCGTGCCATTGGCACCGGGAAAAACGGTGGGGCCATCCACTTCACTCGAGTTTCTTGGAATTGAGCTCGATTCAGTGGAGGGATGCTTCCGTTTGCCCAGGGAGAAAGTAATGAAATTCAGGGCATCGCTAGAATTGTGCATTAGCAAAGAAAAGGTAACTCTCCACCAGTTGCAACAAGCGGTGGGCCAGCTTAACTTTGCCCTCAGAGTGATACCAATGGCCCGCCCCTTTTCCCGCTCTATTTCGCAAGCCATGGTCGGTCTCAAGGAAGGACACCACCGCACGAGAATGTCGGCAGAGGTTCGCCAGGATATGCACATATGGTTGGCATTTCTGGCGGATTTCAATGGTCGAGTGGTATGGAGCAAACCACCAGCATCCTCAGACAAGCTGGGTTTGTGGACCGACTCGGCAGGGAGCGTGGGATTTGGCGCCATCTTTGGTAATCGATGGTCGGCGCAAACATGGCCGACGTGGTGGCACACCAGTGGGTTAACAGGTAACATTGGGTTTCTCGAGTTGTTCCCCATCTTGGTGGCCCTAAAGGCATGGCCGGACAGTTTCCGTGATCACTCAGTGGTGTTTTGGTCTGATAACATGACCGTGGTTGAATGCATAAATAACCAGGCAGCACGCTGCAAGTGGATTTTGAGAGTGTTAAAGGAAATTGTACTACTATGCATGAGACTGAACGTACAGTTTAGGGCAAGGAACGTGCCGGGTGTACTGAACAAGGCGGCTGATGCACTCTCTCGTTCCCACATGCAGGCCTTCAGGGGTTATCTACCTTCTGTGGATCTAGTGGCGGCACCGTTTCCCGAAGCTCTCTGGTTGCTCGGTGCCCCGGATTACAGGACCTCATGGGAGCCAGCTTAGCCCCCAGGACAAGGAAGGCGTACGAAGGAGCGTTTCGTTCCTATTGTGCATTTTTGGGTCCAGCAGGAGGGGATAAGTTGGGGCAGGAGGAGTATGTACTGAAGTTCTTAGTAGCACTCCACAAGGCAGGCCGATCGGCAGCAACAGCCAATAGGCACAGGGCCGTCATTGCATTCATGGCGCAGGCGTATGGTATCAAGGACCCCACATCGTCCTTTTTGGAAAAGAAGGCACTGCGAGGGTGGCAACGCCTCGAGGGTCATAAAGTAGACGAGAGGCACCCGATTGGGTTAGAAAGATTGTCCCCGTTGATGTCGGTACTCCCCGAGACATGTTCCTCCCAGTCCGAAACAGTGCTATTCCGGGCCGCTTTTGCATTAGCATTCCATGGGGCTATGCGGGTAAGCGAGCTGGTGGCAAAAAATAAGAAGGATGTGGGGGGAGGTCTGTGTCGGGAGCACGTCCAGATCAAGGGTGATTCAATGGTAATCAAAAACCGATCAGGGTGCGATGGGGGACAGTATTGTGGTCCAGCGCATGCGAGGGTCCCCCATGTGCCCGGTGCAGTGCGTTGAGGTATATCTGGTGCAAAGGGCGGCAGCATGGGGGGGTAGCTTGCTGAGACACACCGACGCCACCCCACTGACAAGGTTTCAGTTTCAGCGGGTGTTAACTTTGGCAATCGCGGCAGCGGGCTTGAACCCGAGCGATTTTGGGACCCATTCCTTCAGAATAGAGGCTGCTACAGAGGCTACAGCCAGGGGTCAGAGTGTTGAAATGGTGAAACACTTGGGGCGATGGTCCTCGAATTGTTATAAAAGGTATGTGCGGTTGTACATGTTGTGAAGCTAATGTCATGCACTCACGCTTCTTGTTTTTGTTTGGTTTACAGTTTCGCGAGCTTGCGAGGCGGGGCGGACTGTGCAGTTGACCCGACACCTGGGGACCAGCGGTCAAAGAACACCGGCTGAGGGGAGAGTGGTGTGGGTCGTGGGCCACTCATACGTGAGGCGTGCCGCGGACGTATTCAAAGCAGGTGACATGATTCACGCAGCTGGGGAATACGGGTACAGAGTGACCTTCCACGGAAGGGGCGGGCTCTGTATTGACCAGTTTCAATGTTTTTTCGAGGGACTGTTAGGGCGGACAAGGTCACCGCCGTCTATAATCATAGTGCATCTGGGAGGCAATGATTTGGTGGCGCTCGGTCGACGAGTACTCCTCGAGCGTATTCTCTCCACTGTTAGCTGGTTGGCAAAGAGGGTTCCGGGGTGCACGATTGCATGGTCTCACATGATTCCAAGGAAGGTGTGGCGGGGGGCCCTCTCTGTGTCGGCTTTGAATCATTCAGTAAAGAAAGTCAATAACAAGCTGGGTAGATTGTTTCGTTCAGGACAGTTGCACTGTATTCCACATGGATGTATTCGGGGGGGATAACATGTACCTAGAAGATGGGGTTCATTTGTCCCGGGTGGGGTATGTCTTACTCATAGGAGACTTCATAGCTTGGTTAAGGGGTTTGTGTAATCATGACCTTTAGTAGCAGTGTGGGGGGTCTGGATAGCCGGTCAACTATCCGGGCCTGTGGCGGTAAGGTCATGATCGGTGAGCAGTAATTTCAAGATCCCTAGAGGAGGGGCGCCACCCATTATGGATGGGAGCGCCCGGGGGGAGGTGGCCATGGGCCCCTCACACGGGGAGGCAGCACCCACTAAGTATGGGGTCGCCGAAGGGAAGGCGGTCATAGGCCCCTCCCAGGGAGGAGGCGGCTCGATGCCCCTCCTAGGAATTTCCCGGGGCCAGGATATCCGCGACGGCGGATGTGGTGAACAGTGTGGGGTGGGAGGGGGGTCCACGCTACCTTCCAGACACCTCACACGAGTCCTCGGACGGCCATTAAGATGGCGTCGAGTATATAAGGGGCCCCCGCTAAGACAAGGGAAATTGGAAGTTGGCACAGAGATACAGTCCTCTGTGCGGCCGCCCCTCACACGTGAGGGGGGAGTTCTGGTAGTAGGGATCTGACACCGGTTACGACCTTGCCGTTGGCCCGTAATGTTAGGATGTACAATTTTTTATTTAGAGAGTATGCATTTGCAGGATGTTTAGACTCGGCTAGGAGAACCTTTGTATTAGAGATTTGTTAAGGTTAGCCGATAAACATCGTAATGTATAAATGGAAATTGTACATGATATGAAACTGTTATTTTAATGTTTTAATTTTGTTTCATATTTTAATAAATACGGCCGGGAGGGTAACTCCCTCCCGCCTTCCAAAAGTTCAGACCTGCATCCGTCTTCCCATCCTTGGGGATTGTGTTGGGAGGGGGTGAGAGGCATCCCGGCCATATGACTTTGTGCCTGTCCAGTGCAACTAGATATCCCCAATTTCCACTTTTTTAGCTTTTTGGTGCTAATTTCACTAAAATCTTTACAATTCCAGTTCTTCTGAATGGATTTTTGTTGTTTTGGGCTTGTTTTATTTATTAAAAAATACTATGTACTTCTAATCTGGTGAGGGGTCCTTTTTGTGTGATGTTGTTCATGTTATTACTATTAGAAGTGTTGCACAAATATGTTATACATTGCCTCACAGTTTAAACCTAACTGCTCTGTGCCAAGCTGTGGGTTGACCACTGGTTAATTTAGGGCTGTCTTGTGCCTCACCCCGACAAGGATTGTGGTTACTGCTTGACCAGGGCTCACACCCCAGTCAACCAACAACCCAATTTCTTAAGTATGTATATGTACCAAACTGACTACTGCACACAAGAAATTCCTCAGAATCTATTTTTACTTTCTGTAAATACAATTTTGAGGATAAATCATAATTCAATATCTGAATGGTATTTGTACTCAATTGAACTGCAACATGGTGAAATTTATGGATTACGCTGCACAGGCTCTAATTGTAAAAAATTCCAGATTCATTATGGACTTGCAATGTCCTAGCCTGAGGCAAGTCGTCAGAAAGCACCGAAAGTCCTTAAATGGCTTCTGGTGTTAACCTGGGCTTCTATGGGAATTCACAAAGGCATATTATCAAGCCCATGATGGCCACTTTAGCGGCAGTTTCCTGCCGATAAAAGCGGCGATAATGTATCGCCCTTGCTTGATAATATGGCCCATGGTGCTCTACAGCTCTTTCCCAATCACGCATGCAGCATAGCAAGCGCTGCATGAACTTTCAGTAAATCTGCCCCCAGGGCTCTGTTATCATCCAAAAAGTTATTACCTTTTTATACGTACAAGAGCTGATGCCTCAAAAAGGTGCATCCTAGGATATGAGGCAGCTCGGCTGGATAATAAATGTTTACAGCTACAAACTTGCACACAACTATCCCATTGTTTGTGCACTCCTACCTAAACTTAATTATTTATTGTGTCTATGTTTATGTTTTGTTAATGTTATATATTTATTGAAAAAATGGTAATTATTATTCTAAAGGTTATAATAAACTGAAAAAAGTATATTTTTTTAATCGTGTTTGGGTTATATTCTTTGAAAACTCCCACACCTCTTCATATGTAGTAATGTTTTACTCCTGTATTATGCATGTGGGGCATACTATAGGTAAAATAGTATGACAATTGCCCTGCAAAGTCACCTGAATGGGGTTTGTAATTATGAAACTACTCTTCGCTGCTTACAAACCGCGAGTAACCAAATTGTGATAACATTTTAAGTTGTTATGGAGACCACAATATTGAGGCTGCCTGTTCTAACTCGAAGGCACTGCAACTGAATAGTCATTCAATATTTATACTGCTTTTTCTTGCATTTATTCCAGTTCCAAGAAGAAGTACAGAAAAACGGCTCATTTGAATATTTATAGTGCCTGGTCCCAGACATATTTGCTGGTCTCCCTGTGGCAGCAGAACAGTGGAGGCTGTAAAACACAGCTCTGTGTATCCTTTGTGACAGTGCCATCTCTTTGAATGTGAAATAACACTGAGTCCCCTGCAGTCATGGCTGCCATAGTAATGTCTCCCACTAACTAAAGAGGGCCTTTCATTTTGATCCCTCCACCTTCCCTAATAAATGAAGCATCATATATTATGAATTGTGAAATCGGCCCCTTAGTTCCTTCCTGCGCTATTAAAGGCTGTGCAGAAAGAAGCAGCGAAAACCTGACTTTGATGGCAGCAGAATTAAAGTAGTTGTCCTTTCTTCTATTTTCTTATATGAACCGTTTTTTTGTATCTTACCAAAAAAAGAGACATTCTTGGGAACACTTGTTTTTTGGTTTTTTTTTCATTTCAACATGTTTTTTTTTATTTTTTATACAGAAACACATTAGTAGATCTGTTACAGGGTTAGCATAGGTTGTACCAAGCGCAGTTTATACATCAGTGTCCTGAAACATTATGTCACGTTTGTTTAGCTAACCCCACATGTCTATAATTAGAGAAAAAGAGAGAGGGGCAAGCAGAAAAGGCAGACAAAAGGGGAAAAGAAGAGGCAGGAGACCGGCAAGGAGAGTTACATTTTTTATCAATTACATGACATTCTGTGGAGATGTTGGCACACATGTAGACCGGTGTTGGTAGGCCTCCCCCCTTGCGGCAGACCAGAGAAAGCGGCATTGGTTGAGACCAGTTAAGTACAATTGTCTGCGTGGTGCATTCATAGGGGGTACCAGGTTGTTTATCGCCGGTAATTATTATTTTCATGGAGGTTCATAAAAGTTTAGGTACGTGTCGAGAGATTTCCACATCCTTCTGGATGCCGGTTTCCAGGGTGAGTTCTGTAGTGCAATGTTGTCCGCTCCTCCGAGATGGGTGATCCAGTTGATCCAGCCTTTGTAAGATGCCTTACTTGTGTCTTTCCAATTGTCAAAGACCATTTTATGCATTTTGAGTGTCTGTTCTCTTTACCAGTAATTGAGGCTTTCGGAGCATTGCTATCAAACTCTTCGTTTTTTTATAAGGTCCTTTTTTAAGTCACAGCTCTAGACGGCGCGCATGCACTTTCTCGAATCTAGACATGCTGTATCTACTGTCGTAGGCTTCAGCCTGCCCACAGGCTTCCCATTGGCTGGCACCATCATCGCTTCATATGTCACTCTCCCCATTTGATAAGGGCACGCATACGTTATGCCTCTTCCAGTGTTCAGCTCTCTTAAAGCGTACTGCCCAACTTCTTTTAAACAATATGCACAACTAACTAAGTGCATTGTTTCTACACTACTTTTTCCTTTGACAGCGCTTTTCACAAGTGCCAGTTATTTTTTTGTTTGAATATGTTTATTGAAGTTTCAGTTTATTGTCACAATACAATGCAATACATTGAGGATGGCAAGAAGTTATCCCTCCAATTCCCAGTAATGATCATGTACAGCAGTAGCATTATATATTACATATGTCTCATACCACAACCATTAGTGCGGGAGGGGGAACAGAGATACCTGAGTCAAATAACATTTCCTCACTTCACGTGTAACAGAAAAGTGCTTCCCATCTCCACAGAGCAATGGGCTATCAGCTGGTGAATAGTTAGTGCTCAGGAATTGAGTAATCGGTACCCATCACGAAGCCATGGTCGGCCACGTGGTGCAATTGTGTGCCCATTACGGCAGCAAAGGGTGTGCTGTCCCCTGGGTCAGTCGCAGTTATGGCTCAGGTTCTATGAGTGTACCAGTTAAGGCCCATTTTCGTGCTTATGTGACCGTTTCGCTTTTCACATATCATGCCTAAGGGACCCGTTATGTGGAGTAGCCCCTCAAATGCAGGTGCGAGTACTGCAGATCGATAGATACCATTTTTTTCCAAACATTTTAACTAACATGTCCCCTAAAGAACTTGTGTCAGTACACCACTAACTCGGTCAACTGGGGGGGGGGACAAATGTATAGGTCGACAGTGAAATGGATCTACAATAAAAAGAAAAAGGAAAGGGGGGAGTAAAAAAAGAAGTAAGAGCTTTAGTCTGGAAATGTTCTATAAGGTGCGTGGGCGAGTAAAGTGTTCATACGTGCCGTTAGGTGTGTGTTATTGCTCCCAGGCGTGGAGGTTACAGGGTGGAGGTGGATGCGCACAGCATGAGCGTGTGCAGCGTAGAATATTGGCATCCGGTTTCGTGTATAGGGGGACGAGTCAGATCCGCTCATTTGTGCCGTCTGGTCAGCACCATGTACCTTGGACATATCTTGTCTCTGGCTACTGGAATCAAAGTTCACCCCTCAGGTGTGTTATTCTTCCCGTCGCCCATCATTCCAGTGGTGTCTTGTATTTTAAGCGTCTATGTGATTCCCTGTTCGTGGCATGCCTGGTGAAAGGATTTTAAAATATCATCCCAGGGCTGTGCTATTGGAATGGCCCTGAGTGCCGCTGTCTCCTCCCTGCATAAAGTGGCACCTTCCGCTACCGCCCAGTTATTAAAGGAGGTGCGCCAATGTTGAATGTGCGGTAGGTCTGTACCCTTCCAATGTTTGGTGATGAGCCTCTTGGCGGTGACCAGCCCTAGATCCCAAAACCTGGCATGTACTTTGTTGTGCTTCGTTCTTTTAAATAAGCCTAACAAACATGTCTCCCACGGATGTGGTAGCTCTGTGCCAGTCCCCTGCGCTAACAGTGATGTTATGTTGTGCCAGTATGCCGACAGCCTAGGGCAGGCCCAGAGCATATGTAGGAGGTTTGCATGCACTAGGGAGCATCTCGGGCACATTGACGTGTCGAATTGCAAAATATTGATTTATTATATCCGGTGACAAGTATGCGCTGTGTATTATGTAAAATTGAATGATTTTGAAACGCGAGTTGCGCGGAATGTTGGTGGGCCCTTCCAGTATCCTTTCCCATTCCTTGTCCGTCCAGTCTCTGCCCCTGTCCATTGCCCATTTGTCTCTCAGTGGTTGGAGGGTGCAGGTTGTGTGTGAAAATAGTGCTTGCGCTAACCAGTGGATCACATGTGACCCATTCCCCATAACGTGCAGATATTGCATTAATAAATGAGTCTGCGGTTCCTCAGTCATATCTCCCCAAGCCGTAGCATACATTCGCATCAGTGAAGTGTGTAATAGAAATTGCCCCGCTGGCAGGTCATTGGTCACTGCTAATCTATCAAATGGGAGCAGAGCACCATCTGCGTACAGCTCAGCCACTGTTTCTATCCCGGCTTGCACCCATCTTTCCAGCATGAGCGTGGTTATTACTCCTCCGTCTCTAGGATTGCCCAGCAGTGGGAGTGCGGGGGCGTAGGGCGTCACCGTTCATGTGAGCTGCAGGCTACGTGTATAGAACTTGTGGGCTACCGCTAAGTGTAGTTGTGTTGGGCGACGCAGTTTGGCTAGGGGATGAAACAGTGTAAGTATCTGCGTATATGGGTTAGAGTCATGGTATCCGAGGTGGTGTCAGTCAGGTACTTCCCGCTCAGCCATCCAACCACCCACTGCAGTTGCGCTGCCAGGTAGTATAATTCCTGGTTGGGAACCGCAAGACCTCCCGCGGCTACCGGTGCATATAGTTTCGTCAGCGTCAATTGTGGTCTACCAGCGTTCCAGATGAGAGCTCTGATCATGGATTCCAATTCTTGGAAGATGCGGTTTGGAACGTAGACTTGTATGTTAGAGTAATAGTATAGTAGCCTCGGCACAATCATTTTCGTCAGGGTTACTCGGCTGAGGACATTCAGGGGGAGTGTTTTCCAGAAGGTTATTTGCACTTGTAGGGAGGAGATGGCTCTGACTAGGTTACCCTCCAGCACATCCATGGGGGATCAGTAAACATGGATACCTAAGTATCTGAATGTAGCAGTGTGCCAGGCTAGCTGTACTCCGCCCAGCTGCACCTCACACTCCGGCAGATCCGGGCTGAAGGAATACACCCCGGATTTAGCCCAGTTAACCCTGAGTCCTGAATAAGCTGCAAAGGTACAAAAGGCGTCAGTTAGCATTTGTGGCACTTGAGTGAGGTCTTTAATGTACAGAAGCAGGTCGTCTGCATATAGGGAGACCGTGTGGATACCGTCCACCAGGGGGATACCCCAATCTGCACTTTGCCCTCGCAGCAGTTCTGTCAGTGGCTCTATTGCTAATGAGAAGAGGAGCGGCGACAGGAGGCAACCCTGTCTTGTACCTCTCCGAACTCTGATGGCATCAGACAAGAGGCCGCCGGTGCGGACCCGCACTGTGGGCGTTTGATACAGTAGGTTGACCATAGCTATGAAGGCGTCTCCCAGCTCATATTTCTGTAACACCGCTCTGAGATAAGGCCACTCCACCGAATCGAAGGCTTTCTCTAGGTCTAGCACTAGGCACCCCGACCTTGGCCATTGTTGTACCGCATACTCCTGTACTCTGAACAGTCGGCGGATATTATGGGAGGTGCTTCTCGTGGGTACAAAACCATTCTGATCGGCGTGTACTAGTGTAGGTGTGAAGGGGGCTAGTTTCTGCACTAAAGTGGATGCCAAAATTTTATAGTCAGTGTTTAGGAGAGCAAGAGGTCGGTATGAGCCTAATTGTTTGCCACCTCCGCCTGGTTTGAGGAGGGGGATAAGGGTGACTTCATTGAGCGTGGGTGGGAGGGAGGCGTCCTCTATTGCCGCTTCATACATCCGGATCAGTTCCGGGATCAGCAGATCTGGGTAAGCCTTATAAACTTCCGCCGGCAATCCATCCGGACCCAGGGATTTGCCATTGGAAAGCGCAGCTATGACCACACGGAGCTCCTCAGGCGTTATTGGTGCTTCCAGGTCTCCGCGCTGGGTTTCCCTCAATGACAATAAGGGTATGTGTGCGAGATATTCGGCAGTGTCCGGAAAGGGAGTCCGCAGTTCGGAGCTGTTCAGCGCTGTATAGTGAGTGGTGAAGGCGTTGTGTATCTCGTTTTGTGTGTATAACATGTTGCCTCGGCCGTTACTTATCGCCGTTACCAGCTTAGTTCGGTCTTCTCGGCTGATCAACCATGCCAAAAGCTTGCCAGGTTTATCACCCTTGCTATGCGTGCGAGCCGAGTGGGTCGCATAGTTGAGGCATCGCAGTCTTTCCAGCAACCGCTCATGTTCCGACCGGGACTCTAATTCGCTCTCATCCCCGTTTTCAGCCGGTTCTGATCTGTCTGCGTCACGAGTGCCAGTTATGGTGCGCTTTTTCCCTATGTCCTTCACTTCACCTTGTTTTCCCAGTCCCTAAATTGAGGACTCTGGCGTCAAGGCAGAATCTAGTTTTTCTTGTTTCAATGTTTGGTGTATTAAGTTTTTTCTCGCCCTTTCAGTCCAAGATGCATCTCAGAATAATTCAGAAAGTGATACATTTTGATTGAGTGACAACATAAGTACCCATACCAAGTGCATGCAGCAGGCCACGTCCTGTCGTCTACCTGAGTGAAACATCACACTGAGGGGCCCTCTGGTGCTCTTGCTGCAAGAATGGAGGTGAAGTACACACTGTGTGCTCAATGCTTAGTGCACACCAAGCCATCTGGGCAGAACGTGTGCTCAGGATAATCTGTCGACAGCTGCACCCAGGTTACCACACGTGCATTACAATTAGCTAGATTGCTGTAAAGTGCTATACGTAATGCAAAAGCCAGAAGTTCTGTACAGGTCAGTGTGGAGTTCAGACTTTCCAAAATAATATCAGGTACTGATGACCTAAAGTGCTGCTGTGTTTCTGAGTTAAACACCTTTATTTCTAAGGTCTACCTTTGTCTCAATAACAGGTGGCATTGCGTTGAGTGCTGGGGCCCCATAAGCTCATGAGAGGGTGTATTTTATGAAGGAGATGTGTGAACACAAAACGTGCGTATATCAGGGATCATGCAGTATAGTCACAGCACTAGGCTTGGCCCTGTTTAGGAGCAGCATCATTCCACATGAGTTTATGCACTTAATTAGCACTTCCGACTAGAGGTGACGTTTCTGCCTCCTATTTCATGCACCCACCACCTCATCGGTGCTGCGCAGCATGTTCGATGCCGGGTATGGAGCAGATGGAGGTGTCGGCATGGTAACTTCTCCAGAGGTGGTGTGTGGCAAGGCAAAGTAATTCGCAACATGTATTTATTTAAAAAACAGACCAGGAGCCATACTTGTTTGCTAGCTGTCTTACCTGAAGATAAGCCCAGTAGAGACTGTCTCCTCCACCTCCAGTCCAGGATCTTTTAGGGGCAGACATTAGTGCATTGTATTACTGGTTTCCACATGCACGACAGTCATAACGCTAGCATGGGGAGAGATGCCATTCAAAGCTACTTTTAAGGTGCTCTGACTCCTAACATGCAAAAACAACAGTTGATGGACAGAATGCAGAACAATGTCGTACATTCACCCAGGGTCAAGACTGATTTGCATATGGCTGGGTTCAAACTGGAATGGCATGGTGAGCAAAAAAACAATGGATTTAGGCCCAGATCTCTGTTGGGGCAAGGCCATGTAGGTGGGGGCCATTTTGAGGCCTGGGACAGGCAGGGCCTGGCCATGTGGTGGGGGTCAAGGGGCCATTTCGAAGCCAAGCAGTGTGCTCAGGCCTGCACCCAGTTTGCCTTGCTTTCAACCATTATGCCCAGGGGTACTCAGTGGTGCATGGGCCTAGTCTTTCTGTGGGGTGTCTTGAATTTAAACATCATTGAGGGCATGGATGGCATTGGATTGTGGTGATTTTTGTGTGCTTTTCGACTTTTTGGGGTGTTGTTGGGGCCTGGCCATGTGGGTGGGGGCCATTTTGAGGCCTGATCCTGGCAGGGCCTGGCCATGTGGTGGGGGTCAAGGGGCCATTTTGAAGCCACACAGTTGCTCAGGCCTGCACCTAGTTTGCCTTGTTTTCAACCATTATGCCCAGGGGTACTCAATGGTGCCTGGACCTAATCTTTCTGTTGGGTGACTTGAATTTAAACATCATTGAGGGCATGGATGGCATTGGATTGTGGTGATTTTTGTGTGCTTTTCGACTTTTTGGGTTGTTGTGGGGGCCTGCCCATGTGGGTGGGGGCCATTTTAGGGCCTGGTACAGGCAGGGCCTGGCCATGTGGTGGGGGTCAAGGGGCCATTTTGAAGCCACACAGTGTGCTCAGGCCTGCACCCAGTTTGCCTTGCTTTCAACCATTATGCCCAGGGGTACTCAATGGTGCCTGGACCTAATCTTTCTGTGGGGTGACTTGAATTTAAACATCATTGAGGGCATGGATGGCATTGGATTGTGGTGATTTTTGTGTGCTTTTTGACTTTTTGGGTTGTTGTGGGGGCCT
This sequence comes from Lissotriton vulgaris, assembly GCF_964263255.1. Lineage (NCBI taxonomy): Eukaryota > Metazoa > Chordata > Amphibia > Caudata > Salamandridae > Lissotriton > Lissotriton vulgaris. The sequence continues at coordinate 115,555,082 of NC_141697.1, read as the reverse complement.
GCCCATGTGGGTGGGGGCCATTTTAGGGCCTGGTACAGGCAGGGCCTGGCCATGTGGTGGGGTCAAGGGGCCATTTTGATGCCAGGCAGTGTTCTGAGGCCTGCACCCAGTTTGCCTTGCGTGCAACCATTATGCCCAAGGGTACTCAGTGGTGCATGGACCTAGACTTTCTGTGGGGTGTCTTGAATTTAAACATCATTGAGGGCATGGGTGGCATTGGATTGTGGTGATCTTTGTGTTGTTTTCAACTTTTTGGGGTGTTGTTGGGGCCTGGCCATGTGGGTGGGGGCCATTTTGAGGCCTGGTACAGGCAGGGCCTGGCCATGTGGTGGGGGTCAAGGGGCTATTTTGATGCCAGGCAGTGTTCTCAGGCTTGCACACAGTTTGCCTTGCTTGCAACCATTATGCCCAAGGGTACTCAGTGGTGCATGGACCTAGTCTTTCTGTGGGGTGTCTTGAATTAAAACATCATTGAGGGCAAAGATGGCATTGGATTGTGGTGATTTTTGTGTGTTTTTCGACTTTTTGTGGTGTTGTTGGGGCCTGGCCATGTATGTGGGGGCCATTTTGAGGCCTGGTCCAGGCAGGGCCTGGCCATGTAGTGGGGGTCAAGGGGCCATTTTGAAGCCAGGCAGTGTGCTCAGGCCTGCACACAGTTTGCCTTGCTTTCAACCATTATGCCCAGGGGTACTCAGTGGTGCATGGACCTAGTCTTTCTGTGGGGTGTCTTGAATTTAAACATCATTGCGGGCATGGATGGCATTGGATTATGGTGATTTTTGAGTGCTTTTCGACGTTTTGGGGTGTAGAACTGATGTTCCTCTGGCTTTCATTGCCTTTAGGTGCATAAGAGAAGTCCTGTAGCAGTGTGTGCAGCACAACGTCATGTGACGTCACCTGTGGCCAAAGACAAGACAACTCTGCAACTCGTGCAACTGCAGCCTGCTGTTTTGACATCTGTAGAAGATGGCCCCAAAGAAAGGTGGCCGTAGCGCCTCAGCGAAAAAAGTTGCCAGTGCTACTGCCAGTAAGAAGAAGCAGAAGAAGCAAGTGGCACCACCTACCAAGGAGACAGGTGTGCCCACCAACACCTTTTTTGGGGAAAAAAAACTATGCCTGCAGCAGCAGCGGTGTCCGCCGGGGACCAAGCTAAAAGCAGCACCTCCGCTATATTGGGCTCAGTGCCACCACGCCAAGTTAGGTCCAAGACCATGAGTGCTGCGGCAGCCACTTTGGTTGTTCAATCACCATCGACCAGTGATCTTGGCTCAGCACAATAAAGTACCATCCAATCAACGCCGGGTGCAACTCAGCTGACGAGTGTTCAACAACCACAGCCGCAATGACAATCACAGGTGCAACTAGAACAAGCGCAAGTACATGGGCAAGGAGAGGCGCAAGGAGAGGCGCAAGTAGAGCTGCAAGGAGAGGCGCATGTAGAGGCGCAAGGAGAGGCGCATGGACAGGTGCATGGAGAGGTGCAACTAGAGGTTCATGGAGCGGCACAACTGCCTACAACGCTTGTTCTTCCGGAAGTAGGGGCACATCAGGAAATTGATATTCAAGAGGAGGTATCAACAGAGGAAGATTTGAAGGTGCCGCAGTCTGCATTCCTGAGGTTCACAAGTTCACCACTCAATCATGCTCCTCTATACTCCTCCTCCAGACTCCCCCTATCCATTTCCCTCAAGGCAGATGGATGGATTACGACGAGTCCCCTCAAGTGGGACTGAAATTACTGACTGACTACATACTTGCTGATTGCTGACAGAGTTACTTCTGATATTGACAGGAGAGGCTGCCCTGTGGGCCCTCACTTTCCGAAGAAGATGCGGACAAAAAGTAGAACAGGTAATGAATAATTGAGAAGATGACATGCAGTGGACAGCAATGGCTGTCTGGCTCTGATGAAACCAATTGCTGGTTGTTTTTTGTGCATGAAATGATGAATCATATGTCTTGTCTTAGTTATTTTTTAATCTTTTACACAGTAATTGTAACTCATGTCAACTACTCTGTGTTTTTACCTTGTTTAATTCAAATTGTACTTCAAATTCAGGGGCCACTATGTTGCATTTCACAATACGCAAAATGTCCTTGGAGCGGACTCACTTGCCAATATACCATGATGATTGATTAAATAATATATCTTTTTTCTTCACAGTCACTCACTGGGATGGATGGATCATCAGCTTCGGTTTACGGAACAATTATGGCCAATTCGTGAGTGGCAAACAGGTAAACCAGTCTACAACAACTACTACAGCAGAACTACATGTCCGTCTATTCGTGGTATGTAGTGGTCGAGGGCGAGGCAGTGTACTGTTGTTGTTATGTCCACTCCAGACAGCAGTTCATGGAAAATTGGGGCTATGTGGCTTGCTGCATACAATTAGATATGCTTTGTCTGTATGACAAAGAGCCTAGGTATGCTACATCAGGTTGCTTCACTCAGTGGTGCCTGCCTTGACCGTCTGCATGGCACTGCCTCAAGCTTGGGCCAAACATCCATTATGTTTGGAAAATTTGCTGTTTTTCGGTATTTCGCAAATCTCACGAAATTACCGAAAAATCGCAAATTCTTGAGCGTAACGGATTTTTGGCCGATGCTTGCGGCAGGGCCATGCAGACGGTCAAGGCAGGCACCACTGAGTGAAGCATCAATCAATCAATCAATCAAGCAAATTTGTAAAGCGCGCTCCTCACCCTCTAGGGTCTCAAGGCGCTGGGGAGGGGGGGGGGGGGGTTCGCTACTGCTCGAACAGCCAGGTCTTGAGTTGTTTCCTGAAGGAGAGATGGTCTTAGGCCATCCGTAGGTGGGTGGGGAGGGAGTCTTGGCCGCCAGGTAGGAGAAGGATCTTCCTCCGGCGGTGGTTTTGCGAATTCGTGGGACGGCTGCGAGGGCGAGGCTGGCGGAATGGAGCTGGCGGCTTACTGTGTAGAATGTGAGGCGACTGTTGAGGTATCTCGGGCCCATGTCGTGGAGAGCCTTGTGTGCATGGGTAGGAGTCTGAACGTGATCCTCTTGCTGACGGGAAGCCAGTGCAGGTCTTTCAGATGGGGAGAGATGTGGCTGTGATGAAGGATGTCCAGGATGAGTCGTGCAGAGGCGTTCTGTATGGAGTTTTTTCTGTAGTTTGGCTGTGGTTCCGGCGTAGAGGGTGTTCCCGTAGTCCAGTCGGCTGGTGATGAGGGCCTGGGTGACCGTCTTCCTGGTTTCGGTGGGGATCCATCGGAAGATCTTTCGGAGTATGCGCAGGGTGTTGAAGCAGGATGACGAGACAGCGTTGATTTGTTTGGTCATCGTGAGGGAGGAGTCCAGGATGAAGCCCAGGTTGGTGCATGGTCTGTTGGCTTGGGTGCGGTTCCCATGGCAGGGGGCCAGCAGCAGGAGTCGTCCCAGACAGAAGGGGATGGTCCCAGGATGAGGACTTCCGACTTGTCTGAGTTCAGCTTCAGACGGCTGAGCTTCATCCATTCCGCGACGTCTTTCATTCCTTCCTGGAGGCTGGCTCTGGCGGTGGCGGGGTCGTTGGTGAGGGAGAGGATCAGCTGGGTGTCATTGGCGTAGGAGATGATGTTAAGGTTGTGTTGGTGTGCGATGGCTGCGAGGGGGCTCATGTAGACGTTGAAAAGGGTGGGGCTGAGTGAGAATCCTTGCGGAACGCCGCAGTTGACCTCGGTGGTCATGAAAGGGAACGGGGGGAGTCCGACTCTCTGGGTTCTTCCCGTGAGAAACGAGATGATCCACTCCAGGGCCACTTCTTGGATACCGGTGTTGCTGAGGCGCTGTATCAGGGTGCAGTGGCATACGGTGTAGAAGGCTGCTGAGAGGTCTAGGAGGATGAGGGCAGCAGTTTCCCAGTTGTCAAGCAGGGACCTGATGTCGTCGGTGGCTGCGATGAGAGCGGTCTCGGTGCTGTGGTTTGCTCGGACACCGGACTGTGTGGGGTCGAGGGATCCGTTTGTCTCGAGGAAGGAGGAGAGTTGTTTGTTGACGGTCTTCTTGATGACTTTGGCTGGAAATGGGAGGAGCAAGATGGGGCGGAGGTTCTTGAGGTCCGTGGGGTCCGCGGTGGGTTTCTTCAGGAGGGCGCTCAGCTCAGCATGTTTCCAACTCTCCAGGAAGGTGGCGGATGCGAAGGAGCTGTTAATGATGTTCCGGAGTTGGGGTGCGATGATGGAGTTGGCTTTGTTGAACATGTGGTGTGGGCACACTGGGCAGGGGTCCGTTGGGGAGCCGGAGTGGATGGTGTTCATCAAGCGGGCTGTGTCTTCAGTGCTGACAGGGGTCCAGGTGCAGAGGGTGGTGGTGGGGGGCGTTGGTTCGGTGGTTGGGTGCGTGGTCTGTGCGCTGAAGCTGTTGTGTATGTCGGCGATCTTGCGGTGGAAGAACGAGGCGAGTGAGTCGCAGAGGTCTTGCGAGGGTGTGATGTCGTTGTTGCAGGCGCTGGGGTTGGTGAGCTCTTTAACGATGCTGAAGAGTTCCTTGCTGTTGTGGGAGTTGTTGTCCAGTCGTTCTTTGAATGTTGTCCATTTGGTGGTGCGGATCAGCGGGTGGTGTTTGCAGGTGGCGTTCTTGAGGACTATCATGTTTTCTGTTGTCTGGTCGTGGTGCCAGGCTTTCTCGAGGGTGCAGCAGGTTTTCTTGGAGTTTTTGAGGTCGTTGGTACTCCTGATTTAGCATACCTAGGCTCTTTGACACAGACAGACAAAGCATATCTAGGGTTTAGGGTTCAGTGCGATTTACTAGGGTTTTGGGTTTAAGTTGGTATGGCTGACGCTGAGTCTAGGGCTCGGGGCCCGATGCAGGCTCGTTCATAATGATGTTGGCAAGGTTTTAGGGGGGTTTGGTGTTCTTTGGTCCAGAATTGGCAGAATTTTGGCCTTTTTGGGTGTTTTGCGGGCACGTGTGTTTGGGTGAAAACTAGTCGTAGACCTTATTCTTCTTCTTCTTCAAAGAGCGCAGTGGTTCGATTGTGTTCTGCCTTGCTGAGATTCTTGGGAATCGCTGGAACAAGTGACTGTCCAGGTAAGTTTCAAGTGTATCGAAGTAGTGGAAGTGCTGGAAACAGCAATGTTTTGTGAACAGCGCAATTTGCCATGTTTTGAATATACCAGTATTGCATGTTTTTGGGGGGCTGTTAGGGGGTGTTCTAGATTTGTGGGAGAGGGTCCGGGGGTCTGGGAGCACTGCTGGGATAGCATAATTTTGATTGCAAGTGATTTAAAGAAAATCCATGGTGGGAAAGGGGAGTTAGGGCCTAGCTACAGAGCACGTTTGGACCGATGTTGACTGGTTGGCTGAAAATTTTCTGAGTATGAGTTTTTGCATTTTTGCTTTTTGTTTCCGTTTTTGCTCACTTGTTTTTGGGGGGCTGTTTGGGGGGCTTCGAGGTTAATGGGGGTGGGTTTTGGGGTCTGGGAGCACTGCTGGCACAGTCAAATTTTGATTGCATTTGTTTTTCAGAAAATCCATGGTGGAAAAGGGTAGTTAGGGTTTAGCTGCAGAGCGCATTTGGACTGAATTGAAGGTAGGCCCATTTTTGCTTTTTGCCTGTTTGGGGGTGTTCTGCTTTTTTGCCGATGGCTGCAGGGGTCCGGGGGCATAGCTGGGAAGGTCTAATATCAGAATCAAGTGTTTTGGACAAAATCCATGGTGAAAAAGTTTTGTGTTTTCAGGGTGGCTGTTTGGGGGGGGTTCCTGGTGTTTGGGGGGGGGGTCTTGGAGCAATGCTGGGCATGCCTAATTTTGGTTGCAAGTGGTTTGGAGAAAATCCATGGTGGAAAAGGGGAGTTAGGGCCCAGCTGCAGAGCACGCACGGAGTGATCTGGGAACTAGGCCTACATTTTTTTAAGTCCCCATTCTTGCATTTTTGCTTTTTGCCTGTTTGGGGGTGTTCTGCTTTTTTGCGGGTGGCTGCAGGGGTCTGGGGGAATATCTGGGAAGGTCTAATATCGGAATCAAGTGGTTTGGACAAAATCCATGGCGAAAAAGTGTTTTCGTTTTCAGACTTTTCACTCACTTTTGTGTTTCTGGGGGGCTGTTTGGGGCGGTTCCTGGTGTTTGGGGGGGTTGGGGGGTCTTGGATCAATGCTGGGCATTCTTATTTTGGTTGCAAATGGTTTGGAGAAAATCCATGGTGGAAAAGGGGAGTTAGGGCCTAGCTGTAGAGCACGCACGGAGTGATCTGGGAACTAGGCCTACATTTTTCTAAGTCCCTGTTTTTGCATATTTGCTTTTTACCTGTTTGGGGGTGTTCTGCTTTTTTGAGTGTGGCTGCAGGGGTCTAGGGGTATAGCTGGGAAGGTCTAATATTGGAATCAAGTGGTTTCGACAAAATTCATGGCGAAAACGTTTTTCCATTTTTGCTCACTTTCTTGTTTTCGGGGGGCTCTTTGGGAGGTTCTAGGTTTTTGGGGGTGGGTTTTGGGGTCTGGGAGCACTGCTGGCACAATCTAATTTTGATTGCATTTGTTTTTAAGGACATCCATGGTGGAAAAGGGGAGTTATGGCCTAGCTGCAGACCGAGTTTGGACTGAATCGAAGGAAGGCCGAAAATATTCTAAGTGTGAAATTTTGCATTTTTGCTTTTTGCCTGTTTTGGGGGTTCTACTTTTTTGCGGGTGGGTTGGCGGGTCTGGGGGCATTGCTGGGAAGGTCTAATATTGGGCGCAAGGGGTTTGGACAAAATCCATGGTGAAAAAGAGGGATTAGGGTCTAGGGTTAGAGTTAGGGGTGGGTTCTAAAATCGCTGTTTATACTTTACACATAGCTTGAGGGGAAAGATCCACAAATTTCGCCGATACTTATTTATCCTTGAAAAGGAGACTCAGAGAACGCACTTTCGAAATGATGCTTGTATGTTTTGTAATACTGTCGATTCTGAAACTGCAAGTGTAAATTTTGCACTACACAGCGTACCGTATATTTATTCTCCGTGGTGTTTTATTATCACTTCCTGTTTTTCCATCAACAATTACAGGAGGGTTTTTCCCTGTGCAATTGCAAAAAGGCCGACCTCAGGCTTAGCGACCCACAATTCAGTATCCACCAGGCAGGCAGTGGACAAGGTGTCTTCTGGTCCCCAACATTGATCGGCGTAGCGTCAGATGGAATGGAGGAGTACCGCGAAAAAGAGGAATGGCTGGATGCATGCAACTTCCCAACTTCAACAGGACAACTACAACAACATACAGTTACAGTATCCATCTTCATTTCTACTTATATTTTAAGTAATGTTATTGCTGTGAACTTCTATGAGTGTGACTCTGTGCATTTGTTTGCTCTCTGCTTCAATTCATCCCTCCAGCCATTGTATTTTCTTTGCTATTTTTTAAACTAATTTAATGTACTAAGTGGTTCTTCTCTCTGAGGGCAGATAGGCAAGTGAAAATGCGGAATTACTGCAGCCCTGTCATGCATGCAGTAGTGCATGCACTTCCTTTATGTCCCTTAAAAGATTTATGGATAGCTTCGTATCCAAAGATTTGATTATCTTCATTTGTTGTTTGTGCATGCTGTATTATTTTTTTTCCTCTCTCTACAAAACTTTCCCCACAAACCCCCTTCCCATCCAAGTTTCAAAGCCTAACCCTCTTACCCCGGGCTGTGTGGTTTTGATTGAGGTGTGAGTAAATTACAACAATAATTCCACACACTTGCTGGGGAGGATAAGGTACAAGCAACCGCTTCAACTCAATTTTAAGGCTTGTTAAAAAAACAACAATGATTATTTTTAAAATAAATTCTGAATTTCATGCCCACCATCGATTGGATCCATCGTCAACATCATCCTCCTACATGTCAAAAAGACTTTTGTGTTACCCTGCTGTGTCACTGTTCTTGTTGTATCCATAATCATCCATGCAATTCTTTTTTCCCCATACTTATCTTTAGCATTGCTTAGGCTACTGTTCCTTCTAATACTCCTCTCAGGCCACTCAATGTCTCATTTTTTTACTTTGGTTTTCATATGCTGCTACTGCTAGTGTGGTACCACTCCTACTAACACCACAACAACGGAATTTCGGTCCGGGATGGTGTAATCGCCATTTGCCAAGCAGCCAGCGCCGTGCCTAGCTCTATTCTCAAACACGAATCATAGGTAAGATAAGCATTTTGGGGAGGTAGAAAGATGGGCTAGGATGCGGAGGAGAGACTGATAGTAGTACAAGTAAAGTACTAGTAGGTCAATTGAATTCACTAGCTCTGTTTTTGGACGTTTTAGATAATTCATGCTGGTAAATTTGAGGAAAACCAAACGTGCCGTAACTCCCGCCCACCAACCCACAAAATAAGATCAAAGCGTACACTATGTTGAAGTATGTAAAATAAATAATGATGTATTTCCCCTAACAAAAAAAAACTAATCCCACCCCTCCCTAACACAAACAATTGTCCATTGCAAGTAGTCCAAAAATAAATAATCCCCAACTCCCGATTCCCCCCCAACAGTCTTTAAAAAAGGGGCAAGGGACACAGTCACTTCCGGCGGTGTTTGGGCAGGCGGTCCTTGCAGAGGACCTGGAGCTTTTTTTCGAGGTCGTCCGCCTTGCCTCCAGGAAGTCCACTCGTAACGTTTAGCGGCGCACGCGTGCCTTCCAGGCTCTGAGGGGGCCAGCTGCTGATGGTTTTTTTGCAGCTGTGCTGCGGTGGGGGGCTGTCCCAGCACAGCGCTGGGATGGAGGATGCTGGCTGGTGGACACGGGGCAGTGCTGGAGGAGGTTTTTGAGGTTCACTCCTCGTTTTCCCGAGCCCACAGCCGGCAATATTCAACACGAACGGCCTCCATCTTCCGGGCCCTGGCCCGGACAGCCATCTCCCCTTTGGTGAGCTTTTTGGGAGCATCTATATGATGAAAGAATGATAAATAATGTAACCAATACTCTTTAACAATAACAACAGAATAATTCAACAGAAATTTGTCTCACAGTAACACTAGCAATTTGCAAGCACAGTATAACATTTTGGCATGTATCTTTCCGCCATCTTTGTAGGCCTGTAACAGGGGGAGTTTCAGGAATTCTACTGCCAGGCAGCACTATGGACTCAATACATAGTCAGAGAGTCAGAGAGTACACCAGTATTCGACTTTTATTCTCTTCTTTTGCGAAAGAAATTACTTGTACGTGAACTTGTGGTAGCCGGCAGAAAAAGAGACACAAGCCATGATGACGCAGACTTGCATGCATTACTTTAAGCAGTATATGCAGGTGGGGATAGGGAAGCTCTTACTTTTGTATAGGGGTGGCAGTGGCCATACTCGGTTACATCAAGGGCTACTGCTCAATGTAATTTATATTTTGCACTGCCCCCCCTGGGCCTTCAGTACTACAAAACGAAAATGAAGATTATTCATTTCTGATCATGTCTCCAGCCGATCACATGATCTCTTTGCTTATGTGATGCATGACTTTAGGTGCTTTATTCTGATAGATTGAGTGAACAACAGCGATAGTCCACCCATGATTAACACAGCAGAAAGAAAATTATGAACATAGGGAGTGAGTGTGGTAACCATAATTTCCGGAGGAAGGGACTTGACTTGATATAATTGTCAACTATACAATACACACACAATATATGCTGTGCTTGCAAAGTAAACTACTGTACTGTTACTTTAGGCAAGGGATAGTTTCAGAACAAGCACAACTTGTAGTATTTCGATTTCCTCTGCTTTGCTACTCTGGCATGGACATGCTGTTCGAACAAAGTAACACTTCATGCACTGAGCGTCTGCTCTACATACACCTTGGCTATGTATGAGGAAGAAGATACTATCGATGCTTCCAAAGTAAAACGTCTATCATTCTTCTTAATGTCTCAACTGTAACAACTTTACTTTTTCTCAACAACCAAATAACACCCTTTTCATTTTATTTGGTAAACCACCATCTTGACTTGCATTTGAGTTTCACCCAAATGATATATTGCAATGCACACCACACATGAATTTTCTGATTGACCCACACAGGCAGTCATTTTTTCTTTCTCCTCCAACCATCCTTGCTGCAAGCAGCCATGCATCTGATTCCCTCCTATCAGCCACCTCTGCCTGTATCCAAAAACACGTATCATTCTTTAGTCATAAATGTTACGACTCGCTCGTCCTTCCATTGACCCTAAGTTCTTTCCCTTTTCGTTCATCACATCCCTCAAGTTCATCTGATATGACTTGGCTTCACGATACAAGTTTCCCAGCTGATTTGAAGTCAAATAGAGGGGGCAATTGCTTACTCGAGAACTACCGCCGCTAATGCTATTGCTAAGTCAAGGATGACTGACTTCTCCGTGATTGGCTAAAAAAAAATGTAGTTCTAAATCAGTAACTGTTCTTAAGAGTACAGTGTACTTGTAGTAGTGTACTTTCCACTGTACAGTATATCATACACTCCTTTGCAATGTCAATAAGTAAGGAGTATAATAATAACTTACCACAGTCAGCAGCTGCTGAGCCATCCCCCTCAGCTCCTCCTGGTGGCACCGCCGCTTGAGTGGACCCCTCCGCGATGCTGGCCCCGGCACTGGTGGTGGCAAGTGCTGCATAAGATGTTGTGACGCCTAGAAAAAACATGTCATATATTTAGAAGCCATACACCACCCCCTACTTTGTCTCGTAATGGAAGAGAAAATGTAAAACAATTTTAATTATTGGGACTGAAAAGAAGTCACGGTTTTGGGGAGGATGTTAACTTATATGCTTAGCCATAACATTAACTCTTTTTGGCACAACTGATGAATGCTTGATCTTTAACGTGCTACATTTTTATAACTACAGACAGAACCAACTACTCCCCATCACCACCTGGAGGACTTGAAGTTCCAACAAGGTGAGGTCTCCCGGGTCCCGCACAGTTACTTCTGACTGAGGTATGTGGAAAGTCGAACTGCACCTATCATCAACAATGTCCTATTTCTCTTGTGTGCAGAATAGTCCCTGAAAAACTAGCGGTATGGTATGTGCTACTATCAAATAAAAAAATAAAAACAACTAGCTTATTCTCGGTGGACATTGACATTTTGTTGTTGGAAATTATAAAAGCACTAACATTAAGAAAACTGGAATAGACAGCAAGGGCAACCCAGAGGACTGCACTGAGTGCCTCTAGAGCTATTGCTGGATCAGAGTTTTGTTTAACACCATTTGCCAACTAGGCAAGCTTACCTACCTACACAGACCGACTCATAAATAATAGTAAATAGTAGGAGCACAGAGAGTGATGGTAGAGAGGCAGGATAAGAATGTAGAAACAGTCTACAAGAAGATCAAAGACTATTTTGTAAAAAATAGAGTTAGGGAAGTATAATTATCTTAAAAACAGAACTACTTACTGGAGCCAGCAGAAGAGCCTGCAGTGGACCGTTCCTCCTGCCCACTCTGTTCCGCCGGAGTCTGGGGTGGTGCTGTCGTCTTGCCCTTGGGAGGTGCTGATGATCATGAAATAAACACAAACATGGATGATTGTTTTTTGGAAATATTTGATTTCTTTGACCACAATCCTAAATTATCTCGGGGGAAACAAATTAGCAACAATTGCACTGTGTGTATTGACCTATCTGATCTGGTCAACTAGGAGGATACTAGTACAGTATTGCTGGATTCGCAGACCGTCTACTTGGAAAGTTATGTAAACCACTAACTAAACCAACAACAAAAAGGTTCTACCACAACTGCCAGCACTCAGCAGCACGCGACGTGACAGACACAGTCCCTCATCATGATTGAAGAGCAATAAAAAATGTCCTACTACTACTACTAATAACAAGTCATAATATACTCAACCTGAACCTATCAATCCATAACTATCTCTTCTTTTTAGTGGCAGCAGGAGTACAAAGGAATGACTAGACTTGAGTCTCTAGTCTCTCTAGCATCACACAGTTCTTCAAAGTACTACACTCATACATATTCAGGCCAAATGAGCACAAAGTTGCAAACAAGTAAGCATAGTAGCAACGCCACTGAGCAGGCACGCACCTGCAATCACAGAAGCTATTTAAACGTAAATTTACCTGCAATGTAATCGAATTGGCAGCATTCTTGCTCTTCGGGAAAAACATATATTAGCAATATAACACAGAGCAGAAGAAAACAAAGTAGTTATTAAATAGCTACTCACCAAGGCCAGGGATCTCCACACCGAGCAGGTGGAGCAGGTCCTGCTCGCGGTCAAGATGTCCGACCACCGGTGCGTCGCTTGCTGGTTGGTGCGCCAGACCCCTGACTCCCTCCGCATGGCCCGGCACACCTTTCCCCACAGCTGGCGCCGCTCCTGGAGGCCATACCCTGATGCGAGCCTGCCCTGAGCCGCCACTGTCTTGGGGAGGTGGCGCTGCACATAAAAGGTCAGTGCAGCCACCTCCACCGGGCTGAATATCTCCCTGGCCATCACTTCCTCCCCTCGTAACCGCCCGCAAGGGAGCCAGGTACGGGGTGCGGGACCCTTCCCCTTCTCCTTCCCGGCTCCCTTTGCCATGGTCCTGTACAGCAAAAAGAAAAAAAAAGGAAAGAATAGGGAAAAAGTAAAGAAAAAAAAGTTTTAAAAAGTAGCTTTAAAAGTAACGAAAAGTTAGAAAAAACACAAAATATAGATCTAGAAAAAAAGAGGGATAGATATAGAGTAGAAAAGATTAAAAAAAAGTCCAAAGAAACACAGGATTGCACAGATGAAAGGAGGTTTAGAAAGCATGCATATAACCATAGCAATAAATGAAAAACAAGATGGTCGCGCCCATTGAGGACCGCGTGGGTAAGTATGCGCGATATTTCCTTTGCGAGCACGTGAAAACGCCCACGAGCAAGTAATCGCGCGCCGCATACAATGCGAGCATGCAACTAGCGCCCGGAAACGGAAACACGTCATGCAAACAAGATGGCCGCGCCCATACACGACCGCATGGGTAACTTCGCCTTGCAAGTGACCCCCGAACACGCAAAAAGCCCCGCGAACACGCAAAAAAACAAAAATCCACAAATTTGCACAAATTCACAGATTTTGCAAATAGCGAATTCGAGTTCACGTGAATTTGCAGAACGCTAATTTGCAAATTTCGCCCATTCTTAATGAGAATACCGTCAAGACCCCTTTATCGAATGTCAAAGGGGCGTTTTAAAGTGCAGGTATTCCCACGCTCGCCCCTTGGCGCTAAACACGACCAATCGGTCTGAATACAATAAATAGCTTAATGTTGTGTACCAATTAAGATGGAAAATGCAGCTTTTTTATATTTCACCTGAACCCACAATGATTACTGAAGAATGCAGATTGATGGTGGAGTAAATCAGTTGCGACGCCATGCTGCATGGAGTATAGGATCACTGCAGCATCGTCTTCATCCAGGTGACCTTCTGAGATGAGTGACAACCAATGTGTGCCCTTTTTTCAAGATCATTCGTCCGGTGATGAAGGTTGGCACAGGTCTTTCAGTTCAACACGGGTCGCCAAATTAGCCATATAAACAAGAGTAAGAGTATTGGTCTATACGCTGACCCTTGGGGTACCCCAAAGCCCTGTGGCTTTGGTTTGGAGGTGAATGGAGCCATCCACACCGATTGATGCCTGTCTGCATGAAAGGAACTAAGCCAGGTCAGTGATGTGCCGCTCACACATACATCACTGAGGCGCTGTAGTAGTAAAGGGTGTGAGACCAGACGCGGCCCCTGCAGGTAAGAGTGGTGAGGCGGTGGGACCGGGTTGGGTGGATTCGACAGACGACCACAAGGGAAAATGAAACCAATAATGAATGTTCCCTTGACATCGTCTGTCGAAATCCCACCCCACCCGGCCACCACTCCTATCTGCACTGGCCGCGGCTGGATGAGATAGTATCGAAAGCTGCGGATAGATCAAACATGAGTGTGTCCCCGGTAACTTCTTCTTGCCCCATTTTCACTGTTATCAGCTTTCCTTTACTGGCAGCAGTGGTAACCCACAGAGCAAGTAAGACAAGAGCGCGCAGCGCTTGCATAGTGTTCCCTTCCACCGAGGGTGGTTTTAAAGCCATTGCACAGAAGGGAGGAGTGGTTCAAATTTGACGATTACAATGCTGCTGTGACCCAATCAGGGCACATCCTACTATGGCAGGAAATATATTCACTTGTGTTGGATAACTGATAGGGGTATCACAGTGAATATAAAAGGGGCGTCATGCCTCAGAGCTTCTTGTAAGCCTGGATTATTTTTATAATAATGGTAATGCAGCTGACAGGGAAATTCCGCTGGATTGAGCCAAGCATTGTATAAAAAGGAGGGTGTTTATACTATAAATATTAGTTAATCGGTAATCGTACAGGTGTCTGTACCACCTGACATGGAGAAGGAAGTGGACCCACAAGCAATTTGTACCCAACTCTGCAGAAACTCGAGAAGTTTACGCACGAGCACCCTTCACCTCTACGCCAGGAGCAGTGAAGCCCAGAAGGCGGCTCACTGTAAGGCAAGCAGAGCGGAAGCATTGGTGGGGACGGGAAGCCTGCTGGGTCCTGGGGAGGGGCAGCCGCGAATGGATGCTGGATCGGGTCCCTCGCCCAGGTGCATTGTGTGGAAGTGCCCCCCAGCAATCATCCAGGGCCTCGGAATCGATGCTGCCATTTTATTTTCAATTCCAAGACGAAAATCCAATTTCTTAACTGTGTGTTCCAGTAAACCGAAGCTTATTTCCAGGAGAAAGCGCGAGTGCTCATTGAATTACCGAGGCAGCCTGGACAGGTGACTCCAGCATTCAAGTCCAATCACCCTCTTAATATCAGGTATTCTTGCTATCAAAAACTGCTTCACTGGTTCGGCTGGTCCTCTTTGTGCTGGGCGGCCTGTGGCTGTGCACGCTGCTCTGGGCTCTACAGTGGCATTGCCCTGGCACCCTCCCAAGAGGTAGGGAGAGTGCTGTATAAATACCCATGCAATGCAACACATGTTATGGGTGCTGTGAGAGTGAAATATGGGCTGCTTATTGTGTGGTGTGTTCTTGGGATGTGATGTGTTTCAAAACTATAATAATATGCAGTTTGTGGCTGCTGTGTGCAATGTGTTCTGTATGCGGTGCTAAAAGTGGAAACACTGACTCCTGGAGCCTATGGAATGGAGGACAAGGTGTTGCAGCAGATAGGTGTGGTGGAGTTGTAGAAGAAGTTAATGCGTCTGACAGTCAATTTACAGATTTTTATTTTGTAATTCTGCCCCAACGAAATTGGGAGTAAGGACAAATGTGAAAGTACTTTTGTTATGACTTTCAAATTGGTCACAAACAGGCTGCAAACCTGAAGGGGTTTAGGTACCTGCGGGATATGCCTTTGTGTTATCATTACTTCCCAGAGCATAACAATGGTAAGCTAGCTCTGGTGGTTAATGCGCTTGCAGCGGAGGTCCTTGGGTGGTATAGTCTCAGGTGTAGCTCATGACGAAATGACATCGAAGGTTAACGTGCCTACTGCAAAGCATAAAAGATAACATGCAGTTGATCTATTTGTGTCTTATGTAGATAGCTCAGTGGCTTACTGCTTTTGTCACAGAGCTCTTGGTTTTACCTCCTAGTTTTACCTTCAAATCATAATTTATAATCCTTGTTGTAGTACATTGAGTCATGGATTGGGAACCAGGAGTTTCATGCAAGCTGCAATGTATAAGTTTAGAAACATATTTATTTCCCTAAATCTTTCCTTATTCTAAGGTTGCTAAAAGGGTTCCCTTGGGAAGTAATAAAAACTGGTAGAGACAACCCCAACCACTGTGTCTACAGCCCCACACACATTTATATATCCTGTCTTGGTAACTAAGCGCTCCTAACATATAATACATACCAATATGAATAGTATGGCACTGCTTCACTTTGTAACCGTCATAATGTTATGCATCATTTCCTGTAAATTAACTTCCACACCTGTATGAATCATTGCCTCTGTACACCTGGGTACTGTAAAGTCGCTTAGCACACTAGGCTGTAATGAGTAGATGAATAATAGAAATGATATAAAGACAAATAAATGAGGAAACTTTATATACATGGCTATTGGTGTAATTACTGAAATAGATGGTTACGTTTGACATTCTTACAGCATTAGCATATTTTACACCTATAGGTTGGAAAAGTCCTAATTCCTGCCTTCAACTCCTAGTTTATCTCTTAAGCACAGAGGAACTCACAAGGAAAGCATTTTTGTGTCCTCGATAGTACTGGCATCAAGGTGTTGGTGTAGCTCACCAGTCAATAAGAGAATTAAACAAAAGGAGTGTCATTTAAGTGGAGCATTTGTGTGGGCCCCCTCTGAAGTGAAAAAAAGAGGTATCTCTTAACCCCTGAAGGTTGATGCTGTGAAATCGGCAAGCAGACAAAGAGGCACATCTACAAGCCCCTACCGCCACGGGAACAACACTTTTTCCGACGTTCCTGTGGAGTTAGGGGCTTCACCTTATTCACAAGGCGGCATTAAGCTACTTAACTTGGCTTAACTCCACCGTGTGAAAGGGGCACCCTTTCAAGCTAAACGTAGCGTAAAGCGGGTGGGCAAAGGGTGCTGAAGTGGGCTTTCTGCTGCAACACCCATTGATTTTCATGCTGCCCCATGTTCACAAGGGTGGTGTAAATATGGGACAGCACCAAAATTAAGATCAGGGAAAACCCGGTCTTAAACAGGTGAAAGGAGCAGAATTTTGTTATTTCTCCTAGTTTTTGCTGTTTCTATGTGTGCTGCATTCTGCTGTACACATAGAAACAGCAAAACGCGACGCATCCTTGCACTGTGGTGCAAGGAGGCCTGCGTTGGCTCTAGGCAGCTAAATATAGCGCCAGCAAAGGGAGAAATGCAGGGCTGCACTGTAGTGTTGTAAATATGGTGCAGCCCTGTGTTTCTAAAGTGACGGAGAACATCATTAGCCTTCTTGGCTTAACGCCATGCTCTGCCGCTTTAGTTGTAATTATGAGTGGCAGCTGAATGTTTCCGCTGTCTACAAACTGGCACCCAGATCAGGCTAAGTTTCTGCACTTGCTATGTATATTAAGAAGTGTGTGCATCAGACGTGTGTTCAGTGTGCTAGTGCAAATTAAAGTGAAGCGTGGTATTTATGATACGTTCCTTGTGCCATGGATAGTATAAGTCGTTTGAATTGCTAGTGTATTGTGCAGTGTGGGTAATGAGAGTACACTGTATGAACATGGGTGAAGTGCATCTGACGTCATTAGTTTGTGTTCACAATCAAAGGATTTATCTCATGTGTTCATCTTGTGCATTCCACTTTGGAGTATGGTAGGTGAAAGTACAATTTCAATATAAAACCTCACTCCTAACATATTAGTTAAGGAAATAAATGTCCATTCTATGGATTAGCAGTTATTTTCTCTCTTTTTGGGCACATTGAACACATCCGGGTATTTTATAAACTGATACATTACTGACTGGAGGAGTCCCAGTTATACAGCATATGTCCTGGAAATGATCAAAGTTTTGTGTGATCTTAAGAGGCTGAAGCAATCTTTCCTTCTGTTTAGTTTCTAAAACTTTAGAAAAAGTTTCAAATATGCTGCGCATCTAATGGATCCTCATTGCAGGAGCACTCATTGTGGTCGCTACTGGGTGGATCTTGACACTGCTGGTCGTTTTTAACAAATTACGATTTGGGCATTGAACCTATTTAATTGACCTTTATGACTGAATATGTGCTGTGGGATTGCACATCTGAAATGGATGACAAATAGATCTATTATCATATGCAGATCCATCTTTTTGGACCCACACACATTAAAATTTCTGATAATAGTGGATATATTTACTAGATGGCCATTGGACCACTTGTCCCCAATTTGGTGGGACAAGCCTTTCCATCACTTGCGGCGGTACACTTTTAGATCTTATCATCTTTACTTGAAGTCTCTTTATGCTAGCGGAAGCCCTGAAGAAGTCCCTTTTTGGGACAAAACGCGTCAGCTGTATGGTGCTTCATTTTTCTACTGAAATAAAGAAATTAAAATCGAGGAACTTCTATCTCTGTGACTTATTGGAATTGTACATCAAATATTTATTTGCTTCATGTGAAATGCTGTGGTGCACCTGTGCTGTTAAGTTTAACTGATCCAGTTCTCTAGGGAACAAGCATTGTTACAGTGGGCGCTACTCAGTGTGCACACGAACCCCTGTGAAATTAGTAGGGGTACCAATCATCATCTGGGGCTACTTTATGTTAGGTGCTGACCTTGAGAAGGTTGCTGTTAATTATGTTGCAATTATTTGAGTCTATATAAAAAAGTACTGTTGACGAAAGCATGTTTAATGTAGTGATCAGCCGGTCAGTCAAAATCACTTTTCCCGGTTAATTTAAAACCATAAATGTATACTACATAAAATCTGTAAGAACCATTTAAAAAATATACATATTTCCTTGGAACATGATCTTGTATACCAAAGACAACAGAATAAAAATCATTTACCATCAGTACAAAGGGTTTAGTGTATACATAATCTTTAAAAACAATCTTATGCGCCAGAGCTCCAAGACAAAATCATTTACCATAATTTCTGTATAGGAACCAAATTGAAACCACGTAGCAAAAACCTTTTTTTCCTTTCCATAACCGCCACAACTAACAGCTGGCAATATTAAAACATTCCCATGGGTTATTCAGCATCTGTAAATATATTAATGCAGGCCTAACCTGCATAAAGCCTTTATTTTTCAGTATAGGTCTTAAAAATTTTTTGCGAATATGATGATAATAGTCGCAAAACATTATAAAGTGCAAAGTGTCTTGAATAGAAAAATTATTGCAAGGGCCCAAGTCTTTCATCTTGCACCACCCATGGGATGATTCTGCCAAAACAAAGTGCAAAAGGTTACAGTTAAAACTTGTTAAAAGGAAGTGGTAGTGGGCTTAGTTATTTCATTTAGATACGGTTCTATTGCTGGAGATTTTTTCAATAGTATCTGGACTCATACTATGGGTTTCAGGAGCTCTCTAGCCCCTCTCTCTGCTTGCATCACACACACAAAATATTTTTTCATCCTCAATAGGTCCTCTCTCACCAGCTTGTTGGGGGGAGTCAAATAAGGCAGGTCGCCCTAATTTCACTGTTATGATCTTAATGTAACCTAGCTAGGGGATGGTACTTGCTTTATCTAGAGTTAAACAATCCCGAGCAATCTTATGATTCAATTCCAATTCTGGGTTGGTCCAGAACATGACCCACCGCAAAATAGGAGCCATGCCAATCAAATGTAATACAAAACCAGCACCCAATTCCTGATGAATAATATAAGAAGGTGTTGATTGTGGAAGCAAAAGTAGGTTTCTGAAGAACTTATTCTCCACTAGGTGGAGTTCTTCGACCTCTTTGTATCCCCATATATCTGATCCATAATTATCAGTAGCGGTACAATTGGATCTGTATATATTTAGCATGGGTTGGATAGGTTTAGCCTCCAACCTGCATGGAAAATCAAGGACCGCTACTGTCGCTCTCACCATAGCAATTTTTTTAGGTTTTTTTTCCGGTACCCATGTGCCCCTCTCATCAAACAATCACCCTTAATAGGAAAAAGTGGTCACTCTTCTTATTTCATTTCCTTCGCAGAAATGTATTTTTGGTATTTTTGGTCTTTGGGCCCATAACAATTGTGTGCGATTTAGAGAAATTGACACTTAAATTTAAGGATCTCAGGCAATCACAAAAGAAATCTAGGAGACACTGAAGCCCAATCGCTGTCTGTACTAGTAATACAGTGTCATCCGCAAATAGGAGTGCGGGTATTGACCAACACTCCGCAGAGTGTATATATTTAAAGGCTGTGCACCGGGCACAAGTCTAGATTGGTAATGTATAGCGTAAACAATAGGGGAGGTAAGATAGTTCCCTGTCTCAGTCCTCTTGTTATACAAATATACTGTGTGTGGTTGCCCCTTCTCACCGTGGCTGAAAGGTCCCTATGAAGGCTGGACAGAAAGTTAACAATTTTCCACTCCATTTATATGTTAGTTAATAATACCCATAATTTGGATCTGTTTACTCAGTCAAAAGCGGAGGACAGATCCATAAATGCCAGATGTAGTGTCCCCTTTTTAGCAGTAATATATTTCCCCACTATCAGATGTAAATTTAAGCATTGGTCAGTCATACCCTTTTCTTTTCTATCCCCATATTGTAGGTTTGACAATATCTTACATTCATCTAGCCAATCTGTTACTTTCTTAAGGATCACTCTCTCCATTACTTTTACTGCTGAATCAAACCGGATACGGGCCTGTAACATTGTGGGTCCTCTCTTTGCCCTTTCTTGAAACCAGGTATAATGGTAGATTGTGACCAACACTTCAGCAGACCATGCAAGCAGGCCACATTAAAAACATGTGCCAATATTTTAGACCATAGTGCCACTTTTAACTTGTAAAGATCTTCCCAAAACCAACCGGTCTGCGGCCTTTACTACTTGTCATTTTTTGATGGCCTTATTTACTTCTTCTTTGTTAAAAAACAACCAACCAAAAGCAAAGGGGGTGAGGTAGCTGGTAATTTGGTCACCATAGATATATTTAAAATGGGTGAACCATTGATCTTCGGGTATGGTACAATCCAGTGGACAGTTGCTGACTCCCGTAAAGAATGGCATATTAACAATCTCCCAAAAATCTGGCACTATTTTTGATAACATCTATAGACTGCAAATCATTCCAGTCTTTGATTTTAATTTCTGTTTTATAGATGTTTAACGTTTGCTTATTCTTTTTCTTGAGTATAGCTATTTTGGCTTATATTTGGGGGTTGCTTCAAAGCAAAAAACAACTTCTGCTTTGTGTCTGTACACTGATGATCAAACCACCTGTCACCCCCCTCCTTAACTTTCCTGGTGAACTTTGTCAGACCACTGGGCACCTTTTGGCAGATCCGGTCATAAGTTTTTAGGACTGTTTGCTCCTTATTTGTACTATCTAGGTGTTAGACAGACTGTGTCGACACGGACCGGAAGTGGCCGATGGGCGAGCCAAAACCGCCTACTCAGCTGGAAACAACAGCGGTCTAGTCTAGACTGATGTGAACGGGGAGGGACCTCTGACGTCCGCGGAAGGTGAGGATCCAAAAGGCGTACATGTGGAATCCAAGAGAGTGGAGAGCGGAAGGAAGCGGAGGGAGAAGGCGGAAGCGAGTAGTGAAAAGGACGAAGGAAAAGACAAGCAAAGCGGAAAGACGAGGTACCAGAGGAGCATCTTATACAAAGTGACCAAACCCGGCGGGCTGCAGGAGGAAGAAGACGCCCCGTGTCCCAAAGCCACAGCCCTGGACATGGTTCGTGGCTTAAGGTGAATACCACTCAGGGGATCGTTTTGGTGTGGGTGGTGGGGAGACACTGGGAGCTAGAGCACACAGGGGTGGTTACTCACGAATACGCGATAAACCAACACAGTTCCCCTTCCCACAAAGTGGTGACTGGTGATGGTAGCACTGAAAGAATAAGGGAAAAGCCAGAGCCCGGTTTTAACCCCAATCTTTTTTTTTCTTTTCCCTTCCCGCAACTTCGCCCAAGAGAGAAAGCGAGAGACCCTAAAGCCCGAAAATCCACAAGAGAAGAAAGGGAGAGACCATCTCCGACCGTATTTGTTTATTTGCCTGACTTAGAGAACTGAGCGTTGATACTGCTGTGTGGCCCAAGGCCCATGTCTGAACAGCTCATCCAGTTCAAGTTTTTTACTTGCATTCTTGAACTTGTAGTCTTATAAGTTAGCCCATTACAAAAGTGGTACTCAAAGTCCCAGCATTTTAAGTGAATATCTGGTCTCTATAAGCTACTCCTGAATCAGCTGTGCTCTCTAGTGCAGGCAAATGTATTAATTGGTCTGACGCCCCACTCTCTTTGAAGTTTGTCAGCCGCCACTGGCAATCAGGCGGTGTAACTCATTGGGCCACTAGATAGGCTGTATTCCCCATAGAGATGACCTAGATTCAGCACATATTAAACAAATATGTATTTCAACACAGCCTCCTGTGGTCCCTCTTGCCCCACTGAACACCCCACTTCCTGCAAAGTGGTGTCAGAAGTGGGATTCACATCTCAAAGTGTCACACTATGATACAGCTCGTGCCCGTAGAAAGTATATTCTGCCAGCTCGCAAAAGGACAAAGGCACCTGCAGCTGGTGCTGGAGCAACAGGTCCAAACCACACAAAGGGATAGGGAAGCCCTGCAGGACGTTTTGAAGGAACAGGCCAACCTGCTCACAACCAATCAACAGGTACAGGCCACTGCGATCCTATGGCTCACAGACGCCATTGTGAGCACCAAGGTGCATCCTAATGTTCCGGGGTCAGTGTTGCAAAAATTCCAAGAGGGAGAAGACCCCGACTATTTTTTCATAAATTTTGAAAGGGTGGCGACCACTACTTCCTGGCCCCAAGAACGGTGGAGCCAATTTATTGCCCCCTCCCGTCAGGAGAGCTTCAGGCAGCATACCAGGATGCCAACCCGCTGGTACTACTGCCTATGAGGTCAAGAGAGCTTTTCTCGAGCGCCTGGGTTGAGACCAGGAGTTCTACAGAGCAAAGTTCCGAAAAGATAAATGGACTGCAGGAGACAACCAACCCACGCACTCTCTACTACCGGATCAAGGATCTGGGCAATCGATGGCTGACAACCCATACTTCCAGCACGTAAGAACTTACAGAGAAAGTGTATATGGAGCAGTTCCTGGATGCTTTGCCCTCTAATACCCATTCGTGGGTGAAAGAGCACCCCAACCTAACTTCCATAACGGCGGTGGAACTGGCCTCCGTTTTTCATAGGTCCCTTGAGTTTAAGGCGGGTATAACACGAACCACATACAACTCCCCGAGAAGCACACCTTGACCAGACCTTAAAGCCCCAACAGCTCACTGTATGCCTCCTAAACACATCTTCCCTTCCCTTGGTCCAAGCAGACAAGGACCACAATGTTATGACTGTGCAGAATGGGGGCACATAGCCAGAAAGTGTCCCTATCGGGCCCTAGCTGCCGAACCCATGGAAGGAGGGTACTCCAGAGAGCGGATATATGTAACAGGAAAGGGCCCCCACCAGTACAGCAAGGAAGTCCTCTTAAACGGGACAAAACAACAAGCTCTATTGGATACTGGGTGCCATCTCACAATGATAGACCAGGCTTTAGTATCCTGACCACAGATAAGGGAGCATGAACATGTAAGCGTTACATGTGTACACAGGGACACTAAAACGTATCCGGTAGCCGAAGTCCTGTTGAATGTAGTAAATGACCCCCACCTAAGGAAGTCTACGGAACACGTGTGAGCAAAGAAATAAAAAAAAAGAAAACTGGCCTTTTCACCAGGTCCCTAATGGGCTCAGCAGAAGACTTACAGAGTTGAGAGCATTCTTGTGTGATGTCTGCTCCTCTTAAATGCATTGCTGCACCTTGTTCAATCACCACAAAGATAAACCATTTAAAAAATATTACATACAAATTATCACACTGCAAAAATATGCAGCAGCTTCAACAGATTGTACAGTCTGATAAGTGTTCATGTCTGTATACCAAAATATTTAACTTTATGGTGAGTGAACATCAGGGCTGGCTTTACTACACCTGGCGGTGAGCTCTGGTGGTGACCTTAGAAATAACTTATGGGTTTAAAGGCACCCAATGCAGAGTTCCATATGTGTGTGCAGCCGTTTTCAAGCAACAATGCCATGATAAGGCTGGTGAATAATGTTCCTTCTGGAGGGAGGTGGAGTTTTGCCTCCTGGCAGTTTTGACTCATCATAAAGTAGCACAGAGGGTAACTGTGCCTGCTGCAAAGAACATGTACCATGAAGATTTGAGAACTGCATTTTATGTGGATAGCTCAGTGGGTTACTGCTTTTGACACAGAGTTCTGTCTCTCACTTGCATTTCATAGGTTACAATCCTATAAACTGTCATCAAAGAGCCTACATGCAAACTGCAAGGAATAGGTTACTGCAATTCTGTTTTTCCCCAGTCTTTTATTATCCTAATGTTGCAAAACAGGGGTTAGTTTGAGTAGAAATACTTTCCTATTAGTATAGCCAAACCCAACCGTGTGGTATGTTTTAAATCCTGAATGTGTGCTTCTCCATACTAAACACACTTCACATATACTGCCTACTAGCATAGATGTCATGTGACTCCTACACCTTGTAGTCCTGATTTCACATTTAACATTTCTTATATACTGATTCACAGTCGTATGGTTCATTGTCTTTATATAATGTGTCTGATGTAAAGTGCATCAACACCTTAAACTGGTATGAGTAGCGCTGCAAAACACATCAAATGCATGTGAGACAGGGCCTATGGAGAGAGGAGGGCCGCTGTTGGAGGGTGGTAGCGAGGGAATCCATGTAGCAGGAGGTCACGGGAGAGGAGAGTTCCAAAAAGACTGTTGTATCGGGCTCCACCAGTGATGAAGTCGAACTGGGAACCAAAACCGGCCCTGGCAAAGTGCTCGGCCGGCCCCCCCTCCATCGCCCCCCCCTACCCCTCCGGGGGGATCGCGGGGGTCCAGGGGTGCGGCAGAGCTCGTTGCCAGGGCCTGTTTTCGGCTGATTCTGTTACAGGGCCGATTTTGCAGCTATTCAGCAAAAACGGCCCCCAGGGGACCAAAACCGGCCCCGCCCATGCGGCGCACCGGGGGATTGCACGTTGCCCGCAACGGCCAGTCCGGGCCTGAAGCTGGCACTGGTGAACATGGCATTGTGAGCAGATGTTCCTTTCACCAAACACCCTTGAAGTCTGCGGTCTGTTTTGTTGCTCAGCTGCAATAGGTAGAAGAGGTTGATATTACCTCCCACCTTTTCCTCCCTGATGCTGTTTAGGGGTTTGCACAGTACTCCATCCCTTGACTGTGTGCCACACTGCAGTGTTAGTGGGAGCTGCAGGACCTGAGGTGGCGAGTGATGTGACACTGAGTGGAGTAGAGAAGAACAATGTGAATAAGAAAAAAGTGGCTGTATTACCAGCCAAGCGCAGCATTTTTATGGTAGTGCGCGTAGTGCACTCTACTCAATTACGTCTGCAAGCAGTCATAAGGACTTTACCGAATGCAGAACTCAAGTTCCCAAGGCCCATGCCTGAACAGCTGATCCAGTTCGGGTTTTTAATTTGCATTCTTGAATTTGTAGTCTTATAAGTTAGCCCATTATAAAATTGGGACTACAAGTCCCAGAATTCTAAGTAAATATCTGGACTCGTTAAGCTACTCATAAATTGGCTGGGATCCCTAGTGGAGGCAAATGTATTTGTTTAATGCCCCACTCTCTTCAAAGTTCGCTAGCCGCCACTGGCAATCAGGAGGTGTAAATCATTGGGGCCCCTAGATAGGATGTGTTATGAGGCAGATTAAACATGAGCCCAGATCTTTATGCCTAATTCTTTAGGTAAACTAATATAAAGACCCTCTGTATGGACCCAAAATCAATCATTGGGTTTACAATAATCTCTTTTATTACCTGGAATGTTTTTAATTATCTCCTTCTGCTGTGCCCTCACTGATTATTTTCATTATTTAAGAGTCCTGATTGATTACATCAATTTAATTCTGTTGCGCTCTAACGACTATTGTATCTTTCTGGAGCGCACATTGAGTGCTTAGCAGTTATTATGCCTACAAATGTAACAGTGAGTCATGAGTGCAGTTTTTAAAGAAATCGATAAATATGTATTTTTTTATAACATCTTTTTATTGATTTGGCATCACACAGTATGTACAGTTAATGCATACATTATCAAGTTTCTTACATGGTAGAATAACAATCAGGAAGTATCCAGCGGATACCATCACATTTAGTCTTGATAGTTTTGCATAATTTTATGTTGATTTTGATATTGTGTTTGTATGACATTGTAATATGTTATGCAGGTTATGGGCGAACATTTAAATGTATGCATTTGGTTTGCCTTTTATGATTTCTTTCTAAAATCCAAATAAAATTTATTTTTACTTCACAATAGGTCCTAGGTATATAGTGTACACTCTACAGGGGACTTAGAAGTAAATGAAATATGCCAAAGAGGTATAAACCAATTCTACCATGGTTTGAGCAGAGAGCACAAGCACTTTAGCACTGGTTAGCAGATGTAAAGTGCAAAGAGTCTTGAGGGTCAACAAAAACAAATTCAGTGAAAATAGTAAGATGAATGCAACAGGTTTGGAGGTGATCCTGCAGAGAGGGCCGGGTCCAACAAATCATGAAGTTGGGAAAAAAGCAGATAAATCAGAAAAAATAGCGGCTAGAGATTTGCTATCCTTTCTGGCTTGAAGAACAAAGTACACAGACATGCATCAAATTAGAATACCTTTAGATCTCTTTGTGAATCTGAATGGGAGTAAAGAGTGACCTCTAATTTTTCTTTATCATTTGATATCATCCAAGGACTATTTAACTCCATGAAGGGCACATATGTATGTATATCCATGGTCCAGTTGTGATAACTGGAGTCTGTACATAATGCTGTGACATTGATTCTGCACTAGGTCTAATAAAACTTGTATACCACTAAAGCAATCTACAGACTGTCGGCCCTCATGGAGAATCCAGTCTCCGTTCATCGGCCGACAGATCGGGTCGGCGGAATCCCAGCTTGACGAAAACAACCCGCGGGACGAAGGCGGTGCATCAGCCAGTCCCCCACAGAGGCAGCCCTGCACTTTAAGATGACATCGCATCCACCCGCTATCTATTGAAAGAAACTGACATAGCAAAGCACTATTGGAACCCCCGTCTAGGAACGGCTACTCTATTTATGAAAGGCTCGTCAGATGCCCAAAACAATTGTGCACTTCTGCGCCTTTTGAACATTGAAAAGAAAAGCCCACCCCTACGAGCCAGCATCCTCGTTGCCAACCACTGTTTTAGAACCTAGATGACCGCCAAAACATGAAGGGGGAATAAAAGCACTACGCTAAGGTGCCGACCAATACTGGATTTGAATTGCCTGAAGTCTGGCCTTTGATATACCAGCAGCATCGGCGCCCCTGTATTCTAATGACGCCATCTGATGCCTGATATGCTTGAATAACAGAGCTAAATTCACAATCAGAATTTCTATCCTTGTGCCCGTCCCAGTATACTGCCCCTTGCCCTGACGAAGGTGCGGCCTAACTGGCCTGTCACCGAAACGCGCGTCGGCGTATGTCTCCAGGAATACGGTTATTGTCCTTACTACATCAGGACCCGTAGCTAAAACCATCTACCTGGATTAACACCCCGATATATACAACACATTAACCACCTATGTGCTGTACTCGCAAGGAGTAGAAGAATGAATGGTAGAATGAATGGTGTATGGTATTAGATGAGAAAGAGTGAGTAGGGATTGAAGTGAATGATACTGTGTGTGTAAAGATTGGCCGTTACTGGGTAGGACGAACTTTCTTGATGTTGTTGTCTTTATATCTATGTTTGTCTTATTTATGACTTATATGTACTGATGATACACAAAAAATATATATTTCTTTAAAAAAATCTTTTAATATCCTTATTATCAGAAAACAATAAAAAATATATATTTTCTAACATGAACTGTATAGTCTATTTGATTTGACCATGTGATTGTTATGTGTAGTGTCAACCCCTAGGTTAATCACCCCTTCATATATATCTGTTGGACCCCTTAGCTAGGGCCTGTATATCCTGAGGCAGGGTACTCTCCTTTTCTATTTAAAATGTCGGCCCTCATGGCTCAGCACCTGAAGCCTGTGTTGCACCTCTTTGAAGGAGAGTGAATACAGGGTTGGACTGGCCTATAGGGCAAGCTGGCAGTGCCAAAAGTGCGGGTCTAACAGGTCAATGTGCTAAAATAAGGGTCTCTAGGGATGGCAGGTGCACGGACAGTTTTAGGTCTGAGAAAGGGGTGCGCCAGGGCTGCATCCTGGCCCCCCTTCTCTTTACCATCTATATAAATGGGCTGGGGAAATACCTGGAAGCAGGGATGGCTGACGTGCCGCGTATAGGAGGAGAGCAGGTTCCGGCACTCCTATACGCAGACGATGCTGTGTTAATTGCCCGTACGGGCATTGGTCTACAGGCCCCTTTGGACCGATTTGGCTCCTTTATGGAGAATCTTGACTTAAAAGTTAACGTAATGAAGTCACACACTATGATTGTAGGCCGCAAAGGAAATAAGTTGCATGCAAAATCTTTTATTTGTAAGGGTGAGGTTCTTTCCAGGATCCCTGTTTTCTCATACCTGGGGGTTCTTTTTGACCAAAGAGGTTCCTGGGTCCCCCAGATCAAGGCAAAGAGCATAAGCTTAGCCCGATCAACATCAGCCCTGTTGGCTTTTACAAAAAGACTAGGGGCCAAACCAATGGAGACAGTGATAAAGGTATACAACAGTAAGTGTTCCCCAATTGCCATGTATGGGTCCGCCTTGTGGGGATATGTAAATCTGGATAAAATCCAGAGGGTGGAAAATGGGCTCATTAGACAAATTTTATCTGTCCCCAAATCCACCCCTACTTTCACGATTCATGAGGAAATGAGTTTGACCTATATTACTGATAAACTGAAATTAGCCCCACTTCTTTTTTGGGCTAAAACATGGTTGAACCCGAGTTATCACTCAACCATGATATTCTCAAAGATGTAACCTCAAGGGATCAGGCCATGAGAATACCCTGGTTGAAATACATTAGATCTGCATTTGCTACGCTTGGGAGACCGGAGCTTTTTACTGTACCAACTAACATCAGGAGGGAAGACATCAGGTGGATTAAGCAGGAATTTCTGGAGAGGGCTTGCCTGGAGAGAGAGGAGTTGGAACTGAGGAAACCCTCTGTAAGAGCTTACATGGTTTTAACCACTACCCCCTCTCTGGAACCATATTTAAAAATTACTAACCCACTCCACAGATTCTTGTTAACAAAATTTAGGATGAACTTGATTCACTATTCACTTGGTAGTTTCCCCGTGTGGACAAAACCAGAAGACGGTCCGCCCTGTGATTGCAACCAGTTTTCGAACCAGGATACCCTCCATTTTTCAATTTTTTGCGGTCTGTATACCACTAAAAGGGCAAAATATTTATTACCTGTCCTGAAGGCTGCTGGCTTTATTCAAGTAAGGCCAGCGCGAATTTTCCTCCAATCACTAGCGGACATCCATACCATTTTTAATGTTGCATGCTTCCTAACAGCTGCCTTCAGATTAAGGAACAAAAGAATTCCCCAGAGTGCTTTATTTTAATCTTATTTTAAATGTGGTTTTATCTGTAACCAATTTTAATCATTTGTAAACATTAGGAAACAATGAGATTAATAATTTATTGTCATAATTGGTAATCAAATTCACTGATGTTTTTAAAAAAAAAAAAATTTGTTCTGTATTGTATCTTGCCTTTTATGATTTTAACAAAAATCGAATAAAGCGTATTTTGACTTTGAGGTCAATGTTCATGCTTTGCGTTTGTTGGCAGCAATAAACAATCATGATCGGTGGAGTATGGGCTGCAGTACAGCAACAGTGCATTTCAATCCATTCAATATGCAAGTCTTACCTCCGAAAAGTCAAACTAGCGAGGAGCAGCAGGGTATTAGGAGCAATAAAAATAAAAAACCGAGGGAAAAGTGACAACCACTGGTTGGTTATATTAATCCAGCAATATGTGCACGTCTACACAGTATAATTCATGGAGGAGTTTTGGTGTGCCCAGTACTGGCGCACAATGTGCTGCATAGTGCTAACGCAGGCACTCTCACCATGGCGCAAGGGTGCCTGCATTGTAAGCAGAATTTTTTTCTGCAGAAAGGGGCACCTTCTGGCACAAAACCAATCCCCAAAGGCATTTTTCTGCAGCACACGCAGAAAGAGGACAAACTAGGAGAAATAAAGATATTTCTCCTTGTTATGCCTTCCCTGTGAAGGCATTGCATTTTGGGGCATTTCCAAGTCTACCGGCAATGGTAAATCTGGAAATGTGTCAAATGTCATGGGTATTGCTAAACATTTGTGGCCTCAGGTGATTGGCTACAGCATGAAATGTCTCGCCAAACCTTGTGCCGCTATTTAGTTTGAATTTTTATGGGAGAAATGCCCCTAGTTGGGAAAGTCAAACGAGAAACTAGCAAACCACAGTTTAAGCCATTCATACCATATTGTGTCATTTACACAAAACTTTGCGAAATCTACTAAAATCTCATAAAAATACATAATTCTGCACATCTATTCTAGACTTCTCTGTTAACAGAGACAATATATTTACAATATATGTTTAATAAAATATGGTAGCTAAAAAGCCATATGTTTTCCAGGTAGTTGTGAGCAGGAATTCATGAAAATTTCAATACATCGCTGTAACCTGTAGCACTTTTTTCTCCAACACTAGAACAATAAAAAGAGCACTATTTCTGCGATACTAATAGAGTAAAAGTTAGCATCATTTATCCAACACAGACAACATTTTGTTACCAAAATATCGATATTTAAATATTGACCAAAATATTGTGACCTAATTTTGAATACTCGAATATCACAAAGGCAAGTATATTGACGTAAACTATAGGTAAGCATAGGTTTTCTTTAATTAACTCCATGTCTATGTAGCTTGACGATATACTGCTTACCTAAATATGCTTACCTGCACAATATTCTATCAGTCGATATTTTTATCTTGGTCATCCTGACATGCAATCACCACCAACACAACAAGCCAAAACGTTCTCAAATGTGCACACTCAGGCCTGGTGGTTGATGGAATCCTTTCATAGAAGCCAGTGCACAAACCAAGCCAACTGAGGAACATGCGGAGAAGTGTGGCTCAATGGTTAGAGCGGCAGACCTTGATGCATAACGCTGGCCAGGGACCAGGGTTCGATTCCCCCCTTGGCGGGATCGGGCTTAAATTCCTCTGACCGGATATTCTCGCATCAGTGCCAAAACTAAGCATGGGCCCCACGCTGCAACTCTGGGCAATAGCTTGCTTAGTCTCCACAACGGCCCCCGATGCACAAGGGATGCCTGGTTTCACCATGGGAAGCCCAGGAGTGGACACCTCACAAGGAAAAGCCAGGAGGGGTTCCCTTGTGGTAGGAGTACAAGCGCCGGGATGCTTATGGGTTACTGTTCGCGCTATACAAATACAACACACATTTACATGCAATGTTTATAGTTTCAAACCTAGGAGAGCTGACTTAGATTTTTATTTTCTGGATCCTGATTAAATGAAAGCCATTCAAGGGTTGAATGTAAGATATAATGCATTACATATAGGCACCCAAAGACGGCTGATTTTATGGTGAGCGCTGTCTCAGGGGATAATATTACGATTAATATTGTTAGTGGCCTGGACCCCATTTGATTTGGAGGCCAAGCTCTGAAGGGCACAGTTACCACATTAAGCTATAGAGTCATTAGCCTTTTTGGCTGAACGACTTTGGGATTCAAAGGAAAGCAACAACAAGACAGACTTTAAGCATTGTTCTCAGGCAATCCTATCAGCGCACGCTGCATACCCTGTCCCCAATGCTTATAACTTGGGTAGCAGCAGAGAACCAACCCCCCCCCGTAATATCGATCTGGCCAGGGGACTTTTTTTACTGAGCCAAACTTTTGCTTTACAGAACCCTCTCAGGACAGTGCCTGACCTCAAGATGGCTTCTGGATTTCATTCAGACCATGGTTTCTCACCCCCCAAAACCCCCCAACCCTTGCTACTCTGACGTTCTTTGTGTACACCTGATCACTATCCTGACAGCGGAGTTCGGGCATTATGTCCGACACTCGGTGGAGCTGGTGGTTCAGCTATTGAGCCCTGGTTCATCCTCTCGGCTCACCTACCCAGCCGGACATTGGGCACATGTACTCCATGTCTCCTATGACGTTGCCCCCTGGGGCCAATCTATAATTGTTCGGATTTATCGCGGGGCTAGTGTAATCTTTGGCTGATGCCCGGTGGAGATATCATATGTAGCTAAAGACGAGCTTGACCTCCTTGGGCGGCACCTACCCAGCTGGACTTCAGACATTGTTTTCTTCCTCATCTCCCTGTTATGCTCCGTTCCCTCCCCCTCTCTGTCTTGTTCCTCTATGTTTTTTGAATACACTAGCAACGGATGTAACTGTAATGTAACTGTAACTGATGTAACACTGTAACATGTCGTAATCCTCAAGTAAAGCGCTCTGATACCTCCGGATCTAGCCAGCGCTATATAAAACTCAAATAAAAAATAATAAAGTAAACGAGCAAAAGATAACTAGGGTTTTTAATGCCAGAGGATAGTTTATATTTTGCTTTACCTATTGCGAATATGGGATGAAGCAACATATGTTCCTTCCAAACGCCTAGCTCTGCCAGTAAATGCACATTGTATGCAATGAATTTTTTGTTCATGCACAGATGCTGGGAATTCTCATTGCGGAGATTCCTCCTCGACTGCAGAGACTCCCCCACGGCTACTGGGCCCCTGCCACGAGTGCCGAGGCCCTTTGGGAATCAGGCCATGAGTGTCAATAAAACAAAAGTGCCACTGCTGGAAGAAATGTTTAGTTTCCATAGACAAAGTAATTCATATCCTTGTTCTAAGCTTGATCTACTAACAATGTGTGGCTAGGTCCAGTCTATACCAGATATTTTATGAAAACTAAGTACCAGTATGGAAGCAGAAGACGAAGGGATGCCCACTAGGTCTCAAAGAGGTTCATGGAGGGAGTACACACATTGGTTACTGTGCCACAGGCTTCTCATTATCAATGCTCTCCCCAACTTTAAAAAAAACTTTGTAGTATCAAGAGGAAGCATTAGTTATTGCTTTGTGGTCACCCCTCTAATAACACCAACTCTCAGGGATGAGCGGAGGGCCTACTATTAAGTGGCCATACCATGGTAATCTGGGAGAACAAGAGGGGCTGTTATAAAAACTAACTGTTGCATGTCCTCAAGGTGGTTAAGTGTGGATACTAAAAAGCAGTCAGAATTAATCAAGAGGATGCTAGACTTTAACTTCTCATGCCTTGTATATATTGTATATATTAAAAATATAAAATATGTTAAGACTATTGTGAGGAAATTGAAGTTTAGGCGTGTTAACATGTTGCATACCCTGTCTTTGACGTTAGCCTCTGCAGTGGTTCATGAGGAACCTTCCACTTTTTTTCATCCAATTGGTGATTGCTTGGGGTATAGCGGTCCCAAAATGGATACCGAGTCATGTGTTGACCTAGGTCAAGGAGAGACATATGATTTTCTTTTTTTAATAATGGCATAGATTATCCTGTGTAGGTCAAGCATTTGGCGAGCCGTGCCGTACAACGCAGAGTGACCACTTGCTGGTTTTTCCAGTAAATAAGGAGTAGGTTCTGCACTAAGCTTTGGGTTTTTATCATAAATTGTTGGTAGAGCTCAAGTGCTACCTGATGCTTTTGCCTCCAGGAGCTATGACTGTCCGCTGACATGGGACTTCAACACACATGTCTTTCTAATGGTGGCACAGATTAGTATATACATGGCAACCAACGCGGCTACAGGGACCTGTACATTTGATTCACTTCTTGGGAGTGATTGAAAATGCCAACTGACAATCTTGTTGACCCCACTCATTTCTAACCAAATTTTTTTTCCTCCCAATTTGTTAACAATTGTTGGGTGCTTAAACATTTGTTGAGATGTAATGGGAGGGATTGAAACTTAAAAGGGACCTTGGAAAATAGTTCAGTAGCAACCCCTTATTGCAACAAGTATTGGCACCGCCAATATGTCTCATGCTTTTGAACTGTTGGATTTACCATTGCTTTTTAGAGGTAGTGCACATCTGGTCCTGGGAACAGCAAAGCAATGAAGAGGTGGCTGGGCTGAAGTGAAAGCAAAACGAGTGATCATAAGGCGAAGAAGGGTTGGAAAAATAGTCAGGCGATAGAGCCACACGAAGTGCAGGAGGTGCAGGAGGAGATAAGTACATATGGGAGACAGCTGGAAAAGACATACACTCTCATGGAGTGCTTCACACACAAAAGTAGTGCCTGATAAGCAAGCAGTGGAAGCAGAGACGGCAGCCAATCAAGGCGAAGGTAACCAGGCAATGCTCCATTGGAAGGACAAACACATGATTGACAAGCTATGGCACCATTAGAAGCAGGCAAATGAGAGGGTAAGGAAAACTGACCAATGACAAGCAATGGACAGGTCCCAAGCCCGTCTTTGTTCTCTGCAAAACCAAAATATGGCTTGCAACTGACAGCGCATGAGCTATCTGGTAGCTGAGCCCTAAAAAGTGGTGTAGGGAAAGACTCTTTCAAGGGTGTTTGGGAAATTGGACAGACAGACAGCTGTGTGGCTAAGAGTTCGCAGCATCTTCTGCAGCATACTTTACAATACATTTTACAACACATGTTTAATAAAATAAAGTACCTAAAAAGCCATATGTTTTCCAGGTTGCTCTGAGCAAGAACTCATGAAATATTCAGTGCATTACTATAACCAGTAGCATTTTTTTCTCGAACACTGGCACAATATACAAGAGCACTATTTCTGCGATATTAATGGAGTAAAAATGAGCATCATTTATCTAATACTGACACAGGTAAAGCATAATTATTTATCCAGAACAAGCTCGGAATTAGTACCATTATTTCTCTAGTACTGGCACAGTAACCAGTAGCAATATCTTGCTGTATTAGAAATTCAAGGGGGGAGGGGGGCTTTTGAAAGGTTTGTACCTTCCCCTTTGAGTTCCTGAATCCTTGCATCTCTGCTTACACTTTTAAATAAACCAGGAATTTGCACGTCTATTCAAGTCTACAGCAGCGCAGTGTTCTCCCCTCTTCTGTTTTTTTCCCTTGTCTCCCGCATTACGAGTCCAACCCAGGGTTGCACTTACTAAAGAAGTGGCCAATGTGAAGATACAGGTTACCAACTGACCGTACAGAACTGTGGGTTAGTTGATACTATTTCAAAGGAGTGCCTCATTAAACATTGTAATAACATGTAAATCCGAGTCTCCCAAGCATTGAGTTCTATTCATTTGAAAGAGGTTAGATTAGATTTTAGTTTGCTAATCTTCTTCTGAAATGCCTTTATTTTCAATATCATTATATAATTCAGCAGGTGTAAGAAACTAGGGGGGGCAGATTTGCAATAACTGGCGCAACCCCGTATATCAGCAGGGATGCGCCAGTTATTGTGCGCCACGCCTCCGCCACCATGGATGCACCGCATTTACAATTTGCCATGGGGCAAAAACGGCACAGATGCGTCAGGCATCTGTGCCGTAAAAGCGGCGCATTGCTGGAGTTGCGTCGCAAGCGCGACGCAACTCCAGCAATGCTCTGGGGGGGCCCTATTCTTACAATGCTGCATCAATCCATACACCTGCTTCAAGCAGGTGTAGGGTTTTGACGCAGCATGGGCTCAAGAGTGAATGAGCGAAATCTTGTAGATTTCACTCAGCCACTTTTAGGAGGCGTTCCTGCGCAGGGACGCCCCCTCCCCCCCCCTGCGCAGCAACGCCTCCTTCTGGCGCAGGTCTTTACAACATGACGCATCTCCCAGATGCGTCAAAACACAAGAAAAATCTCAGACCAATTTAGTAAAATAGAGTGCAAGTTAATAAATAAATTGTCACCAAAATTAAAAAATTCCAATCCTAGGAATTGTTGTAATGAATTTTTAAATTTCTAGGTGGAAATAGTGCTCACATTGGCGGGGGTGATGAGGAGGTCGTTGTGGGGAACAGATTGGGTGTCATGGATAAAAACTGTTTTAGCCTGAAGAGCTAATCGTGACTGCAGGCTGTCAGAGAGAGGTGCTGGTCTCGCTCTGGAGTTCTTCAGGGACTGTCACTTTTGGCACAACAAGCAGATCCCACTGGAGCTTTGCGTTGTCATTTCTCGTGGATGGTCACTGTCGGTGTGAAGTGCAAGTTTCTTTGAAGCTTCGCATTGGTGATTGTCTGTTGCTCTTAGAGCGGCCAACAGGTCCTTCCGGAGCTTTGAATGGGTGGTTGTCACGGGTGGTCAATTTCCACCATAAAGAGGTCACTTTGCTGTTGTGAGGAGTGCAAGATTTCTGTATCTTCACCTTTCTTCAAGAGGAGTACACTCTGATGCTAGCCAAGGCTGCAGGGCCCTGGGGGCACCTCTAGGGGACCAGGACTCACTGCAGCAAAGACCAGGAGTGGAGTTCAGGTATATCTAGTCAGATTGAGTTGGTGCTTTTCAACTGAGCAGTTGTAGGGAGGCCTCTGGATGCTTGTTGTGTCCCTGTAACTCAGAAGATCAGCCAGCTGGCTCTTCAAGTCTCTTCTGGAGAGCCTGTATCAAGCCCTGTACCCCTCTGTAGCAGGAACAATGGCACAGATTCCTAAAAGTAAAATAAAACCTGTTCCGCAACGGAAGAGAGAGGAAGGCAAAAATCTGATGTGACAATGCAGAGGGCGGAAGTACAACAGCAGGGGAATGGGGGCACTTGTGGTCTTCTGCTTACATTTTGCAACATAAATGGGGGAATTTGGCTTTTGCAGTAGCTGCCCAGTTCTGGCTGCGGATGATTTATTTTTGCTGTATCAGAAATTGGAGCCAGACTCTTTGCCTTTGCATGCCTGCTTTCGGCATGTGTTATCCATTGAGTGAAAAGATGTAAAGAAACAGTCGTTTCCCAAATTTTTGCTGAAGCGTTACCCTTTGGATAACTTTGGGGAAGAATTTCCATCTTCACTAAAAATTGATAATATTATGGTTGGGTTGTCTTCTCAAGGTGCTCTGGAATCGGAGTATTCTTTACCATCTGACGCTGTGGACAGAAAGGTGAAAGGGTTGCTAAAGCATGCCTATGCAGGTTCAAACTTTCCTGTCCATGCAAATACATATTCCACTTATACGATTCAGGCGCCCTTCTGAGAGACTTCCATTCTTAAGCTGAAAAAGGGCAGAAGGGTGCAGATTTGTTTGGTTTCATTGGCTATGATGGAGCAACAGGTGTGGCTTCTCTTGGATGTCACTTTTAGCAGTCTATGTGCATCTGCGGCAGTCTCTAGCGCCACTATAGCAGCCCATCGAAACATATGGATGAGGTCTTGGAAGGCAGATGTTGCGCAGAAGGCTGTGCTTTTGAGACTAAGTTTTATGGGTTCAAAGGATTTTTGGCAATGCCTTGCAGGAAATGATAAAGAAGTTAGCAGACAATTGGAAGCCACTCACTACTGTTTGCCCTGTCTCCAAGGACAGGGGTTTTGGTTTCAGGAGGGCTTTTCCATGGGGATAAGGCTCCACAGCATCAGCCCTTTCATTGTAGGGGTCATAGCCGGGGTGCCCATCATGCAGACAGATCCTGGTACTCTGCTGCCTTTTCCTCTCCTGCCCCTCCAAAAGCATGACTACTCCAGGTTCCTTCTACGGGTGGGTAATCTTCATTTTTTTCACATTTGGAGTCCTTTTTCAATGCCTGGACCGTTCAAGTGGTTTCCGAAACCTACAAAAGAAATTTCAGATAATCCGCCATGCCATTTTTTTTAGAGTCCGGTAGTCTCTGCTCTACTCTAGAAGCCAGCTATCATGTCCATTCCGCCAGGGGAGATGGTTCATGGCTATTATTCCCTGCTGTTTCTGGTTCAGAAGGCTGCAGGGGAATTCTGTCCTGTGCTCGATCAAGGGAGTCAATTGGTTCATCCCTCACATTGCATTAAAAATGGTGACTCTCCACTAATCTCCGGGATGCCTACCTCCATGTCCTGGTGAATCAAACTCATCAGCTTTTCCTCCGGGTTGTGGTCCAGGGCCGCCACTACGAATTCCGTATCATGCCCTTCAGTCTGCCTTCTGCATCAAGGCTGTTCACCAAGATTGTGGCTCTGTGGCTCCTTTGGTGGGTATTTTGCATTCAGTGTTTATCCAGCATTTTCATTATCTGGATGACTGGATGATTGCCTCTTGTTCTTTTTCCAAGGCCCAGATGGAAGTTTGCAGGGTGACCATGCTCTTTGCAGGACTACGGCTTCCTAATCAACTGGTCGAAGTCCCCATTCCAGCATTCTCAAGATATCCACTTCATCAGTGCACGCTTCAGGATGGACTTGGGTGAGATTGTGGTATCAGAGGAGCACTGTGTTCATCTCTACTCCCATTTGCCCTCTCCCCTTCAGCGCCCTCTGACTGGAAGGACATGGCTTTGGAGTCAGGGGTAGATGTCTTCCACATTGGCTCTGGTCCCTTGGGGAAGGTTGCACATATATCCCCTTGTACACAAACTAATGGGACACTAGAACCCGTTGTCTCAGGTGTATGAGTCCCAGGTTGCAGTGACCCCTGAGGCCTCAGGGTATCTTCAGTGGTGGTTGGACCCTTCTCACCTGAGCAGGGGTTCTTCTTTTCTTCCTCCACCTGTCCTGAGTCTCACAGCTGATAACAGTGGGAGGGGAAAGGGTGCCACTCTGGGGACTCCGCAGCTCAAGGGAGATGGAATCGGGTGCAGGCCCTTCAATCTTCAAATTGGAAAGCGCTGGTGGCGGTCCTAAAGGCTATTTAGTTTTTTTCGTCCTCTGTTGCTTGACACTTCAGTATGTGTGCAGACGGGCATCTAGATAGGCCACTTGTACCTGAACTGGCAGGGTGGCATGTGCCTATCTCTGTTTGTCTTTGGACTAAATGTAACCTCCTGTCTGTCAGCAGTCGGTGTCCTGGGTAGGGAAAATTGGCCTACCGATGTTCTGAGTCAGCGGTTTCAGGCTGTTCAGTTACCCTTTGTTAGATCTGTATGTCAAGGAGGAGAATCTTTGCCACTTTTGTCATCTGGTTCCATCCTCCAGGACATGGACAGTGGATGCTCTGGCTGTTGCATTGCCTCAGGGTCTTCTTTATTGTTTTCCACCCATCCCTATTCTCTCTTGAGTGATTCAGAAGGTGGTACGGGACTGGGCAGAGATTCTATGTATTGCCCCGACTTGGAAACGGTGTCCTACGTACCCTAGGCAAACTTGGCAGCAAGAAGGCCTCATGGTTCAACGAGGATATTAAGAAATCCAAGAAACTCTGCCGCTCCCTTGAGAAGGCCTGGAAAAAAGACCCAACCACCAGCACCAAGGACGCCTTCAAAAACGCCACCCGCATACACCACCAACTGATCCGAAAGGCCAAGAAAACCGCCTTCAAGGACCGACTAGATAACAACGCCCACAACAGCAAGGAACTTTTCAACATCGTCAAGGAATTTACCAATCCCTCGGCCAACTCTAACGACATCACCCCCTCTCAAGCCCTCTGCGACTCCCTAGCCTCATTCTTCCACAACAAAATTGCAGACATCCACAACAGCTTCGACAACCAACCCGGAGACCAACCCACCCAACCATCTGCTGGACCTTCTCCCCCCTCGAACATCCTTAATGACTGGAACCCAATCTCCACTGAGGACACCATCCGCCTGATGAACTCCATCCACTCAGGATCCCCCACAGACCCATGCCCTCACCACATCTTCAACAAAGCAGACTCCATCATAGCACCGCACCTCCGAGACGTCATCAACTGCTCCTTCAAATCCGCCACCTTCCCGGAAAGCTGGAAACACGCTGAACTCAGCGCCCTTCTGAAAAAACCCACAGCGGACCCCACCGAACTCAAAAATTACCGCCCCATCTCGCTTCTTCCATTCCCGGCCAAAGTCATCGAGAAAGCTGTCAACAACCAGCTCGCCGCCTTCCTCGAAGCCAACAAATCCCTCGACTCCTCACAGTCCGGCTTCCGAGCAAAACACAGCACTGAGACCGCCCTCATCGCAGCAACAGACGACATTCGAACTCTACTGGACAATGGAGACACAGTCGCCCTCATCCTCCTCGACCTCTCCGCAGCTTTCGACACAGTCTGCCATAGCACCCTTCTACAGCGCCTCAGAAACATCGGAATCCAAGGAAAAGCACTAGATTGGATCACCTCGTTCCTCACCGGAAGAACCCAGAGAGTCCGCCTTCCACCATTCAAGTCAGAGGCCATTGAAGTCATCTGCGGCGTACCACAAGGATCTTCACTCAGCCCTACCCTTTTCAACGTATACATGAGCCCCCTCGCGGCCATCGCCCGCCAACACAACCTCAACATCATCTCCTACACGGATGACACTCAACTGATTCTATCACTCACCAATGACCCTAGCACCGCCAAAACTAACCTACACGAAGGAATGAAAGAAGTAGCTGAATGGATGAAACACAGCCGTCTGAAACTGAACTCAGATAAAACAGAAGTCCTCATCTTAGGTACCTCCCCCTCCGCATGGGACGACTCTTGGTGGCCAGAAGCCCTTGGAAAAGCACCCATCCCGTCAGACCACGCACGGAACCTGGGCGTCATCCTGGATTCCTCACTTTCAATGAACAGACAAGTCAACGCCGTCTCCTCATCCTGCTTCAACATTCTTCGCATGCTTAAAAAAACATTTCGTTGGATCCCCACCGAAACTAGGAAAACGGTCACCCACGCTCTGGTCACGAGCCGACTGGACTATGGAAACACCCTCTACGCCGGGACTACCGCTAAACTCCAGAAAAAACTCCAACGAATCCAAAACGCCTCAGCCAGGCTCATATTAGACATCCCGCGTAAAGAACATATCTCTGGTCACCTGAAAAACCTCCACTGGCTTCCCGTCAATAAGAGGATCACTTTCCGGCTCCTAACCCACGCACACAAAGCACTCTACGAAATCGGACCAGAATGCCTCAACACACGACTGTCCTTCTACACCCCCTCCCGCCTGCTTCGATCTTCCAACCAAGCCCTTGCCACTGTACCTCGCATCAACAAAACCACCATGGGAGGTAGATCCTTCTCCTACCTGGCAGCTAAAACCTGGAACTCACTTCCCACTTACCTTCGCCTTACCCAGAACCACCTTGCATTCAGAAAGCAACTTAAAACGTGGATATTTGACAAGTAATTCCCCACCCCTCCTTAAGCGCCTTGAGACCCTCTGGGTATGTAGTGCGCTATATAAATTCTCGGACTTGACTTGACTTGACTTGTCTTATCCGTCTGTCTGCCAGTCCCCATTGGGGTTTGCCAATGCCTCCATGCCCGCTGCGTCAGCTGCTCTTCCACTGGACAATCTTCGCAGGTTT
This sequence comes from Lissotriton vulgaris, assembly GCF_964263255.1. Lineage (NCBI taxonomy): Eukaryota > Metazoa > Chordata > Amphibia > Caudata > Salamandridae > Lissotriton > Lissotriton vulgaris. Next base: position 115,514,050 of record NC_141697.1, on the reverse strand, counting down.
AGGCTTGCTGTTTGGCACTCGAGAGGCAGTCTCTCTTATATCGAGGGTGTTCTGTGGATGTTGCTACGCATTCTACGCTTAGGGCTTATGACCGTCATTGGAAGAATATTTCCGCCTTGTGTCAGGATAAGATGTGGTCCTCTTTGTCTTGTGACCCTTTGGCTGTGTTGGAGTTCCTTTGGGACGGGGTTCAGCTGGGATTGGCTGTCTTTACCATCCGGAGTCAGTGTGCTGATGTTCAGGCTTTTCGGGGGGAACAGTATTTTGTCTGTGGCCCCTCTGGCGGCTCGTTTGCTGTGGAATTGCTCTCTTCGGCACCCTGTGGTGCATTCTCAGATGCCGATTTGGGACTTACTGGTCTTGCAGGGTTTGCAGGGTGCCCCATTTGATCCTTTGAAAACCGCAGACTTCAAGTTTCTTTGCGCAAACGTTTTTTTTTTCTTGTGGTCATTTCCTCTGGGAGACTGTTTGGGGAAATTAGGCCCTTGTTATCTTCTTCCCCTCTTCTTCGTTTTGTTTAACTGACAAGGTGGTGCTTTGTCCTAGTCCGACCTTTCTTTCTTTCCTTTCTTTTCATTTGGATTCACATATTTTTTTGCCTACCTTTTTTTCCTTCTCCTGTGACTGTGAAGGATGTTCGTTTGAACTCCCTGGATGTGCCTCGTGATTGTTCTATTTATTTGCAAAAAAATGCGGTGTTCCCCAGATCTGATGCTTTGTTTGTCTCCCACGGTCTGGCAAGGAGGAGTGTGAAGCCTTCTCTTTATACTTGGTCTCGATAGATTAAGTCAGCCATTTCACATTTCTAGCCTTTGTCTGGTCTTCCTGTTCCTGTTTCTTTACATGAGAGTTCTGATAAGGGTGTTTCTTCTTCCTGGGCAGCGTTTAAAGAGGCCTCAATTTGTGACTTGTATGCTGCTACTTAGGCTCGGCCCCGCACTTTCATGTCCCATTACTGTTTGCAGTTGGGTGGGGATGTCACATCCAGTTTTGATACTGAGTACCAAATGAAAAAACAACAATTGATGGACAGAATGCAGAACAATGTCATACATTCACCCCAGTACAGCGATCTGGGATAAATCCATGATTTTTTTGCTCACCATGCCATATGTAAATCAGTCTTGACCCTGTGCCTAAAACAGTCCAGCCCGAACTGCCAAGCCAGGTCCTCTCTGGACTGGAAACAAGCATCCTAGGACCGGTTTCAGGGTTTCACCCCTCATCAGCCAAGATAGCTTGACTCCAGTGGCATGAAGACCACGGGACCCACATCTGGGCATACCCATCCCACTCGGGGTGACAAATGCAAAAGAATTGATGGAAATATTGCAGAACAATGTCATACATTCAGCCTAGTACAGAGATCTGGGCCTAATGCGATCGTTTTTTATACTCACCATGCCATTCCAGTTTGAACCCTGCCATATGCAAATCAGCCTTGACACTGTGCCCAATGGGAACAGTCCAGCCTGAACTGCCAAGTCAGGTCCTCCCTGGACTGGAAACAAGCATCCTAGGACCGGTTTTGGGGTTTCACCCCTCATCAGCTAGAATGGCTTGACTCCAGCGGCATGGAGAGCACTGGACCCACGTCTGGACATACCCGTCCTGCTCCCCGTGACAAATGCAACAACAACAATTGATGAACAGAATGTCAAACATTCACCCCAGTACAGAGATCCAGGCCTAAATCCTTAGTTTTTTGCTCACCATGCCATTCCAGTTTGAACCCAGCCTTAAGCAAATCAGCCTTGACCCTGTGCCCAATGGGACCAGTTCAGCCAGAACTGCCAAGCCAGGTCCTCCCTGGGCTGGAAACATGCATCCTAGGACCAGTTTCGGGGTTTCACCCCTTATCAGCTTTCCATCCTCCAGTGGCATGGAAAGCACGGGACCCAAGTCTGGGCATACCCGTCACGCTCGGGGTGACAAATGCAAAAACAACAATTGATGGTCATAATGCAGAACAATGTCATACATTCACCCCAGTACAGAGATCTTGGACTAAATCCATCACTTTTTTGCTCACCATGCCATTCCAGTTTGAACCCAGCTATATGCAAATCAATCTTGACCCTGAGCCCGATGGGAATAGTCCAGCCCGAACCGCCAAGCCAGGTCCTCCCTGGACTGGAAACAAGCATCCTAGGACAAGTTTCGGGGTTTCAACCCTCATCAGCCAGGATGGCTTGACTCCAGTGGCATGGCGAGCACAGGACACATGTCTGGACATACCAATCCCACTCGGGGTGACAAATGCAAAAACAACAATTGATAAACAGAATGTAGAACAATGTCATACATTCACCCCAGTACAGAGATCTGGGCCTAAATCCATTTTTTTCTCACCATGCCATTCCAGTTTGAACACAGCCATATGCAAATCAGTCTTGACCCTGTGCCCCATGGGAACAGTACAGCCCGAACTGCCAAGCCAGCTCCTCCCTAGACTGGAAACAAGCATCCTAGGACCGGTTTCGGTAGTTTCACCCCTCACAGCCAGTATAGCTTGACTCCAGTGCCATTGAGAGCACGGGACCCACGGCTGGGCATACCCATCCCACTTGGGGTGTTCGCCCTAAGTTGGCAGGATATGCCCAGACATGGGTCCCTTGCTCACTTTGCCACTGGATTCTAGCTAGCCTGGCTGATGAGGGCTGTTAGCCCGCAACTGGTCCCAGGGTGCTTGTTTCCGGTGCAGGGAAGACATGGCTTGGCAGTTCGGGCTGGACTGTTCCCATGAGGCCCAGCGTCAAGCCTGATTTGCATATAGCTGGGTCTGAACTGGGGTGGCGAAGTGAGCTAAAGAACAATGATGGATTCAAGGCAGATCTGTGACTAGGGGTGAGTGTCTGAAAAGTTTCAGCGCTCCGTCCATCATCTCCTTGTGTTTGCTTTGTTCGCCCCACGTTGCCACTGGATTCAAACTAGCCTGGCTGATGAGGGCTGTTAGCCAGAAACTGATCCCAGGATGCTTTTTTCCGGTCCAGGGAAGACATGGCTTGGCAGCTCGGGCGGACTATTCCCATGAGTCACAGGGTCAAGGCTGATTTGCACATAGCTGTGTTTGAACTGGGGTGGCAAGGTGAGCTAAAGAACGATGATGGATTCAACCCAGATCTGTTACTGGGGGTGAGTGTCTGAAAAGTGTCAGTGCTCCTTCCATCATCTCTTTGTGTTGGCGCTGTACTGAGTACTGCAGGTTATCCTGCACTGTGAGGTTGTTGGGTCATTTGTGCACTTTATCTATTAAATTCACCTGTGTTGCTATACTGTTGGTGTGTTTTTTTCTTTCTTGAAATCATTGTTGGGCTTGGGTACGTACTCATGCGTAGGGACTTTGAGAGGAAGATGGTCGAGGACATAGTGCCCTGTTACTTACTGGTAATATTCATTACTCCAAGTTCAGATCTTCCTCTTCACAGTTTTGCATCCCGCATGCCTCTCCCTTTGGTTACACTGATTTCCTTTTAGGCTTGATTATTTAGGGAGTCCTTTCCTGGATGTGATGTATTTGTAGCCAGGCGTATCTTGTAATAGGAAGGAAAAGTCTAATTGATTGATGTGTTCTGCAGATTTAGAGATAAACTCATGTGTAAGGACTGTGACAAGAAAGGCCTGGATTCAGAATAATGATTACCAGTAAGTAGTAGTAGTAAAGAGTTCCATGGGTGGAACATAGGCATTCCCATGCATCGACCCATGGATTTTGACTCAAACCCAGATTTACTAAAGTCTGTAAACTTGGGTTTGTGCCAAAATGGTGCACCCCCCACCCCCGAGGTTGCTGTAAGGTGGAGAAATATCTTTATTTCTCCTTGTTTCTTCCTCTTTGCATGTGTGTTGCATTCTGCAGCAATCATGCAAAGAGGAATATGCCTTTAAGAATGGGTTTTTCCTTTGGCCACATAAACAATTTGACTGCACTGTAGGCTCCCTTCCTTCATGGCACAATATAATTGCTGATAGGTTGCATTTCTGCTAACCCTGGGCGTCAAACTCTGTTCCGCCCACACTGTTCGTGGAGTTTTAGCAACTCAGCGTTTAGCGCAGAAAGTGGAGTTGCTGAAAAACTCTGCATTCTGAAACAGAGCGGAGTTTTTTTTGTTTGCACTCCCGAACTGCATAGTTGCGCACCCGAGTGTGACTTACCGGGTGCCAAGGATCGTGAACGATATTTCCCGAGCCGTTTGTAATTGCCACAAGATTTGCAATGTGGCCGTATGGTCCCACAAGAGTTTGCGATCGCGAACACATAATTCGGGGGCACCATCGTGCTTCTGGTAGAAGTTTTGTGAAGAACGCAATACTGAACATGCAGAATCTACAGAAACTGCAATATGGAGAAGGTTCTCTTCCCGATCAGCATCAAATCGTATTGACATTTGGCTGTACTTTTTTGTGCAAGGAGTCTTTTTTCATTTTGTACTTTTCTTTGAAGAGGAAGGAAGTGCTCCAGGGTCTCCAACTTCCTGTTCCTGTTCAGCAGGCTCCTCCCAGTGCTTTGTATCTCCTGGTCTCTTTTCATTTGGATTTGGAGCTTGTAAGGATCACTCTTTGTTTGTGCTGCATCATCTATCATTGGATTTGAGTTGAGATTTCACATATAGGTTGGAAATTGGTGTTTGTTCAGCCTGGGCTGAGTTCGCGAAAGGAGCTTTGCAAGCAGCGGAGTGCGTTAGATAAAATGCAGTTTGCCGTGATATTCAGTGCCGGATGTTTGTCGGCATTGTGGAATCATCGCGAATGGCACCATGAACATCTTAAGCAGGCGCTGATTCCTTTCTGTCGCTCGAGTAGATTGTTTTACTCAATGTGAATGGATGGTTTCTCAACAGGAGCGGTCACAAGCATGTGCGACAACTCGCAATTAGAAATCCAACGACTTGTGTTGCAAAATCTAGCCAGGAGGTTGATTTTCCATGCCACTGCTCACTAACTTGACATTGACGATCGCGAACGAGGAAAAATCTCACCGGGAGGTGGATTTTCCTCACTCGCCTACTTGACGTTGATGAGCGCGAGCGAGGATAAAACACTCTGCTCCGCAACAACGAGCTCCTCATAATGCAGAGTGCAGAACACACCACAAACTCTGCTAGCAGAGCGGAGTTCACCGCCTAGAGTTAGTGTTTGGTTGATTGGGGCCATGCACCTAGGTTAATTTTTCATGTCTTTTTTAATACATTGTGGTGGGTGGCCTGTAGTTTCAGTAGGGGCCTAGTTGCTTCTTTTTAAGTAATTTCTCTTTTTCTTTTATAAAGGAAACATGTTGCACAGTTCACTATATTTTCACCAACTTTTGAAAATCAATTTGCAATATTTATTTAATTCCCTATGTAGCCCAGTTATCTGCCACTAGGCCTTTCAGCCAATATGTTATGTTATGTTATTTTTACTTATACCGCGCACAGCTGCCCCAGCGAAGGGGCGTCCTTGCGCTTTGACAAGACAGACACAACACAACACCGATAAAAAAAAACAGAAAGGCCAAAGAACACAGCATGAAAGCTAAACAAATAAAATGGTCTTGATGGCACGTCTAAACTGAAGAAGGTCATCACGAGCCCGGATATAAGAAGGAAGAGAATTCCACTAATTCACCGCTAGCACTCGAAAAGAGCGACCACCAGCTCTACTCAGCCTGAAGCGCGGAACCACTGCCCGATTCTGACCCAGAGATCTAAGGGTTCGTGGGGGTACATACGGTATCAGCAGATTCTCCAGAATTTGGGGATTTTGAACGCAAGGCAAAGAACCTTGAATTTGATCCTCCGGTTTATTGGGAGCCAATAGAGAGAATGCAAAGATTTGGAGACCGAGCACCGCCTTGGCAGACCTATCACCACTCTGGCTGCAGCATTTTGAACTCGCTGCAGCCGGGTGAGTTCTGACTGATTAATCCCAGCCAAAAGTGAGGTGGCATAATCCAGCCGGGACAGCACTGATGCTTGAACCACCAGTTGTCTGGTGGATGCATCAAAGAATTTAAGGATAGGTCTTAGTCCTCTAATGATGCCATAGCAGGAACCCGCCAACTTCTTGGTGTGGTACAAAAGGGGGTGGTGATGGACGGAGCATCTGAATCAATCAAACACTCACACCCAGTCAAAATATCTGGGTTTAATCCATCACCGTTCTTTAGCCCACTCTGCCACCCCAGTTCAGACATGGCTATATGCAAATCAGTCTGACCCTGTGCCTCATGGGAACAGTCCAGCCCGAACTGCCAAGCCATGTCTTCCCTGGACCGGAAACAAGCTTCCGAGGACTGGTTTCTGGCATTCCAGACGTCTTCAGCCCGGCTTGCTTGAATCCAGTGGCAAAGTGAGCAAGGGACTCACGTCTGAGCATACCCTGCCACACTTATGGCGGCCAAAAGCGGTACAAAAGGGGGTGGTGATGGACCACCACCCCCCTTTGTACCACCTTCTTGGTGTGACAAATGAAGCTGAGGGTCGGGTCAAGCCAAACCCCAAGATTTTTTATCTCCGATGCTGGAGAGGGGGTCACACCTAGTTCAGAGGGCCACCACTTGTCGCCCCATAACACCGCCTGCTTGCCGACCACCATAACCTCAGTCTTCTTGGTATTTAACTGGAGACAGTTGGAATTCATCCAGTTGGCCACTGCCCGTAAACCGTCACGGAACCTGGGAGCCTCCATGTCTGAGTCCCCACTCAACGTGACCGCCAGCTGCGTATCATCTGCGTATGAAACCATCGTCAAGCCCCATTGCTTGACGACCGCAACCAGCGGCCTCACGTAAAGATTAAATAGAGTGGGACTTAACTATGAACCCTGTGGGACCCCCAGGTCCAACGGATAGGATTTAGACTTGCCGGGCGGGATCACAACCTGGAATGACCTTTCAGCAAGAAAAGACCGAAACCAGCATAGGGCGGATTACTTACGACGCCACCACCCTCCTAGCCCTTAACCCCGGCCGATCTCCCAACTGCGTCCATGCCGCTCCTGGACACACCCATGGACCTTTCTCTTGCAACTCCTGCAAGTTCGACGGCTCCAAGAACAACTCCTCATCTACGAACACACAACAGATATCCGACCCCAACCACCTTCAATGCATCCTGCTCAACACCCGCTCGGTCCACAGGCACGCCATCGACCTCTGGAATCTACTAGACACCATCTCTCCGGACGTCGCCTTCCTAACTGAAACATGGATGAACGCCACATCAGCCCCAGACATCACCATTGCCATCCCGGAAGGCTATAAGATCATTCGCAAGGACCGTACCGGCCAAACAGGAGGAGGCATCGCTATCGTCCATAAGAAATCCATCCGCATCTCAACCAGCTCAGACGTCAATCTCGCCAACACCGAACACCTTCACTTCCAGATCCACATCGACCCCAAGACCACACTCAGAGGCACCCTCCTTTACAGGCCACCAGGACCCCGCGTACAATTTAGTGAAGACATCACGGACTTCATCACTCCACACGCGCTCCCCTCCGGTGATTACATCCTTTTGGGAGACCTCAACTTTCACCTTGAAAAAAACAACGACCACAACACCACCACCCTTTTGGATAACCTCGCCAACCTCGGACTTAAACAACTTGTCACTACCCCCACCCACATCGCAGGTCACACACTCGACCCTATCTTCACCTCCAGCAAACATGTCTCCTTCAGCCACACCACAGCTCTCCTTTGGACTGACCACAGCTGCGTTCACTTTACCTACAACAAGTCCACATCCAACAACCACCCCCAACCCACTCTGCAAAGAAACTGGAACAAAATCACCATCGACCAGATCTCCTCATCGCTTCTTCAAAACCCCCCCGCCCACTCCTCCAACCCCGACCAAGCAGCCACCAACCTCACCCAATGGCTATCCAACAGCGCCGACATCCTAGCACCACTGAAAAAACGACAAATCAAACTAGACCTTGAAAGCTCCTGAGGCGGAAGCCGGGAGACGAAGCACTTTTAAAAAAAATTGTTTATGTGTCACAATTCGCCGAAATACTCTGCTTTTTAAAACTTCACTCACCCGTTTACCTCTCTGGAGCGGGCTCAGAATCACCAAAACAGCGACCCCTTCGCTGCAACGCTAAACCACCTAACTTACTTCTCTGCCGCCATTCTCGGCGAGGGAGAGAGGCCACGCCCACTTTAAGGCCACGCCCACCCGCCGCCCACGGTACTTAAACGCTGCCTTCAGCGCGACAAATTCACAACCTTGAAAGCTCCTGAGGCGGAAGCCGGGAGACAAAGCACTTTTTAAAAAAATTGTTTATGTGTCACAATTCGCCGAAATACTCTGCTTTTTAAAACTTCACTCACCCGTTTACCTCTCTGGAGCGGGCTCAGAATCACCAAAACAGCGACCCCTTCGCTGCAACGCTAAACCACCTAACTTACTTCTCTGCCGCCATTCTCGGCGAGGGAGAGAGGCCACGCCCACTTTAAGGCCACGCCCACCCGCCGCCCACGGTACTTAAACGCTGCCTTCAGCGCGACAAATTCACAACCTTGAAAGCTCCTGAGGCGGAAGCCGGGAGACAAAGCTCTTTTAAAAAAAATTGTTTATGTGTCACAATTCGCCGAAATACTCTGCTTTTTAAAACTTCACTCACCCGTTTACCTCTCTGGAGCGGGCTCAGAATCACCAAAACAGCGACCCCTTCGCTGCAACGCTAAACCACCTAACTTACTTCTCTGCCGCCATTCTCGGCGAGGGAGAGAGGCCACGCCCACTTTAAGGCCACGCCCACCCGCCGCCCACGGTACTTAAACGCTGCCTTCAGCGCGACAAATTCACAACCTTGAAAGCTCCTGAGGCGGAAGCCGGGAGACAAAGCACTTTTTAAAAAAATTGTTTATGTGTCACAATTCGCCGAAATACTCTGCTTTTTAAAACTTCACTCACCCGTTTACCTCTCTGGAGCGGGCTCAGAATCACCAAAACAGCGACCCCTTCGCTGCAACGCTAAACCACCTAACTTACTTCTCTGCCGCCATTCTCGGCGAGGGAGAGAGGCCACGCCCACTTTAAGGCCACGCCCACCCGCCGCCCACGGTACTTAAACGCTGCCTTCAGCGCGACAAATTCACAACCTTGAAAGCTCCTGAGGCGGAAGCCGGGAGACGAAGCTCTTTTAAAAAAAATTGTTTATGTGTCACAATTCGCCGAAATACTCTGCTTTTTAAAACTTCACTCACCCGTTTACCTCTCTGGAGCGGGCTCAGAATCACCAAAACAGCGACCCCTTCGCTGCAACGCTAAAACCACCTAACTTACTTCTCTGCCGCCATTCTCGGCGAGGGAGAGAGGCCACGCCCACTTTAAGGCCACGCCCACCCGCCGCCCACGGTACTTAAACGCTGCCTTCAGCGCGACAAATTCACAACCTTGAAAGCTCCTGAGGCGGAAGCCGGGAGACAAAGCACTTTTTAAAAAAATTGTTTATGTGTCACAATTCGCCGAAATACTCTGCTTTTTAAAACTTCACTCACCCGTTTACCTCTCTGGAGCGGGCTCAGAATCACCAAAACAGCGACCCCTTCGCTGCAACGCTAAACCACCTAACTTACTTCTCTGCCGCCATTCTCGGCGAGGGAGAGAGGCCACGCCCACTTTAAGGCCACGCCCACCCGCCCTTTTTCCTACACATTTAAGATGTGCAACTACCGGACGCGCAGCGGACGGGCGCAACGGGCGCGCCGTCAGCGCGCCGAAGGCGCGCCAAAGGCAAGCCCGTCTGGGCCCGTCCGGGCCCAGAAGGCCCTAGGCCCCGTCACTATGCCGGGTACTCCTCAGGCTCGAGTAATGTACACAGTGGATACTTTACACGACTTACGACCTAAGAACATCCTAGCCTGCCACCACTCATTTACTGCAGGTAAGGCATTCTCGACCTGTCCACAATGCAATCCGACTCCTATCCTGAAATCAACCACCCCTGCTTTGAAACTAGGACTTCTTAACTGCCGCTCCCTCCCCAAACATGCCACCGAAATGAACCTCCTGATCCAGAACCAGGAGCTTGACCTACTGTTCTTAACGGAAACATGGCTCACTGACAACACCGACTCGGATGTTGTCACGGCCCTCCCCACCGGGTATATCTGCCAAGCCCTTAATAGACCTAGAGGGAGAGGAGGTGGGGTAGCTATAATCCACAGGGAACAATTTACCTGCCGGATGACCAACGCTGGTATTGAGGATTGCGAGAGCGGTCAATTCTCCATCCAAATCTCCCCAGCTCTTACCCTGGCAGGGCTTCTAATTTACCGCCCCCCAGGGGCCCCGGGTAATTTTATCAACGCTGTACTCGAATCCGTTTCACAACTAGCTTCTTCCACCCCCAACTTCCTTATATTAGGTGACTTGAACGTCCATTTTCTGGACCCCACGGATCGAGCAGCATCGGACATTAGACACGACTTAACTTCTTTAGATATTCGTCTAGTGAATAACGAGCCTACCCATGACAAGGGCCATCTATTGGATCCGATCCTCACCAACATAGCATCAATGACCACTAACCTACCGGTGTCCCTACCATGGACGGACCACTTTCTGGTCCCCTTTTTCTGGGAAATCCCCACACCCACTTACTCAATCCCTAAAACCCAAGTTACCGACCGACAATGGTGCAAACTATCACCTGAGATATGGGCGGACTCTCTTGTAGAGTCCATCCCTGCGCTCTCCTCTGACCCCGATACAGCTGACAAACAATTCAGCGATTGGATCACTTCCTCCCTGGATACGCTGCTTCCGAAAACTACCACCCTCAAACAACCTAAAAGAATACCCCCTGCTTTGTGGTATACCCCAGAGCTCAAAGTTCTGCGTCAAGAGTGTAAAAAAACCGAACGCTCCTGGAGGCGCGACAAAACAACAACCAATAAGAACTTCTACTCTATTTCTCTTCTGACCTATAAAACTGCTATTCATAAAACCAAAAGCATGTTTTTTCAGGAGAGAATAGAGAAAGCAGGAAGCTCCAGTAAGGAAGCGTACGCCATCCTTAAAGAGCTGTCAAAACCCCAAGGACAAGGACTAGGACCCACTTCCGATCCTAAAGTCGACCTGGAGAAATGCCAGCAACTGGCCAACTTCTTCCACGACAAAATCCGACGAATTCTGGAATCTATCCCCCCCCCCAGTCCTGAGGAAGAAATCGCTCTCCCACACACCTCCACCTGTCTGTCCACGTGGGGCCAGGTCACGGTAGACGAGGTGAGAAATACGTTCAACTCCATGAAGAGCGGTTCCCCTAGTGACCCTGCTCCTCTCCGCATCCTTAAAAAGGTAGCCCCTACTATCATCCCCTCCCTTACCCATCTAATTAATACCTCACTCCAACAAGGAGTTGTACCCTCAAGCTGGAAGAAGGCGGTGGTAAAAGCCCTACTGAAGAAACCTACGCTCGACGCGAGAACCTGGCTAATTACAGGCCCATCTCCCTACTGCCTGGAGTGAGCAAGGTCGCAGAAAAATTGGTCAACAGGAAACTCTCGCAGTTCCTAGAGACCAATAACAAATTAAAAAGCTCCCAGACGGGCTTCCGACCTGGACAGGGCACGGACATCGCCCTCCTGGCTGCGGTAGAGGAGGCCAGAGCGCTATTGGATGGGGGAGGATCAGTGGCAGTGATCCTCCTCGACCTTAGCGCAGCCTTCGATACCGTAGACCACCAACTCCTCATCGAAAGATTGGCGAGAGTTGGAGTGGAAGGTACAGCCCTATCCTGGCTTTCTTCTTTCCTGGCCCAACGGTCTTACCAGATTTGGGAAAAGAACGCCCGCTCCTCCGAAATGCCCCTCCAATGTGGTGTTCCTCAGGGCTCCTCCCTGAGCCCTACTTTATTTAATATCTATATGTCCACATTGGAGGAGGTTATCACCCCTTTCGGAGTGAGCGTCGTCAGCTACGCTGACGACACACAACTAGTGGTGTCTCTGTCCCATCCCAAGCAACAGAAAGCTGATCTCTTCAACTGCCTTACGCAGGTCCATCGTTGGATGAACAGATCAGCCCTAAAGCTTAATGGGACAAAAACCGAGGTCCTCATACTTGGCCCGAAAGGAACCTCACTTCCCCTGGACAGCTGGCCAGCTTGCTTGGGTCCGCCCCCTGACCCAAAAACAGAGGTGAAAAGTCTGGGTGTGTGGATCGATTCCGATCTCTCTTTCACTTCACAAGCGAAGAAGGTGGCAGGGACCTGCTTTGGTCTCTTAAAATCTCTGAGGAAAGTCCTGCCCCTTCTCCCCCCTAAATCCCAACAACTATTAGTCCAAGGTCTCATAATATCGAGGCTGGACTATAGTGATGTGATTTACCTGGGCGCTCCCGAAGCGACCCTTACTAAATTGCAGACAATTCAGAACACGGCCGCCCGGATCATCACTAACACCCCGGCCAGATCATCTGCTAAACCCGCTCTCAAACTCCTCCACTGGCTCCCCATAAGGGAGAGAGTCAAATTTAAGGCCCTATGTCTCGTCCACAAAACGCTGCATAACCAAGGTCCTCCTGTCCTCAGTAATTTTGTCACCCCCTACAGAAATTCTAGATCCCTCCGTTCCAATGCAGAAAACCTTATCAACACCCCAAGATTCAGGAAAACCCGAACAGGAGGAAGACGTTTCTCGGTACAAGCCTCCCGCCTTTGGAATTCTCTTCCTCGTAACCTACGACTTGAACCTCAATACCTGCGCTTCAGGAAGCGGTTAAAAACCCATCTCTTTCCCTAACCTGTGCACCCCCCCCCCTGTGTTTCTGATCTTTCATCCTCCCTTTCTTCCTATCTCAGTTTCTTGCCCCGCTGTCTGGTGAATTCAGGGTTCCTCAGCGCTGGGATACCTCCGGGTGACTATCGCGCTTTATAAAAATAAATAATAATAATAATAATAATATGCAACAAGAAGGCTTCCTGGTTCAACGATGATCTTAAGAAATCCAAGAAACTCTGTCGCTCCCTTGAGAAAGCCTGGAAAAAAGACCCAAACACCAGCACCAAGGACGCCTTCAAAAACGCCACCCGCATACACCACCAACTGATCCGGTACGCCAAGAAAGCCGCTTTCAAGAACCGACTAGATAGCAACGCCCACAACAGCAAGGAATTATTCAACATCGTCAAGGAATTTACCAACCCCTCAGCCAACTCCAACGACATCACCCCCTCTCAAGCCCTCTGCGACTCCCTAGCCTCATTCTTCCACAACAAAATTGCAGACATCCACAACAGCTTCGACAACCGACCCGAAGACCAACCCACCCAACCCTCTGCAGGACCCCCACCCCCCTTGAACATCCTCAATGACTGGAACCCAATCTCCACTGAGGACACCATCCGTCTGATGAACTCTATCCACTCAGGATCCCCCACAGACCCATGCCCTCACCACATCTTCAACAAAGCAGACTCCATTATAGCACCGCACCTCCGAGACGTCATCAACTGCTCCCTCAACTCTGCAACCTTCCCGGAAAGCTGGAAACATGCCGAACTCAGTGCCCTCCTGAAGAAACCCACAGCTGACCCCACCGAACTCAAAAACTACCGCCCTATCTCACTCCTTCCATTCCCGGCCAAAGTCATCGAGAAAGCGGTCAACAACCAGCTCGCCGCCTTCCTCGAAACCAACAAATCCCTCGACTCCTCACAATCCGGCTTCCGAGCCAAGCACAGCACTGAAACTGCCCTCATCGCAGCAACAGATGACATTCGAACTCTACTGGACAATGGAGACACAGTCGCCCTCATCCTCCTCGACCTCTCCGCAGCCTTCGACACAGTCTGTCATAGCACCCTTTTACAGCGCCTCAGAAACGTCGGAATCCAAGGAAAAGCACTGGAATGGATCACCTCGTTCCTCACCGGAAGAACCCAGAGAGTCCGCCTTCCACCATTCAAGTCAGAGGCCACTGAAGTCATCTGCGGCGTACCACAAGGATCCTCACTCAGCCCCACCCTCTTCAACGTATACATGAGCCCCCTCGCGGTCATCGCACGCCAACACAACCTCAACATCATCTCCTACGCCGATGACACTCAACTTATCCTATCACTCACCAGAGACCCTAACACTGCCAAAACCAACCTGCATGAAGGAATGAAAGAAGTAGCCGAATGGATGAAGCACAGCCGTCTGAAACTGAACTCAGACAAAACAGAAGTCCTCATCCTAGGCACCTCCCCCTCCGCCTGGGATGACTCTTGGTGGCCAGAGACCCTTGGAAAAGCACCCATCCCGAAGGACCACGCACGGAACCTGGGCGTCATCCTGGACTCCTCACTCTCCATGAACAGACAAGTCAACGCCGTTTCTTCATCTTGCTTCAACATTCTTCGCATGCTCAAGAAAACATTTCGCTGGATCCCTACCGAAACTAGAAAAACGGTCACCCACGCACTGGTCACGAGCCACCTGGACTACGGAAACACCCTCTACGCCGGTACCACCGCAAAACTCCAGAAAAAACTCCAACGCATCCAGAACGCTTCAGCCAGGCTCATATTAGACATCCCGCGTAAAGAACACATCTCTGGTCACCTGAAAAACCTCCACTGGCTCCCCGTCAATAAGAGGATTACTTTCCGCCTCCTAACCCACGCACACAAAGCACTTTACGAAAGCGGACCCGAATGCCTCAACAAACGACTGTCCATCTACACCCCCTCCCGCCAGCTACGATCCTCAAACCAAGCCCTGGCCACTGTACCTCGCATCAACAAAACCACCATGGGAGGTAGATCCTTCTCCTACCTGGCAGCTAAAACCTGGAACTCACTTCCCACTCACCTTCGCCTTACTCAGAACCACCTAGCATTCAGAAAGCAACTCAAAACATGGATATTCGACAAGTAATTCCCCACCCTTCTTCAAGCACCTTGAGACCCCCTGGGTATGTAGCGCGCTATATAAATCTATTGACCTGACTTGACTTGACTTCCTCAAGTCGCTGGAGCAGAATCCTGTGCGAGACCGTGTCGAACGCGGCACTAAGATCTAATAGCAGTAGTGCCGCCGTCCGACCCGCATCAAGCACAGAACGCAGATGTTCGACCATAGAAAGTAGGGCTGTCTCTGTGCTGTGGCCCGCACGGAACCCATTCTGGGTAGGGTCAAGAATGTTAGCCCTGGTAAGATGGTCTGCAAGAATTCCGTTCACATGGGCCTCAGCGACTTTCGTAGCCCAAGGAAGCAAGGAAATAGGGTGGTAGTTCTCAGGTTTAAGGGGGTCAAGGGTAGCCTTCTTCAAAATAGGTGTAACTACAGCCTGCTTCCACCTAATGGGAACAACACCTGAGGAAAGTGACAGATTAATCAAAGAAAGCACCGGAGTGCGACATAACGGCGACATATTCTTAAGCTGAGCCGGTTTCAACGGATCTGCAGTAGATCCTAACTTAATTTTAAGGCTCAGGGAGTCGAAGGCCTCCACAGATAGGGAAGGCAGAGTAGTAAGGCACTCACTTCCTCCCAAGACGCAACTGACCCGCTCTGAAATTGGAGAGCCCGTCGAGAAGGTTCGATAGATGGCTTGTACTTTCTCGAGGAAGAAGGAGGCCAGACCCTCACAATGGGAGTCCGAATAGGCCCAGAGCTACTCATGGGTGCATGAAACAACTATTTCTGTGGTGTCTGTTAAATTTAAAATTATTTAGGGCATGGATGGCATTGGATTGAAATAAAAAATGGTTTTTTTCATGTGTCTTGCTAAATTTAATGCCATTGTTAGATGTGTGTGGTTGTAACTTGCAAACCTTTTTATCCCTGTGGATTTTCATTTTCGGTATTGTTACATTAAAGATGTGTTGTTTAGCATGCCTCCTTTGGCTGGCCGGTGTGTGAATGTGTTTGTAATAGTGGGCTATCATTTGCCTTGTCTGAGCTTCCCCATGTGGCATGGGGCCATTTTGTAAAGTCTGTGTCCATACTCCATATGGGCCTGCTTGAGTTAATTGTTTTCCTTGCCTCCTGGTTGTTGTTGTTGTGTGAGCTTTGGCTAGCGGCCATTTTGTGGTAGCAGTTAGTGTGCTTTTGCCACATAGGCCTGCATGACTGTCTTCCCTTTGTTCCCCTTGGCTTATTGCTTCCACTGTCATTTGTCAGCTGCAGCTCCCTGAGTGCTGCATCCCACGTGATGCACAATGCCGAACCATTGCATTTCTGTTTTTGTTGTTATTCTTCTTCTTTCCTATCCTTCCTGAGTATACTACTGTAGTGTACACAGTAACACAGTACACCATGAAAGCCCTTGTTGTTGTCAAATTCCCACAAATGGTTACACTGTATTGGTAATTATTGTAATAATTGATGTAATAATAACACTAGCAAGTATGACCACACACACAAAATTATATTATATGTGTTTGTACTAGTAATTGAGCCGCAACAATGCCACGTTTCACTGATGTTCTTCTCGATTCTTTTCTTTTAGGTGCACAAAAAGGAGGACACAACATTACCCATTGTCCTGCCAGATAGCAGGCCTGTGCACGACATCACATGACGTGTGACCACAGACAAATGGCCCCAAAGAAAGGTACCAGGTCCAGTACCAAGAAAGTTGCCAGTGAGAAGAAGAAGGCACTGCTACTTACCACCACTGGTTTTTCATCCAAGACCTTTCTTGGGAAACCAAAAATTGCACCTACACCGCAGTGTCCAAGGAGCAAGCTGGGAACAGCACCCCCGCATCAGTGGACCCACCCCACCAATCTAGGCCCAAGCCCATGTCTGTTGCAGAGGCAGCTAGTCTAATCACGACAACGCAGACGAGCAGTGATGTTGAAATTGACTTATCATTATCTCAAAGTAGTACCCAATCAATGCAGGAAACTTATATAAGTCAGCAATAACAGCCGCAACCACCACCCCAAAATAGTAGTTGCTCCTCCCGTAGTAGGGGCAGTTCAGGAGATCGAGATTCCTGCTGAGGAAGAAGAAGAGCAAGCTACTCTTTCAGAAGATCCATTTTCTTTCAGATCCCCAGCAAGGAAAAGGAGGGAACTTCTTCTGCAAGCCCCCCTTCTGATGATCTAGACATCACTTGGATCCCACCTCAGTCTAAGAGTGAGACAAGCCATGAGATGAGGCTAGGGAAAATGAAGGCTCCAGAAAGCCTCAGAGTTATGGAGGTAGATGTAGAAAAGGAGGAGGATGATGACCCAGTCATCATGGACATTAGCCCTGCCCCAGTGGAGGCAGACATTACCCCACCCCTAATTGCTGTTTGGGATGTGGCATGGATACCACCAACACAGATACCACCAACACCACCTCCAGCTGCCATATTTACAAAGTCCCGTCAGCAACCTACATCCACCACAACCACCTCAGTAGTAGTAGGTATTACAGAGAGTCAAACGTCTTGCCCACCTATTAGTTCATATCACATTGCTAGTGGCACCGGTAGCATCAGAAAATTAACCTCCCCAGTTTGGAACTACTTTGCAGTTAGCAGGAAGGAGGTGAACATTGCTATATGCTCCATTAGTAGAATAGGTGTTAGTTAGGGTGAGTTTGGTACAAACTATGGTACCGGAGGCCAAGCAACCCATCTGAGAAAACACCACTTGATCCAGTAGGAGGCACACCTAAGCGAGCAAAAAACTGCAAGTGTTGTTGGTGAAAGGAAATAAGAAAATCTGTTCACGGTGGATGGTGAACAAGAGGGAGACATTTTCTCTGGTTAACAAAGCAGCCCTGTCCCCTGCAGAGCAGTGCTACCGCCCATATCATCATCAGCAATATTGCAATGGCATAAGAGTCAGGCTAAGACACCAAGGGGTCCAAGGCAATAGAGTACCACAACGAAAAAATGCACATTGAGCCTAACATCTGGTGTCAAGAAGTCACCTGCATCAGTGGCACCAGAAAAGAAAAAAATCCAGGCTACCATTCTCAGTTTGTTTAGGTCGGTGGCAACCACCCAACTGCACGTTTGCACGTGAAGCTGGCAAAAATGTTTGAGCTAGACCTCCTCCCTTTTTCTTTTGTGAAAGGGGTGGTTTTAAAAAATTTGTGGCAGTCATCTGCCTGAAACGGAAGGTTCCCAGACGGTTTTATTTCACCAGAGTTGCTGATCCAGCACTACATCACGACGTGCTGGAATTGCTTGGACAAGCTTTTCAGCAGAGTGCTGTTCACACTAGCCACCTGACAACAGACATGTGGACCAGTTGTCAAGCCACTGATTACATGTGCATCACTACACACTGGATCTCTTTTGTGGGTGTTAGAGAAAATATATCTGCAGGTGTGGACACTGCTGAGATTTTTAATGCAGCTCAGAAACATGCAACTGTAGCCATGTTCGCCATGGAGAAATCTCCTACTGCTGCAAACATTTTGGAAGACTTTGACAACAAGGTTGTTGAATGGCTGTGACTAAGAGGGCCTAACATTGGTTTTTGTTGCCATGGACAATGGCAGTAACATAGTTAAGGCCATGGCCGATGGAGGGTATCTCAGGGTCCTTAGTTGGGTGCACTGCATTAACATCATTGTTCAAGACTTTCTGAAAAAAGAAGGCAGAGTCAGCAATTTACTGATTACCTGCAGAAGAATCTGCACTCATTTCACCCATTCTTTTAAAGCCCGGAAGCAGATGGGAATCATTCAACGTGATAATGGAAAACGCCAGTCAAAGCACTCATCCAGGAGGTGCCAACACGTTGGAACTCAACTTATTACATGCTTGAACATCTGTTTAGTAGTACAAGCCAATCAATGAATATATCATGCACAGAGGGGATGCTACTTTGAATGGCACAATCTTTGAAATGGACCATTTGGTCCTAGTTAAATGACTGACAGAGATGCTGCTTCCTTTCGAGGTCTTCACACGTGAAGTCATCAAGGATGACTGTACTATGGGCCAAGCTATCCCATTGTTGCACATGCTACAGGAACAACTGAAGGATATGTCTGCAATGTACGAGGGTGTAGAAAAAAAAAGAAGCATATGAGTTGGTGGAGAGCTTAACCTTAACTTTTATCTTATCTGAAAATACAAGGGTGCAAAGAGGCATTGGGCCATCCAACCATTACATTTGTGCCACAATTCTTGATCCACAGTACAAACAATTAATGCAAACTTTCATTCCTTTTTCAGACAGAGATGTTGCCATCTACACTCCTCCAGGGTAGAACAAGTACTGCAGGGCAGCCTTCAAACTCAACTTCATAACCTGAGGGCAGTGCGCTTGGCTCACAGCACTCAAAATCTCCAACAACACCAAGAACAACATCAACAACAACAGGAACAGGAGCATCACCCCCAAAATCGGCACCGGAATGCTTTCTACAGGCAGGGCTTTGGTCAAGTGCTGAGGCAAAGGCAAAAGAGGCTGAGCAAAGTGTAGCACTAATGACCATTGAGAGGATGGTCCAGGCCTTTCTGGATGACCCAACAGTGGTCTACTTTGATCAAAACCCATTGCTTTATTGGTATGGGAAAAGGCGCCAATGGCCAATGCTCAGAAGGCTGGGAATAAACTATCTGGCTTGCCCCGTAGCAGTGTCTCTGCTGAGGGTGTTTTCAGTGCTGCTGCTGCTGTTCTGACAGTGAGAAGGAACAGTCTCTGGCCCAACACGTGGAGAGGTTAACCATGATGTAAATGAATCAGCATTTTATACCACCAGATTACACCATACCTGAAGTAGCACATGAGGAAGATGATTAAGGTGACTCAGGTCATGGAAGTAGTGTGTTAGGTGACCTACTTCTAGGCGAACCACAAGAGTTTGAGGATGAGTTCTACATCCCTGACAACTGCTAGGCTCTTTCATTTTCCAGTTACTTTCCTTCTTTCTTTGAGGCCCCCCTTAAAAAAAGAAGATATAGCTGAGGTACATTGTTTATTATTTGTGTGTGTCACTGTCGTTCTGGTTCACAACAAGTCCATCTCCACCATCTTACTCTTTTATTGTCAGATTAGAGTTGCAACTGTGTGCAACTGTGTGTAGTCAGTGAAGAAGTGAGTCTACTCCTGACTCACCCTTAAGCCATTATCCTCAAGCCAGACATTGGATGGAGAATACAATAAGCATGAGCGTGAAATCCGTTACGCTCGCGGATTTTGCGGATTTTTGGGAAATCCGCAATCTGCAAATTTTGCGGATTTCCCGCAAAATCCGCAAAAAAAATCCGCGAACGTAACGGGTTCAAAAGTTGAACCCACACTCATTTAACTATTTTACAATGGCGCCAGCAAGCTGCCAGCGCCGTTGTAAAATAGTTACAAAGTTAGCTTGCACAGGAACCACTAGATAAAACGAAGCAGGTGCTTCCTGTGCAAGCTAACTTTGTAACTATTTTACAACGGCGCTGGCAGCTTGCTGGCGCCATTGTAAAATAGTTACAGCCTTACACAGGTCACTCAAGGGACCCCTGCGCCCTTCAGGGCGATTGCATAGTAACACACACATGGTCACTCGAACTAGTTGATGCTCAAAATCAGTGACTCATTCATTAGCCCAAAAACAATCATGAGCGTCTTCGAGGCTGGACAGGTGTGCCTCTTCCCAAATCTACTGTGGAAAATCAGCTGTGATGCTGGGTAGAGGCCTTTGCATCCTTGACTTTCATGAGCGCAATCCCCGTGCTGTTCCTGTGACCAGGAGCTTCTTTCTCTTTTTTTTTATGTTCGCACGGGTTGCTGCAAGTTCGCACGCGTTTTGTACAATTTCGCAATTTGCGAAATTGTACAAAACCCTCGCGAACTTGCAGAAACCCGTGCGAACATAAAAAAAAAATCCGCGCGCATTCGCGGATTTTGCGGATTTTGGCAATCCGCAAATTCGCAAATCCGCAAATTCGCGGATTGCCAATCCGCAAAATCCGCTCATGCTTAGAATACAAATGTGAAATGTGTGTCAGCCTCCAAACCTGGGCACTGAATATATATCTATCCTTTCCAAGACTAGAGGGACTGCCCTGGAAAAACAGGTAAATGATGGCATGCATAGCACGCTGAGTGATTGTTGTTTGTTGTGCATGATGTGTACTATAGACTAAAGTCAATATTTCCCTTCTTGTTGTTCAATAACAAAATTGTAGTACTGAAGGCTGATCCAAAGCATTTTGAGTTGGGACGTGTCTGTACTCACTCTGGACACTTGGTACAGAGTTGGACACCATGCCCATACCATACTTGCTGTTAGAGTCAGGAGGATCAGAGAGGATTGATAGAATAACTCAGGGCCTGAAGTGGCCTAAAGGTAAACATCACCAGACCTACATGTCTGTGTAGTGGTGGTGACGAGTGTGGTGTGACTGACAGCGGTGCATTGATTTTTTTACTTAATTTTGAAAATGCTATGTTGCTGTGTGTGTGTGTGTGCTCAGTGCTGTCTGGCTCAAATTCGAAGCTAAGTAGAGGTTGGGTATGGGGCCTGCTCCTGTTGTTGGAGGTAACTGCTGGAAGCAGACATGATTTAGCCATGCCGCCTTTGAAAATCTTATTGTTGCACTCCTCCTTAATTATGCAGTTTAACTTTTCTCTGCGATTTTTCAATATCCCTTTTGTTTTTCCATCTACAGGCCCGGCCCTTACAGTGCATCATACTGGGAAAAACAACTCACACTTACCGTACCAAACCGCATCCGCCAGGCAACCAAGATCGACGGATGGACAGTCCAAGGACGCACCAAGAGTAATGAGGAGATGCAACTCCCAATTTGGCAATTATACAGTATCATTTCATTTGATAAATTTTTTCTCTTCAATCATTACGACTATGTGTGTTGTTTATGTTTGCTTATATTTGACTCCTACAGATTTTTTAAAGTTTTATTTGCCATCTTTCAAAGAAGGCCAGTACAACAGAACATAAAATGTATGTAACTTGGGTCTCTCTGGGGGCAGACAGGCAATTGCATAATTCATATACTGCCCTGTACTAGTTTAGTACTACTCATCATCAAGTCATCATCATCATGCATGCATTTCCTTTTTCTCCCTTAACAGATTTATGATGTTCGGCTGCCAAGATGAATGTGTGTTGTTTACGTGCAGTGTTTGTCTTTGTCAAATCTTTCGCAAAACCCCCTTCCCAAACACTCATCAAACCCTAACCCTCTTCCCCCGGGCTGTGTGATGTATTTTGATGTGTGATGAAATTAATTTTACACCAATAATTGATTACACACTTGCTCGGGCGGATGTGGTAAAAGTAACACTAACTCAAGGCAGGGCAAGGATCTTCTTCAGATCTAATTGTATATACTATAGCCCACACTGGTAATATATAGATTAGATTGCCGACCCATGCACAGTATTCAATATTCAATTTTTTTCCAGAGGAACACAATCCATCATAATTAATTGCCAGCATCAATTCATCATCCTAGATCCAGCAGGAATGGTTACGCTTCTTCACTTCATAGCTCGAGTCAACTTCAGTTTTTATTGTAACTTGTGCTGGGCTAGCCCGCCACTCTGTTTTATTTTACTTTAGCATTGCTTATCATCATGGTTTCTTCTTTGGCAGTCTTCTTCTTGTGTACTGTACTACTACTACTCATTCCCTAGTCTCCCTCAGATGACTGACTGTCTCATTTTCTTTTTTTTAAATGCTACTGTATCTACTACTACTATCATCACCACCATGGATGCTTGGGAAACCAAACCCTCACCATGCAGCCATCACTTTGCCTAAACATCAATCACAGGTAAGAGAAGAAGTGTGGGGGAGTCATAATATATATATTAAGTAAATTAAGTAATTCACACACCCTTCTGAGTCCATAGGGGTTTTAGTTGCAGACTGCATAGACTAGGAGGAGAGACTGACAGTAGTAGGACAAATGAGGGTTAACGCATCTGTCTGTTGGAGGGTTACACTATCAGCAGATTTAAAAAACTGGATGCGGCCCTGCAGCAAAGGAAACAGTGCGAAGTAAAATAGTAACCCCTCCCAAAAAGATTTACACCATATGTAAAAAAACTATTAAGAATATTTTCCACTAACAAACAAACTAGAATGAAAGAATAAAACCCACAACACTCGCCCCTCTCCCTAACCCCAACCAGTGTCCAGTAAAAAAGTCCAATTGTCCATAAATGTCCATAAAAAAAGAACATCCAAGTTTTCCCCAAACTCCCACATTTCCGCCCTCTCCCCAACATGTCCCACCCACCAAAAAAAGATTAAAAAGGGGGCAAGGGTCAATACTGAGATCTAGCGGCGGGCTTGCCGTTTCTTGCACTCTAGGGCATGGAACCACTCCTCAATTGTGGCCTCTAGACATGCGATGTGGAGGAGCATGCACTACTGAAATATTTTACAGGAACAGCAGTGTTTGAAGTATGGCGGGCGGATGCCAGACCCCGGTGCTGTACCACCGGAGGCACTGGGGGGCCTGGCTGGGGCCCGGGGCATCAGTGGCGCAGCAAGATGGGTGGTGGGGCAGTCTGCCCTGGGTAGCACAAGTTTTGACGGTGGCAGAACCCCGCTCTTCCATTTGTTTGCTGCTGGGCGGCAATCGAGTAAATATCACTCCAGCACCTCCCCTCTTACGGCCATCTCAGGGTGGGAAAAGCAGGGACCACTATTCGTCCCTGGTGGCCTCCAGCTTCCGTTGCCGGGCCCTGGCTGCTAACTCCTGCCTTTTGGGTAGGGAAGGAGTAGCTATTTCAAGAAAGAAAAACAAACTATTGTAACCAATACTTTTAGAAAAAAGATAACACAAAATTAAACACATAAAATTAAAGTGGCACAGTAGCACTAGCATGGTATAACATTTGTGGTGTCCTCACTTCCTCTGCCCCTAAGATTTGGATGTGATTAGAGTTTCAGGCATTAGGAACTGTGGAGTAGACAAGTATTCTACTTCTTCTCTCTCTCTCTCTCTCTCTATTTAGCTAAATTTACCTTGTAGGCATGCCAGCTCAGTCAGCTTGTGCCCTTGATGAACATACATGTGTCGCAGACTCACATTACTTTACTACTTTCTGCAGGTGGGCAGCTGTACTACATAATGATCTATTTTTCTATTATGGCCATACTCTTTTAAATCAATAGAAAATGCTCGATTTGACTTTCACCGTGACTACTACAACAAGGCAGATGATATGATTAGTAATATGAATGAAGATATACAACACGATGTGAGGTACTACTACTGTTTGATTGTAAACATGCAGCTGATAGGCCACCCATGGCTGACACAGACGAAATGACATGGGTAGTGAGCAGGAGTGGGCCTCAGAGTCGGAGGGAGGTGATTGATGATGGGTGGGTACATACACAATATATATGTTGTGCTTGCAAACTACTCTGAGTCAAGGGAGTATTATAAAAATCAGCCTTGATTCAAAAACCTTGAAAAAAAACAGTCCTTGTTTATTCTTTTTCCCATCGATTTTCCCATTTATCATTGCTTTGCTCTTCTAGCATTATTTTTTTTTATTATTTACCCATGGCTTTGCACATCTGGCACAGATTCATTTTATTTTACATTCACTTCATCCAGTCTCCACCTATGCTATGATTGAATGCTATCCAGGCATCCATTCACTCAAACATTGCGATCATTCTCAATCTCAATACATCTTTGTCATTTTAACCATCACCCATGAGTCCTTGCTTGCCTTTGAGTTTGACCCATCAAACCCCCGGAGGATTCCTTTCACGCATACAGTTTCACCCACCCAGGCACTGGCAGGCATCCTTTCTTTCACCTATCACCCATCCTCCAACCACCCATGCATTCATTCTGCTATCTATATGCATCCAGGGCCCCCTTCCATCACCCACGCATCATTCTCTGCCAGTCATATATTAAATATCACCCGTCCTGCCTCCTTCCACTCTTCTTTCCCTTTTCCATCAACCCATCAGGGTTGCATGCCTGACACTTAGGGGCATATTACCAAGCAATAGCAATAATTATCGCTATTGCTTGGTTAGAGACAAAAATTTACCGCTGAGATGCGGCGATTTTTATCGCAGATAAACCTGGGTATCGGCCGCAATGCATGATTATCGCTGAAAAGTCAGCGATATTCATGCATTACCGAGCTAATGCACTTAGCCATGTTATTCACCTCCCATTGGATAACATGGCTAAGAACTGCTCAGGGCAGGTGTTAGCTTTTGGAGATATTCGCGCTTAGCGCGAATATCTCCAAAAGTTGGTAATAGGAGATAGCGATGTTAGCAACTGTTTCCAGTCGCTAACATCTTGGCACGCCCACTTTGCATGTCATTAGTGATAAATATCACTGACATGCAAAGTGGGGCCCAAGATGGTCGCTATCTCCTACTAGCTGTCGCTAACTGGTGTTAGAGACAGATAGGTAATAGGGAGATAATTTTATCTCCGCTTTCTTGGCTTTTAAATCCAAAAAAGCGGAGATAAACCCCCTTGATAATATGCCCCTTAGTCTTCTTCATAAAACTTTCTCTGCTGAGTTGAAGATAGAAAAAGCCATTAGATACTCAACTTCAGCTAATGCTTATGCTAAGTAAAGAGTGTCTTCTTCAACTGTTCACAAGCAACTTAGTCTCAACAGTACAGAGTGTACACCCTTGCAGCAAGTTTATTGTCAATAAGTAAGGACTATGACTTACCACTGCCCGCCATTGCTCCTGCCGCACTCCCTGCAGCTGCTGCATCAGCATCCTACTGACTGGCATCGCCTTTGCCGCTGGCTTAGGCACTGGTGGTCGATATGCCTAGATAAAATATGAGGTCTCTCTTGGCTGGAAAATATAATGGTGCCGTCCTCCTCCCCCTCCTCATACTACTTTCCAGCCATGGTGCACGCGAATCAGTTGTTCAGCATCAACTGCAGCTAATAAAAATAGTATTAGTCTAGACAAGAAAAAGAAAAATACACCACTTTGTGGTGTCCAACGTGACCATCATTTTATTAACTGATTGAGCATGAGAAAGTAAAAACAATCCTTCTCATCCCAACAAACATGCACAGAATACCTTACTTGGGCATGCAATCTGCACAGCAGAGTAGTAGTATTAGTAGGGGTAAGGACCAATGGGTTCTCTGAGTCTTACAGTACCACCACTAGGCAGTCCACAAAATATATAAGGGGGGAGAGAAAGCTGACTGAAAAACCAGAAGAAAGAAATCTATTGATAGAGTAATACAGAGTCAGAGGCAGTGTGATTTTATGTAAAGAAAAAGACACTAGAAATATAAATAACTAAGTTGGTAGGTAATGCAGGGATAACAAGAATTTAGACAAGGTTAGATCGAAGAATATTTGGTAAAATATAAAATTAGGAAAAGGAAATATTAGTTCTAAATAAGGTGCATAAAAGTTAGGGAAATATATAATAATATTAACAACAGGAGGACATGCTGGGGCCAGCAGAGCAATATGGAGAGGAGCGTTCCTGCTGGGAGGCACCTCCAGCTCCCTCACCCACCTCGGCAGACCCCGTCTTCTTCTAGCCCCTTGATGATGAACATGTAAGACATAATTAAAGATAAAAAAAATTGATTGGTGTAAATAAATATTTAAAAAATCACTCCAAAAAGATTGCAATTACAATGACATCGAGCTATCTAATCAAATTGACTAGACGACTAGTAGTAGACTAGTATCGCGGTCATCAACCATCCTATCTCTATTATTCCACAGTTCCATTCTGATTCCTGAATCCTGGACATAAACCTAACTAACCGGCCTATTTCAAAGACTTTGGAATGAATTTCAAAAATGTATATTTGCTTTTAAGTTCTGATCTCATTCGCAAACATCTCAACCCCCTTTGACGGGCCATTTCACTAAGTCTGCATTTAGTCTTCTTAAATACATAGATGGACCGTGCATATTGCATTCAGCAAATTGGTTGGTTACTTGCTATATTCACTCACTATACAAGCTACAAAACGTTATACGAAGGACTAATGAGTCAGCACGTGAGAGAGGAGGAAGCATCACATGGGCCGCTAAATGACCAACTAATACTAAGGGGGTCATTAGGATGGCGGGTGGACTTTGAAAGCCCGCAATCCTATCGTGAATTTTGACCGCCCGCCATAAGGGCGGGGTCCCGTGGGGGCCATTAGGATGCGCCGGCACAGTGGCGGGTGCATCCTGCATTCCTGACATTGTGGCAGGTTGTGCACTCAGCACCGCCTGTCACAATGCCAGGAAGTCATGTTGTGCACTTTCATGCACAACATGGCAGCCACCACGTAGTGCCTGCCATGTTGTACATGGAACTGCAGGGGGGTATCATAGGTACCCCCTATGTCCACCCCGCCCACCCCTCAGAGTCCCTGGGGGCCCGCAACAGGCCCTTGCAAGCAATTCCTGCATGCCTTTCCGTGGCGGCAATGCCACTACAGAAAGGCATGTTTCCGCCCCATAGTAATATGGCTGGAAGTGTCTGACAGACACTGCCACCATATTAAACTCTTTTCCGCCCGGTCGACTTGTCGACCAGGCGGAAAAGCGGCGGACTGTCTTTCCGTCCACCGTGGTCCCCCCCATAGTAATATGGCGGGGGAAATGGGTGGTGGCGGGCAGGTTCGGATCTCGGGTGGATCGCCACCGCCATGCGGGCGGTGGCTATCTGCCCGAGATCCTATTGGGCCCCTAAGTAACTAACTAACTACCACTATCTTAGTGACTGGACAAAGGAAAGGAGTCTCTCTAGTTTGCATTACCTAACTTAAGTTCTCTAACCTCTCATCGATAATCAGCCCAAGCAAGCGCAAAGTTGCAAACAAGTAAAATTAGTAGCACTGAGCACCTGTCTAGAAGAATACCAATCACATAATATAAGCTTTTGAAACTTCCTTTACCTGCATTTGGGAAAAAAAATATATTTGCAATAACAAAGAGAGTAGACAGTAGTATAAAATAATTATCTACTCACCAAGCCCCGCTATCTCAACACCTAGCAGGTCCAGCAGGTCCTGCTCTTGGTCCAGGATGTCAGACCACCGGTGTGTGAGTTGGTTATAGGTGCGCCAGTCCTTAGAGCAGCGAAACATTGCCTGACCCTCACCCACCACCGGTGATGGTCCTGGATCCAGTAACCAGACCCAAGCCTGCAGCCTGCTGCCAGTGTTAAGGGACAAAAAAAAACAGGGCAGCCACCTCCAATTCAGAAAATAAGTTCAGGGGCTGCACCCCTTCCTGGCAATGCGTTCTGCAAGGAAGGCGGCTCCTGGTTGCATGCTGCGTCATCTTCTTACTCTTAGCCATGGTTCTGGGGGACGGAGGGGTCAGAAAAGAAAATGTAGAAGTAAAAAATAAAGTCAGGAGAAGAAGTAGGGAAGTAAAAAAAGCAAGTAATAGAAAAACAGTACAAAAATGCAGTAAAAGTAGAACAAAATGCAAAATATACACTTAGGAAGAGAGAAGTGTAGATAATAAATAAAAAAGATCATAAAAAACTTTTTGGAACAAAGGCTTGAAAAGATATAGGGAGGATTCAACCTAGGTGCCAGAACCATAAGAAAGAATAGAAAAACAAGATGTGCCCGCCCATCATTGACCATGTGGTGAAGTTTGCGTGATATTTCCCTCAAGCACACAATCGATGTTGGCGAATGCCAGACACTTCTTGTGGTGAGTAGTGAACAGGAAGAGCAAGCAATTCCGCCTGCGGATCTCCGCATAGTGTCGCAGAGTTTTTTTTCCACTTCATCGATTTATGCGTAGCACCACTACATGAACTCCGCACAGGCTTAACTGTTACCTTTGTGATTGGGGAACATGAAGCATACAGGACAGAGGTGTTATATTCTTTGGTTAAGTTTCCACTTGCAGATGCACATACACATACATTTCATTCTTATATAGTGGAGAAAATACCAGAAGAATACAATCCATAATTGGACATAGAAGTTCCATTAACATATCAGGAACATATAAACTGTTTTAAAGGCGCCCTCCCTCACACCACAGAAAAAGTGAGACTTGGTCCGCTGCACAGAGACAGAGCAACTTGACCAGTCCTAGCTACTGACATACCACATCCAGAAATTGACACATTGCCAGTAGCAGTCTTACGTCCACTTTACAAAGAAAAAATAAAATTTTGCAGAAATCTGACTAGTTTGTTATGAGAACACAATTACACTTCAACCTTCAAGGGTTACTCCAGCAGGTCCACTTCATGTGACCACAGCTAAAATCACCCCACAAATGCTGAACACGATTATGGGATGAATGCTCACTAAACGGGAGCAAATGCGATCTGTGTAGCACAGAAAATAGCACAGCTAGAAGCAGTGTTTCCACACATAGGCCCACAAGAAAAACACAGAATACTAACGATCTGCTTGCCAATGGGGACAGCCCCCCCCCCCAGATAGAGATTGTACCACTTGGTGTACAGACTCCGCTGCCATCTATACCAGGACTAATGGCAACCCTTTAAAAAGCAGTGATACAAGAAGTATTAGGACAAAAACAGAATGAGTACAGGGCACAACCTGCCCTGAACTTAGGGATGAAATTAATAGGCAACTTTTCCTAGGTATGTACAATTATGTTAGCAAACATAAAAGGGAGGGTAGCAGCGGTGGCTATACCTCAACACCTGAGGAAATGCACTCCTGCACAACAGGAGCGAGAATTAACTAACAATATCGATGAAACCTATGCTTCATTGGGTAGAGATAATTTGGGAGCTAAACCTGTGAAATCTCAATTAATGGGTAATCCTGAAAAGTCTAACTCCAAGCAAGCACCTGATTCTTCTAAAAAGAAATGGGATAATAAACAGAAAAAAAGTAGGCGGAATGCATCAACATCACGGGGTGGGTCTCCTCAACAGGAGCCCTCTGACAGGAGTTATAACCTTAGGTACCGTGATAACATTAAAACACCTGACAGGTATCAGGATACTGATACATGTTCCTCTTGTTCCTTTCAGGGTTAATTAAAACACTCTAAGAGGAAAGGACAATCAGAACATGGATCAGAAGAGCAAGTCAAGCCAGGAGACACACATCACACTTCAGACTACATTATCAAAAAAGAAGATAAAGGGAAGAGTAAACCTCTATTTAAAAAGAAAGTAGCTGACCTTAAAATAATAATTGTCTAGAATGTTGAGGACTCAACTACTGAACTCCTGAATGGGGTATTGGCTTTGACGTTGCTAGACAGCGTAGCAGAAGTAATAATAGCTCACCAGAACCTGATGGAATTTCTGGTGGCAGCAGCATTGAATGAGCGTATCACAGTGGTGATACGTGATACTAGGGTAAGTGTCCCCCATCAGTTACATGAACTAACACTCCATATGGAGAGGAACAAACCAAGGAAAATGAATGGTCTCTTTTGGGAGAATCTGACAATGGATATGACATCCCTTTGGCTGAAAAAGATCAGCCACCTGAGACTGCCAAAAAGGAGAAACCTTCATTTTTACCCGCTTTCTCCGACCTTGTTACAGAGTCATTAAAACATTCATATGCGCAGGAGTGGGCGGTAGCACTAGCTCCTGCATTATACTGCAATCATGTAGGATGGGATGCTGAGTCACCTCACCATGTCATCCCAGTAAAAACTACTCTAACTCCACAGAGACAGTACCCAATAAAACATGATGCAAAAAAACAAGTCAGGCAAATCTTAGATCAACTTGAATATCAGGGTGTAATCGAGAATTGCACCCCTTCCATGATTAATCCTTTGTGTCCTGTAAGTTTTAGACTACAGTCATTTGAACACATGCACACAAAACATTTGCAGTACAAAATGCACACAGTGCTCCTTAAAAAATTACATTGTGCAGAAAAAATACAAAAGAACACTAGATATCTCAAATGGATTTTTTTTTACAAAATATAGCGCCTGAAAGCAGATTTTTTTTTAATAACTTTATTTATAACTGGTTGGCAATGGTACAGACATGAGGTTTTAAAATAACCCGATTGGCATGGGACATACATCAGGGACAGTGTCAGAGCTTGATATCATTAAGGGGAACATCAACAGGGCCACAGGAGGATGTCTCACATCCACCAACACCCACACCTGGCACCCCCCTGTCACCTCACCTGGATTACAATGCATTTTAATGGTGAAGAGCCTCCGGGGAGGGTAGCATAAACAGTTACCATGTCACATCGGGTCCATGATGGGAGGCATGTTCTGGGGCGGAGACTCCACAACATGACCGTCTGGGCCGGAGGTGGATGTTCTGTTAGGTGGAGATAGGTTTCCAAATGTGCAGAAGGTAGGACCTCGGGGACATTAGGTCCCAATAGTTTGGCTAATTGTTTGTGACAGTATGTAATGTCTCTGATCCAGTCCTGGGTTTGTGGTACCTGTGTGTATCCCCAATTCATTGCGATCCTACGTTTTGCAAGGAGAAGCATTAGAGCAGTGAGTCTGCAGGGGCCACGGGCCACATCTGCCACATAGTCCAGCAATCCCAACAGTGGAGATGGGGATAGTGAAATATCTACAACTCTCCTTATGATGCAGAAGACCTCCTCTCAGTAGGGGGCAATAGAGGGGCACTGCCAAGCAAGGTAGATAAAACCCACTGGAGGCAAGTGGTAGCACGGCCATTAAGAATGTGGGGACAGCCCCAAGCCTGCAGCCTGCTGCCAGTGTTAAGGGACAAAAAAAAACAGGGCAGCCACCTCCAATTCAGAAAATAAGTTCAGGGGCTCCACCCCTTCCTGGCAATGCGTTCTGCAAGGAAGGCGGCTCCTGGTTGCATGCTGCGTCATCTTCTTACTCTTAGCCATGGTTCTGGGGGACGGAGGGGTCAGAAAAGAAAATGTAGAAGTAAAAAATAAAGTCAGGAGAAGAAGTAGGGAAGTAAAAAAAGCAAGTAATAGAAAAACAGTACAAAAATGCAGTAAAAGTAGAACAAAATGCAAAATATACACTTAGGAAGAGAGAACTGTAGATAATAAATAAAAAAGATCATAAAAAACTTTTTGGAACAAAGGCTTGAAAAGATATAGGGAGGATTCAACCTAGGTGCCAGAACCATAAGAAAGAATAGAAAAACAAGATGTGCCCGCCCATCATTGACCATGTGGTGAAGTTTGCGTGATATTTCCCTCAAGCACACAATCGATGTTGGCGAATGCCAGACACTTCTTGTGGTGAGTAGTGAACAGGAAGAGCAAGCAATTCCGCCCGCGGATCTCCGCATAGTGTCGCAGAGTTTTTTTTCCACTTCATCGATTTATGCGTAGCACCACTACATGAACTCCGCACAGGCTTAACTGTTACCTTTGTGATTGGGGAACATGAAGCATACAGGACAGAGGTGTTATATTCTTTGGTTAAGTTTCCACTTGCAGATGCACATACACATACATTTCATTCTTATATAGTGGAGAAAATACCAGAAGAATACAATCCATAATTGGACATAGAAGTTCCATTAACATATCAGGAACATATAAACTGTTTTAAAGGCGCCCTCCCTCACACCACAGAAAAAGTGAGACTTGGTCCGCTGCACAGAGACAGAGCAACTTGACCAGTCCTAGCTACTGACATACCACATCCAGAAATTGACACATTGCCAGTAGCAGTCTTACGTCCACTTTACAAAGAAAAAATAAAATTTTGCAGAAATCTGACTAGTTTGTTATGAGAACACAATTACACTTCAACCTTCAAGGGTTACTCCAGCAGGTCCACTTCATGTGACCACAGCTAAAATCACCCCACAAATGCTGAACACGATTATGGGATGAATGCTCACTAAACGGGAGCAAATGCGATCTGTGTAGCACAGAAAATAGCACAGCTAGAAGCAGTGTTTCCACACATAGGCCCACAAGAAAAACACAGAATACTAACGATCTGCTTGCCAATGGGGACAGCCCCCCCCCCAGATAGAGATTGTACCACTTGGTGTACAGACTCCGCTGCCATCTATACCAGGACTAATGGCAACCCTTTAAAAAGCAGTGATACAAGAAGTATTAGGACAAAAACAGAATGAGTACAGGGCACAACCTGCCCTGAACTTAGGGATGAAATTAATAGGCAACTTTTCCTAGGTATGTACAATTATGTTAGCAAACATAAAAGGGAGGGTAGCAGCGGTGGCTATACCTCAACACCTGAGGAAATGCACTCCTGCACAACAGGAGCGAGAATTAACTAACAATATCGATGAAACCTATGCTTCATTGGGTAGAGATAATTTGGGAGCTAAACCTGTGAAATCTCAATTAATGGGTAATCCTGAAAAGTCTAACTCCAAGCAAGCACCTGATTCTTCTAAAAAGAAATGGGATAATAAACAGAAAAAAAGTAGGCGGAATGCATCAACATCACGGGGTGGGTCTCCTCAACAGGAGCCCTCTGACAGGAGTTATAACCTTAGGTACCGTGATAACATTAAAACACCTGACAGGTATCAGGATACTGATACATGTTCCTCTTGTTCCTTTCAGGGTTAATTAAAACACTCTAAGAGGAAAGGACATTCAGAACATGGATCAGAAGAGCAAGTCAAGCCAGGAGACACACATCACACTTCAGACTACATTATCAAAAAAGAAGATAAAGGGAAGAGTAAACCTCTATTTAAAAAGAAAGTAGCTGATCTTAAAATAATAATTGTCTAGAATGTTGAGGACTCAACTACTGAACTCCTGAATGGGGTATTGGCTTTGACGTTGCTAGACAGCGTAGCAGAAGTAATAATAGCTCACCAGAACCTGATGGAATTTCTGGTGGCAGCAGCATTGAATGAGCGTATCACAGTGGTGATACGTGATACTAGGGTAAGTGTCCCCCATCAGTTACATGAACTAACACTCCATATGGAGAGGAACAAACCAAGGAAAATGAATGGTCTCTTTTGGGAGAATCTGACAATGGATATGACATCCCTTTGGCTGAAAAAGATCAGCCACCTGAGACTGCCAAAAAGGAGAAACCTTCATTTTTACCCGCTTTCTCCGACCTTGTTACAGAGTCATTAAAACATTCATATGCGCAGGAGTGGGCGGTAGCACTAGCTCCTGCATTATACTGCAATCATGTAGGATGGGATGCTGAGTCACCTCACCATGTCATCCCAGTAAAAACTACTCTAACTCCACAGAGACAGTACCCAATAAAACATGATGCAAAAAAACAAGTCAGGCAAATCTTAGATCAACTTGAATATCAGGGTGTAATCGAGAATTGCACCCCTTCCATGATTAATCCTTTGTGTCCTGTAAGTTTTAGACTACAGTCATTTGAACACATGCACACAAAACATTTGCAGTACAAAATGCACACAGTGCTCCTTAAAAAATTACATTGTGCAGAAAAAATACAAAAGAACACTAGATATCTCAAATGGATTTTTTTTACAAAATATAGCGCCTGAAAGCAGATTTTTTTGTAATAACTTTATTTATAACTGGTTGGCAATGGTACAGACATGAGGTTTTAAAATAACCCGATTGGCATGGGACATACATCAGGGACAGTGTCAGAGCTTGATATCATTAAGGGGAACATCAACAGGGCCACAGGAGGATGTCTCACATCCACCAACACCCACACCTGGCACCCCCCTGTCACCTCACCTGGATTACAATGCATTTTAATGGTGAAGAGCCTCCGGGGAGGGTAGCATAAACAGTTACCATGTCACATCGGGTCCATGATGGGAGGCATGTTCTGGGGCGGAGACTCCACAACATGACCGTCTGGGCCGGAGGTGGATGTTCTGTTAGGTGGAGATAGGTTTCCAAATGTGCAGAAGGTAGGACCTCGGGGACATTAGGTCCCAATAGTTTGGCTAATTGTTTGTGACAGTATGTAATGTCTCTGATCCAGTCCTGGGTTTGTGGTACCTGTGTGTATCCCCAATTCATTGCGATCCTACGTTTTGCAAGGAGAAGCATTAGAGCAGTGAGTCTGCAGGGGCCACGGGCCACATCTGCCACATAGTCCAGCAATCCCAACAGTGGAGATGGGGATAGTGAAATATCTACAACTCTCCTTATGATGCAGAAGACCTCCTCTCAGTAGGGGGCAATAGAGGGGCACTGCCAAGCAAGGTAGATAAAACCCACTGGAGGCAAGTGGTAGCACGGCCATTAAGAATGTGGGGACAGCCCCAAGCCTGCAGCCTGCTGCCAGTGTTAAGGGACAAAAAAAAACAGGGCAGCCACCTCCAATTCAGAAAATAAGTTCAGGGGCTCCACCCCTTCCTGGCAATGCGTTCTGCAAGGAAGGCGGCTCCTGGTTGCATGCTGCGTCATCTTCTTACTCTTAGCCATGGTTCTGGGGGACGGAGGGGTCAGAAAAGAAAATGTAGAAGTAAAAAATAAAGTCAGGAGAAGAAGTAGGGAAGTAAAAAAAGCAAGTAATAGAAAAACAGTACAAAAATGCAGTAAAAGTAGAACAAAATGCAAAATATACACTTAGGAAGAGAGAAGTGTAGATAATAAATAAAAAAGATCATAAAAAACTTTTTGGAACAAAGGCTTGAAAAGATATAGGGAGGATTCAACCTAGGTGCCAGAACCATAAGAAAGAATAGAAAAACAAGATGTGCCCGCCCATCATTGACCATGTGGTGAAGTTTGCGTGATATTTCCCTCAAGCACACAATCGATGTTGGCGAATGCCAGACACTTCTTGTGGTGAGTAGTGAACAGGAAGAGCAAGCAATTCCGCCCGCGGATCTCCGCATAGTGTCGCAGAGTTTTTTTTCCACTTCATCGATTTATGCGTAGCACCACTACATGAACTCCGCACAGGCTTAACTGTTACCTTTGTGATTGGGGAACATGAAGCATACAGGACAGAGGTGTTATATTCTTTGGTTAAGTTTCCACTTGCAGATGCACATACACATACATTTCATTCTTATATAGTGGAGAAAATACCAGAAGAATACAATCCATAATTGGACATAGAAGTTCCATTAACATATCAGGAACATATAAACTGTTTTAAAGGCGCCCTCCCTCACACCACAGAAAAAGTGAGACTTGGTCCGCTGCACAGAGACAGAGCAACTTGACCAGTCCTAGCTACTGACATACCACATCCAGAAATTGACACATTGCCAGTAGCAGTCTTACGTCCACTTTACAAAGAAAAAATAAAATTTTGCAGAAATCTGACTAGTTTGTTATGAGAACACAATTACACTTCAACCTTCAAGGGTTACTCCAGCAGGTCCACTTCATGTGACCACAGCTAAAATCACCCCACAAATGCTGAACACGATTATGGGATGAATGCTCACTAAACGGGAGCAAATGCGATCTGTGTAGCACAGAAAATAGCACAGCTAGAAGCAGTGTTTCCACACATAGGCCCACAAGAAAAACACAGAATACTAACGATCTGCTTGCCAATGGGGACAGCCCCCCCCCAGATAGAGATTGTACCACTTGGTGTACAGACTCCGCTGCCATCTATACCAGGACTAATGGCAACCCTTTAAAAAGCAGTGATACAAGAAGTATTAGGACAAAAACAGAATGAGTACAGGGCACAACCTGCCCTGAACTTAGGGATGAAATTAATAGGCAACTTTTCCTAGGTATGTACAATTATGTTAGCAAACATAAAAGGGAGGGTAGCAGCGGTGGCTATACCTCAACACCTGAGGAAATGCACTCCTGCACAACAGGAGCGAGAATTAACTAACAATATCGATGAAACCTATGCTTCATTGGGTAGAGATAATTTGGGAGCTAAACCTGTGAAATCTCAATTAATGGGTAATCCTGAAAAGTCTAACTCCAAGCAAGCACCTGATTCTTCTAAAAAGAAATGGGATAATAAACAGAAAAAAAGTAGGCGGAATGCATCAACATCACGGGGTGGGTCTCCTCAACAGGAGCCCTCTGACAGGAGTTATAACCTTAGGTACCGTGATAACATTAAAACACCTGACAGGTATCAGGATACTGATACATGTTCCTCTTGTTCCTTTCAGGGTTAATTAAAACACTCTAAGAGGAAAGGACAATCAGAACATGGATCAGAAGAGCAAGTCAAGCCAGGAGACACACATCACACTTCAGACTACATTATCAAAAAAGAAGATAAAGGGAAGAGTAAACCTCTATTTAAAAAGAAAGTAGCTGACCTTAAAATAATAATTGTCTAGAATGTTGAGGACTCAACTACTGAACTCCTGAATGGGGTATTGGCTTTGACGTTGCTAGACAGCGTAGCAGAAGTAATAATAGCTCACCAGAACCTGATGGAATTTCTGGTGGCAGCAGCATTGAATGAGCGTATCACAGTGGTGATACGTGATACTAGGGTAAGTGTCCCCCATCAGTTACATGAACTAACACTCCATATGGAGAGGAACAAACCAAGGAAAATGAATGGTCTCTTTTGGGAGAATCTGACAATGGATATGACATCCCTTTGGCTGAAAAAGATCAGCCACCTGAGACTGCCAAAAAGGAGAAACCTTCATTTTTACCCGCTTTCTCCGACCTTGTTACAGAGTCATTAAAACATTCATATGCGCAGGAGTGGGCGGTAGCACTAGCTCCTGCATTATACTGCAATCATGTAGGATGGGATGCTGAGTCACCTCACCATGTCATCCCAGTAAAAACTACTCTAACTCCACAGAGACAGTACCCAATAAAACATGATGCAAAAAAACAAGTCAGGCAAATCTTAGATCAACTTGAATATCAGGGTGTAATCGAGAATTGCACCCCTTCCATGATTAATCCTTTGTGTCCTGTAAGTTTTAGACTACAGTCATTTGAACACATGCACACAAAACATTTGCAGTACAAAATGCACACAGTGCTCCTTAAAAAATTACATTGTGCAGAAAAAATACAAAAGAACACTAGATATCTCAAATGGATTTTTTTTACAAAATATAGCGCCTGAAAGCAGATTTTTTTTTAATAACTTTATTTATAACTGGTTGGCAATGGTACAGACATGAGGTTTTAAAATAACCCGATTGGCATGGGACATACATCAGGGACAGTGTCAGAGCTTGATATCATTAAGGGGAACATCAACAGGGCCACAGGAGGATGTCTCACATCCACCAACACCCACACCTGGCACCCCCCTGTCACCTCACCTGGATTACAATGCATTTTAATGGTGAAGAGCCTCCGGGGAGGGTAGCATAAACAGTTACCATGTCACATCGGGTCCATGATGGGAGGCATGTTCTGGGGCGGAGACTCCACAACATGACCGTCTGGGCCGGAGGTGGATGTTCTGTTAGGTGGAGATAGGTTTCCAAATGTGCAGAAGGTAGGACCTCGGGGACATTAGGTCCCAATAGTTTGGCTAATTGTTTGTGACAGTATGTAATGTCTCTGATCCAGTCCTGGGTTTGTGGTACCTGTGTGTATCCCCAATTCATTGCGATCCTACGTTTTGCAAGGAGAAGCATTAGAGCAGTGAGTCTGCAGGGGCCACGGGCCACATCTGCCACATAGTCCAGCAATCCCAACAGTGGAGATGGGGATAGTGAAATATCTACAACTCTCCTTATGATGCAGAAGACCTCCTCTCAGTAGGGGGCAATAG
The DNA here is from genome assembly GCF_964263255.1 of Lissotriton vulgaris. NCBI lineage: Eukaryota > Metazoa > Chordata > Amphibia > Caudata > Salamandridae > Lissotriton > Lissotriton vulgaris. The sequence continues at coordinate 115,475,571 of NC_141697.1, read as the reverse complement.
AGGGGCACTGCCAAGCAAGGTAGATAAAACCCACTGGAGGCAAGTGGTAGCACGGCCATTAAGAATGTGGGGACAGCCCCAAGCCTGCAGCCTGCTGCCAGTGTTAAGGGACAAAAAAAAACAGGGCAGCCACCTCCAATTCAGAAAATAAGTTCAGGGGCTCCACCCCTTCCTGGCAATGCGTTCTGCAAGGAAGGCGGCTCCTGGTTGCATGCTGCGTCATCTTCTTACTCTTAGCCATGGTTCTGGGGGACGGAGGGGTCAGAAAAGAAAATGTAGAAGTAAAAAATAAAGTCAGGAGAAGAAGTAGGGAAGTAAAAAAAGCAAGTAATAGAAAAACAGTACAAAAATGCAGTAAAAGTAGAACAAAATGCAAAATATACACTTAGGAAGAGAGAAGTGTAGATAATAAATAAAAAAGATCATAAAAAACTTTTTGGAACAAAGGCTTGAAAAGATATAGGGAGGATTCAACCTAGGTGCCAGAACCATAAGAAAGAATAGAAAAACAAGATGTGCCCGCCCATCATTGACCATGTGGTGAAGTTTGCGTGATATTTCCCTCAAGCACACAATCGATGTTGGCGAATGCCAGACACTTCTTGTGGTGAGTAGTGAACAGGAAGAGCAAGCAATTCCGCCCGCGGATCTCCGCATAGTGTCGCAGAGTTTTTTTTCCACTTCATCGATTTATGCGTAGCACCACTACATGAACTCCGCACAGGCTTAACTGTTACCTTTGTGATTGGGGAACATGAAGCATACAGGACAGAGGTGTTATATTCTTTGGTTAAGTTTCCACTTGCAGATGCACATACACATACATTTCATTCTTATATAGTGGAGAAAATACCAGAAGAATACAATCCATAATTGGACATAGAAGTTCCATTAACATATCAGGAACATATAAACTGTTTTAAAGGCGCCCTCCCTCACACCACAGAAAAAGTGAGACTTGGTCCGCTGCACAGAGACAGAGCAACTTGACCAGTCCTAGCTACTGACATACCACATCCAGAAATTGACACATTGCCAGTAGCAGTCTTACGTCCACTTTACAAAGAAAAAATAAAATTTTGCAGAAATCTGACTAGTTTGTTATGAGAACACAATTACACTTCAACCTTCAAGGGTTACTCCAGCAGGTCCACTTCATGTGACCACAGCTAAAATCACCCCACAAATGCTGAACACGATTATGGGATGAATGCTCACTAAATGGGAGCAAATGCGATCTGTGTAGCACAGAAAATAGCACAGCTAGAAGCAGTGTTTCCACACATAGGCCCACAAGAAAAACACAGAATACTAACGATCTGCTTGCCAATGGGGACAGCCCCCCCCCAGATAGAGATTGTACCACTTGGTGTACAGACTCCGCTGCCATCTATACCAGGACTAATGGCAACCCTTTAAAAAGCAGTGATACAAGAAGTATTAGGACAAAAACAGAATGAGTACAGGGCACAACCTGCCCTGAACTTAGGGATGAAATTAATAGGCAACTTTTCCTAGGTATGTACAATTATGTTAGCAAACATAAAAGGGAGGGTAGCAGCGGTGGCTATACCTCAACACCTGAGGAAATGCACTCCTGCACAACAGGAGCGAGAATTAACTAACAATATCGATGAAACCTATGCTTCATTGGGTAGAGATAATTTGGGAGCTAAACCTGTGAAATCTCAATTAATGGGTAATCCTGAAAAGTCTAACTCCAAGCAAGCACCTGATTCTTCTAAAAAGAAATGGGATAATAAACAGAAAAAAAGTAGGCGGAATGCATCAACATCACGGGGTGGGTCTCCTCAACAGGAGCCCTCTGACAGGAGTTATAACCTTAGGTACCGTGATAACATTAAAACACCTGACAGGTATCAGGATACTGATACATGTTCCTCTTGTTCCTTTCAGGGTTAATTAAAACACTCTAAGAGGAAAGGACAATCAGAACATGGATCAGAAGAGCAAGTCAAGCCAGGAGACACACATCACACTTCAGACTACATTATCAAAAAAGAAGATAAAGGGAAGAGTAAACCTCTATTTAAAAAGAAAGTAGCTGACCTTAAAATAATAATTGTCTAGAATGTTGAGGACTCAACTACTGAACTCCTGAATGGGGTATTGGCTTTGACGTTGCTAGACAGCGTAGCAGAAGTAATAATAGCTCACCAGAACCTGATGGAATTTCTGGTGGCAGCAGCATTGAATGAGCGTATCACAGTGGTGATACGTGATACTAGGGTAAGTGTCCCCCATCAGTTACATGAACTAACACTCCATATGGAGAGGAACAAACCAAGGAAAATGAATGGTCTCTTTTGGGAGAATCTGACAATGGATATGACATCCCTTTGGCTGAAAAAGATCAGCCACCTGAGACTGCCAAAAAGGAGAAACCTTCATTTTTACCCGCTTTCTCCGACCTTGTTACAGAGTCATTAAAACATTCATATGCGCAGGAGTGGGCGGTAGCACTAGCTCCTGCATTATACTGCAATCATGTAGGATGGGATGCTGAGTCACCTCACCATGTCATCCCAGTAAAAACTACTCTAACTCCACAGAGACAGTACCCAATAAAACATGATGCAAAAAAACAAGTCAGGCAAATCTTAGATCAACTTGAATATCAGGGTGTAATCGAGAATTGCACCCCTTCCATGATTAATCCTTTGTGTCCTGTAAGTTTTAGACTACAGTCATTTGAACACATGCACACAAAACATTTGCAGTACAAAATGCACACAGTGCTCCTTAAAAAATTACATTGTGCAGAAAAAATACAAAAGAACACTAGATATCTCAAATGGATTTTTTTTACAAAATATAGCGCCTGAAAGCAGATTTTTTTTTAATAACTTTATTTATAACTGGTTGGCAATGGTACAGACATGAGGTTTTAAAATAACCCGATTGGCATGGGACATACATCAGGGACAGTGTCAGAGCTTGATATCATTAAGGGGAACATCAACAGGGCCACAGGAGGATGTCTCACATCCACCAACACCCACACCTGGCACCCCCCTGTCACCTCACCTGGATTACAATGCATTTTAATGGTGAAGAGCCTCCGGGGAGGGTAGCATAAACAGTTACCATGTCACATCGGGTCCATGATGGGAGGCATGTTCTGGGGCGGAGACTCCACAACATGACCGTCTGGGCCGGAGGTGGATGTTCTGTTAGGTGGAGATAGGTTTCCAAATGTGCAGAAGGTAGGACCTCGGGGACATTAGGTCCCAATAGTTTGGCTAATTGTTTGTGACAGTATGTAATGTCTCTGATCCAGTCCTGGGTTTGTGGTACCTGTGTGTATCCCCAATTCATTGCGATCCTACGTTTTGCAAGGAGAAGCATTAGAGCAGTGAGTCTGCAGGGGCCACGGGCCACATCTGCCACATAGTCCAGCAATCCCAACAGTGGAGATGGGGATAGTGAAATATCTACAACTCTCCTTATGATGCAGAAGACCTCCTCTCAGTAGGGGGCAATAGAGGGGCACTGCCAAGCAAGGTAGATAAAACCCACTGGAGGCAAGTGGTAGCACGGCCATTAAGAATGTGGGGACAGCCCCAAGCCTGCAGCCTGCTGCCAGTGTTAAGGGACAAAAAAAAACAGGGCAGCCACCTCCAATTCAGAAAATAAGTTCAGGGGCTCCACCCCTTCCTGGCAATGCGTTCTGCAAGGAAGGCGGCTCCTGGTTGCATGCTGCGTCATCTTCTTACTCTTAGCCATGGTTCTGGGGGACGGAGGGGTCAGAAAAGAAAATGTAGAAGTAAAAAATAAAGTCAGGAGAAGAAGTAGGGAAGTAAAAAAAGCAAGTAATAGAAAAACAGTACAAAAATGCAGTAAAAGTAGAACAAAATGCAAAATATACACTTAGGAAGAGAGAAGTGTAGATAATAAATAAAAAAGATCATAAAAAACTTTTTGGAACAAAGGCTTGAAAAGATATAGGGAGGATTCAACCTAGGTGCCAGAACCATAAGAAAGAATAGAAAAACAAGATGTGCCCGCCCATCATTGACCATGTGGTGAAGTTTGCGTGATATTTCCCTCAAGCACACAATCGATGTTGGCGAATGCCAGACACTTCTTGTGGTGAGTAGTGAACAGGAAGAGCAAGCAATTCCGCCCGCGGATCTCCGCATAGTGTCGCAGAGTTTTTTTTCCACTTCATCGATTTATGCGTAGCACCACTACATGAACTCCGCACAGGCTTAACTGTTACCTTTGTGATTGGGGAACATGAAGCATACAGGACAGAGGTGTTATATTCTTTGGTTAAGTTTCCACTTGCAGATGCACATACACATACATTTCATTCTTATATAGTGGAGAAAATACCAGAAGAATACAATCCATAATTGGACATAGAAGTTCCATTAACATATCATGAACATATAAACTGTTTTAAAGGCGCCCTCCCTCACACCACAGAAAAAGTGAGACTTGGTCCGCTGCACAGAGACAGAGCAACTTGACCAGTCCTAGCTACTGACATACCACATCCAGAAATTGACACATTGCCAGTAGCAGTCTTACGTCCACTTTACAAAGAAAAAATAAAATTTTGCAGAAATCTGACTAGTTTGTTATGAGAACACAATTACACTTCAACCTTCAAGGGTTACTCCAGCAGGTCCACTTCATGTGACCACAGCTAAAATCACCCCACAAATGCTGAACACGATTATGGGATGAATGCTCACTAAACGGGAGCAAATGCGATCTGTGTAGCACAGAAAATAGCACAGCTAGAAGCAGTGTTTCCACACATAGGCCCACAAGAAAAACACAGAATACTAACGATCTGCTTGCCAATGGGGACAGCCCCCCCCCCCAGATAGAGATTGTACCACTTGGTGTACAGACTCCGCTGCCATCTATACCAGGACTAATGGCAACCCTTTAAAAAGCAGTGATACAAGAAGTATTAGGACAAAAACAGAATGAGTACAGGGCACAACCTGCCCTGAACTTAGGGATGAAATTAATAGGCAACTTTTCCTAGGTATGTACAATTATGTTAGCAAACATAAAAGGGAGGGTAGCAGCGGTGGCTATACCTCAACACCTGAGGAAATGCACTCCTGCACAACAGGAGCGAGAATTAACTAACAATATCGATGAAACCTATGCTTCATTGGGTAGAGATAATTTGGGAGCTAAACCTGTGAAACCTCAATTAATGGGTAATCCTGAAAAGTCTAACTCCAAGCAAGCACCTGATTCTTCTAAAAAGAAATGGGATAATAAACAGAAAAAAAGTAGGCGGAATGCATCAACATCACGGGGTGGGTCTCCTCAACAGGAGCCCTCTGACAGGAGTTATAACCTTAGGTACCGTGATAACATTAAAACACCTGACAGGTATCAGGATACTGATACATGTTCCTCTTGTTCCTTTCAGGGTTAATTAAAACACTCTAATAGGAAAGGACAATCAGAACATGGATCAGAAGAGCAAGTCAAGCCAGGAGACACACATCACACTTCAGACTACATTATCAAAAAAGAAGATAAAGGGAAGAGTAAACCTCTATTTAAAAAGAAAGTAGCTGACCTTAAAATAATAATTGTCTAGAATGTTGAGGACTCAACTACTGAACTCCTGAATGGGGTATTGGCTTTGACGTTGCTAGACAGCGTAGCAGAAGTAATAATAGCTCACCAGAACCTGATGGAATTTCTGGTGGCAGCAGCATTGAATGAGCGTATCACAGTGGTGATACGTGATACTAGGGTAAGTGTCCCCCATCAGTTACATGAACTAACACTCCATATGGAGAGGAACAAACCAAGGAAAATGAATGGTCTCTTTTGGGAGAATCTGACAATGGATATGACATCCCTTTGGCTGAAAAAGATCAGCCACCTGAGACTGCCAAAAAGGAGAAACCTTCATTTTTACCCGCTTTCTCCGACCTTGTTACAGAGTCATTAAAACATTCATATGCGCAGGAGTGGGCGGTAGCACTAGCTCCTGCATTATACTGCAATCATGTAGGATGGGATGCTGAGTCACCTCACCATGTCATCCCAGTAAAAACTACTCTAACTCCACAGAGACAGTACCCAATAAAACATGATGCAAAAAAACAAGTCAGGCAAATCTTAGATCAACTTGAATATCAGGGTGTAATCGAGAATTGCACCCCTTCCATGAATAATCCTTTGTGTCCTGTAAGTTTTAGACTACAGTCATTTGAACAAATGCACACAAAACATTTGCAGTACAAAATGCACACAGTGCTCCTTAAAAAATTACATTGTGCAGAAAAAATACAAAAGAACACTAGATATCTCAAATGGATTTTTTTTACAAAATATAGCGCCTGAAAGCAGATTTTTTTTTAATAACTTTATTTATAACTGGTTGGCAATGGTACAGACATGAGGTTTTAAAATAACCCGATTGGCATGGGACATACATCAGGGACAGTGTCAGAGCTTGATATCATTAAGGGGAACATCAACAGGGCCACAGGAGGATGTCTCACATCCACCAACACCCACACCTGGCACCCCCCTGTCACCTCACCTGGATTACAATGCATTTTAATGGTGAAGAGCCTCCGGGGAGGGTAGCATAAACAGTTACCATGTCACATCGGGTCCATGATGGGAGGCATGTTCTGGGGCGGAGACTCCACAACATGACCGTCTGGGCCGGAGGTGGATGTTCTGTTAGGTGGAGATAGGTTCCCAAATGTGCAGAAGGTAGGACCTCGGGGACATTAGGTCCCAATAGTTTGGCTAATTGTTTGTGACAGTATGTAATGTCTCTGATCCAGTCCTGGGTTTGTGGTACCTGTGTGTATCCCCAATTCATTGCGATCCTACGTTTTGCAAGGAGAAGCATTAGAGCAGTGAGTCTGCAGGGGCCACGGGCCACATCTGCCACATAGTCCAGCAATCCCAACAGTGGAGATGGGGATAGTGAAATATCTACAACTCTCCTTATGATGCAGAAGACCTCCTCTCAGTAGGGGGCAATAGAGGGGCACTGCCAAGCAAGGTAGATAAAACCCACTGGAGGCAAGTGGTAGCACGGCCATTAAGAATGTGGGGACAGCCCCAACCGGTGTATTTGACCAGTGGTCCGGTATATGTGGTGCAGGAATCTGAAGTGGATAGTGCGTAGTCTGTAGTTGGGGGGTAGAAGTTCAAATTGACCTCAGCAGAATTCCCACTGCTCGTCAGTGAGGGGAAGGGAGAGGTCTCTTCCCCAAGCCTCTTGGGCAGGTGTTCTGATGCAGGCGTGGTGCGTTGCATGTGGTTGTGTAAGGATGTTATCAGCTTGCGTGTGTGCTGGCTGTGTATGTGTAGTCTAGTGCTGTGAGTGTCTGTGTGGAACGTGTTGCACAGTGTCCAGCAAGTTGCACGCAGTTGATAATACAGGAAAGTCTCTAGAGGTGTGAATGTGGTGGCAGCCCGGGCCGGAGGAGCGAGAAAGTGGTTGTTCGGGTATAGGTCTGAAAAGGTGTCGATGTTAAGCTTGTTGGTGCAAGTTCAGGTGTCCCGTCACGGAGGCAGGGTAGCAAGGGGTGTTTCTCTCCTAGGACAGATGAAGCATAAAGGTGTGTGTTCTCTGTGTGTTTCGCCATCCTGATTCACGCCCACCGCATGCATTGCAGGATGTCTATTTCTAAGTTAGGGCATTTGTATGGAAGGAACAGCACTGTCAATAATGGCCATGGGGAGACTTTTTCAGTTTCTACTGCAACATGTGGCTGGAAGGGTGTAGGGTGTGCCCGGTAATGTAGGAAGTGTGCCTGGGCGCATAGCGCATATAGCTGTAAATCTGGTGCACCCATGCCACCCTGTGATTGTGGCAGCATTAACAATTCGTATTTTATGCGGGGTTGTTGTCCTGCCCACACAAGTGTGATAAGATTAGAGAGAAGTTGTTTGAAAAATGCCTGTGTGATTGGTATGGGGATGTTCATGAACAGATAGAGAAATTTAGGTAGAACCACCATTTTTGCAATGGTGATTCGTCCTGCCATATATAGGTGGTACTTAGACCAAACGTGAATTCGGTCCTCAAACCAAGACATGGCATTGCCAAAATTGGCCTTCCAAATGTCCTCCATATCTTTACTGACTTAGATGCCTAGATACTTAACGAGGCCAGTTGCTCACTGGAGAAGGTATTCCATAGGAAATGGAGCTGTGGCCAATGTTAGGGGAAGCAGCACAGATTTGGCCCAATTAATTTGAACTCCAGACATGCTCTCAAAGAGTATGATTTTGCAAGTGAGAGGAGAGAGGTTGTGCTCGGGGGTATTCACATAAATAGTGATGTCGTCCGCATATAGGGACAGAATGAGCCCTTGAGTGGAAAATCCAAGCCCCTGATTCTCGTAATGTTCCAGAATTTGTGCAGCTAGAGCTCCATCGCGATAGCGAAGAGTAAAGGGGAGAGCGGGCACCCTGCTGACCGGGAAGGGGTCCGATACTTGTTCGTTAAGGCGTACTCGGGCAGTGGGCAGATTGTAAAAAAGGCGGATCTGTGCAAGACAGTTGAGGCCGAGGCACAGTCTAACCAACAGTGGCAACAGATAGTCCACTCTAGAGTGTTGAAGGCTTTTGTAGCATCCAGCAGGATGGCCACCGCAGAGGTATGAGGATGTAAGTAATGCATGACTGCCAGCATGGTCCTAAGGCTGTGGTTTGTGGAATGGCCCGGTATGAAACCAGATTGATCAGGTCTGATCATTGCCGGGAGCAGGAGTTGCAGCCTGTTTGCTAGTACCTCTGCAAATATCTTATGTCTGTATTCGACTAGGGGTCGATAGGAATTGCAATGGTGAGCAGGCTTATCTGGTTTGAGGAGTGTAAAGATTATTGCCTCTCGCATTGAAGGAGGGAGTGAACCTACTTCCTGTGCATAGTGGTGGACTAACAGCTGCTTTTTATAAAGAATACTCAGATATTTTAACCCCAAAGCTACTGGACATCTATCTATTCTGGAGGCTTTATTTGGGGGGAGACCGGCGATTGCCTGTTGCACTTCTTCTACAGTGACTGGGGAGTTCAGGAACTTCCAATGAGAGTCTGCTACCCATACCAGCTCAATTAATCAAAGTAAGCATGAAAGTCTGGGGTTGATGTCATCTGGGAGGTGGAGTCGAGACTTGCAAACAAATTGACCATGATTTGTAGCAGTTCTGGGGTGGAGGAAAAGTGTTGGCCATCGGAGTCAATGAGGTTGGAAATGTAGGATGCGGTCCGTGGGTTTGGGAGCAATTTCACTAAAGTTTTACCATGGTGATCCCCTTCCCCGTATCTGCGCGCCTGGATCTTCTTGCCAAGAAAGAGAACCTCTCTCCGTGCCTCCTCCTCTTGATATGCCATCATCCTTCCATGTAGGCTGGCCAGGATACTGTGGCTGCTGGAGCTGTAAAACTGAGTTTCGAATGCAGAAATGTTGGTTTCAAGTGCTGAGATCATCCTGCGGATAGATTTAAGAATACTGTGTTGTTTGGCTATGCACAGGTCTCAAATGACCTCCTTGAAAGCGTCCCAGAGCAGGGAAACTGACCAACCCAGTATTGTGCTCAAAATAGTCCTGAATGGCTATGCGCACCTCCTCCCTAAAGACAGAGTCTTTGAGGGCACCTGGGGGTAATTGCCATGAAAACTCATTCAGGAGGGCTTTGGGGGTGCACCGGAGCATGATCCGAGAGAGTATGTGGCAAATGGGTGACGGTTGGCCCCCAGGGGAGCACATCCCTGGTCGCCAGCGAGTAATCTATTCTAGACCAGACTCCGTGTAGTAGGGAGAAGCATGTGCCATCACCCATATTATGGTATGGGTCTCGCCAAATGTCTGTGAGGCGATTGTCTGTAATGGTCGTAGCAAGAGTCGAGGCAGCCTGGGGGTGAGGACGTCTGGAGCTGCATGCCCTGTCCAACACGTCTTCCAGTGGCACATTAAAGTCACCACACCAGAGCACTGTCCACGATTCAGAACCGACAATCAAATGCCCCACCTTAGTAAAAAAGTCCAGATCATCCACGTTGGGTCCATAGACTGTAGCAAGGGTTGATTTGATTTGATTTTAGAGCTTGTATAGCGCATACTGTCACCCTACTGGTATCCTGGCGTTATAGGGTGATTGTAGAGTGTGCCAGTCAGGACAATATATCGCCCGTCATTGTCACAACTTGCAATGTTAAGTGGCCCAGGCCAGTCCCTTATGAATAAGAATGCAGACTCCCCTTGCGTAGTTAGAGTATGTGTCAGAATAGGATATGCCCAGCCTCTAGTGAGCAGGGGAGAGAGAGTGTGGTTGACAGGGTGGGTCTCTTTAAGTAGGCGGACCTTTCTGCCATCATTTCGACCTCTGATGTTCCATATCACAAACTTAACTGAGGCTACTCCTTCCATCTTTGTCTTATGAGACAGCAGTGGTTCGCCAGAGAGGGGCGCTGTGCTGAGCCATGTCCCCGTCTGCACATGCGGTGATAGGGGAGATACTTGTGCATGTCATTAAGCCAACATATTTTGTATACATTAAACAAAACTCAGTAAACTGATCAACAAACCTCCCTACCCTCCCATCCCTCCCCCCACCCACTCCATCCCACTTAAGCTGAGATATCCCTACCCATAACTGTGACATCTGGGAAATATCCCAAGCGGCAGTGGAGTTTCCAGCACAAACTAACCCACCAGAACGCTGGCTGGCTGAGCGTAGACTAAGAAAAGCGGAACCCTCGGCTGCAGAGATTGCTGAGGAGGGTTCTTTCAAACAGGCATTGCAACACATTTTAATAGTAAAATACAATTGACAACCAAGTGGAATGTAATCCAAAGGCAACCTGATGGATAGGATCAAAATTATCTACGTCCGCAGGGGCAGCGCCCCCCCCCATTAACAGTCCAACACTTTTGTCCTTGGGACTTGGCAAGAGCATTGGCGGGATATGGTGATTCGTTATCACTTAGCTGTGCTTTCGTCGAGGATTGTGCTGAGGCCACCTGTGAGCCGTTGGATTTTACCTTTTGTTTGGAAAACTTGAGGGCTTGTTTCGGATCGATGAATTTGTGCATTTTGCCATCTTGAATTATTCTTAGCTTGGCAGGATACAACATGGCGTATTTTATATTTGTTTTTTGTAAAAGGCATTTGGTTGGTTGAAAGTCCTGGTGGGCCGCCTGTACTGCCATGGTAAAGTCCAAGAAAAAAGACAGATTGTCGCCTTTGTATTGAATTTGGCCCCATTCTCTGGCCAGTCGGAGGACCACCTCTCAGTATTTATAGTTCAGCAAAGGGGCCATGATCAGGCAGGGTGGGGCCCGGGGAGGAGGTCGCGAGCCTAGATACCTGTGGGCTCTTTCAACAATGAAGACTGGATACAGTTCTGGTCCAAAGAGGTCGCGCAGCATGGTTTCCATGAAGTCCTCCATGTTAGAGATCACTGTCAATTCTGGTACTCCCACGATTCGGAGGTTATTACCCCTCGATCGAGCTTCTAGGTCTTCATTCTTTTGTTTGATGAGGTCCAGTACTTTATCCATGCGTAGGAGGTGTTCAGAAGTGGCAGATTGATTGTCTTCTGTTTCGGGCATGCATGTTTCCGAATGGTGAAGCCGAGAATCGTTGGAATTGACTATGTTTTTTACCCTATCCAGGCATGAGGTAAGTAGATCTAATTTTGGATTGATATTCTTTAGGCTGGATTTCACATCTAGCATGATTTCTTTCAGATCTAGTTCCTGCTTTTTGGCATCCTCCGTGGAGTGTGAAGGGATGTCTTTGGTGCCTCGGGATCTGCCAGCCTGGCGCTGTGTTTCCTATCAAAGGAGAGTTTGGATTGTCCGCCCTCCAGCTTGCCCCCAGCCGTAGGTGTGTGAGGGCTGGCAGTCGCACAGGGGGCAGCTGGCCTCGGATAGGAGAATTTTTTGACCAGGAGCAGAACATTTACGCTGGATGGTCGGTGGACCATAAGATCGCACTGCTGTTGCCGGGCCCCGTGCCCAGGAGCATCATGACCTCCGGTTGTTCCCTGTCCAGAAAAGGGTATGTTAAATTCCCCCTGGAGAAGGTAGTGCAGTGCGGGTGATTGTTGTGAAGCAGGGGTGTGTGGCCTAGCTTTAAGCACTGCACCTACCAGAGTGCTGTCCCCCGTGGTCCGCCCGTAGTCTCTTACCAAGGGTTCTGGCAGGGAAGAGCTGTTGAGCCCTGGGAGTGCCTCCGCATGAAAGTCCTGGTTGCGGCTGGAATTACACCTTCAGCACCTGATCAGTTATCTGGGTCCACTGGACCAGCCACCTCCCAGCCAGCCATGAGGCCCCAATGGGCCTCAGGTATCACCAGGTGGTTCCCGGGCCCGTTTTCCAGTCAAGCCTCGATGCAGGCCCACTGTTATTTCTGCTGCTGCGGGGATATTTCCTGGGCCTTGCCATGGGAGTGCCTCCGCTTCACAAGCGAGTTCTTTGCCCCCTGCACCATCACCACGATCTGAGTCCGCGGCACCTATGCTGACCGGAAGGCTCAGGTAGCCGCAGTCACCGCCTGGACACGCCGCTCAGGGTTCTTTGCCCAGGACGGTTTCATCACAGGGACCGCGCTGTTTTTTTGCACCACTAGTGTTCGCAGGGCCCTGCCCTTAGTGATGCCGTTGGATGGGTTCCATACCCGCTGGGTGCTTCAGGATTATGAGTTCAGCTGGCAGATCTCGCTCACAATTGTGACCATCTTGCAATGCGACGAAGCCACGACCCGCCTGAAAGCAGATATTTAACAGCATTTTCGGACTTTGTCTCTAAACGCCAACTCTGTTGATTATTCCAAGGGTATGAGAATAGCCCCAGGATATTTCCTCAAGAGTATCAGAGTTGCTTGTAAATTTTGATGAGGAGGCATTGTCCTATGCAGATGATATTTATCTGACGGACAATGAACTACTGGATCATTTGAACAGGGTGAACAACATAATTTTGGGGTTCGCCTCTGAGGGCTACAAATTTAACTATAAAAAAGCAAAAATTGACCACCTCAATATCCTATGTTTAGGATTTGAGCTCTCAAGTGAAGGGAAAATCCCAGCATCTCATTTTTTAGAAAAGTGTTTTAGGATTCTTAGATTTTGGCAGTGCATTCATTTTAGATTACACAGCAAAAGTAAAACTCAGTTCAATATTGGACACAGGAACATACAGAAATTCTCTGTTCCTTACAAGCTGACATGATAGCTTCCAAACACTTACACACACGTATAAACACCATGGATTTGGTGAACCGTGTAATTGCGGGTCAATCCGGGTACACTTATCTGATCTTTAATGGAGGCGAAATTGTACCCATTGCATATAAATCAAATTTTTTACATGGAGGCTGAGATGCATTTTGCATCAACTGAAAAAAATGCTAACAGCAGAAAAGACTGCTGTATTGAGAGAAAGGAATAAGAGGGGGTTGGGCCCTTAACAACAACCTAAACTGGGTCTCCCTTAATAATGCAAGCAAATGCAATGTCTAGGTGCTGAATCTTTTGTACCAATTCAAATAGAAAGGACCAAGCATTTCATTTTTAATGGCCCTTGTGTTTTATTTCATTTTCTTCTGGTTTAATTCCCAAAAATGTTTGGAACATTTATCACATGTCTTTTTGAAGGGCAAACTCTTTTTTGGAAAGAGGGTTCAAATATACACTACAAACATGTTTTGACATCACAATCAATACAACAACATATAATGACAAAAAATAAAGTTTTTCGAAAAAACTCTGAAATAGACCTTTTGTAGACCAGTCCTTCATTTGTACAAAATACCAGCTGGTGGAAATATATTTTTGTTAATAACACAATGTGTCCAGCCGGTGTAAGTTACTGGGGGTCACTAACCCTAAGGGGCAGATTTACAAGCCCCTTGTGCCTCCTTACTCCGCCATTGTGTCACTTTTTTTGATGCAACGGCGGCGCAATCAATGCGCCCTATTCACAATGTGACGCCCTGCGTCACATTATACCTGCGCCAGGTATAATGTATGCAGGGTGGGTGTTTCCCACGCAGGAAAGCCACATAAAAGTGACGCAGTGAAATCTACAAGATTTCACTGCGTCACTTTTAGGACGTCACTGTGTCTAAACCTTACGCCGGCTTGACGCAGTGTACTGAGAATAGGCCACAAAATACATTGCTGGAGTTGCTTTGCGCTTGTGACATGACTCCAGCAATGCATGACTTTTGCCCCAACAGATACGTCAGAATTTCTGACGCATCTGTCAATCCTTCTGCCATGGTGCGCCGTATAGTAAATACAGAGCATCCATGGTGGCACAAGTGTTTTTCAGGGTTGTGCAAGGAAAGTGACGCATCTCTATAGATGCGTCACTTTCTCGTAAATCTGCCCCCCTATGTTTATACTAAAGGAATAGGCACCCTGCCATATGTCCTAACCAATATTAGTTTGGTGCGAGTATTCTTACACCAGAGGCTGGACTAACGCGTTTCAAACCCTCTGTGATTAAAGGGGTTTTCCTCAGGACCGGGACCTGGTTGGTTCTGCGAAAGGTAATATGGGACAGTGAGTTAACATTTTGATTGTTTCCTTCTCCTTAAAAACCTGCACTTCGTTTCATTGTTACACAGTACTCACATTTCTCCTCGTATTAAATCAGGCATCAATGGCAATATCTTGTTTGGAACAACTTGAAACAAGATCCAAGGTGTCATTATCTACTGTAGTGATTTTTCAATGGTTTTCCTGAGGAGTAATGCGTTCTTACATTAACAGGTTTGAATCGTGATTCAATTGATGAACACATTTACATTGCCCATGATAAAACTTAAGTTCGACATTGTTCTGCATCAATCGAATGTATGCGTTATTTAAATCACCTTCTTTTCCTTATCAAAGGTGCGTATATCGATAGCAGTACGCCTAACTGTTTCAAACATTCCCCCATGCTGTAATTAACATAACTTGCCTTATCCAATGTGCAGAACTCCAATAGCTTCCCTTTCCTTTGTGCACGTGGCGTGCTTTTTATAGCCCGTACCAGCATGCCTGCAGAGTGGAAATACAATCAATCATTGATGTAGTCTAGCATTGAAACTGTGTTGCAAACTTTCAAGGGAAGGTAGAGCGTTGTTTTGAACCGAAGTCCATATGATTACTTGCCTTCAGTGTTCAGCATTCAACTTTGTTCTGTATCGTTCATCTCCATTGCTCCTCATCACTTTCCGAACTACTGGGATTCAGGTTGTTGAGTAGTGGAGAGTAGGTCAGGCATGATGAATCAAATGCCTAAAATCACAGATTGTCTTGCATTGTTGCATGCTGGGTTATGCAGTTTATCAAGTTTATATGCTGACATTGAAAATGTTTTTTTGCGGTGTCTTGTAGCTTACGTATTCATCCATTTCAATGGGATAAGTAACTGTAGTAGTTAGATTGATTATATATTGTACTTATGAGGATTGCTTGACAATGCAAGATGGTAACTAGTATGTGGACATTTCTGACAACCTCGTTCCGGCTTAGTTTCATAACCTATTAATCTCAGTCATTTAATTCAATCCCCATGTAGTTGTGTTCAATTTCATAATCAAGTAAGCTTCTTTTCTTATCAGTAAAATTTCTGTGTACCCGCCTCTTGGATTTGGCTTCATGACACTGAGGACAGTCCATTTAAAATCTCTTTCATTATGATCAATGTCATGAAAGTGGCTCACCATCGGTGCCGATGTGATTTTGTTCTTCAGTCTGGAATGAGGTTGGACAATTCTTTATTTCACCTCCTGATTTGTCTTGCATATGTACCTTCAGGGACAGGGTCAGATTACTGCATACACCACGTTTTGGGTTTTGCAAATGGAAAACTCATTATGCCTCCATTGTACCTGGCGATCAGTATAAATGGACCGCTCAATTTTAGAACTGCAAGCGTACAATTTCCACATTGATGATGGCCCTGAACAGGTTTCAAATTCATGAGAGAACATAAATTATCCGGTCTTCTTTGCTGTGCATCGCTGGCTCTGATTATTTGTGTTCCAACTCTGATATTCTTCTTTAGAGCAAACAATGGAAGATCAAAACCATGCTCTATTCCTCTGATGTAATGCAAATTATTGCGTATGATGTTTTTGAACTTGTTGGTATGGGGAACAAAGGTAGACAACCACACCAATCGGTTTTTCGTGTTTTTGGCTTCCTTATCAGTAAACGTTCTCTTGGTGTATACCAAGCCCTCTTCACAGAATGCTTCAGCCATTCGTGAGGGCAACCTCTCTCTTTCAGTTTATCGATCAACGTTTTGGCATGTAGTTTGTAGTCTTCCTTGCAGGTACAGTTGCGTCTTATTTGCAAAAATTGGCCATACTGCAAATTGTCTTTGAGGTTCCTAGGATGAAAAATTTTGTAATGTAAGGCATTGTTTTTATCTGTGGTATCCATACTAATATAATAAAGAGAGAGCCCAAACCTATGAGGCAGGTAATCTCAGGAACCACATCACCAATCACAACACCCAATACAGCGTTGAAAAGGGCAGTTGCAGCAGAAGGACATAGACTATGCAGACGCCCACCATATACATTTAAAAGGTAAAAGAACCGTGCCAGCAAAGTAGTCCCTTGTGGGCGTGTCTGCGTTGTGCTGTGGGCGTGTGCTGGGGGCGTGACAAACGCTGGGGGGTGTGGTACGTTTCGCCCTTCATGCCATGTCTCATATCGTGTGCTAATCCCACCCTGCTCCCTTTAAATATCCCTGCACCCCATATTCATAACCCACCCTTACTCCTTAAAATACCCCCACACCCTTAATCACGAACCCATCTTAACCCTATAAATATACCCTGTACCCCAAAACCCAAACCTATCCCTAAACCCTAAAAATACCCCTGTACCCCAAAACCCAAACCTAGCCCTGAACCCTAAAAATACCCCTGTACCCCAAAACCCAAACCTATCCCTAAACCCTAAAAATACCCCTATACCCCAAAACCCAAACCTAGCCCTGAACCCTATAAATACCCCTGTACCCCAAAACCCAAACCTAGCCCTGAACCCTAAAAATACCACTGTACCCCAACACCCAAACCTACCCCTGAACCCTAAAATACCCCTGTACCCCAAAACCCAAACCTAGCCCTAAACTCTTAAAATAACCCTGTACCCCAAAACCCAAACCTACCTCTAAACCCTAAAAATACCCCTGTACCCCAAAACCCAAACCTAGCCATGAACCCTAAAAATACCCCTGTACCCCAAAACCCAAACCTAGCCCTGAACCCTTAAAATACCCCTGTACCCCAAAACATAAACCTACCCCTGAACCCTTAAAATACCCCTATACCCCAAAACCCATACCTATCCCTAAACCCTAAAACTACCCCTCTACCCCATAACCCAAAATTATATCTGAACCCTTAAAATACCCAAACACCCCAAACATATACCTCAGTACCCCAAAACATATACCCCTATACCCATACTTACTGTATCCAAACATTTTTAAAAAACATGATTTTACCATTCATGCATTTACAACGAACTTCGTCGTAAATCTATGCGTGGTAAAAGCATAAAAAATGCCTTATGATGGCATTGTGGAGTCATGGTACTTTCGTAATGAAAGTATGCGGAGGGATGGTATGCGGAAATAAAGTTGTGGAATAATGGGTGTTTACCCTCCCCCGGTAAGTACATTGGTGGCACGGCGGCCCACATCTCCAGCAACTTACTCATATTTTTTCACCACCCATTTGAAAAATGCACAGGTCTCTCTCATTGATGGCCAGCACGACATACACTTTTAGATACACCTCCCGCCACAAGTTCTAGAATTGCGAACTTTAGAGCTGGGGAGCTACGTTTGAATCTCGGCATCAGCTCAACATCCTGTGATTCCAGGCACATCGCTTTGTCTCCCCGTGCCTACCACAAATGAATGTGTTCTTCTGTAATGTAAATTGTGCTCATGCCATGGTTTCGAGTTTGCGCTATATAATATTGCAAGGAAAAATAAAGTAGGGAAACTCGAGTTCACACACTACTGAACGCGCACTCTTAAGTGCATCAGCAGTGCACTGTGAATCGGAGCGCTTCACAGGCCTGTCACAGATAAGAAATGCTATCAAAACGAAATCCTACAAAACAATATACTACTGGCCGGCAGAAATTCATACCCAGACAACGTCAGGACAGGCTGCTAGTTGGTGTATAAAGTGGTAATTAGTCCAGAATCAGAGGGTCTGACCTCAACATCCAAGAAGGTCAGACTTGTTTTGCTGAGTGACAAACTGAATTTGATGTCCGTGCTTCTATTGTTCAGCCAAGTGTGAAATTTAATGAGGTCAGTTTCTTTCCTGTTCCAAATGCACCAAATGTCATCGATGTATCAATAGCACTGGGCTATATGGTCAATGAACGTATTGTTGTTATAAACATATTTGTCCTCGTATCTTGTCATGTATAGCACTGCCTTTTATAGAGCAAAGGAACAGCCCATCGCTGTTCCCTTGATTTGTAAGAAAAAATCGTTCTGAAATTTATAATAATTCTTTTTGAGTGCCAGTGGGGCCAGGCTCAAGATAAAATGCGTAGGTACTTGATGTGGTCATGGTCTACTCTCTAGATAAAACTCCAGGGCTTCCAGGGCCTCATCTTGTGGAATTTGATTTAGATGCGCAAAACATACCGTATGCTCAAATTCCATACATGGATCGCAGATTTGGTTAATACTAGCTGCAAATGAGGTTCTGGGCTCAGCACACACAGGTATCACTACAATAGTTTTGTTGCTGAAACAACGTTATTGGTGGCCAGGTCTTAACAAGCAGACCAATGGCTTTGTCCTTAAGTGCGACATCTGTCAGCAGATGAAGGGTTCCACCCTAGCACGTACACAAAAAACGCCACTATTGATATCTAACAGACCTCTTGCATGTGCCTATTTGGACAACTGCAGCCCCTCACAATCTGATAAGGGCTTACAAGTACATCTTAGTGGCAGTGGATTCATGCTGTAGATTCCTGTGGGCTTGGCCCCAGTGCTCAGCTGACGCTCAAACTCAAAGGATTCGCAAGTTTTCATCTGGACATACGCAATTGGCACATTACATTCTAACTCTAGCCCTGCGTTTAACTCTCTGGCTTACAGAAAACCCATGGGAAGTCTGGGTGTTGCGTTGCGGTACTCCTCTCTGTTCCCATCCTGGGGGAAATCCAATTGTGAAGAGGAAAAACTGAGACGTAAAGCAATCCTTTACAGCAAGGGTATTAGGCTCGGGTGGAGTTGAGTCAATCACCTACACGGGGTCCAGAGGGCGCTTAATAACATGCCAAGAATTTCCCTAGGAGGCCGTACAAGGTCCTGCTTGGGACAAGAATGTAGGTACCCGACCTTGTTTGTGGCAGCACAGTGGTGGATGAAAAAGCATTTGACATCAATGATCATTTGGCTATTTTACAGGAACTCAATGAATTACGGCCACTACAAAGCAATGTCCAAGTAAAATGCACATGCACTGGGGAAGTGAAAGCTGTTTCAGCAAGACCTGCCTGAAGAGAAAAGATTGTGGACAAAAAAGAATTTGGGCTATCCTACCTGTCTTGGCTGTCGAAGTGTGGTATTGGGTTCTCCAGGCCTACATACTCCGCAGAATACCCTCTACACCATAATAGATGTTGGCACGGAAACTAGAAAATGCAAGAGACAAGTTTATTAAGACCCCATGGGGTGGTGGTACATTCCTACAGCACCCTCCGGTAATGCAAGAAGTATCACACCGAACATCGGTGCGAGTCCTTTCTTATACAGTTTTACAGTAATAAAAATGTAGGCGGAACACATTTACAGAGTTTTAGGTACATATATGGTCATTTTTGGAACACAGCCAACTCATGGGAGGAGTTACAACACCACTGGTCAATTTGGGGGAACATTCCTAAGTGATGACTGTTCGGACTTAACTGCGCATGTATGAGCTTGACCAATACTAAAAATAGCCTGTTGCTGGGCAAACTCGAGTGGTCAGTGGTACAGAGGAAGGACAAAAGGGCATGCTGACCACGAGGCAACGCATTCTGTAAAATGGCCGCCAACACATTCAAAATGGCTTCCATCAACCATAGTCAAGATAAGGGAAATTCGTATAGCAAAGCTTAACGCTAACCCGATCACCGTCAAATTACGACAGACAACCCTTTTAGCGTTCAGCTGAAGCTACCTCATAGTGATCGTAATCAGGGTACTCATCTTCAATATCCAAAGACATAATTTGTACTACCTCTTTATGCATCATTTGTTCATTTTTTGCAATAGCTAGTTTAGATGGAATACAAGCAGATAGGCACATGGAACATAGCACAGGGCCACACTGGATAGAGAGGCATAGAAAGAATAATATCCCAATTATTACACATAGAATCGTCAGCAACTTCCAGCCCCATGTACTAAGTAACGTGCAAAACCACCCCGAGAATGTCCATGTACCATTATCAGGATGTATCTCAGCAGCAATTTTATGTAGTTTAGATATTGCATCATACACAGAGGGTGAATTATCTGGCACGTATACACAACAACTACTTCCGATAATTCGGCATGCTCCTCCACGATCAGCTAATACTACGTCTAATACCATGCGGTTTTGGAGCGTTACAATCCTCCCAGGCCATGGAATCACTTATTTCAATTTTGGAAGATCTTTTAATAAATTGGAAGGACCAAGACGTAATAATCGCGGGCGACTTCAATCACAGAGGCTTGGGTTTAATTTCGGAAACTCCATCAAGCAAGAAGTCAGTCCCACTGACTGAATTTCTCGCAAATTTTAAGCTGCACTCCACCCATAGAATACAAAAAAAGACCCAACCTGAATGGACCACCATTCCGACCTTTAGAAATGTCTCTACTATAGACTACATCTTTATCAATGAAGGGCTTGCCCACAATCTTTGCAACTTCACAGTGGACGACAGAGAGGAAAGCGATCATAGGCCCCTCCGCGCCACATTCAATCTGGCGCGGGTACAAGCAGAATTACAAGCAGTTATTGGAACTACCACGGGGGAGGAACATCACAATGTGCTGAAAAGAATAAAATGGTCAACCAATCTCAGTCATAGCCTGCTAGACTATGTAGCTAGAAGGGAGGAAGAACCTAACCCAGTTCAAACTAAGAACATTATCCACCTCTGGGAAACTCTGACCTCCGACTTATTGGAACGTCTGGGCAATAACCATCATCCAAGAAGTCGCCAATTCCACTCTGATCCTCGCCGTGCAACATCGTGGTGCCTGTCACAGTGTAAGCGTGCTCTAAATAAGGCAATCAGGGCACAAAAGAAAGGCACTCATTTGTCAGGGAGATACTCCATTGCTGCTCTGCGAACAGACTACAAAAAGAAAGTCTGGGCCCACAAAAAACTGCAGACTGAACAGAATTGGTTGACTGTGTTCTCCTTAATTAAAGGTAATGACAATAGCAAGCTTTGGCGTTTCATTAACAGTCTGACCCCCAGAGGAGAGCAAAAGGAAAATAGTGTTGCAGGGAAAGTGTGGGAACAGTATGCCAAGGGGCTGTATACCTGCGAGTCAAATCAGGCCACTGCAGGAAGCCGTGCGTGGTCCAAGGTGGCGGCGGAAATTATCGAACCCGAAAGAGCTACGTCAGAAGGCGTAAGCTCGACCTGCACCGGATCGTTCACAGAAATGGAGGTACTAAAGTGCATCAAGGCCATAAGAACTGATGGCGCTCCAGGCCCAAATGGGATTCCGGCCCAGGTTCTGAAAACTGCCTCAGCCTTTTTTGCATCCAGACTCACCCCTTTATTTAACCATTCTTTTGCCACGGCAATGTTGCCATCCTCTTGGAAAGGTTCTATTCTATTCCCCATCCATAAAAAGGGGGACCACACGAACCCAGCCAATTATAGGCTTATAGCTCTCCTCGACGTAGAAGCAAAGATATACTCCCGCCTTCTTCTCAGGGATCTGGAGGATTGGGTGGACAAGAACGGCATTCTTCCGCCCACACAGACCGGCTTTAGGGCCCATAGCTCCACTCTTGACAACATCTTAGCCCTTTCCTACCTCGCGAAGAAGGCCAATACGAGGAACAAACCGCCCCTGTTCTGCTGTTTCATAGACTACTCCACAGCCTTTGACCGAGTGAACAGGGGCCGGCTCTGGGCAAAACTTGACTCGTGGGGGCTACCACAGGCTCTGCTAAAAGCTATAAAAGCGCTCTATGAGGGCACCTGGGTCAAGGTGAAGCTAAGCCCTACAATAACAACCGAAAGAATTGAAACCAACTCGGGCCTCAAGCAGGGGTGCGTCTTGGCCCCCATGCTTTTCAACTTGTATACTGCGGACATGGGGACAGCTCTGAAAGATGCCAACTTAGCACCTCCAAAACTGGGGAGGCTCGTCTTGGGAACATTCCAGTATGCAGACGACACGGTGATCATGGACCACACTAGGGTGGGGCTCCAAAGAGCCTTAAGCAGTTTGGCCTTATACAACAAGTCAAATGACCTACGGATCAACGTGAGCAAGACCAAAATCGTCATTTTTGGCAAATACCCCCTCAAAAAAGAAGCTTCATGGTCTCTGGGGGAGCACCGTATCGTCACTGCCCCATCCTACAACTATCTGGGCACCTGGGTCTCTGAGAGTGCCTCTGCAGTCAAACATCTGAAGGAGCTTAAACCTAAAATTGACAAAACCATTCTGTCGCTAAGACGCTTATGCCACCGCTTGGACAGCCCCTCAGCAGAACCAATGTTGACAGTGCTCCGGGCAAAACTGATCCCTGCCATTGCATATGGGCACATAGCCTACCCTGGTGCATTTGACAAAGTGGTAAACGCGGCCCAAGCGAAAGCCTATAAGATGGTGCTACAGGCCCCTAGATACGCAAGGAACACTAGATTAAGGCTAGAAATAGGCCTTAAGCGACCTGAGCTGGTATTACTGGGGGACCTTTTAAAACTCTATATTAGAGTTTTGAAAGCACCAGAACATTCGCTAAAGCACTCCCTAAAATCAATCTTTGATGAGGTGGGCTCCCCCTGGTACTCAAAGGTAGGACAAGCTATTGCAGCATTGAAAATCGAAAGAAGGAGTTTGCCCCTGCACGAAATTCCTTTCTCAGCCTGGGCCCAAGCAGTTAAACGCCAAGTCCGGATCATCTCCTTTGGACTTGACCTTGCATCTCTTCGGCAAAATCCACTAACTCAGGCCCTGGACAAATCATATATTCCAGGTAAACCCCAACCTTACCTGCAAGATCCAGTATCCACTTGCGCGAGAAAGAAAATTTTGTACTTTCGACTTTTGGCCCTCAGGATCATGGACTTCAACCCCAAATGGGCCCGTACGGATGGCACCCTGGCCTGTCGTCTATGCAATTACTGCAGAGAATCCTGGCTACACTTGCTGTGCTGCTGCACAAAGCTGGCCAATGATCGCCATCGCTTGCTGCTTCCGATTTTACGGAATACGGAATATAGAACTTGCAGAGAGGCTTCGGACTGGTGCCTCTCAGTCTCCATGACCTGTTTGATAGCCAGAGTTGGGAAATTTATACACCAGGTAAAAATGGCACTCGACTCCCACTCAACGGCATTGTCTGCAAAGTAACTGGAAGCCTTCCGCCCCAGTTATCCAACCTGGGCTGGTTTAAAGACCCACGAAGAATCCATCTTTCGTCAACAGCCCTTGGTACATGAATTGACTCTACCGAACTTTCATGTGCCTCCCCTCATCATTTGGGAAACACTGGTACAACCTATACATCACTCCTTTTAAAAGAACGCTGCTTTGGACAGCTAATCAGAACTAATATGTTAATATTTAACTTAAAGTGACTTTCACTTTTATGTGTGGATGGGACTTGTGAGGGGTGGAGTCGGGACGTTCATAAAGCTTCTTTTTTTTTTATTTTATCTTATACTGTAGAGATTTTAAGTAATCATGCAGTTTATTAATAAAAAAAATTGGAGCGTTACAATTCTAGTAATCTGAAGTTCCTCTGTTAAGTTTCCTAAAGCGAAAGCTGTATCATTAGCAACAGCTTCGACAACACGTGCCAACCGTCCTATTTTTCGACTGTTCAAAGCCGCACCAACAAAGGAAAAGAGGCCTAAGTTAAAATCAACATATTGTTGTAACGCAGTGTCGGTCTGATCAATATCTTCAAGAACAAGTGCTCTCTTTACTCTATTCAATATAAAATCATGGTACAGGATGTAGTTATTATGATACATAGGTGGGGCAATCAACACAGGGGGTAATACAAAAGATGTGTAACATGTTCCTAACCATCCTATAGGGAGACGATGATAGCCTTTATTTCCACATATGAAGTACGTATTTCGGGAGGCCACAAATGTAATGCCATTTGGAGTATCAAAGGTGAGAGTGGTGTTACATTCACTTCTTCCTATTGGGATTGTACCTTTATTACGAACACAAAGATCAGCTTTTGTATCGATAACAGTAATCACATGTAAACTGGACATTTTTGTATTCCTTTGATTACTATAAATTCGTGGTACTGACACGTTATCAGGGCGGTACTCCTCCCATTCAAACTTAGTTCCTTCAGCTTGTGGATAACCATCTCGATCGTTGAAGCAGATTTTGTTGAGTCGAAAAAGCAGCCCGCCTTTCGTTGGCCATCGCAAAGTGAATAAAAGTGTATACCAAGCATTACAAGAACCATTATGGGAAAACGGGAGTGGGATAAGTGGTGTGCCTCCTTTCTTTTGATGTCCAGGCAACATCCCACATACCCAGCAGTTCGAAGTATTGGTCATATTGTGGGTGTGATGTAGAATCTGAATAAAGCTGTTATTCAAATAAGTCTGTCTATGTCGTTCTTCATGATAAGGCAGAGTAAAATGAAAATGTTCAGATGGAATCGGGGTAGTTGGCAATAAATGTTCTCTTACTGGCACCAAGAGTTATACCACCCAAGCTATCACAGCTATCACAACAATTGTCAAAACAAATAGTCCTGCACCAAGAATTCTCTTGTTTCGCATTGCAGAAGATGCCATTGTTCAAAGTTCAAAATGTCTCTCAAAAATATCTAAAAAATAAAAATATGAGTGCTGAGCTCCGAGGTAGCCGTTGGTTTCTTCTCCGAGATTCAAGACGGGTGTCGCTACACTTGGCAAACTGATCCCCCCCCCTTGATTTTCCCGGCTTCCGTTTCACAAACCTGGAGCGGTAACTCAACCAGTCTCGCACAAAACAACTGCTTGTCGTGGTCGTAGGTTGTATCTCTCTCTTCCAGAAACAGTGTGGTCCGGGAAGGCTCCCTCCGATTCAGTAGACGTTACAGCTGGGCTCTTCTCTTCATCAAGATGTCTCGATAATCAGACAGCACAGTTGGGTTCACCAGATCCGGAGAGACGCGGCGGCAGTGAGTGGAGTGCACCCACCGCTTCCTGTTGGTGACTCGCACAGCCGTTCGAGTCGCGAGCAACACCTGTTCGGGGCCACACCACCTCGGCTCCAAGCTGTTTGTTCTCTCAAAGGACCTGACCATCACGTGGTCACCAGGACGAAGATTGTGAGCCTCTCCAATGGAATTATCGGGGGAGTGCTTCTCAAACCTGTTGATGAATGGAAAGTAAATCATTTGTTAATCGTGCCAAATAATCGTTCATCATTATACAAGACACATCATGTAACAATCGAGGCTTAGGAACTCCCCATATATTCATAGGCCTTCCAAACACCACTTCATAAGGTGTGAAGCCAGTTCGGGAATGGGGCACTGATCTGATAGATAGCAATGCCAGAGGAAGAGCATCCGGCCATTTCAAAGACGTGGATGCCACGATCTTTGCTAGTTTTAATTTCAGAGTAGCATTATATCGTTCAACAAGACCTGCTGACTGCGGATGGAATACAGCATGAAATTTCTGCTGAATTCCCAATCCCTTCATCACATATTCCACAATCTTCCCAACAAAATGAGGACCATTATCGCTCCACAAAAATTTGCAAACGCCGTATCGAGGGAAGTACTCTTTGAGCAAAACCTTAGCTGTTGTCAGCGCTGTATTATCCTTCGTGGGGAAGGCCTCAATCCACTTACTGAAAGCACATACCACCACTAAGACATACTTAAGGTTATTGCAACGCTCAAGCTGGATGTAATCCATTTGTAGTACTTCAAACGGTGCAGTAGGTGGAACAAACCCTCCTTTCGGAGTATGCGTCCCTTTCGCAGGATTGTGCTGCAAGCATATCAGACAGGTCTGCACTACTCTTTTGGCCGTATTGGCAATCTCAGGATGCTCCAAACTCGCGTTAACAATCGAGTAATTGCAAGAGCTCCAACATGTGTCAATCCATGTGTCATTTGGACCATCGCTTGCAAGTAAGCTGCAGGCAATTTCCATCTTTCCATATCTTTGCTTCGCCAACAACCCTCATCGTCCAGCACTCCCTCTGCTGCCCAAGTTACGAGTTCTGCTTCAGACACTGATCTCTGGATGTCTAGTATCTCCTCTCTAGCATCATGCCATCGCTCAGCCTGTGATTTCACTACATACATTGGCGAGGCATTTCGTAACATAGCAGTTTCTCTCGCTATGCTATCTGCAAAAACGTTTCCTTGTCCCACTTTGTCAGTGACTTTTTTGTGTGCACTGCATTTGATTATCGCCACTTTCTTTGGGCGAAGTAACGCATTCAAAAGATCACGCACTAGTTCTCCGTGCATGATATGTACTCCATGCGAAGTCAAAAACCCACGCTCTCTCCAGAGTAGGCCAAAATCATGCGCTACTCCGAAGGCGTACCGGCTGTCTGTGTAGATATTCACACATAAGCCAGCACTCAATTCGCAGGCTCTTGTCAAGGCTATTAGTTCCGCTGCTTGGGCCGATTTCTGTGGTATTCGTGCTGCTTCTACCACTGTCTTAAGTGTCGTGATCGCATATGCTGCAGAAGTTGTGCCATCTGGCAGCCTTAAACACAATCCATCAACCCACAGTTCCCCATCCACATCTGGAAGTGGCGTATCCTGTAAGAAGACACGACCCTTTGTTTGTTCTTCGGTCAGGAAAACACAATCATGGTGTTCTTCCTCTTGGCCCTCAGCAACCGAATACGGCAATAAAGTAGCAGGGTTCAGGGTAGCACATCTCTTTAGTGTGATGTGTGGCGCCAACAGTGTGAGCTCATATCCTGTTAAACGTGCACTCATAAGATACTGGGTCTTTGTTTGATTTAACAGTGCATCTACCGCATGGGGAACTAATACTAGCAATTTGTGTGACAAAACTATTCCCTCACTCTGCCGTATAGCCACTGCTGTTGCTGCAACTGCTCGAAAGCACCCAGGTAATCCTCGTGCCACAGGATCAAGTATTGCCGAAAAATATGCGCAGGGCCTCTGTTTATCCCCGTGTGTCTGCACTAACACTGACAATGCACACCCATCTTTCTCATGTACATACAACGTGAAAATCTTCGTGTAATCCGGTGTACCTAACACTGGTGCAGAACAAAGGGCTTGTCTCAATTGTTCAAAAGCATTCTGACATTCATCTGTCCATTCAAGAGGCATTGGTGTAGTTTTGGATAATAATGCTAACAAAGGTTTTATAATGTGCGAAAACCCCATTATCCACTGTCTACAAAAGGACGTTAAACCTATGAAGGCACGCACATCTCTCTGAGTACGGGGGACTGGTGTATCTAAAATTGCTTGAATTCGATCAGATGTTAATGCACGTCCCTCCTTAGACAAAAGATGACCGAGGTAGGTCACCTTTGGTCTACAGTATTGTAGTTTTTTCCTAGACACTTTGTGATTATTCTGAGCAAGGAAAGAGAGCAAAGCAAGAGTACTCTCCTCACACTGTGCATATATGTCTGCAGCCAGTAAAATATCATCGACATACTGGATGAGAGCTACTCCGGACTGCAAATCAAAAGAATCAAGCTGTCTTTTTAAAGCTTGACTATAGATGCTAGGACTTTCTGTATAGCCTAGAGGGACTCGACAAAATCTATACGGTTTATTATTTAATGTGAAACCAAAGAGATATCTGCTGTCGGGATGGAGGGGAATGGAAAAGAAAGCGTTCTTGAGATCTATTACAGAAAACGTAGTAGCAGTGGGTGGAATCAAGGTAAGCAAGGTGGTGATATCAGACACCACCGGGTACTGCGGCACTACGATTTTGTTAATTTCCCTCAAATCAATAATAAATCAATAGACTTTGTCATCAGTGTCTTTCTTTAAGATTGGAAGAATCGGGCTGTTACAGACATTGTAGGGAACTTCCTCCACTACTCCTGTGATAATCAAATCCTGAACAATGTGAGTCAAGGCAATTTCACCTTCCTTAGAGATTTTGTATTGTGGTACACGTGGCAAAGACACTCCCTCCTTAACAGTTATTCGAATAGGCGGAATGAACATCTGTCCCACATCCGTGTCCGATGTAGCCCATAACGTGTGTGGGAGAGAGGCTAATGCTTCAATTTCTTGCATAGTACATAGTCTTCCTACATCCTGATAATTGTCATTCAAAATAACCCGCACTCCTTCAGGAGCGCAGCGTATTGTTGCTCGAAAATATTTAAGTAAATCTATGCCCATAATATTGTCTGGAGTATTCGGCGACAATAAAAATGGGCACTGGCCAAAGAATCTGTCAATGTAGAACATAAGAGGTTGTGACAATGGGCTAAGAGAGGGTGTTCCATCGAACCCTATGGATGTAAACGTTTCGCCAGACAGGGGAGCCCTTGGAACCAAGTTTTTAGACAGAGCACTACGAGTGGCTCCTGTATCAACCAAAAACTGATCAGTAGAACCCAAAACGCCCGCTGATACATATGGACCTTTTTGATCTTCTGGCACTTCAACCGATTCCACACCCCATCCTACGCAATCCTATGCATGTACATAGTCCAGAGACTCCGCATTCTCACCCTCCGATATCTGGTACTGATTCCGTCTATCAAAAATATTATGATCATCCTGACCACGACCCCTCACCTCAAACCTACCACGATCACTTGCTCCACCCCTCGCTCCAGAATAACTATTCCGTGTCCTTCCACCTCCTCGACCACGCTGATTACGTTGTTCATGAAGCACCGGACAATCTGAAGCCCAATGCCCAAACTCTTTACAGTATGCACATTGATCCTCAGCAATGTCGGTACGACCAGAAGACGTACCACACCCTCCTCGCCTGCCTCTATCATTCCCTCTCGGCTGCGTAGCACGAACCTGAGCCAGCATCACTTTCGTCTTTAACTCCTTTGCTTTCTTATCAGTACTTTCTTTGGCCTCTAATTCCTGTCGCTCATAATACTGAGCCATAGTTAACAAAGATGCAGGGGTCGCCGTGGTCCAGGAACTTTCACTAGTCTTCAAACGTTTTGCAATCTCCGGCAGGAGATTAGCCACATACTTATCAACAAACAAATGCCTACCCGTATCATCCGTTAATAATTGCCCACTGTAATCATGAAACGCTTCTTCGAAACGTGAGAAGAAGTCAGACACCAACTCATCCTGCTTCTGTTTGCAAGAGGCTAACATAGTCCAATCAATCTTTTTAGGGGGAACAAGCGTTTTTAATTTATTCAAAATAGCTGTCGGAAGATCTAGAATTAATTGGCAAGGCTTACATGCAGGTTCCCTATCTAAATCGGCTTGGGCTAAAGCTTTCCAATCCTCTCCCAAAATCGCTTGATCGTCAAACTTACGAATCGCTCTCCACATATCAGGGGGCAATATTAACCCAAAGAAAAGATCGATATCAACTAGTGTCATAACACATGAAGAAATAGCCCCCTCCACTCCTTCATAGAAGGCTGCCGGATTTTTACGAGGATCAGGTAAAGCATTTTTCAATGCCATAACATCTGCTCTATTCCAAGGTGTATAAACCCAATTATTTACGAAATAACCCTTTGCATCCCCGGACAATTTATCGTCACTTGTACCTTGCCCTTTAGGAGGGACATACAAAGGTGCCACTTCACGCATAGGCATAACATGAACTGTAGACTGCTTATCTGCTCCAAAGATAGAACACTCTTTGGATTGCTCCGTTGACCCCGGCGCAGGCACGTCTGATGCTTTTCGTGCTTCCCGTAATCTGGACGCCTCATCCCGTAGCTGGACCAACCGTCGGAAAAATTCATCTGCATCTGCAATAACAAATAAACCTTTACTCATATTCTCACGATGAACTGATATATCCTTAGGCTCTAAATCAGGCGAATGTTTCCTAAATCGTTCTACAACTTCATCTCCAAAAACACTTAAAAAATACAACTGTTCTCGCTCCGACCACTTACTCATTACATCTTTAATCTCTGACATAGTTATTTTGTTCAAATTAAGCTTACGAGCCGAACTGCGCAATTCCGCAGCTACACTAGCAGTTAACCTCATACTCTTACTCCCTTGATCATCTTCTTCCGAGTCCTCGTCCGGGGCCGTAGGCAAAACGTACGGAGGCGGGCACCGATCTAATAATGAAAAATCATCAACTTCATTAGTAAGGACAGGGTAAAGCGGACTCCGAATAGGAAATTGACCACTCGTTTGCAAATTACGTTCCCGTGCCTCCCTCTCTTTCTTCTCCTGCAACTCCTTCTCCTCCAGCTGTAAAGCCTTATCTCGAGCAGCCTTACGCTGCTCTTTTTCCGCCAAGGCTATTTCACGCTTCATTCGTTCACGCACTGCTTTCTCCCACATTCGTACACAATCAAACATATCTTGTCTAGACCTGCGCTGAAACAAACATTGCTCCACAAACTGAACCTTTCGTAAATCAAACAACCCATGTAGTGGCCATTGCAACTCTGGATCAGATCTGGTGTACTTATTTCATAATTTACTGTATAATATAGGGGGAAGGCGGAATTTCACATACATCTCCCGATTGGGAGTCCCCTCTGGGGGAGCCGGCTGAGATTCATTTAATCGATAAGTGGTACCATTTCCAAGACAGCACATTCCTCGGAGTGTGCTTAAAACAGGCATGTTCAAAAAGTATCACGAAAAACGTGATACCGCAAAAATGGCACTTAATATACTCCACACAAATGTGCCGTTCAAACACAAACAAATTTAGAGAAATATCTCTACAAGCCTGCCTATGTGAAGTGCACTGCACATATAGTTCAAATCATAGGATCAAATGTTAGCTAACTCAAAACATATTCAAAGAACCACAGTAAGCGTCCGTAGACTACCTTACCAATCACAAGCTTACCAAATTCTCAGATATCCAGATTCCAACTGCCAAGGTCTTTGATCAAATCAGCCAAACCGGCACTGTACGACAACTCGAACGAACAGGATCTCAGTCGAGGACTGGCGCCACCTGGAAGGTCAGATCAGAAGGAAAGGAAGAAAACACCGTGGGTGCCAAGACTCGGGTCACTCAGTGGCAGCGTACGCGTCCATGGCGAGTTTCCAATCCATCGTCACGACCTCTCCTTCGGGCATCTGAGTCGCCGATGAGTCCCTTCGTGGTCGCCAATTTGTGGTATTGGGTTCTCCAGGCCTACATACTCCACAGAATACCCTCTACACCATAATAGATGTTGGCACGGAAACTAGAAAATGCAAGAGACAAGTTTATTAAGACCCCATGGGGTGGTGGTACATTCCTACAGCACCCTTCGGTAATGCAAGAAGTATCACACCGAACATCGGTGCGAGTCCTTTCTTATACAGTTTTACAGTAATAAAAATGTAGGCGGAACACATTTACAGAGTTTTAGGTACATATATGGTCATTTTTGGAACACAGCCAACTCATGGGAGGAGTTACAACACCACTGGTCAATTTGGGGGAACATTCCTAAGTGATGACTGTTCGGACTTAACTGCGCATGTGTGAGCTTGACCAATACTAAAAATAGCCTGTTGCTGGGCAAACTCGAGTGGTCAGTGGTACAGAGGAAGGACAAAAGGGCATGCTGACCACGAGGCAACGCATTCTGTAAAATGGCCGCCAACACATTCAAAATGGCTTCCATCAACCATAGTCAAGATAAGGGAAATTCGTATAGCAAAGCTTAACGCTAACCCGATCACCGTCAAATCACGACAGAAGGAACAAGAACATTACTCCTACTGCCTCTTGCCAGAAAAAATAAAATAGATTAGTCTCCATTGATTTGATCAAACCACACTATGTAGCGATACTGAATGGCTGGCCACGTGGGATCGCGGGTAGCCGTCGATCTCCTCTCGCTACCATACCGGAAGTTCAGATAGAAAGACTAATAACACTTGAAGATTCTACTCTACGAAGTAACGAAGTTGCCAACAATGGAATGGAACTCGTACCTTTCGAAATTGAACAACAAAATACAGTTGAAACACAGATCTCAATTCAGCCTAGTACCGACATATATGTGAACATGTCTCGCAACGAGTAATATACCAGTTCAACAAAACCTGTGGAGCTACTAAAGATAGCTTGAACAGAGTCTGGCTACGTCATTGATTCTGACACTTTTTCTCTGGATCCTAGTGTACCTGAGTCACTGTCAGCTTCTGTTTCTCATTTATCTACCCTTCTACACCCACCCTCCCCAGTCCCACCGCCACTCCATCCTTCAATACCACGCCGCTGCATAATACACCAGAACGCAAACAGATCACTCCGTCCCACCCACTGTGTAAACAGAAAGGAACAACATGTGCCTTCCTGATCATTACAGCTCCTCCCTAATCACTCAATCAAAAAACCTTTGCTCCCCAACAAACGCCTGAATACCACCTGGCAAGAAAAGCCCTCACAACCTACAAACAATCCACAAACTCAATAATATCTGGGGAGAAGCTGTTCCTAGTGACTTCAACCACAGCTATCTCCCACAAGCACTGCACAGCCCCAATTATACACCTGCAAAACACCTGTCACACCCCAACTCTGACCGCCCATGCAACTACCACCCTCCTAGAAAACACCACTCCAAAACACCAATCTCCCATATACTAAAAAAAAACCTGTCAAAACAAAAACCCAAAATCCGAAGCCAAAAACAAAGTTACTGGGGGATAAAAGGCATGGCCCCACCCATTTTACTCAGCACACGCCAACTCAGTCACTTATACCCACATGACAAGCATTGAACCTGTCGGCCAGTTTACCAGTTTACTGCAGCACAGTCTCCAGGGGCACCACAGCTCTGCGTCATACATGGACAGTCTCTGGCCCCAGTCTCTCAGGATCAGGGACACAATGAAGAGGGCCTCCAGAGGGGCATCAGTGTCTGCTGTACCAACTCGATCTCAGGCCTCTGCCAGTCTCGGATCTCCTCCACCACATCCACAGCACTCCCATAAAAATGTAAGGCAGTCACTACCTTCACCATAGCGCTCACAGCCTCTTTTTCTAATCTTTGCTGCTCCAGATCCAACATGCCATTATGTCAGACCAGCACTTGGTAGGAGGACCCAGAGACCCTATCTCCTTGTTGCCTGCATCTACCCACCTTTCATGAGTGGCTGCAAACCCCCTGTCTACTCTCCAGAAATGCGGTGGTTGGTGCCGGAGTTCGACCATCACTCGAATCTCCAGCCAGTCCCTCACCACCTCAGGCATGGTGGAGAAACGTGAGCATTCATTGTGGATCACTTTTATTTTTCCCGGAGAAAGGAGCACATAGCTCAGACCCATTGTTTTTAACTTTTGCTTCCCCCCAAAAAATTTAGAGACATCTGTTGCACCTGTTTAGTATAACCCGGGAAAATGAGAATCACATGATTCTCAAATGGGGGTCCCAGGCCTGCCAGACAGCATGGAGAATGGCATCTCTAATTTAGTATCTTCACAATTGTAGCCTAAGTGATTGGGCCAAGGACAACACCATTACCACCCAGGGTTCAAGAAACAACACTAGACTCTGCTCCACTCCCCCCTCTGGGAAGCCTACAAATCTGACATTGCATCGTCTTGCGTGCACTTCTGCATCTTCCGCCTTGGTTTTCAGTGTAGCCGTCCTGGCCGTAAGATTGACCGACTTAGCTCGGAGAGAGGCAACTTCCTCCTGAAGCTTGAAAACATATTTTTCCGTGGCCAGGGAAAGGTCCGCCACCTTACCAAGGTCCACCCATAGGAGGCCAACATCCTGTGATACAGCTTAAATGTTCACTTGGGCTGAATAACTGGACGCCTTGATCACAGCCAGTGTCTGTGTGCCCTTTGGGCCAAGTGGCACCTGCTGGATTTGGACCCTCTCTGGCAGAGGTAAATTTGCCCTCATGCTTGTTTCCAGGGCAGTGAACTGGTCAGTTTTAGTCTGTTGGGCTCCGATCTGCTGCCTATCTTTCCCCACCAAGTGTTGTTGTTAGGAGTAGCAGCAGACTAGACCATTCCTGCTCCCCCCCAGCGATCTGCCCTGGTACCTGCTGCCCTAAAAGATGGTCCACGGAACCAGGTGGTCTGCACAAGACCAGCAGGTAGCACCCACGCTGTAGGGTCTTCGGGGGAATAGCTCTGGGCTAACCCTTTCGTCAGTTGCCGATGCTGTGGATCAAGGCGAGCCCAGACTCAAGGTTCCCAGACCTTTCTGCTACCCTCTCTTGCACAGGGAATTTTTCCAAGTCACACTGAGTGATAGGTTTGCCTCTCCACAGGTCTCAGAAGCATCCAATTACTTTAGCATCCAGGTAGGGAACAACCGAAACATCTGTGGGCTGGCCTCAGCCCTGGAACAGCAAATGCTTAGGGTGACGGAGGCTGTTTACAGGTGCCTCAATGGACAGTGAAGCAGGGAAAACAGGCCCAAGCTCTTTGCCTCCCAGCTCCTGCGCGATGTTCAACAGGCACCCAGGTGGTGAGCGATGTCATCAAATTGTTCTTGAACCGAGGAGGGTCAGGTGTCCACTATCCCCGGAGGGGCCAGGGATTTTTCCATGCGATGAAACAGCTGGGCCCCAAACTCCTATCAGCAGGTGATGACCAACTGCCTCAGGTGGCAGTCTCAGGAGGCAAAAGTCTCAGGTCTTTGGCATCACAAGCCTTTCCGCTGTCTCAAGACAGGGTCACTCACTATTAGATGGCAACAGGGCCAACTCTAAGGGCAAGGCACCACTCTGTTGCACTAATCAAGGGTCGGGGATGGTGGACATCCCAAAACTCACATCATCTCCATCAGTCAAATGAAGTCTGGGACCCCACAGGCTGGGAAGGGGACTCACACCAAAGCACAGACACATAGTTAATTGAAGGAGCGGTCCCGGTGTCTTCTCTTGAATGCGCAGGGACTGTGAGTCATCAAACCTCATCCGGGGTTTGCCTCATGGCTCCTCTCATAGTGTCTCACTCCGGCAGTAGTATTAATCCACTGTGGCCCCTAGGATTACTATGCCCTCAGCGGCCCAGGCTGCTGTAAGGGTTGGGCCGTAGGCCCCCTTGCAGTATAAATGACTACACAGACACCGTGGTATGCCAACTGGAACTCCAATTAACAGGGTCACATGACCTGTTACACCTGTGATGCATGAGTGTGGGGTGAGTCTGGAAACCAGCCCTCTTGGAGAGGCTGCTGGAAACACATTACTTATAAATACTAGACCGTGACCAGCTGTCACTACAGCTACTATGTTGCATCCGCTACTTCAGAGGGTTCAGTTGTCGGGGTGGCGGGGGCCCTATCTTGCAACCCAGTTCAGCAGGGGCCTCTCACCCCAGTCTATGATCAGCGCCAGACCCCGTGGCTTCACTTTCTCCCGAGGGGATCGCAAGTCACCTCACTGCCACAGGCCTCGCCTCAGTGTCTTCATCTGGTGAGGTGTGGTGCCACGGCCAGGGTGACTGACTCCGGAATCTGGGGATCACGGTTCGATCCCTGGCACCGGCGGCAGATTAGCCCAGCACCATGTGACTCTGGGCAATAGCTTGCTTAATCTTCCCGACGGCCCCCAGCGCCTAGAGACCCTTACGGGTGATTGTGCGCTTTACAAATGTGGATTATTATTATCTGCAGGAAGTACACCCCGGCTCTGGCTTGGCACTGTCGCAGCCTCTCAGCGGGGAGCCTCTCCCAATGGCTCGCCTCCCAACCACCTCACCACCACATTTAGGCCAGACAGCGGGGGCTGCACCTCTCCATCTCGCAGCCACTCAGTCCCACACCATCAGGCCTCCAATGGCCAGGACTCGCAAGGGCCCCAGGAGGACAGCAGTCGCATGGGTGCCCCTGTCACAGCTTTACACACGCAGGGACTCTCTGGGGTGCCCCCTACATCGGCAACATCTGTGGCTATTCGTGTTTGTTGTAACGGAACAGGATTAGTCAGATATTCATGGGCCAGGATGGGAGCTGTCCAAGCTACGCCCTGGCAGCCATCTTGCCAGGCCACTCTGAAATGACTTGGAGTACAGTGGTTAAGTGAGAATAAGTAGTTTATTTAATCAACAACCCCAGGAGCATTCAAGGACCAACTTCCTCAGCATCTGTGCATCTCTGATCTGCTCCCTGGATTCCACACTCTGGAATCCAGTGAGCACAGTGACCATGAGACGATGACATCATTGCTAAGATACAACATATCTCCCTTTCTATAAAATAACAAAACAACAACGAAAACAAAGAACACATTTCATATTGAAAACAAAACAAAGAACACATTTCATATTGCTACACATGAGAAATACACCTTCAAGGACATATGTAATCCTTCATCCAAACTGGTCTACATTTAGGCCTAGTAGATACCGACATAGAAATGGGTACATCATCTCTTTTCTCCACAGATGTTTTTGAAGAAATGTTTACCAGACCATCCATTTGTTTGCACTCTAGATCGTTACATCTTGTAATACTTCTCACATTCCACTGTTTACCATCATCTAACTTTACTATATTACCTGTTACACAAATAATTCGTTTGGGTTTTGACCATTTAGAAGAACCAGGTTTCCGATTGCCCATTAATTGAGAGCGTACCCAGTCGCCAACCCTAAATGCACTAGCATTACAAATGATCTTAGAATTGTGATTCTGAACATATTTATTTTGATATTGTTGAACCTTAGATGCAAGATTCTTACCATCAGTCACTTTTGAAATGTTTTTAAGCATCCATACAGGTTTAACCTTAGATCCAGCCTCACGCCCTTTTAATAAAGAAAATGGAGATATTCCCGTAGCCGTGTGAGGGGTATTTCTGTAACACCATAACAATTCCTTGACAGCATCCTTACAGTTGTCATCATTGTTGCTGGCAAGTTGGATGCATTCCTTCAAAACCCGGTTGAATCTTTCTATTAAACCATTTTCTCTAGGATTATATACAGAGGTGGTAATGTGTTTAACTCCAACTTTTTTTAGATAAGCGGAAAATTCTTCAGCTATGAATTGCGGGCCATTATCTGATAAAATGGTGCTAGGGTACCCTTCTCTACGGAAAATACCATCGCAAAATTCGATTATGTTGGAAGCTTTGATATCCCTTACAAAAGCTACTTCAGGCCATTTAGAGTGAAAATCCATCAAGACAATTGCAAACTTATTTTCAATGCCTTTGACATGAAATGGACCACAAATATCAATGGCAACTCTATCCCAGGGCTTTTCAGGAAAAGGAGTTGCCGAAATAGTGGTTTCATGCGATTTGTGAGATTTGTCACTAGACATACATGCTAGACAATTCCTAACGCACCTGTCTATATCCTTGTCCATTCCAGCCCACCAAAAATCATTCCTTGCCCTCCTCTTCATGCTAGTCATACCACTGTGTCCTTCATGTAACAAACTCAATAGTTTGTCACGCAAAAGTGCAGGTACAACTAATCTGTCGCCCCTCCTAAGAATACCATCATGAAAAGATAATTCTGGCCAAACCATCTTAAAATCAGCCAAAATACACTTATCCAAGGATGACAGATCTACACCAACATGTAAGTTATTAATGATTTGTTGTAATAACGTGTCATCAGTTACAGCTTGAACCCACTCCTGTTCACTGATAGCATTATTACATGATTCTTCGATGCTGGCAACTAACCATTCATCTTTATCTTCAGAAGTATCATCTTTGTCACACGGCAAGGGAAGGCGTGATAAACAGTCTGCATTAATATTTTTATGACCAGGAACATAATTTATTTGAAAGTTGTACTCCTGTAGTCTATATAACCATTTGGCTATTCTGGGAGTGGCTCTTGAAGCACCCTTAGTTGTGAAGATATCAATAAGAGGTCGGTGATCTGTCCTTAATTCAAAACAAGTGCCCCAAATAAAAGTTTTAAAATGGTCTACACCCCACCAACATGCTAAAGCCTCTTTTTCAATTACGGAATAAGAGGGTTCAGCACCCTTAAGTGTGCGAGATGCAAACGCTATGATACGTTCAGTTTCATTGTGCTTTTGCATAAGGACTGCACCCAAACCATAAGCACTTGAGTCCACCACAATTATAGAGATATGATCAGGATCATAAGGTTTAAGAGCCACTGCTTTTGTGATGTCTTTTTTGATGTTCTCAAAAGCTTGTTGACACAAGGTTGACCATGCAAAAGAAACGCCTTTTTTCATTAACAATCTTAAATTATGCACTTTGTCAGCAAAGTTTGGGACAAATTTAGAATAGTATTCCGCAAGTCCCAAAAATGATCGTAACTGATCTTTATTGATAGGGTGGGGTGCTTTTTCAATGGCATCTAAAAGTTTCATTTTAGGTTTAACCCCTTCGTTGGAGATGGTATGACCAAGATAATCAATTTCTTTGACTCCAAACTTGCATTTTTCCCCACATACAGTTAAACCAGCATTCTGTAATTTCTGTAGCACACCGTGTACTGCTTGATCATGAGAAAGTATGTCTTTCCCCCAGATAAGAACATCATCCTGAAAAATTCTTACATTAGATTCATCTTTCAGGATGCTACACATGACTCTCTGAAAAACCGAGGATGCAGATGCCAATCCGAATGGCATTCTGAGATATTGGAAGGCACCCTCAGGTGTAATGAAAGATGTTAAATGCCTAGAATCAGGATGTAATTTGATTTGGTGATATGCGTTTGACAAATCAATCGACGAGAAAAACATGGCATCTTTAATGCTTGAAATCATTTCATTGATGTGTGGCAGAGGATATCTATCAACCCAGATATTTTTATTTAAGTCCCTCAGGTCCACACACATCCTAATTTTTCCATTGGGTTTGCGAGCCAAAACGATGGGACTAAGCCAATTTGAAGCTTCAATAGGCTCTATTACCTTGGCATTACATAACCTATCTAATTCATCCTTCAAGGGATTCCGTAGGGCAAATGGTACATTCCTTACTTTATGAACAGATGGAGTATTGTCTGCTTTTAAAATAATTTTGTGTTCAAATTTGGTCAAACATCCTAGTTCCTTACTAAATAATTTGGGAAAAACAGATTCCCATTTAGAAGATGGATCCTCATTAGTTACTAATACATGCTCAAGATAATCATTAGCTAAGACTACTTGATCAGGATGATTGGGATTTAGTACCAACCCCATTTTTTTAAGATCTTTCCAACTCAATAAAGCACGTCCCTGTTCAACAACATAAACTTTGGTAAAACATGATCTACCTTTGAAAGTTACTTTGGCCTCAAAATAACCAATAACAGGTAATCTCACACCACAGTAACCTTTAGGTCGTGCATCAGCTGTTATTAATGTGTACTTGTTACCATTTTCCCACATGTTTTTATCAATGATGGTGTATGGTGAACATGAATCCGCCCACAGCATCATGTAAACATCATTTATCAATACTTCACATTTAGGCGGACAATAGTCTTCAGAGATATCATTGACAAAATCATCCTGCAACATCATCACTTCAATATCATTTTCATTGCCATCAATTACTTCCTCATCACTGTCAAGGTGAGATTCTACGAGATTCACAGAACGCTTCCAATTACTGTAATCACCAGTTCTACACCATTTGGCAAAATGACCGATTTTTTTGCATTTAATGCATGTAACTTTACTAGCAGGACATTTAATGAAATCAGCAGTGTGTTTCTGACTACCACATCTGTAACAGACTCTCTTGGAAAAACTGGATTTATTTTTGGAAAAACTAGGTTTAACTTCCTTGTTATCACTTTTATAATCAGTTTTTCTATAGCCTGTAGATACAGCATTGACATTACTAGATTCATCCTTAGAACTTAATTCTTTGACATAGTGAGACGTATTCTCCATTTTTCTGGCTGTGTCAAGAGTTTTCTGTAGAGATGGATTTTTTAGTTCAAGTAAACGCTCTTGAATTTTTATGTTTTTAATTCTATTTATGAACTGATCTCTTATTATTTCTTCGTGTAAGTCTTTGAACTTACATGTGATGGCTAAGGTTCTTAAACATGCCACATATTGTTGCACATTTTCACCAGCTAATTGTGCTCTAGAGAAAAATTTGTGTCTTTCAACAACAATACTCGTTTTCTTACCATAATTCTCTTCTAATGCTTTTAAAGCATCAGAATATACATCAATAGCTGTATCATTAGAACTGGTTTCACTAGTTTCACTTGTTTCATCATTATCAATAACCGTTGAAACAACTCGATTTGTTACAGGTAAAGTTTTTAAAACTTTTCTGCCTTCAACGCCTAAATTATGTTTAAGTAATGCTAATTTTCTAGATGGTAAAAATACATCACCGCCTATGGCTTCTAAATAGGTCTCGAAAGATTCTGACCAATCTTCCCAATTCATAGAAGGCGGACCAGGAGACTGCAAAAACTTGGGAGGAGCAACCACAGAAGAAGAAACATCCATAATGACTTAATACAAATAAAATATTAGAATGACACTTAGTAAATGCACTAAAATAATAAATTAAAATAATTAATGTAGTCACCGTTGTCAGAGTGGTTTGAAAATAAATAACTAAAATAATTAAAGTAGTCACCGTTGTCAAAGTGGTTTAAAAATAAATAACTAAAATAATTAATGTAGTCACCGTTGTCAATAGCTGATATAAGCTTGAGAGACTGTTGTCAGGCGTTTATTCCATCAAGTTTGTAATTATTGTTCAGGTTCATTTCTTGTTTAAAGTTCACTTCATGGAAAAAAAAAATTTCTCCAAAAAAAAAAATAGAATAATCTTGTTTAATGAGGAATGTTTAATAATGCCAAATATGAGTAATGAATTGTAGACTTGCCGAAGGAAAATTAAGTCCGACGAGTGAAATAACGTGGTTTGTTTACATTTGCCGTCTATGCGAGTGAAATGGCATTGGTTGCCAAGGTTACTTAAGATGGCCGCTGAGCGTCAAACGTGATGATGCAGAATTGAAGTCAGAGCGTTGGACGCGCTGATGTAGCAACGCGATGACGCGGTAGCCCAGAAAAAGAATGCAGGTGATCAGGGTTAGACGCGTAGAGTGGCAGCGCGATGTGCACGCGACAGCAATCAACACGGCGGCATTTTTTGAAAAAGTAAGATGTTAAGATGCCGGCATTTTTCAAGATGATAAATAGTTATAATCCTTAAAGCGATGGAAGAGAAAGCGATCCTTCGTGTTTAAAAATGGCAATGAGATTACGATGCTGCGCGCTAATTTGACATAATAAAAACAGTTTATATGCCAAAACAGTTAAAAAATTGGATTTAGGCTCTCAAAACACAAAAAAAATCCAAAATAAGCGCAAAACAAGAGTTCATTCGTTTCAAAACGATGACAATAATAAAGGTACCTTGAAACTTTTATAGATGTTCAGGCTTCCTGGGGTTGTTTGGAGGAATCTTCAGTTAGTAGAAAAATCTTCAGTTAGTAGAAAAATCTTCTTCACTTCACTCCAAGTCTTCTTTTCTTCTTAAATGTATCCCATCCTCGTGGCCACTGAAATAACTTGGAGTACAGTGGTTAAGTGAGAATAAGTAGTTTATTTAATCAACAACCCCAGGAGCATTCAAGGACCAACTTCCTCAGCATCTGTGCATCTCTGATCTGCTCCCTGGATTCCACACTCTGGAATCCAGTGAGCACAGTGACCATGAGACGATGACATCATTGCTAAGATACAACACACTCACCCTTGGCTTTCATCCTTACAACTATAGATGCTTGTATTTGAGTGTGACAATTCATTCATATAGCTCTGGGTAGATATTTGGAAGAAATATAACATAAACATTAGCACCGGTTGCTCACTCTTTGGGAGTTGATTACAACGTAAAATATAATTCCTTGTTTAGAATTGATTTCCCAATGCTTATGCTGCTGTCTGGTGTCTGCTGGGCTCGTTTTTTGAATTTCAGTGTGTGCAAGTAATATATTCCATCAAAGTTTTGTACTTGGATAATGCAGCGACGCTGTTGAGTCGGTGCCTTGCACTGAGGGATAGTAAATCTGAATTTTTACTACAGTGGGGAATAAATCCGAGACCTTTATCATGCATTGCAAGATCCTATTTATTCTCCAAAGCACTAAACCAAGGCTATGTGAACCTGCAAATCAACTGTGTATAGGTTTCACACCATAAATCCTTCCCTTCACTGCTTGTTCTGCTTTCTACTAAAATCTTATTTTT
This sequence comes from Lissotriton vulgaris, assembly GCF_964263255.1. Classification (NCBI taxonomy): domain Eukaryota; kingdom Metazoa; phylum Chordata; class Amphibia; order Caudata; family Salamandridae; genus Lissotriton; species Lissotriton vulgaris. The sequence continues at coordinate 115,433,034 of NC_141697.1, read as the reverse complement.
CAGTGATGAAATAAACAATTTGGCCTAAACGCAGAGGTTGAACAGGGGGTTGATAAATTCACTGTTTGACACAGGGTTGCAGAGACAAGAAGCACAATGTTTATGCCTCACACTAAGACCAGTCACATCAGATCATGTACCTTTGCTGTCCAGTGGCAATTAAGTGAGCAATCTAAAATGAGATAAATGATCCTCTCCTGTTTCCAGTGGACAGGTGATGCAAATCAATTCTTTCTAAGGTATGAAATCCGGAATATTGTCAGAATATTGCTGTATATAAATATCTTATTTTACACATCTCCTACAAAAATATCACCCTATTAAAGTTACTAATAGAAAAGCTACATCCAGTAATATTTTGGCTACAATATTGATGCCAGATAACTATATATAGTATGTAATGTATTGTTTTATAATTGCATTTATAAAGCTCTTACCTGATGAGGCGTCACAGTGCTTTTTCGGCCAGTAGCACTCTACTCCAGAACCCAAAGCACTAGTGGTGAATTAGTATAGTGAAATATGAAAGCAATTTGAGTGGTGACTATGTAGTTATTTGGATTGAGGTGGATTGTAATTTCCAAATGTAGTCCTTGATGCACCTTAGGATCTTGTGTTGAAGGAGAGGCACGAGGCAGAATGAGGCAAAAATGATTTACATTGTCCTTTAGAATTGACCCAGTTGTACAACCTGCAGTGGCAATCCTGAGTGACTGGTATAGCCTAAATTGCAGAGAGATTCATTATATGCAAGCGCAGGCAAAAGGTGTTGGTCCGGCCTTGGCTGCAGAGCTATTGTTTTTGACAAAGCTTGCTTACGTATTTTGCTATAGTTTATTATGACTCAACCAAGATGGCTAAAGCGGTTGGAAGCAACACTTCAGCCATCTTTGAATGGTAACAAAAATAAAGTTTGGCAAAAGCATTTCACGATGGTTGCCTATGCACACGTGCCAGCCTTCTTGGAATGGTTCTCCCTTTAATTTATGGACATTAAACATTGGAGGGCACGCACCTGTTATGCACAAGACGAAATATTTATTTGTGTATTGTCTCACAGGATAACAAAAAGGATTAGGATTCAAAGATATCCACCAGAGCATCGGTGAGCATGTGCACGCGCTGGCAGCACCTTGGAATGCTCTCGAAACACTATTAGCAAAGTAGTGAAGTAGTGTGGCTCACTGGTTAGAGGCGGCAGACCCGAGAGCAGAGGACGGCCCGGGACCAGGGTTCGATTCCCGACGCGGCAGGTTTCTGGACCAGGGTCAGCGGACTCGATAATTCTCTCGCCTCGGTGCCCACTCTGATCAACGATCACACTCGGCAACTCTGGGCACTAGCTTGCCTCATCTTCACTAACGGCTCCACCTGACCGCCGGGGATGCCTGGTCTCACACTGGAGATACCCATTAAGGGACCATCTCTCAGGGAAACCAGGAAGGGTTTCGCAGCGGTCGAAGCGCGGAGGTACCCCTTCGGGAGTGATTCCTGCGCTATATAAGCACATAATTAATTAATTAATTAATGGCAACACCATTCGATATCACTACCATTAACAGCACGAGTGTGAGATGCGGGGCACAGCAAGCGGTGGAGGGTAGCAGTACCTGTGTCTGAGGAGCTGCCAGGATGTCAGACATGTAAATAGTTAAAAATTGCATGTTCAAAAGGAAGAAAAATCAAAGGAGACATTGGCCCATCAGCCCTGACACTGAAGTGGAATATTTTATGCGCATGAATGTCACTAAAATAGACCAATAGATGAAGAGGACTGACTGAAAGCACCTCTGGGGCATCCTTTCTGAATTAGATGAAGAATACAGCCACACACTCACGTTCAATACATCTATATGTGTCAGTTTATTGAATGCAGCTAGCAGACATTTATTAGTATATACACATTGACCTTTCTATTTTCTATGCTTGTAGTCACAAATCACGTTGGTCAGAAATATAACACTGTAAACGTGCACATACATATTTATCTAGTTCAGAATAGCTGAGCAGCATTGCCACGTAACATAGGATGATACAGAAAGACTGTTGAAAGAGGATGATGACTGAGAGATTGTAAGATAAATTACAGAATTAACAATGAACATTTTCCAATAGAGACCAGAGAGCTTATATGATGAACTCAGTGCAAGGTCCATCTTAGGGTGTTCTCACCCCAAACGTTTTGCCTGTTACCCTCTATTTTTGCTGAAATGTGTTTTTGTTGGCCTTAGGGCTTAACAACTGCTAAACAGGCTCCAACCATCTTGAACCCACACCTGGACCCAGCATGGGTGAGTCCTGAATCCCCAAGTCCTTGACACTTTGTTGTGGTGCTAAGGGTGCCCAGATAGCCAAAATCTAAAACATGGGACTTCGAAAATGTTTGGGTAAAAAATGCTCTGAAAATTAGAGGAAGACTGGGACCAGCCTGCTCATCAATTCGCCAAAAGTGCATCACCGGTTACACTGACTTTGTGGTTGCTCCTGATACTTTCTTGTCCACAGCAGCAAATCCTGTTTACCAGTCCTTCACCAGAGGAATATCCAACCTCCTGGATCTGTCTTAGACTACAGCCTCCTGTCTCATCCCGCTGTACGTTGTTGACTTCCATAAAAGTGACTAAGTTCAGTGGCTCTCCGGTGGCGACCCTGCTTCCTCCAACACTGCCTGCAGCCAGGTCTTTCTGGGAGTGGTTTGCCCATCATGCATGGGGCCATGCCCTACCCCCTAAACTGTGGTAGCTTGGTGGGTAAAAGAACGATGGATAGGAATGCTACTCTGAGTGATTGCCAATGGGTTATACGTATTGTTAGCATTCCTTCCATTACCTTTCATGTGCTTGATGTAACATAATAAGTGGCCAAGTGTATGCCCAGATGTTGTTGCCAAGCTCACTGTGCCACTGGACCCACGCTACACTAGAATGAAAAGCCCCAATCAGGGTGAAAACGGTCTTGGTTTATAGGAGCTCTGATTCAGGATGACATGGCCTGGCAGTTTGGGCTGGGCTGTTCCTATTGGAGCATGGACAAACTGATTTACATATGGCTTGGTCTAAACAGAGGTTGCATAGTAGACAAAAGAGCAATAGGTTGGAATACTACCCCAAGTGAATGCAAGTGAATAGACAAGTGGAAAGCATTCCTCCAATCACCCTTTGTGCATGTTTTCTGTAATACCCTAAGTGGCCAAGCATATGCCAAGACGTGTGTCTCATGTTCACAGTGCCAGTGGAGCCAAGCTAGGCTTGACAGAAGCACCCCAGTCAGGGCAAACCCGGTCTTGGGTTGCTTATGGTCCAGTTCAGGGAGGACCTGGTGTGGCAGTTCATGCTGGACTGTTCCTATAGGAGCAGCGTCAAGACTGATTTGCATATGGCTGGGTCTAAACTGTTGTGACAAAGTGTACAAAATAACAATGGGCTGGAATGATACCCCAAGCAATTGGTAGTGGTTAGACTTACTGGAAACTGTGGCGTGGTGGAGAAGGAGACAGGGAGACCGAGAGTAGTTGGAGCAATAATGTGATTTAATATATGAGGCCTTTAAACAACACAAGGCAAAAAGTATCCGATCTTCGGTATGTGGGTCTTCACTCTCTTACATCAGAGAGTAGGAAATGTTATGTTATGTTATGTTATGGAAATTTATAACGCGCACAGCTGCTCTAGCAAAGGAGCGTCCTGGCGCGCGACAAGGTAGCAACATAACACAGCTAAAAGAGGCAGCAGACTAAAAAGTGAGACAGTTTAAGAAAATAAAAAGGTCTTAATGGCCCTACGAAATGAGAAAAGATCATCAAGGGCATGGATCTTTAACTGAAGGGAGTTCCACAAGGCCGCAGCACATACTCGAAATGAGCGGCCACCTGCCCGACTACGCTGGAACCGGGGGACTACTGCAAGTTCATGGCCCAACGAACGTAAAGAGCGGGTGGGAACATAAGGAGACAAAAGATTCAAAAGAATCTGGGCAGGGAAGCCCTTAAGGATCTTATGAGAAAGACAGAGCACTTTGAATTGGATTCTCTGCTTAACCGGCAGCCAATGAAGGGAGCGCAGTGTTGGCAGTGGAACAGAACCTAGGCAGACCCACCACTGCTCTAGCTGCCGCGTTTTGCACACGTTGTAGACGAGTGATTTCAGCCTGGTTTATCCCTTCCAAGAGGGAGCTGGCATAATCAAGCCGAGAAATCACCGTTGCCTGCACCACGAGCTGCCTGGTCGAAGCGTCAAAGAATCTTAAGCCATGCAGGATGCCGAAGCAGCATGCAGCAGTTCTCTTAGTGTGGCAGACGAAGCTAAGGGCAGGATCTAACCACACCCCGAGGTTTTTTATCTCCGAGACCGGAGTCGGGGTGGGCCCAAGCTCTGGAGGCCACCAAATATCGCCCCAGAGTTCCGCCTGCTTGCCGATGATCATGATCTCTGTTTTTTTTGCGTTTAACTGGAGACAGTTGGAGTTCATCCAGCTGGCCACCGCCCGAAGTCCATTGTGGAATCTTGGGGCATCCGAACGAGAATCCCCGCTGAGTGTGACCGCCAGCTGAGTGTCGTCAGCGTATGACACCATAGTCATACCCCACTGCTTGACGACATCAGCCAGCGGCCTCACGTATAGATTGGACAACGTGGGGCTCAGCGAGGATCCCTGAGGGACCCCAAGATCCAGAGGATGAGATTTTGACTGGTGGGGCGGAATGGCCACGCAAAAGGATCGGTCGGCAAGAAAAGAGCGGAACCACTGAAGAGCGGGACCAACGACGCCAGCTTCCTCCAAGCGCTGAAGAAGGATCCTGTGCGAGACGGTGTCAAAGGCGGCGCTAAGATCTAATAAACACAAGCGCCGCCATTTGACCCAAATCTTGCACAGTGCGCAGGTGTTCCACCATGAAGAGGAGGGCTGTCTCCTTGCTGTGACCAGCACGGAAACCGTTCTGTGTGGCGTCCAGAATGTTGGCCCGCGAAAGATGATCTGAGAGAGCCATATTCACATGGGCCTTCGCTACTTTTGCCGGCCACGGAAGAAGCGAAATCGGACGGTAGTTCTCAGGTTTACAAGAGTCCAGAGAAGGCTTCTTCAGGATAGGCATAACCACCGCCTGCTTTCCACTTGGCAGGAACTACACCTGATGCAAGCGAGAGATTAATCAGAGAACAGACCTGCAAAAGACCAAAAGATGATGGGTCTCTAAACAAAGCCGGTCTTAGAGGGTCTGCCGGTGAACCAGACTTAACTTGCTGAGCCAATTTCTTGAAGCTTTCAGGTGATAGGCAGGGAAGAGTATGCAAGACATCCTGCACTTGAGAACTAAGAGAGCCTCCACCCTGTGGCATAGCAGTAGGAAAGGCTCGATAGATGGCTTGGACTTTTTCAAGAAAAAAGGCCGCCAAGGTCTCACAGTGTGAAATGGAACTAGTTTCATTCACAGAGGCCTTTTTTGCCAGCAGATCTTTAAGAGCCTTAAAGATGGTTTTAGATGGATTCGAGCTATTGCGGAATTCAGAAGCATAGAACGCCGCCCGAGCTCTACAAACAGCGCGATGGTAAGATTTGACGGTGGCCAGATTCAGGGCTTTTTTACTGGTATCATATGTTTTCCGCCATTCTCTTTCAGCGTGTCTACACGTACTTTTTAGTGCACGCAGGGATCCATCATACCAAGGACTAGGATCCCTTGATCCGCATTTGCTCAGAGTCACCGGAATGAGGGAATAAAGGGCCCGAGTGACCCATTCACAGAAGAGGTCAGAGCCCATTTCCACAGTATCTGACGGCCACAGCGGGTCCTCAGACAGAAGGCGATAAAAATCCTCTAGTTTTAGTTTATTCCAGTGTCGTCTAGGGACAACTCGGACCGTAGGTTTAAGAGGGTGCTCGTGCAATGTGCACTGAATCGACACCAGGAAATGATCAGTCCAGGCCAGGGGGTAGGGGTTGTAACCCTGGCCTCTGCCAGATTCGTAAAGAAAGGGTCCAGAGTATGTCCTCCTGCATGTGTGGGATACGTGACCAGTTGAGACATTAGAAAGGCCTCAAGGTCAGCCAGAGTGCTACTCACAGCAGGAATGAACAAATTGTCAAAATGGAGATTCAAATCCCCAAGAATGGAGAAATTAGCTTACCCTACAGCCAGCGTGCTAATAGCGTCTGGGAGTGCCTCCCTAAACGCCACGATTCAGAAAAGGGGGTGGTGATGAACAGAGTGTCTGAATTGAGCAGACCACTCTTACCTAGTCCAAAGATCAGGGCTTGATCCATCACCGTTATTTATCTCACTGCACCATCCCAGCTCAGAACCTGGCTATATGCAAATCAGTCTGTCCCTGGCCCAGTGCATCATGGGAACAGGGCAGACTAAACTACCAAGCCAACTCTTCACCAGAAAGGAGACAAGCTACCGGGGACCGGTTTCTGGCATTTCAGCCGTCTTCGGCCGGGCTTGCTTGAATCCTGATGGTGCAGTGAGAAAGGGACTCATGTCTGAGTATACCCTGCCACACCTATAGTGGCCAAAAACGATTCAGAAAAGGGGGTGGTGATGAACGGAGTGTCTGAATTGAGCAGACCACTCTTACCTAGTCCAAAGATCAGGGCTTGATCCATCACCGTTATTTATCTCACTGCACCATCCCAGCTCAGAACCTGGCTATATGCAAATCAGTCTGTCCCTGGCCCAGTGCATCATGGGAACAGGGCAGACTAAACTACCAAGCCAATTCTTCACCAGAAAGGAGACAAGCTACCGGGGACCGGTTTCTGGCATTTCAGCCGTCTTCGGCCCGGCTTGCTTGAATCCTGATGGTGCAGTGAGAAAGGGACTCATGTCTGAGTATACCCTGCCACACCTATAGTGGCCAAAAACGATTCAGAGAAGGGGTGGTGATGAACAGAGTGTCTGAATTGAGCAGACCACTCTTACCTAGTCCAAAGATCAGGGCTTGATCCATCACCGTTATTTATCTCACTGCACCATCCCAGCTCAGAACCTGGCTATATGCAAATCAGTCTGTCCCTGGCCCAGTGCATCATGGGAACAGGGCAGACTAAACTACCAAGCCAATTCTTCACCAGAAAGGAGACAAGCTACCGGGGACCGGTTTCTGGCATTTCAGCCGTCTTCGGCCCGGCTTGCTTGAATCCTGATGGTTCAGTGAGAAAGGGACTCATGTCTGAGTATACCCTGCCACACCTATAGTGGCCAAAAACGGTTCAGAAAAGGGGGTGGTGCAGTGAGCTAAAAAACGGTGATGGATCAAGCCCTGATCTTTGGACTGGGTAAGAGTGGTCTACTTAATTCAGACACTCTGTTCATCACCACCCCCTTTTCTGAATCATTTTGTCCACCATAAGCGTGGAAGGGTATACTCAGATGTGAGTCCCTTGCTCATTGCACCCTCAGGATTCAAGCAAGCCGGGCCGACGACGGCTGAAATGCCAGAAACCGGTCCCCGGTAGCTTGTTTCCTTCCCAGTATAAGAATTGGCTTGGTAGTTTGGTTTGCCCTGTTCCCATCATGCACTGGGACTGGAACAGACTAATTTGCATATAGCCAGGTTCTGAGCTGGGATGGTGCAGTGAGCTAAAAAACGGTGATGGATCAAGCCCTGATCTTTGGACTGGGTAAGAGTGGTCTGCTTAATTCAGACACTCTGTTCATCACCACCCCCTTTTCTGAATCATTTTGTCCACCATAAGCGTGGAAGGGTATACTCAGATGTGAGTCCCTTGCTCATTGCACCATCAGGATTCAAGCAAGCCGGGCCGACGGCGGCTGAAATGCCAGAAACCGGTCCCCGGTAGCTTGTTTCCTTCCCAGTATAAGAATTGGCTTGGTAGTTTGGTTTGCCCTGTTCCCATCATGCACTGGGACTGGAACAGACTAATTTGCATATAGCCAGGTTCTGAGCTGGGATGGTGCAGTGAGCTAAAAAACGGTGATGGATCAAGCCCTGATCTTTGGACTGGGTAAGAGTGGTCTGCTTAATTCAGACACTCTGTTCATCACCACCCTCTTTTCTGAATCATTTTGTCCACCATAAGCGTGGAAGGGTATACTCAGATGTGAGTCCCTTGCTCATTGCACCATCAGGATTCAAGCAAGCCGGGCCGACGACGGCTGAAATGCCAGAAACCGGTCCCCGGTAGCTTTTTTCCTTCCCAGTATAAGAATTGGCTTGGTAGTTTGGTTTGCCCTGTTCCCATCATGCACTGGGACTGCAACAGACTAATTTGCATATAGCCAGGTTCTGAGCTGGGATGGTGCAGTGAGCTAAAAAACGGTGATGGATCAAGCCCTGATCTTTGGACTGGGTAAGAGTGGTCTGCTTAATTCAGACACTCTGTTCATCACCACCCCCTTTTCTGAATCCCTAAACGCCACGTCACTGCCTGGAGGACGATAAATCACCATGCCAGAAAAAGAGAAATGGGGGGTGATGCAAATCTTAAACGAGGCACTTTCACAGCCTGTGATTTTTAGGCCTCTCCAATCACAAGGGTAACAGGACCTGACGGCAAGCGCTATTCCCTGCCTCTAGTTATGTGATTGAGCGTATAAACCGAGTACTCAGAGGGGAAGGCCAGATTAAGAATAGCCGTGTCAGCCTCCTGCAACCAGGTCTCAGTCAAACAAAAGATATCGGGTGAGTTGTCCTTAATAAGGTCATGGATAGCTTGGTAGTGTTTCACTAGCGACCTAACATTCAAATTCCAAATACTAAGCTCGTGCAGGGGACGTTTACTTCTAGGAACTGAAGCCTTACCCATAAAACGGGGGAGGGCGGGGGTACCAAGCGACCACCTACCGCAGGCACACTGGTATGGGCCACACAAAGGACTCACCCGAGCCACATCACATCCAGCGAGTCGCTGGCTAATGGACACAAGAGCGTCCCTTGAGTAACTGAGCATCGCCTCCACCACTGGACAAAAGAGCGGAGTCCTGCCCTGTCCAATGCGTCCGGACACGGACGGGCGCAGACGGGCAGGACTCTGGCACGACTCAGGCACAGCGAAGGCGCACCCGCTGCGCGATCCTGCTGCGCTTCGTAGGGAGCATTAAATAGGCGTCCCTCTCTACATCCGGTGCGCTAGAGCGCTCATACAATATGCCTCCGATCAGCCCACACCACTACAAGATGGCGCCTCAAAAAGATCCCCGCCCCAGGAACCGGACCCGCTCTAAAAGCGGTGAGAGTGCCGATCAAAATGCAAGTAAGGGGGGAGGTAAATCCCTGGTTAAAATCAGGGGAAAAACAACAAAGTTGAACACAAAAAGCAGACAGGAAGTTTTAAAATATATCGATGCAGCAAATAAAGCGCGAAGCAGCGTTCCGGTACCTTGTCAGGCTATCCTCAGGGCAAGTCGCCTTAAGTAGGCGTCCCTCTCTACATCCGGCGCGCTAGAGCGCTCGTAGAATATGCCTCCGATCAGCCCACACCACTACAAGATGGCGCCTCAAAAAGATCCCCGCCCCAGGAACCGGACCCGCTCTAAAAGCGGTGAGAGTGCCGATCAAAATGCAAGTAAGGGGGGAGGTAAATCCCTGGTTAAAATCAGGGGAAAAACAACAAAGTTGAACACAAAAAGCAGACAGGAAGTTTTAAAATATATCGATGCAGCAAATAAAGCGCGAAGCGCTAAGCAGCGTTCCGGTACCTTGTCAGGCTGTCCTCAGGGCAAGTCACCTTAAGTAGGCGTCCCTCTCTACATCCGGCGCGCTAGAGCGCTCGTAGAATATGCCTCCGATCAGCCCACACCATTACAAGATGGCGCCTCAAAAAGATCCCCGCCCCAGGAACCGGACCCGCTCTAAAAGCGGTGAGAGTGCCGATTAAAATGCAAGTAAGGGGGGAGGTAAATCCCTGGTTAAAATCAGGGGAAAAACAACAAAGTTGAACACAAATAGCAAACAGGAAGTTTTAAAATATATTGATGCAGCAAATAAAGCGCGAAGCGCTAAGCAGCGTTCCGGTACCTTGTCAGGCTGTCCTCAGGGCAAGTCGCCTTAAGTAGGCGTCCCTCTCTACATCCGGTGCGCTAGAGCGCTCGTAGAATATACCTCCGATCAGCCCACACCACAAATAAGTGGAAGAGGCTCCAATCTTCAGATAGTAGTAGATGGCTCTCCGGTCCATGGCAGTGAGGAGAGAAAACACAAGAAAAGACCTGATAAGAGGGGGTTTTCTTATGGAGATACTACACATGAGGAAAAGGGAGTGAGGGACTGAGCACCCGACCGTCACCGTGAGGCGCGCTGCTATGTTCTACCCACAAGGAAGTTATGCTCTGCTTGGCTTTACTCTATTCAGGCTGGCTGCCCCTCTCTGCTGCCTTCCCCTTATCCCACACGGCCCCCTGATGGCCCGTACCTTTTGGAGCCATGACCCACCTGGGCTGTGGCTGGCTCTCGCGTGTTGCCGAAAAAGGTCCGGCTCCCCATTTTCACCGGTCCTGGGTGGCATCCCATCGGTCTGCTGGGCATCTGGTACTGCCTCGGCGGAGGTTACCGGCCTACCAAATCCTGGCACAATGAAGAAAGTCTCCCCTTCTCTTTTTGTCCTCCACACTGTCAGCTCTCCAAGCGTTTGAGTCCACGGCGAGAACGCCATGGTTTCCGAATCCGCCTCCTTGAAGGGGCGGAGATCAGCTGACCAAGGCACGTGATCGGATCCAGGAGTCGAGGGAAATGGAGTCTTAAAGGGCCAGTGCATCTCTGCTGCTGAAGGCTGAAAATAGAGAAGGGGACAAGATGACAAGTGAGGGGGCATTGGGTCAGCTAATGTAGCGGAGGAGGAGTCCGCCGGCAACACCTTGCCACACACCCCCACCTCAGACTGTTCACGATCATGGAACAGGGTGAGTTAGGAAAGGAAGTCCGTATTCCCATTTTCTGAACCCTTGTGGTGGTGAACTTCAAAAGTGTAGGGCTGCGGGGCCAGAAACCAACAAAGGATCAGCCGATTATTCCCCTTATTCCAACTCATCCAAAGGAGTGGGGCATGATCCGTGTACAAGAAGAAAGGGGAACCCTCAAGGTAGTACGTCAATTTGTCTATCACCCACTTGATAGCAAGGCACTCTTTTTTTATGATGGGATAACCCCGCTCCCTTGGAAACAGCTTCCTACTTAGGAAAAGGATGGGGTGTTCAAGCCCCTCAGAGGACATCTGAGAAAGAACGGTTCCCAACCCGCGGAAGCATCTGTTTGAAGCACAAAGGGTTTGGAAAAGTCAGGGGATCGGAGAATGGGGACCTGACATGATAGCCTTTTTGAGAAGTTGGAAGGCCTGTAGGGCAGCGGGTGGTAGGGGGAGGATGTTCTTGGGCTTCATGCTTTTCCTAAAGAGATCAGTGAGAAGGGAGGACAGTTCTGAGTATTGGGGTATGAAGGGACGATAGTACCCCAGGAAGCCTAGGAAAGCTCTGACTTCCTTTTTGGTGGTAGGGAAAGGGGCCTGAGATATCACTTTTACCTTTTCCTCCTGGGGTTCAATGTAGCTGTTTCCTAAGTGGTACCCCAAATACTTTACTTTTTGAAAACCTGCTTTTGATTTTTTTGCATTGATATGCAACCCAGCCTCCTGAAGGGCTTGAAGGACCAACTGGCAGTGGTGAAGATGGGACTCCATGTGGGGCTATAGATCACGATGTCATTTAAATACGCCGATGAATAGGCCTGATGATCAGATAGTAATCTTTTCATAAGGCGCTTGAACGTAGCAGGTGCCCCATGGAGCCCGAATGGTAAGACGGCGAATTTAAACAGGCCAGATGGTGTTGAAAAGGCCATTTTCACTTGATCCTGATCTTAGAGGCACCTGCCAGTACCCTTTCGTGAGGTCAAGGGTCGTGATGTACTGTGCATCTCCCAACTGCTAAAATAATTCATCTACCCGTGGAAGAGGGTATGAGCCACACTTAGAGATGGCATTGACGGCCCTTAAATCAATGCAAAACCAAACAGACCCGTCCGGTTTTGGTACCAATACGATCGGCGAGGACGAATTACTTTGGGATGGTCTTATGACTCCTAGGGCAAACATGTTTTTGACCTCTCCTTCTATGGCCTCTCTCCTCGCAGATGGGATAAGCTTTCTGTTTTATGTAAATGTGTTTGTATTTATATAGCGCACTTCTAACCTGAGGTCTCGTAGCGCGTGTATTCATACCGCTGTGGAACCCTTCCTGGCTTTCCTCTGACATGTCTACTCCTGGGCACCCCCAGGGTGAAGCCAGGCATCCAAGCGCCGCTGGGGCCATTGTGGAGATTAAGCAAGCATTGCCCAGAGTCACATTGAGGGACCCATGATTAGACTAGGCAACGAGGCGAGAATTATCAGGTCCGGGGAGATTGAGTCCCGGGCCAGACCTCTGCATCAGGGTCTGCCGCTATAACCATTGAGCCACGCTTCTCCATGACCCTCCCTGGTTAGGTGGGAATCGTATGTTTAGCCATGGTGGAGCGGCCGGGAAGATCAGAGAATAAGGAGGCATACTGAGATGGCGTATTTTGTAAGGTTACCCTCTGCTTCTCCGTGAGCTCTTGATTGACTACGAGATGAGGTAGAGTACTTTCCATTACGGGGTCAATTACATGAAGATCTTTAGGAAGAGGACCCAGCCACTTTTTTAACAGGTTGATGTGGTATAACTGGGTACGTTTGGGTGTAACCTGAACTTGGTAAGATGTAACACCAACCTTCTGTACTATCTGTAAAGGACCTTGCCATCCCGACCTGATTTTCGCGATACTAGAAGGTGTGAGAACAAAAACCCAATCTCCCATTGTCAGATGTCGCCATCTTTTCCACTTGTTGTAAAATACTTGTTGTTTGGTTTGAGCTTTGTCTAGGTTCTCATTAGCAAACTCCCTCAGTTTTTGAAATCACGTCCGTAGTACTTGGGTGTATTCTAGAAAGGACTCTCCCTTCTCTTGTTCCCAGTATTCTTTAGTGATCTCTAATAAACTTCGGGGTTCCCTACCATAGAGAAGCTGGAAAGGGGAACAGCCTAGACAGGATTGTGTCTGACTTCGAACCACATATAAGGCCAATGGGAAAGATTGTCCCACTCCTTTCCTTCCACACTCAATAGTTTTTTTAGGGTTAGTTTTAGGGTAGCATTATAAAGCTCACATAGACCATCTGTCTGGAGATGATATACAGACTTTTTAATGTGGGAGATATCAAGGGATTTACACGCCTCCCGCATTATATTGGAAACGAAAGGAGTCCCTTGATCCGCGAGGATCTCTCATGGGAATCCGACTCAGAAAAACAGTTCCAGGAGTCGGTCACTGATGTTCTGGCTGGTAGGGACACGTAGGGGAAAGGCCTCTGGATAGCGCGTGGCGTAATCCACAATCACCAGCGCATATAAGTTATCCTTTTTTGTTTCGGGAAGTGGGTTAATAAGATCCATACCAACTCTTTCGAATGGGGTACCAATGATGGGGAGAGGCTGTAGTGGTACCAGTGGGGGGTTATAGGGGTTTCTCATCTGGCAGATTTCACATTTGTGGTAAAATTTCGTGACATGGGCAAATATACTGGGCCAATAGAAATGGCGTAGTATCATATTGATGGTTTTTTGAACACCCCTATGACCTGCCAGCAGGTGTGAATGCACAAAGAAAAGGACCTGTTCCATAAAGGCTTAGGGAACTACTAGTTGTGGTGTACACTATCACCTTCTTTTGCGACCCTATATAGAAGTTCCTTTTCTATGCGCAATGAAGGGTAAACCGGTTCCTGGGGCAAGGGGCTCTTTTGTGCATGATCCCACACGGACTGCAGTGTAGGATCATTGCATTGGTTGTAGTGGAAACTTTTATCAGACAGCCAGGTAGCTTGAGTAAGGAGAGAGGGTTTGGATAGAGCCCGAGTTCCTGTAAGCTGAAGGGTGTTCCTTAAAAGTGTTAGAAAGGATGCATTATCCTGACCTAATATCAGTTCCTCTGGAAGGGAAGGGAGGACTCCAAGCTTGGCTCTCAGAACTACCCCACCCGTGAGGGAAATAGGTAAGGTGACAAGGGGGTAGAGCTTTATGTCCCCATGTACACAAGGGATGGGTATTTCGCAATCAATAAGAATTAAGGGAAGGAGTACCAGGGACTGATGAATCACTGACTGTTTACAGCCAGAATCTAATAACGCTTTTACAGCGATCCCATCTACAATTCCTGACAAAATGGCCCCAGTCCCCAGACTGGAAACACTGGGGGCCTCTAACAGGTATGGGGTCTGATGGTATTGTCGTGACTTCAGGATTCTGTAATGGGCTTCACTGGTTTCTGCTCTAGTTTGCTGGTAGCAGGAGAAGGATGTGTGGGTTTTTCGGTGTCCAAAGGCAGAGTGCGGGTTGTGTTCTATGGAAGGATGTTGCCATGTCAACGGCTTGTTCGGCGGTTAAGTGGGTGTGCTGTTTTAGCCATGTGTTCTATGGAGTATGGTATTGCCTCTATGTATTGTTCTAAATGGATAAGGGAAATAATCTCCTCCTTTGTGTTGGTTTGGGGCCGTGCCACTTATCTGCGGCTGCCTTGAGTCATTGGATTGTCAGTGGCTGTTCCTCGTTCTTTTCGAAATCTGACCCTGTATGCCTCGGCATCCATGCCAAGATGGTCAGAATTACCCCCTTCATTTCTGAATATGGAGTGTGGCCGTTGGCGTATGCCACCTGGTAGGTGGCCTGGGCTACTCCGGAAGGAGAGGTGCCAAAAAGAACAGCCATTTGGACTCTGGCCTTCCTGAGGCCCGAGCCGCTCTTTCAAAGTAAAAAATAAATGCGTCGGGATCTTCTTCTGCTATGTACTTTTGCAGAGAGACATTGGGACATGTCCCTGCATGGTTTTGAAGTTGTGTGGTCAGTTCCAGGCGGTCGTCCGCCACGTTTTGTAATCGTTCAGCCTGGTTTGTGATGGTGTCCTTAAACAGTTCCCTGTCTGCATGGGTGATTGTCATTTGTTTATCAACAGCCCGTTCCAGCTTCTCCTGGCCATGTATAAGTTGCTGTATGAGGTTTTCCATGTTCTAACCGTGGTAGGCGCACAACCTGATCCCACTTCTGACACCACGTGTGGCGTGGTGGAGAAGGAGACAGGGAGACCGAGAGTAGTTGGAGCACTAATACGATTTATTATATGAGGCCTTTACACAACACAAGGAACAAAAGAATCCGATCTTCTGTATGTGGGTCTTCACTCTCTTACTTCAGAGACTAGGAAATAAGTGGAAGAGGCTCCAGTCTTCAGATAGCGGGAGATGGCTCTCTGGTCCGTGGCAGGGAAGAGAAAACACAAGAAAAGGCCTGATAAGGGGGTGTTTTCTTATCGAGATACTACACAAAAGGAAAAGGGAGTGAGGGACTGAGCACCCGACTGTCACCATGAGGCTCGCTACTATGTCCTACCCAGGAGGAAGTTACGCTCTGCTTGGCTTTACTCTATTCAGGCTGGCCACCCACTTTCCCATTATCTCACACTGCCCCCAGATGGCCCCATACC
This sequence comes from Lissotriton vulgaris, assembly GCF_964263255.1. Classification (NCBI taxonomy): domain Eukaryota; kingdom Metazoa; phylum Chordata; class Amphibia; order Caudata; family Salamandridae; genus Lissotriton; species Lissotriton vulgaris. The sequence goes on along the minus strand of NC_141697.1, from coordinate 115,417,525 downwards.
TTTTGGAGCCACGATCCTCCTTGGCCGTGGCTGGCTCTCGCGTGTTGCCGAAAAGAGTCTGGCTCCCCCTTTTCACCAGTCCTGGGTGGCGTCTCTTCGGTCTGCTGGGCTTCACGTTCTGCCTCGACTGAGGTTCCCGGCCTTCCAAATCCAGGCGCTATGAAGAAGGTCTCTGCTTCTCTTTTCGTCCTCCAAGCTGTTGGCTCTCCAAGCTTTCGAGTTTGCTGCGAGAATGCCAAGGTTTTGAAGGACTGGGTTTTGTAGGACCCAGCGGTGCCAGGGCACAACACCTGAAACCTTCGTGGGTAACCTGCTCCGGCGTACGAATCACAGATACACGGGACACTTCCTTCGGCGTCAAAGATTCAAGGTTTATTTACTGCAGGGAACACAGAAGTCACGACAAGCAACACACGTGCAACTTGGGGAGACTGCTTCAAATTGGTTCTGTGGATCGCTCCTTTTATACAGTTTTTACCCATAGGACAACATGGTACACAAAAGTTTACAACCCGGTTCTCACCATTATCCCCCAGAGGGGTCGCTTTGGTCACTTTAAAACACATGAGGTCCGGAACATAAGTGTGGAAACATTTGGCGGTTCCCAACTGTAAAAACCCATCTTCCCAACATTAGTGCATTCCAATCGGTAGTAAAACAAATCGAAGTAGGAACAAAGACAGGTGCAGGGGAAGACGGAGACAGTGGGGAGATCGGAAAGGGTGTAAAAGGGGAGGTATCGAGAAACACGAGATACAGGCATCAAAGGGACGTGCCTAATGAGATGCACGGCTGAGACAATAAGTCCGTGCGGCAAGATGAGCCTTGAGCGGCGCCATCTGCCTTACAGTAACATCCCCCTCATCATAAAGACATTTACAAAGGACATGTGTCTTCCGCACATATCTTGGGAGTCCCAGGGTCGCGAAGCGGACAGCGTCCGTTCGCTGGCTACTTGAGGGCAAGAGACAAAATGGATGCCGTATCTAAGATGGAACCCGTGGGTACAGATGAAAAACCCACATAACAAACGAACGGTTTAAGTTAGCACAGCGAAACTGCGCACACTTACTAAACTCGTCATTTGCGGTTCATAGATACCAGACTCGACCATATTCGTGCGAGTCGAAAACACCACTTACGATTGTCACGGAACCTCAGTTTCCGTATCCACCTCTTCGAAGGGGCGGAGATCAGCTGACCAAGGCACGTGATCGGATCCCGGAGTCGAGGGAAATTGAGTCTTAAAGGGCCAGTGCATCTCTGCTGTTACGGTTGAAGGCTGAAAATAGAGAAGGGGACAAGGTGACAAGTAAGGGGGCATTGGGTCAGCTAATGTAGCGGAGGAGGAGGAGGAGTCCGCCGGCAACACCTCGCCACAGAAGCATTTCTCCCATCACCTTTTGTGTAACCTACACCCAAAAAGAGTATTGCTGTATCTCTGAGTCACTATCCAAGGCAGACTGGAGGTTTTGCCCAAACCCACACCTCCAGGGGCACAGAAAGCCCACTAGGCATTAGGCACTATGGAAATGTGTTTAAGAAATGATGCCTCACCCCCAAAAGGGAAAATTACAGACGTTCTACCTCTGTGAGGCTGGTTGGAGGGTTTGCCCCCTATCTACAGCCTGGGGATGGAAAGCCCACCAGACACCAGTGTTTGTACTTAGTAAAATATAAATAAAGGGATTGGGCAGGTCACCCTAGGAAAATGCAATGTTTCCAAGTTGAGTTTTGGTGCGTGTTGTGTCACATGAGTAAGACCCTGCCACTGAAGTGGGGTACAATTTGTATCAGGGGACAGGTGGCAACACAAAACAGCAGCACATTTGTTGTTGCAATTTGAACTTCTCTGCTTTCAAATGTAAGCTAATGCACAAGAAAGAAAACAATTTGCGTAATTCCCTTTGCCTCACAATAGCCAAACATAACCAAAAATTCAAAGGTGTACAAATAAACACTGCTCCTAAACCTAGCATCTTGTGTCCATTCTTGACATACGAAGGTTTCCTTCATGCACATTTTTAATTCCTTATATTTTACCACATGAATTGTTATATATTAGGTACATAAAGAAAAATAATTCTAAGGCGCAGCTCAGTTGTTGGTGCTGACTATACTCATTTCCATTTTTTTTTTATTCAATGATTAGTTTGCTTGGGTAACACTTGAGGGATCTACACAAATGACCCCTTGGTGAATGCAGAATTTAGTCGACTTTTCAGAAATATATGGCTTTCTGGGATCACTCATGAGTTCCACACTTGTTCCACCGCAAGCTGGCTCAAGCTGAAAAAAGGTTGAAACCTCAAAAAGTTTGTGAAATGTACTACTTCTTAAATTTTTTCATAACCAGTGGTAAAAAATTGTTTCTCGATACAACTCGGCTTTTTCTTGAAAGCACTATAGATGGTAATCCTAGCACAGCACATCTTTTCTTGATGCATTTTCAGAAAAAAATACATATGCTTTCTTGCACAAAACTTTGCCCCATTTTACCCACAAAAATACAGAATTTATCTATACTTTGTCTATTTTCTCAGTTACCTCCAGTGGAATCTACAAACCCTGGTTACCTTTAGAATCCCCAGGATGTTGGCACAAAAATGACACACATTTGGCATGGGAACATTTACAGAACAAAGTTGTGAAGGCTTAATTATAAGTTACACCACACATCCCAAAAAGGGTACAACCCAAGAGAAGGTAAGGAGCAAAAAGGATTAAAGGTAAAATGTTGAAGTTGGGTTAGTAGTCTATCACATTTGGGACTGGTGACTGTGTATACGACATATACTCAAACCGAGATAAGTCGTATTTGCACGTGCTTTGATTTATTATCAGGTATATTTGTAATAGGTATAAGTTCTCTTAGGGAATATTAGTCCTCTTTTTCTTTCTATCCTTATGTCTAGAACCAAGAGTGTTCCTGCTGGTATCCTCGGAACAAGGAGAATAACTCAAATAAGTCACCTATTTCTTGACAGGGTTCATGAAAACTCCACCATCACCTAGTGCTGGATAGAAAAATATGTTGAAAAAAATAAAATGTAAATCCGTATTTTTAAAGTGTAAACTACTCACCCTTTCGGGTCTCAAGGCGCTGGGGGGCGTTATGGAAATTAAGCGAACTATTGCCCAGAGTCACATGGTGCTGAACTCTTCTGCCACCAGAGCCGGCGATTGAACCGTGAACCCTGTGCTCTGAAGTCAGGTGCCCTGGCTGCTGCACCAGACCTCTCCACAAAGGCCCCAGAGTTTTAAAAACAAAAGAAAGAAAAAAAACTCAAGCTACTGAGAACCCCAGGTACTTATGAAGCAGAGAGGGTAGGGTATGACTAACTCTGTCCCGTCTGGCCAAGTCCTGTTGTTCTCCTCAATTCTCTCTCTCTCTGCATCCGCTTGGCGTTACTCTTCTACAGTTTGCGCGCTTTCCAGGTTGGATTGGATAATTGAATCACCATCTGTCCTACAGGTCCAAAGGTTAAGTCCCACTCCCTCTGGCTCTGCTGCTGGAGTCTTAAAAGAGCCGATTTACCAGTTATCCTGCGGAAGGATAAGAGGCACTACTTGTGATGTAGAGGGGAAGGCCCAAGATATTGAGTCGCCCAAGGCGTCCTCCCTGTCACATGGTCTAAAATAGCAGTAAAGGCCATTTTGAAGTTATGCAGGAAACACGCATAAACAGGTTTGAATTCAAGAATGTGATTACAAGGGTGGGTATATAATTACATTTTGCATGCTGATTTTCTTGCTTGGATTTTACTTACTACTATCAATGCAGCAAACAATTATTACAGAATATTCCATGTCTTGTTTTAGGGAAATATAAACCAGTGCCACAATTCAAAATAAGAATGAGGGGCTGTTTATCTGGAGTGAAAGAAGAGGGGGGCAGTGCTTACTTTGTAAACGAGTAGGCGCTGGTGCCCAGCATTGTGCCCAGAAGCCTGCAGCAGGTAAAATTAATACCAATACTGCGCAGCCTTAATTCCACTTCATTCCTTTTCAATCCACTTCCGGGTACTCCCTGCTCTCTCTTGCAGGGTCCTGCTTTCTTCCTTCATTACGGTTTTTCCATCTTAAACTTACTATGTTTTTCCGTTTTGTATGTTTTTCTCTCTCTTGCTCTCTGTAAATGTCTGATCAGAAAAAATAAGTGCTGACCCCTAAAAGAGAGCCATGTCTCCCTACCATCAACCACTGACTCAAATTAAGAACTGGGGGGGGGGGGCAGGTGTATCTGTGAAAGGTGAGTTCCACATCAGTGGGAAAAATAGCACAATTTCTAGAGTTTGGATGACCTTAGGGGAGATGCAGGAAGGAGGTTGTTGAAGAAATTAACCTTGGTAGAGATTAATGTGTTGAATTTTTGTAGAGTGGCAGGCGAGGATAAGATTGATCTTGTTAATGAGGTGCAGGAGGTGGCTGAGATGATGAAGAATTAAAACTCATATGGGTGAATATTGTGCTCAGAGTGAAGTCTATGAAAGGAGACAGTGTGTACTACATGCACGATATGGGTTGAGCCTAAGACACTATTGCCATGTTGTATATGAAAGAAACTGGAGCTGTGAACAGGTCTTCAAGTGAGAGAGAGAAAGAGATTAGAGATCCATCAACAAATAGGTTGGGGAATGAACTGAATGAGGTCATGGTGACCTGGGAGAATATGTGCATGACAGTTTCATTAGTAGTGATGTAGGAACTGAACTAGAAGGATACCAAGTACTAAAGTAGAATCAATGTAAATTGTAAGAGGAGAATCAGGACCCTGCAGCCTCAATGGTGGGTAAGCTTGATAGAGATGATAATTATGTCAGGATCAACAGTGTTGTAAGAAGTGTAATGATATGGAAATTTTGAAATGAAGGAAAGATGGTTGTGAGGTTTAGAAAAAATAAGCTAGATATGAGTGGGAGAGAGTTTTGGTTAGAGGGCATCCTTCAGAAATCGGGATCAAATATGATTTTGATACTGAGTTAGAGGGGAGTTCCATAAAGCAGTGCTATTCGACTTTTTAGGGACAAAAGAGATACATCACGGTGCTGTATTAAAAATATGGTTGTCAGACCTGAGCCTTTCTGCAGGGTCGCCTTAAAAATCTGCCTTCCTTTGCTGCATCATTTCTGTTGGCTTTAGGACTCTCCTCACTTTTACTCCTAGTAGCCAGTGATAAAGTGCGTTGTGCTCTCTTCTTTAAGCAGAGAAAAACTGGTGTATACTTGATTGGTTCATTTAATTTCATTGTGTGCCACGTGTATATGAAACTGCATTCATCCATGACCTTTGAAAAAAATGAATGCCAAAAGTGAGCTGCAGTGTTCATTGTGTCACCCAATAAAGTAACACTGTAAAATATGCATCATCCCTATCACTCAACCTGTAGTGAAGGTTTAAAGCTACCATTTTAACCTAGCAAAATAAGCCTTTCACCAGGCCTAAGCCTCCCTTTTAAAAATGTATTTGTCCCCCTTAAGGCTAATAGTGCAGGTTATATACCACTTAGGACATGCATACTTACGTTTTCCATGTGCTGGTAGTAAAAACCTCCTGGAGATGATTCTCACTATAGCAAGGCCATCTCTCTCATACACTAACACTGGGCTACCTTGTTACTCTTAATACATGATAATATCAAGTTGGGAGCAGGTAAAGAAATAATTCTTCCACTCATTTGATCAAATCATGTATAATTCTCTTTAACTGGGAGTTTAAGTTACTGTTCTGAAAATGCCACTTTTAGGAAGGTGCCATTTTTCTGTCTCGATCAAATGTGCCTTTCTGCTAGTATCCAGGGTCACATTACAGTAAATGGCTCTCCTGTGGTGGGTTGCATGTTCTTTCCAGACATGTGGAAAAAAGAGCCTTGGCAGTGTGACAAGGTGTTCCTCTCCAAAGCAGGATGACCTCTGGATTGTACTCTTCCCTTCTTGTGCTTCAAAGGGTAGTCTGAGAGCTGTGCCCATTCCCTTCCTGACTTCTGAAGCTGCCTACACTGCCATCGACAATTGCAGCTAACACCTAGCCTGCCCTCCTTTGTACTCCTAAAGGGTTTGGAGCCAAACCAAAGAAAGGGCGGAAGGTTAGGCAAAAGGGGACATGCTCACCCACAGGCAGGTACTGGGTTAAATGGCACCCTTAGAACCTCTAGTCAGAGCACTCTTAGACCCATGGAAGTTTCAGAAGAAAGGACTGTTGTGCTGTCTGAAGGAGGAAAACTGGACATGCATACCTTATACTGAAGATCATCAGAAGTGACTCCAAGGTCAGTTGGCTGACCTCCTGTTTGAGCTAAAGGGACACAACAAGTTTACAGAAGCTTCCTCTGCAATGGCCCTGATGACTATCTGGCAATTGGACCTTCCTGAGCCCCGCTGCCTGCTTCTGCTGAAATGAGTTCTGATCCCCAAGAGGTGTCCCCCAGGTCCTGGGCACTTGGCTGCCATTAGAGTGTACTGAAAACTGAGTCACAGGTGAATATACAGAAATTTGGAACAGTACATGACTGAGTGGGTTCCTCACATCAGCATTGATCACTGCATCCCCAACCAATGTGAAGTTCCAACAGTGACTTGCTCTTTGCGCAAAACAGTGACCACATGTGTCTCCAGCCAACGTGAACCTCCAGCAACAACCTGCTCCTCGCACTGACAAGAAACTCCATCTGAGACTCCTTAAGTAGACTTGGACTCGGACTACCCTGGTCCCTGTATCTGACCTGTGCTCTATCGCGATCAACCTGAACTTGTGACTATGACCTGGTACAGTATGACCCGATACCTGTGATTGCGGATTTGTTCTTTTTGTTGCTATTCTCATCTGAAACTTTAGAAATTCATAACTTCATTTCTACTGATTGCATCTTTTGTTATTGTGGTGCCATATTTATTAAAATGTACTCTATTCTTCTAAATTCACTTTATTGCTGTTTGAGTGCTGCAAAAATACTTTACACATTGCCTCTAAATTAAGCCTGACTGCTTTTGTTCCAGCAAAAGTTGAAGCACAGGTTTGTGTTTAATAATTGAGTATGGCCCCACCCCTCTCAACTGATAACCCAATTTCTTACAACGTTGTACTGTTCCGCTGTGGACTGAAACTCACAGTTGAGTGTATCCTGGTCTCAGACCAAACAGCGTGCCATACCACAGCAAATGCCCTTTTTCAGTACCAGCTCGGACCGGTGCCTGCTCTGGGAACCGCGTGTTAGTGAAAAGTGGACCCGCTGTTTCAAGTGACCTCACCAGCTTTCACTATGGAGGTAGCAACCCAGCTGGCACTTTTAGGGGAAAAGAGATCCACCTCTAGACAAGTGCAGTAAATGATTGCACCCACCTGAAGGCGGTTGTGTCAGGAATCGCGCTTAATAGCGCCTGCCGAGATATCAGGACTTCAACTCTCAGGAGGCCACAGGAGTGTAAGACGCGTCTACAAAAAGACGCGCTGTACACCAACGAGCGTGAGTAATTCAGTGATTGATGTATCTACTTTCCAGGAAGCGGCTGGAAGAAAGTCGCAGCTTCTGTGGATTCGGTGTATTGGTGAGTACACCAAACTCCTTCTATAGGCGGCGGTGTGTGATACCGCGGACGCCTGTCTTGACTTGGCCTCAGGGTTACCGATGCCTCGTAAACCTTCAAAGGGGGCGGCTTTTCAATACCGCAGACGCCTTCTTTGAGATTGGCATTTCCTTTCATTTCATTGTTGGAACTCGGAAAAGGGCGGCGTTGACGTTAATCGCGGAATCCCTACTAAAGTGATTTCTATTTATTTTCTCTTGGCACGAAGTACACAGGTGGCGGTATAGACACCGTGGAAGCCCCGCACTTTTAATTGATTGTATTCTTATAGCACAAGGTACAGGCAGTATTCATGGACGCCTAAAGACTTTCTGGTCTCCGTAACAAGTTTTGAGATGCTGTGAAGTAATGGTCATCTCTTTTTCATTTGTGGGAAAACAGCTGGAACTTCTTACCTTTTGCAGTTGCTTTCCTATTATTCTTTTTAGAGACTTGCATATTTTTGTTATGTCATTACTGCATCTACAAGGTCTAAGAATTGACTTATACACTGTAGGGGTACAGGGATCATGTACCTGACCCCTCACCACTGGTATAGTGCACCCATCTAGAGCTTCCAAAAAAAAGCTGGAATAAAACTTTGTAGTCCGTAAATTGCACCAGGTTCAGAATAGACGAGACTGCTGTAGCTCACGTTAAATCTGAATCTCCATCTATTTAGAAGAAGAGAAAGTAATGCTTTATTCCAGGCCACACGGACTAGTTTCAAAAAGGCACGTGCATGACGGTTACAAAATGGCCACTTGGATGAAGATAATGAGAGGGTGACCTTTCTCAGATGGGGTTCCCTGTGGCCGTCAGTAACTAGGATGGCTTTCCTTCCTCTAAGTCCTGTTGGCCACCTTCAAACAAGAAATGGAGGTGTAAATTGCATGCTGTTAATGTCCAATCATGGGCATCCATCAGTTTATATTGAAATACAGGTTTGAATGCAGCAGTAATCTTGCCTTTTGATAGTGGCAGATAATTCTGCCTATCACTCATGTTTTGAACCATTGGAATTCTTTCTGAGTACACTGTGTGCTGTGTACGACTGCTGTCTGCTCAGAACAATCAGGGACTCGCTCATTTTCGCCGGGTTTTATTATTTCAATAAAGGAGAGCAATTAATATCTCAACCTGATGTTTTTTTCATTGAAGGCTCTTGATGCTCAGGAAAGTAAACACCAATTTGGACTATGATGAATCACAGTGTAATCCTGTTTTATACCACTCTCGTTTTAGGTCTTGCTGGAGACAACTTTGGCTGGCTCTCAGAGCGTTTGTAAACATAACATAATAAACAAAATATTAAAAATATAAATAAATAATTCAGAACAACTACAGAAAAGAAAGACTTTTGGGTCATCCCTGTTCAATTTTTAATGATTTAAAAGTGTCAGTTATATTTTGGAAGATTCCACTAGAGAATTGTTTGTCCGTGAAAGTGCCAGTTAGTGGCATTTATTGTTTTGTTTGGTTACAAAAGCTGGTATTTGGCAGCACTGTATGAATATGGCTGATTAGACTCTTGGCAAATTGTTTTTTTTTTCAGTTGTGTATGAGGGTGAAACGTTGACAATATTTTTGACAGGACCAAGGGTCAACATCCAAAACAAGCATTTGCAAGGCAAATAGGTCTCGCATTTGTGAGTTAGAGCTATTAAAGTTGTAAATGACAATGGTTTTTACCAATACTTTTTAATTTTGGAGTGAATGTATGTGGTGTGCAAAATCCTTCGGCAAGGGTCGTAATAAATATATTTGAAAGTCACAAAGCGTGCATTTTGTCAACGAGCGCTTGGCACATACCTCATGGGTGGAGTGTTGACACACATGCTCACAATAGGTACTTTACAAATGCTTGTTGAAGTAGCAATTTATTGAAGGCACCCCATTAAAATGTGGTAGCAACCTGCGGGGGGCCCTTTGGGCATATGGCTACTATGGTTGAAAGAAGTAAGATTGGGGTCTGCACTTCAGGTGAATATGTAATTCAGGTGCGCTTTTGTGACATCACTTCATGGGATAATTAATTGTGTCACATGTTGTCATCAGTTGCTCTAACTGCAACTCTTACCACCACAGTCCATGGCAGTATATTTTCCCAAAATTCCAAGGGTGGGTAAGGAATATAATATACCCTCAAATGCCACAGCACCAATGACAGCATAGGAAGTGAGACTGTGCTACCTGTGACTCTGATACAATTTCATATTTTGCTGCCATGGGGCATTTGACTAGGATGCAATTATAGAAATGACGCCAAAGGAAAAAAAACTTGAATAAATTAAGATTAATTTAATGCGCCTGAATAATTAATTAATTCACGCATTCTCCCATTTTTTTGTTGTTTTTCAAAGTTTTTTCCAACAGTTGCACAGGTAGGATCAGGCCTCAAATGTGCATGTACAAGTGTCACAAAGCAAATCTTTGTAAAGTTCCATCCAACCCTCCCCTCGCCACCCCGTCTCCCGGGTACCTACTTATCGATCACTGCAGGATGACATTCTGATTTTTATCTTCCTTCCGTGGGACGGAGACCGTGAATCATAAGCTCAGGTAATCTAAGAGTAAAACTGCATAAAATAACGGGTTACTCACAAAAACACCCGTCACTTTATGAAAGCATCTGGCCCAGATTCATCAACTAAAATCCGCTCACAAAGGGGCAGATTCTCAGAATCTGCCCCTTTGTGAGTGGTATTTTTGCATTTGGGATGCATCATCCCAAATGCAAAAATCGCAATCTTAGAAATCGCTAAATTGCGATTAATTGCATTTAAGGATTCTCAAATTGAGATTCCTTAAATGCAATGCATGAAAGTATTTAAAATAGCGAAATCGCTAATAGGGCAAGCAAATTACCATGAAGTACAGCTTCATGGTAATTCGCAAAAACGTTGAAAAATGCACTAAAGTGCATTTTTCAAAGTTTCATGTTGCGCACACACATGCCCTAAGGGCATGTGTGTGCGCAACATATGTGCACATATCAATTTCAGGGGTGCAACAGGGTGTTCTTTGGACACCCCTGCACCCTTGAAATCGCAATCTCAATTTGTAAATTGAGATTGTCTTCCCATTCATTCCTATGGGCCTCTAGGCCCATAGGAATAAATGGGGAGGTATTCCTTAATTGCGACTCGCAATTTGCGAGTCGCAATTAAGGAATTTTAAGAAATCGCTATTTTTTAAGTGATTTCTTGGTGCATTTCATTTTGCAATTCCTTAAAAGCGAATCGGTAATTTTCGCTATTAAGAAATCGCAAATTGGGTTGTTGATGCATCTCGGGCTAGTGCTTTGGAGCAGCAACGCGCTTCAAATGCTTCTTGGGTCCTCGAGCCTGAAAGAAACAGGTGCATTCATAGAAACCATCACAAGTCAGCTTCAAAAACGTCTGCAAAGCTTGATAATGGTTAATATTCATAAATTGCAACAAGTAGCCAAGAAAAGGCGATCACGTTTATTGCAAGCGTCTATCTTCGAGAGAAACTGCATTAGTCAGAATTCTAATGAAAAAAATATATTTAATCCAAAAGTGAGAAGAATATTCAATGAGACGACCGATTATAACAACCTTAGCTATAGAATAAGACTACATCATTGATTTACACGGGAAGGCATATTCAAGCCAGCAAATACACCAGGCTCCTAATAATTATTTAGACATGGGACCAACAGGGTTCTACCACATGCAGATCCATTCCCTGGTTTTATAGTGGATAAGAATCACAAATGCGTAAAGTCAACTTGAATTAATAATTTTGCAAGCCAATAGGCTTAAGTGCCATCATATTCCTCTAATTTACTTTTGCACACCTTTCTAACACAGAAAGGATGCATCAATTTGCATAAGCTCAAGTACAGCATGTTTCTACATTAGTAACTTGAAAATATTGGGGCATATTACCAAGCAATAGCGATAATTATCGCTATTGCTTGGTTAGAGACAAAAATTTACAGCTGAGCTGCAGCGATTTTTATCGCAGATAAACCTTGGTATTACCAAGGTTTATCGCAAATGAGATAAAAATTGGCAGTAATGCATGAATATCGCTGAAAAGTCAGCGATATTCATGCATTAGCGAGCTAATGCTCTTAGCCATGTTATCCACCTCCCATTGGATAACATGGCTAAGAACTGCTCAGGGCTGGTGTTAGCTTTTGGAGATATTCACACTTAGCGCGAATATCTCCAAAAGTTGGTAATAGGAGATAGTGATGTTAGCGACTGTTTCCAGTCGCTAACATCTTGGCACGCCCACTTTGCATGTCATTAGTGATAAATATCACTGACATGAAAAGTGGGGCCCAAGATGGTCGCTATCTCCTACTAGCTGTCGCTAACTGGTGTTAGCGACAGCTAGGTAATAGGGAGATAATTTTATCTCCGCTTTCTTGGCTTTTAAAGCCAAAAAAGTGGAGATAAACCCCCTTGATAATATGCCCCACTGTGTCTTGGAAGAAGAAGAGCATGAAGCCTTGTCAAGGCGAGTACAATAGGCGGAACACATCGATACTTTTGCCTGATGGGACCATTAGAAACCTCCTCTATGCCATCTTCTACAAGGTTCAACAATATGCACCCTTCTCGTTAGTGTCACAGCCGTTCATCTTCGATTTACTACAAGCTATTCCAAACCGGTCAGTTTTGTTTTGAGTAGTTGAAGAGACAGAAATCGCACCACATGCACAAATAACAAAAAATCAAGTCAGTGAGAAGAATTGAGAACTCAGGCAGGAGAGGGGCAGGCAGCGAGTGTGTGAATATAAAAACGTGCGGCCCTTTACTTATACATGTTAATGCCCAGATTTGAGCCCAACATCTTGGAGTCTATTTATAAAGGCATTTTGACAAGGTGGCCTTTTTATAAGTGCTCTTTTATGCATTTGTCATTCAGCTCCGAAAAGTCTCTAACAAGTGCAAAGATGGCATACTCCTGTCTCTTTTTCAACTACTTGTATTATCATATTGCAGTTAAACGTTTAGAGGACAACCCCAAAAGCCATGCAAAAGTATGTAAAAAAAGCGTATTACAAGAGTACGCTTTTAATACTCCAAAATGCCTCGTGTTTTGAATGGGATGATGCCTTGAGAAACCAGGGTAGATAATTTATAAACACTCACTTCCGGGGGTGTCCAACCTTGGTAAAACCCAAGACGTACAACGAAGAATGTGTGAATAGAGACCAGCACGCTTGGTATTGTCACTTTCAAGTTGACTCGTGCATGGTGTGATCAGGCAGTATGTTTTATATCTTTGCACTCTGGGGCGTTTAACAAAACGCAACTGCAGTTCTCAAACGAGAGGGAAAAACACAATCAGAAACTGGTATGACATACTAGGCTTTTTCCATTTGCCACTCACTCACATGCAAAAAGCCAAAGGAGGGTTTTGGCTCTGAATCAGCACAGCTGAACCAATTATAAGTAAATCATAACAAAGTGACAATGCTAATGTACAACTCTTATCTTACACAAGATCACCCCCTCAACCCCTTTTTCAATTGGATTTCATCAATAATTTTTTCTCAAAAAATTCACATCAATAGATAACCATCACCAAAGTCTATTGAATTCAAAAATTTAGAAAAACAATCATGCACCCTTTACACACTGAATCTCTCCCAAACAACATTCTTTCACTCATACAACCTTCACTTGTACACTTCTCGTTCCTCTCACTCATACAATGCACTACCTCTCATCCCAGCACACTCATCCCTACTTGCAACCCTTCAAATTTGAACCATTATACACATAATATTCCATCAACAAAATGGCCAAACATATTTTTTCTTACAGAATTGCACAATTTTTTAAAAATTTTCCAATCACTGTTGGACTTACAAAAGGAGTCATCGCCCTCAGAACTGGGGTTTTCATCAGGACCAAAGCTCAACTTTGAGCTGGACAATCGGACGATCTTTGCTCTGTTCTCACAGACTCTCAGACACTTCAATGCTCTTCTGGCAGATTGGAAGTAAGGAAGTCCCAGGACAACAATTTCATAGCCGGACTCCTATATGTACTGTTAATGGATGTTTATTACCCACAAGTTCATTTTGTGTAAAAAATGAGACGAAGGAAACAGCTCGTATCACATCTTTCTTCCGAAGCGAGCTGCCATCCGCGGTTGTTCAGTTTTTAGGTCCGCCCGTAGGACTCACTCGCATGCACACAGACAAAATGCTGTCGCCTCCAGCGTGCTGGCTATGAGCAGCTTGAACCCATGCTCTTCGGCACATCAGTTGTAAGCACGTCCATTGCAATTTTGGGGCGATTCACTGCCCTATGACATGAACATTGAGTGCTCGCAGGTAAGAACCATGCCTGATTGAGGGGAAGGCGGCGGAGGGTAACCCATAACCAGTCTTGATTAACCCTGGGCAAAGCACTATGCTAGGCTCGCATAGTTTGCAAAGTTTGCGCAACTTCTCAATGCACGAACTGCACGTAGCACAGTGTGAACACGCGTAGCGTGGCATAGTGCTGCGGTCTTTTTTTGCTTGCTCGCGGTCCTCATCGTAAAGTTGGAGACCGCGAGCAAGCAAAATGACATCCTGGCGAGCCTTTTTCCTCGTTTGCGATCAGCAACATCAAGTTGCCGATCGCGAGCGTGGAAAATAAACCTCCCGGCTAGATTCTCAACATGGGGAGGTCTGGTTTCTCATTGCGAGCGGTCGCTTATGCTCGCGACCGCTCGCGATGAGAAACTACCAGTCCGCGTTGAGAAAGCTGCTGCTCGAGTAAAATTCTCCTTGAGCGGCCGAAAACTACAGCTCGCAATGTGCAAGATGCCGTTTTCAATGATTGCACAGTGGGGACAAGCATTTGGCAAACGGCATCTTGCACAGTGCAAACAGGGTACTACGCAGTTCGCATAGTGCTATGCATAGTTTGCGTAGTGTGAAGTGCACTTCGCGTAGCTACGCGTAGCGCTACTTCGCGAACTACGCCCACCATACTGGTCCCAAAAGCAACCGACAACTGTCCTCTAAAGTTTGGACTCTAACATCTCTGACCAAACATTGCACAGAGATCGGCGGATGGGGACTCCTCTACTCGCGTTCGGCAGCCCAGGCTGGTCAAAAGACAAGCAGTGTCGCTCCAAGGACAGGATGAACGTAGATTAAAACAGCTTTTAAAAGCACAAACACGGTGTATCATTCTCACCATGGCTGCGTCTACAGGGAAAAGGGCACCCTTCTTCTGGTCCATAAAATCACTTACCATTTCATGAAGGGGAATACATGGGGAAAATTCTTGCCTGCTCAGCAAAAGCTAAAGACAATCAAAATAATATCAGAATACTTTGAATACATTTAACAAATTTGCCCACTCCCTACACTGATGACCTTAAACAAATCTTCATCGATCACTATCAACCATTTAAACTCAAGAATACACACTAGGGGCCCGATTTATAGAATGAACTTAAGACTCACTCCTAAACTTACTACTATTTTGGTATTCACAGAATGAACTTATTACTTTTGGTATTCACAGAAGTTAGGATTTTGTCTTAAGTTTGTCTTAAAACAGACTTAAGACAAACTTAAGACAGACTTTAGACAGACTTAAGACAGACTTAAGACAAAATCCTAACTTAAGTCTGTCTTAAGTCTGTGTTAAGTTTGTCTTAAGACAAACCTAAGACAAAATCCTAAGTTCTGAGAATGCCAAAAGTAGTAAGTGCATTCTGTGAATGCCAAAATAGTAGTAAGTTTAGGATTGAGTCTTAAGTTCGTTCTGTGAATGAGGCCCTAGGAGAGGAAGAGATCACCAATTACGTAGATAAGCTATTTACCCAAAAATCTGACGAAACTGACACCAGGAAAACAATCTCTCCTTTTTTGTTGCAGAAAACAATGGTGGCCAATAGAGGTTTGCCAAATGACAAGGCAACTGGAGAAGATAATATTCCCTCAAATGTTTAAAACATTTGCTAAGGTATTAGCGCCAATTTAGGCTAAATTGCTAAATAAGCTTCTGTCCCAAGAGACCCCTCTTCTCTCATTTCTTAATAGAAATATTGTAAACTTTTAATGAAAGATGTAAATCCTGAAGCTGTCAATTCATGTAGACTCATTGTCTTTCTCTACACTGACTATAAGGTACTAGCCAAGTCCAGAGCAATGAGGATTTCCAGATTTGTATAAGTGTTGATAGATAAGTACAGAACGGTTTTGTGAGGGGTAGGCAACTCTATACGAATATGGACATTTTGATGGAAGCTGCTAATTTCTTCTCCAAAACTAGGATATTTCAGCAGCAGTAATATCACTAAACTCTATAAAGGCATTCAATCATTTTGGATAGGATGCCTTATTTATCATGTTGAACTCATTTCCATTCCTTGCTCAGTTTACTAAGCTAATTGCTAACAGCAGGTTTTACAGAAAACATTAGAGGAAACAAGCAGGGGTGTCCATTGTTCCCTGTCTTATACGCTTTTTTTATTCAACCATCCCCTATACATGTACACCAGAGTCAGGATATCCAAACGCCGATCTATTCATTAGCTAAAATGTCTCTAAGGGCCATATGTATGAAGCTCAAATGGTTTCGCTAAATGGTATGTATGAATGAAATCTGCGTGCAAAGTAAGGAATCGCAAAATTTGCGATTCCTTATTTTGAGATTGCATTTAAGGAATTGCAAATTTTGCGATTCCTTAAATGCAATGTAAGAAGCATTAAAAAAATGCAAATTGGCCTTAAGGAATCGCAAATTACCATCAACTTCAAGTTGGTGGTAATTTGCGAATTCCTTGAAAAATGCACTTCTTTGCATTTTTCAAAGTGCAATGTGAAGCACGTGCATGCCTTAGGGCATGTATGTGCGCCACATGTGCACCCATGCTAATTTCAGGGGTGCAACAGGGTGTCCTTTGGACACCCCTGCACCCTTGAAATTATTCTCAATTTGCGATTCTCAAATTGCGAATCGCAAATTGAGAATAACTTCCCATTTATTCCCATGGGCCTCCTGGCCCATAGAAATGAGTGGGAAATTATTCCTTAATTGCGATTCGCAATTTGCTAATCGCAATTAAGGAATTTTAAGAAATCGCAAAAAAATTTGATTTTCTACATGCATATCAATTTGCAAATCTCAAATAGCGATTCCTAAAAATTCGCTATTTGAGATTCGTAAATCTGGATGTTGATACATATGGCCCTATATGCAGAGGATATTATAAATCGCAAAAAAGAAACCTTTAGGTATTTTCTTTTTTTTAACAACTCTAACATTCCTCAAATCCATTCTCACACAAGGTTGATGAATATTGCCATAAAACATACTTTCCAAACAACTACTGCGATTATGAGGTGGCAAGAAAGTGGATTCCATAAACTGACCTTTTGTTGAACAAAATTTGGAAACCCTGGCAATGGTTCCTACAACCAGGAGTTTTTTCGAGGAGTTGGTTTTGGATTGATTTTTCACAGCCTTTGACTGCATTTGATAAAATTACGTTAACTAACATAGATGATTCAGAAGAAAATATCCATAAATGGATCACTTTAGGGAAATAGACTGGTGGTTTTAGTTTTAACCTTTTTTCTATTTATTTTTTATTGGCATTTGTAAAAACATAAATTACAATCCACCAAAACAGTCACCAGGCATCGCTCGGTGCCACCAGGGCGGTGGTGTGATAGCATCAAAGTCCTTGTTCCAACGCATAGCAGATATGATCATCAGCAGTACATTACAATATTGTTACAGTGGCTATCGTATGTTTTCAAAGGTCCGGTTTGTAGAGTGATTAGGGGCAGCTAGAACTCGGCTCTAGGCAGCTGTGAGCAATTTTTTACCCTATTAGTCACGTTAAAGGTCGTCAATGTTGACTGTGTTTAGCCAATTTACAAACGGCCGCCAAATACCCCAACGGTGGGACCTTGCTGGCCTCCATTCCCAGTATGTCTCCAGTTGTGTCTTAAAGTGTTTTATACTGTTGATACAGTTCTTAGTAGTCGGCGGTGGAACCGCCCTCCATTGAAGGGCCATCTGGCGCTTGGCCATAATTAACAGCATGTCAGTTAAGTTCCTTCTTTTGGGTGGAACACCAGTGTTGTCGCCCAGCAACCCGGCCCGCGACATGCATCGCAGTTAGTGTCCAGTTATGTCATGTATATGTTTCAGTGTATGTACCCAGAAATTAGCAACCGGGCGGCATTGCCATGCCACCTGCAAGAATGTGGCCTGTGTGTCCCCGCATCTGCAGCAGCGATCGTCAGGGCGCAATCCCATTCGGTGCAGTTACACTGGGGTCCGATAGAGACAGTGAATGTACTTGAAGTGGATTAGTTTCAAACGGTAGTTTGAGGACAGCAGCTGCAGCTGCCCGCAGAATAGTTTCCATTGGTCGTCGGAAATGTCCACCCCCATGTCTGCCGCCCATATCGCTCTAGCCCCAGGAGTGAGAATTGGGGACTACCCCTGTATTATATATAAGGGTGATCAGTGTTCGGCCGTGGTCGATCGCTGACACATTTTCTAGTGCTGATAGTGGGGGTGGGGGAGGGGAGATTTGGGAACATGTCAAATTTGCTCCTGAAGGATGCACACAGCTGATAATAGAGCAGCATGTCCGCAGCCGAGGGGGCAGCCTGGCCGCAATTTGTTGAAATGTTAGGAAAGTGTCTGCGGGGAATAAGTCCTTGCCTGCGATCATTTTCCTCGTTGCTGTCTGCATTGGACCACGCGCCTGTTGCTTACTAATGAGACTTTTAACTGAATCCAAGATCGCATGAATATAGCGGCTGGAATTACTAAGGTCAGAAATTGTTGAAAGGAACTAAGGGACCTATGAGGTCCTTAAATTGGAATCTAGCCTTCAAGAGAGCCAGACTCCTTGCCATTATAAATAACTTGTGATTATCTCACAAGCCAAACCTGGGTCCATTCACAAGGGGTTCCAGAGGCGGCACATCCCCCACTTCCTGCCCCACAGTCCTGAGGAAGACACACATTGACCCAATAATTGGGCTTTTATAGGGTCGAAACGTCAACGGCATAAGCCATTGGACCAGCAGAGAGTTTTCCGTAACACAAGCCATTGGAAGTGGCACACTGGAATAACTACAGTTGATTGCTATACTGGCCAGCCATCCCCTCCCCCCCCCCCCCCCTTCGCTCATTTGTACATGAAGTCACTAGTTTTATGTCACCATTGCACAACATGTCACTGCGTACTTAATATCTCGCCCACTTTATTTGATGTGCCACTCTGTAAATGTACTTGATTTTTCACGAATTGATAAAGGGTATTTATGAATGCAACCAATTCATGTAAAGATCTACTTGTACCCTTTCTGGTTAGGATTTGCAATATTGTTGTGTGTATAGTTTTGATTGAAGCAATTAACGACTGATAAAATCTTTGAATGAATTGTTCATAATTGGAAGCAATCAGGTTTGAAACCCGACAAGTTGTGGTGTATTTTGTTACGTTGTCTGCCTGTCTGACCCTTTTCGTGATGGTTGCATCGTTCCTTTACGCGGTTACTGGTGTTGTGAGATCTCCGCGTGACACCCCCCATCGTATTGTGTTTTGCTCCTGCAGTGTCTGCTATCCACCTACATGTGTCTTCGGCTTGTCGGTTGGTGGTACTGCTGATGTCACACATGCCAGAGCTCGGACAGACTTCGATGCTTCACACGGTCACTTTGATGGCCCTGTGTATATCACATGGCCCTGCACTTCCACAGCACGTTATCTTTTTCCCCCAGGGGAGCAGGCTGTGTGTTTCTCTTAGAAGCGTCTAAGTTTGCAGCCTGTGGCCCCCGCATGCTTGTCCCCACTCTGCTGCGTTTCACTCACCGGATCTGTTGCTGCTCCTATGCCGCAGTTGTGTTTGTTCGTTTTCCCGTGGGCTCCATGTTCTTGATCAGCGAGCAATGCAGTTTATGAGCCGTTCCATAGCCAGTCGCTGCACTTGATGTTCAGTCCTCCTTGTTTTATCTTCATCTCTGTGTCTTCGCTGGCTTGCCGCTCCTGCAGCGCTTCACCCTTGGGGCCACTACTGCTGAGAGGCCACTCGCAGCACGCTGGGTCACGGGTAGGCCGTGTACCTTTTGTGCTCTGCTCTGGCACTACACACTGACCTGTTATTTGTCTGATGAGGACAGGATCACCAGCTGTGTCGTCTGTCCACATCTCTGGATGATCGCCGCGCTCGCCGAGATCGCGGCTGTTAGTAGGACGCAGTCCACCACTCAATCATGCGCCGGTCCCAAGGGTACCTGATCTGGAGTCCGTTTAAAAAAAAAAAATTATTGTCCACCTTGCTTCCCAGCACCAGGGTCTTCACTGGCCGGGCAGCGACGAGTCCATACAGGTCCCGGGGGCACACGTTGCGGCATCCACCTGCTCACTGCCAGCTCGCCCCCTCAAGCGAATCGATTCTGCCCACTGTAGCTCACTCTCTTGGACCGAAGCTGCTGGGTATCAGGTCCTGTGGGGCAAAATTAACGCTGCCATGTCCTAACTCGTATTGCACCTACCGCTCGACTGCACACGGGTGCTCTCTGTTGGCCCAGGATCAGCCGTCTGTCGCTGATTCTTCTGGTAAGCTGATCTTCTCTACTGGTTACTGCGGTGCTTGCGCTGGCTTGTCGCAGGCCCTGTGCTCCATCTGGAAGGGGGGGTGCCGTCCAGCGAGACTCACCATTTGTGGTGTCTACACTCTCCCCCGCTTCATCGCTGCACTCCCTGAAGGGTCCCGAATGTTAGTGGGCCGCCATTTTTTTCGTGGTCGCCCACAGTTTCATGTCCTTTGTCCCAGGTAGTCTTCTTATGCCTCTCATACGTCTTTCGTCCGGCCCGCAACCTCGGGTGCTCAAGGTGGCAGCTTCTCGAATCTCACTACAGTTTACTGCCTGCGAATCCTGCTTCTGGTCTCCACGGCTCTATCTCGGCCCCCTCTAGGCCACGCTTCCAACTCACTGGATCTGCGGTCAGCAGCGTGTTTTCATTGTTTGGAGTCTCGCAAATTTCAGCGTGGGGTAAGTCACACATTTTCTCTGCCTGTTTGTCCCCGATTGCTCGTGAGGCCACGGATGATAGTCGGATTATGTGCTCTGCCAGCAGAGCCACCAACTGTGTGGTCATCTTGCTGCTCGGCTCTACCACACGTTTTAGTTTTCAACTTAAATGATCCATTCACAAGGCGCTATCAAATCAATCAATCATTACTTATATAGCGCTGCTTATAACCTGAGAGAGTATACAGCTGCTGTGCTGAGCTGCCAGCGGAAGAGTCAGGTCTTGAGTCCTTTCCTAAAGTGAGTCAGTGAGGGTGAAGTATGTAGGCGGAGGATAAGGTTGCTCCAGGACTTGGTGGTGAAGTGGAAGAAGTAGCATTCTCGATTGTGGAAGCAGAGGATGTGTGGTCTCTGTGGGGGGACGTGGTGAGAGGAATGGAGTTTCCTGGGAGGTAGGCGTAAATTCTAGTGGTGATTTATGTAGGTGGGTCCTTGGTCTTGGGGGACTTTGTAGGAGTGGGTCAGGATCTTGAATTGGAATTTATTCTGGATGGGGAGCCAGTGGAGGTCTTGCAAGTGCTGGGTAAAGTGGGTTCTCTTTGGCAGGTTGAAGATCAGCCTGGCTGCTGCATTCTGGATTGTCTAGAGTCTTCTCATGAGTTTGGTGGTGGTGTCTGCATAGAGTGTGTTGCTGTAGTCCAGCCGGCTAATGATGAGGGCCTGCATCACAGTTTTCTTGGTGCTGAAGGGGACCCTCTTGAAGACTTTGCTGAGCATGCAAAAAGCAAGATGAGGAGTCAGCGTTGACCTGACAGAGAGTTTGCTGTCCAGGAGGAGGCTTAGGTTGTGGGCGTGGCCTTTCAGAGTAGGGGTGGGTCTGAGTGCCAATTCTTTATACAGTTGTAGAAGTTAGTCTTCATCGTGGTGGGGTCTGCTGAGAGTGAGAGGACAATCTTGGTGTCGTTGGTCAAGGTGACGATGTTGATGTTGTGGATTCCTTCCATGGTTGGTGTCATGTAGATGTTGAAGAAGGATGGACTGAGGGATGAGCCTTGAGGTACACCGCATATGGTGTGCCTGGGGTGAGAAGTGAAGGGGGGAGACAGGTTTTCTCACTGCACCTTGTGAGAAATTATGTCATCCATTTGAGCGCGTCGCGTCGACTGTGAATCCGAACTGGCGCAGTCAGTTGATGAGTGTCTGGTGGGAGACCGTGTCAAAGGCTGCTGAGATGACGAGCAAGATCAGGGCGGCTGAGTCTCCGCTGTCGAGTCGGGTATGGATGTCGGGCCAGATGTACGACCCGTTTTTGCATGTGCAAACAGGCTTGCGACACATTTGCACATGCAAAAACCCTTCAGGGCCATGTACAAATGCTATTTAGGGAGTCGCAATTCATTTGCAACTCCCTAAATAGAATTTGCAACTCGTAATTAGGAATGGGCGTTTCAAGGGCGTACCTTACTTATTGCGACTCTGAGCGCTATGTATGACTGTTTTGCGATCGTAATTACGGTTGCAAAACAATCGCAAATTACCACCTACTTCAAGTAGGCAGTAATACAGTCGCAAATGGGATGGGTTCCCCAGGGAATCCCTTCCTCTTAGCAAATGCACGCAAAAGTATTTTTTCAGGGCAGGCAGTGGTCCCAGGGACCTCTTCCTGCCATTAAAAATGAAACGAAAATGTTTCTTTTTTTTAAAAATTGCATCCCATTTTCCTGTATTTAAAAGCAGTTCCAGACATGGTGGACTGCTGAGCCCAGCAGGCCGCCATCCCTGGGAGGGCCAGCCATTCCCAATGGGGTCGCAAAATGCGAGTGCCTCATTATTATTGATGAGCCTCGCATTTTGCAAACCCATTGGGCATCGTTAGCAGTGTCTCCGACACTGTTGTACATTTGGAATTGCAACCCGCAAATTGTGACTCGCTATGTTTTGCAATTTGCGAGTCACGATTCCAAATGGTCGTACATCTGGCTCTTGATCTGTTGCAGTAATCAGAGCGGTTTTGGTGCTGTGATTGGTTCTGAATAAGTATGGGCGCAAAATCCTTTCCGCTCGCGGATTTTGCGGATTTTCAGCAAATTTGCAATCCGCGAATTTGCCTAAAATTCACGAAATCCGCGAGCCGAACGGATCCGGGGGGCAAAAGTTCAAGCTTCAAGCTTGTAACTATTTTAGAATGGCGCCGGCAAGCTGCCAGCGCCATTCTAAAATAGTTACTAAGTTATCTTCAACAGGAAGCACTAATAGAAGCAGGTGCTCGAGCTCAACTGAATTCGAGCACCTGCTTTATTTTATCTATTAGTGCTTCCTGATGAAGCTAACTTAGTAACTATTTTAGAATGGCGCTGGCAGCTTGCCGGCGCCATTCTAAAATAAAACAGGAGAGGGGCAGAGGGCAGAAGGGCACAACAATAAGTGTGGCAGAGGGCAGAAGGGCACAACAACGAGTGGGGCAGAGGGCAGAAGGGCACAACAACAAGTGGGGCAGAGGGCAGAAGGGCACAAAAACGAATGGGGTAGAGGGCAGAATGGCACAAAAACGAGTGGGGCAGAGGGCAGAAGGGCACAACAACGAGCGTTCTCGCACAAAAAAAACCCAGCGAACACGCAAAGCACCCCGCAAACACGCCAATCGCCCCGCAAACACGCAAAAAAAAAACTCCGCAAATACGCACAAATTCGTGAATTTTGCGGATTGCGGATTCGCAAATCGCGAATTTGCAAAACGGCCATGCTTAGTTCTGAATCCTGATTAGGAAGGATTCTGCAGGTTGTTTCTCTCCAGCTGTTCGGTAAGAAGGAGGTAGATGGCTTTTTCCAGGACTTTGGTGGGAAATGGGAGCAGTGAGTTGAGATGGTAGTTCTGGAACTCAATGGGGTCTTCAGAGGGTTTCTTGAGGAGGTGTCTGACCTCTGCGTGTTTCCAGGTGTTTGGAAAGGTGGCTGTGGCAATGAAGGTGTTGAGAATGGTGGTGAACTGGTGGCTGATCTCTACTCTTCCGAAGTTGACAATTCAGTAGGGGCATGGTTCGGTGGTTGCTGTTAAAATGAAAAGGGAATTATCTTAACTGAAAAGCAATGGGAAATTACTAATACTCTTAATTTTAGCACTCTCCGAAGGTGCTGTTTGCCACAGTATGCACTTTTTTCAGCAAATGGCTGTCATATTTAATACCTATTTTTTTACATAAAATTGTGGCCACTCCAAATTCTTGGTGCACTAAGTGTGCATCACAAATTCAACAAGATCGGGTGCATATTTTGTAGCCATTTAATCCAGACAGATCTCAGCACCAATTTTATGCTCAACTAAGTTATTTGCAGTGGTGATTGCCACATTGGATATCATCCACACCAGTATTGTTGGACAATGTAAGACAATCTATGCCGAAAGGATATGTGCCATGAATATTTGAACTGAATTTAGGCTTTTTAGGACTCAACGTCAAATGACTAAGTAGATATTGCCTAAACACTACTATTATTAATATTGTTCTTTTAGATATATCAACTCTTTTTTGTTTCTTAAATGTACTTTGACTTAATGACTTGTACTCTGCATATACATTCTGAATTAAAATAGAAAAAAGAGAATCTGCTTAAAGTTGCATGTCATATGTTTTTTCCTGTAATAGTGATGGAGGACCGTCTGATAGGTCAAAGTTTGCAGAATGCTTACTAGAGCACCTATATTGAAGACCTATATCTCTTCCAGAAGTCATTAGCTCTGAAGAAAGAATCTAAATTGGCTTTCTGAGCTCCTTACAGATGTTCAAACAGCTCCAGTGGTTCCTAATTTGATTCCAGCTGTCCACTCTACACTGATCTTGATGATATCATGTCTGTAATTTAGATGTAAAACCACTGGATACGTTCCCATCTCCAAATAGTATATGCCAATGCAGCCACTCCTCCAACATACCAAAGGTATTGCAGGGTACATGTTCAGCTCATCTTTCAAAATCTGGTAGCAGCATTGTACATGAAATGAAAGTATATGAGTTAAACCAATATTGGGGCCTGATATTCAAACTCATTGCAAAATAGCGATAGCGAATAACCTATATAATAATATGTCAGAACTTAACATTCTGAAAAGTAGTGGGTCACAATCTAATCTACCTCATAAATACTAATGAGGTAGGTTGCAAATTGCGACTAATATTGGTGGCCCGCTGGGGGCAGCAGAGACCATGTCTGCAATTGCTGTAAAACAAAGCAAACTACGGTTTTTAACCCCTTTGCTACTAGGTCTCCCCGTGCTAAGCCTTTTTTTGGCAATTTGGGGTACTTCATGCTTAAGCCCCTGTAACGTTTTGTTCACATAAGGTATCCATGCCAAGGTTTTGTCCTTTTCTTCTAACATTTGGGGATTCTAAAGGTAACAGGGTTTGTGGATTCCCCTGGAGGGGACAGAGAAATTGGCCAAAGTACAGCAACTGTTTGTTTTTTGGGGGAACATTTTAAAATAAGTACTGCAGAAGAAAGCATCTGGTATTTTCCATGCAAAATGTATCAACAAAGGGTTTGTGGTCATAAACATCAATATCTTCCCAGTTTTCAGGAACAGGCAGACTTATGTCAGAAAACCAACATTTTCTCCATAGTTTTGGAATTTTACTGGGACATAGCCTATTTTTCCAATTTGTTGTGCTTGCAACCTCTTTCCAGTTTAAGGTAAAAATGGGTGTGAAAGCAAAAATGGATCCTGGAGAAGTATACATTTCTAAAAAGTAGAAACAATTCTGAATTAAGAAAGGGGTCCTTTGTGTAGATCCTTGAAAGGTTTTTCTATAGAAACTAACAATTGAAGTAAAGAAATATTTAAATTGAGTTGAAAAAACAGCCATTCGTGGCAAAGTTTTCACCTGTAACTTGTTCCTCTATGGCACATTTTTTAAAAGCGATACACCATTACATCAGCTTGTGGTTGCTAGAACTTGTAGGTTCACCAAGAACGCGAGGTACCCAGAGCAAATATGTGAGCTGCATCTTGCAATAGTTTTCATTGTGTGCCGGGTATATAGCAATTATTTTGCTGAAATATAAAGAGTGAAAAATAGGTACCAAGGAAACCTATACATTTCCAAAATGGTAACTAAATATAGGGTTTAGAAGCAGTGCCTATTTACACGTCTCCAAAACTGAGGGTACCTAATGTGAATTAGAGGACATTTTTCCAAATTATTTCTTTTATACACATACACATACACATTATCTCACATTTGAAAGGCAGAAATGCAAAGAAAGGAAATTGTTCTACTATTCTGTGTTTTCCCCTAAGTTTCCCAATAAAAATGAAACCTCACTTGTGTGGGTAGACCTAGTACTCGCGACAGAAAATGGCCCAAAACACAACGTGGTCACATCAAATTTTTCCAGTGAAAACTGATCCTTTTTTAGGTCTCGGCCTGATCAGCGCATGTGGTGATCTGGCCGAGACATTTAGTAGCTGCTTTAAAAAGTGCTACTTTGGGGGCGTGTCTAAGATGGCGACGGAGTAGGACGTGCTTTCTGTCCCTCTGCCGCCGAGAGCTTAGCCTTGTCCAGCGCCTACCCTGGACCCTGCCGACTGACCCTGAACTAGCTTGTTACCTCCGGATACACTTGGGGAGGTCTGGTGTCTTCCGCGGACCCGGTGGTGGAGAGGTGGACCCTCGGCAAGTTTGAGGCCTGCGGCGTGGCTGGGCAGCTGGAGGCACAGCTGGGGCGGCAACATCCTGCCACGCTGCAGTAACAGAGCCCGCTGTCTGTGGAGCCGAGTGCGACCCCTAGATAGCGTGACCCGGCGACCCCCGCGGGAAGAGAGTGCCCTGCTGGGCCCGCCGAGGTGCAGGGAGCGAGAGCGGAGACTTGGAGTGGCAGGCGGATGGATCACTGGGCCGCAGTGGAGGCCGGGGATTGAGGGCCTAGGTCCGGACCGCGACCTACACAGATCAGCCTCCCGGAGAGCTGCTGGCCGGGACCGCGGCACAAACCCCGAGGAGTGCCTATCTCTGCCCCCGCTACGGAGAGTGCAGGGACTTCATTGAGACTTTCCCCCGGACCTGGAGCGGGGGGCCACCGGAGGCCTGAGGCGGTGGGCTGGGCAGAGGCCCCGCTCGGGACAGGGTGCAGAATCGCGTCGGACGGACCGGAGGCCGGGACCGGAGATGCAGTGCTGGACCAAGGGACCCTTGGTGTGACCAGGCCTGGGGTGAGCAGTTGCTAAGGGGTACTGCCTGCTCAGGAGTGTTGGAAGCCGGTTGGAGGCTCGCCCCTAGCACTGTGATCCGCACTAGGGACCCGCAGGGGTGAGACATGGTCCCCCGCATTGTGCGCCTGCCTGTGAGGCCCCCGCTGGGGTGAGTGCTGGTCTGCCTCCCTGATCGATGCTGGCCCCCCGGTGGGCTCCCCCCGCGCTGGTCTATATCTGGGCTGGAAGGCCTATGGTGATGTGGGTTGCCCCTCTAGCACTGCTGGACTGGCCAGAAGAAGCGGCCTGGAGGCTAAGCGGCTGTGTGCCTGAACACAGTGGGGGGGTCCGTCGCTCCCTGCCTTCCATCGCAACTGCAAGCATTGTCTGGGCTGCTGGATTGGGGCCTAGGGAGTCTTGGGCCACGAACTCTGGTGAGACGTATGACGGAGTGCAGGAATTGACCTGTCCTGGGGTCTGCAGGTGTGACGCCCTACCCCTGTGAACACTATTCATCTCCTGGCTGCTGGAGACGTGAAGGGCACCTTCAGAGCAGACGGCCTAGTTTGGTCCCGAGCTGAGTGGCCGGAGTGCGGTGTTGTCTGGTGGCCTGCTGAGGGGGGTCGGAGCCCTGGAAAGTGGCCACACGCGCTTGGGACCACCCGTGGCGGCCGACATCATACTTGAGGAGCACCGGACTGCGTTTTGGTGGAAACCTGGGGATTGTGCCCAGTAGCGGGACCTGCGGGCGATATCCACACCCGGGCTGGGATGGTGCAGCCTAGTGGAGGGGCCTGGGTGCTTGCAGAGGCCAGGAGTGGCGCAGTGGTGGGCGCTACAAGAGGCGGGTGCTTGAGTGAACCCTCCCGTCCCTGGCTAGGTGGCGGACGTGCGCACCTGAGGAGGAAGAGCTGCAGTACTGTGCAGATTGGGGCCACTAGACCGGGGCTCTAGACTTGCGGCTGTGACTGGGGCGGAGTAGAGGGGAGCCTGCCCGGAACGGGGGCAACGGTCCCGGAGTGGTGAGAACTGTCTACCTCCTTGAACGGAGTACGTTCCGCCAATACAGATACGATGTCTGACAGGGCCTGCAAGGAAAAGCCGGGCAAGGAGGGCCCTCCAAAAGGAGCACAGCCGAAGACGCCCCCGGGTACCAGCACTTCCCCCCGGCAAAAGGACGATGAGGCGCCTGCCACCAAGGCCTTTATGCTGGAGCTCTTCTCTGCTTTCAAGGAAGACATCTCGGAGCTCCGCTCCCAATTTGCTTCGGATCTAAGAGAGGTGAGGAGGGAGGTGGATGGTATCGGCGAGCGGGTGGCGACGTTGGAAGAGCACGATCTGGGTCTGGCAGGCGACGTGCACCAGCTCCAACAGGATGTGCTTAGACTGACAGAGCAGAATCTAGATCTCCAGGCTCATGCGGAGGACCTGGAGAACCGGTCTCGCCAGAACAACATTCGCATTCGCGCGGTGCCCTGGGACGGAGAGGCGGGAGACCTGCGTGGCTATGTGGAAGCTCTCTTTCTGCAGATCCTGGGTGAAGACGACCTTCACGGGGTCAGGATGGACAGGGTCCATAGAGTGGGACTACCGAGAGGTACGGGGGCTCCACCTCCTGACATCCTGGTCTGCGTACATGATTTTCAACTTAAAGAGCGTATCCTTCGGAAGGCGAGGGGTATCAACGACTTGCCCTTTAGAGATCATCATCCCCAACTTTTCCAGGATCTGGCGGCGTCAACGCTACAGAAGAGGCATGACTTTAAGCCGGTGACATCCTTCCTGCGGGACCATAATGTGGCGTACTCCTGGGGCCATCCCTTTCGCCTCATCTTCAGGTGGCAGAACAGACTGGTCTAACTTCGATCCCTGCAGGCTGCCAAAGATCTCCTTGGCCTGGACGACGCTGCCCCTTCTCCGAGGAGTGGGCGCGAAGACGGCGCTCTTCCTCCTGGCAGAGAGTGGGGCGCCCCGCGGAGAAAGAAATGGTGCAGTGGCCTCCGTGGTGAGTGTGACGAAGGCGCAGTCGTGGGACAGCTCGTCGGCTGCGTGATCGTGGAGGGAAGGCTGATATGCGTCGGAGGGACACCCCCCTCTACTCAGGTACCGTGGGTAACTATGTACTTTTGGGGAAGCCGCCCCGGTCCAGAGAGCGAGTGGGGCACTGACTGTTACCTCGGCCACCGGTCTCTGAGGGAATCAACGACAGCCCTCACGGTTGAACTATGTGTTCTATTGTTTTTCTTTCTTTTTTCCCCCTTGGGGCCTTTTCAGTTTAGGGCTAGGGAGGCACTTCTGTTGAGGTTCTCGGGTCCTGGGGTTGGGGGAGGGGTTGGCTGGGGTGTTGGGGGGGAAGGGTGGGTGGTGGTGGTGGGGGTGTGAGTGGTTGTGTGGTACTGGCCTTGCGATCTGCACTGAGAGTGTTGACTACCCTCCGGAAGGGATGGCTTGCTATTCCAGGGCCTTATGGTGGTGCTGTAGCTATGAGGACGAGTAGGGTATGGAGCTCCATGGCGGGGTGGCGGGGATCCCGGGGGGTGAGTGGGCCGGTGGCGAGTGTTGCGGGAGGGGTGAGTGTGTTTTGATCCGGGGGTGCTGGCTGGAGGGGTCTGTGTCAGGCGTGTGGAGGTGGAGAGCTGAGCTGAGTGGGGGAACATGTCTGTAATGCCGGTCACTTTGGGCACATGGAACGTGAAGGGGCTGAACTCCCCCAGAAAATGCCAAAAGGTATGGAAATACATTCTGGACCATAGCTTGGATTTGGTGGGTCTCCAGGAGACGCACCTAGCTCGGAAAGACGAAACCCGCCTTAAGCACCGGCGGTACCCGCTTATTTATAGGTCCTCTGCCCCTACTAAGCACAGGGGGGTAGCCCTTCTGTTCCATTCAGCATTGCGCTTTTTCAACCGCTGGGGGTTTGGAGCGATAGAGAGGGTAGATAGATCATGGTCAAGGGTATGCTCCACGGCAAAATATGTACATTTTTAGTACTGTATGCCTCCAATGTGGGACAGAATGGGTTCCTCCAAGACCTACTGCGTATTGTTGAGGACTTTGTTGAGGGGGCCCTCTTTGTATTGGGTGACTTTAATCTGATCTGGAATCGGGATTGCTCTCACCTTCAGAGGGCCGATGCTGGGGTCTTCTCGGCTGAGACGCGCCGATGCTTCGAAGACCTGGGATTTATCGACGGGTGGCGCTCCCTTCATCCCCTTGCACGGGATTTCCCTTACTTCTCCCACGTTCATCACTCTTACTCTCATCTGGACCATGTTTTCCTGAGCCAGTCTCTCCAGGGATCCCTGAGAGATGCTACAATCTTCCCCCTTTCTTTCTCTGATCATAGTCTATTGGCCCTCTGTCTTCACTGGGCCCCGGACGGTGCTGGACCCCACAAGTGGTATTTTCCAGCCTCCCTGGTCAGGGATGATACCTCCTGTAAGGCGTTGCGGGCGGCGATTCGCGACTTTTTTGACCTCAACCCTGTCCAGGACACCCCGATTTCTGTTACCTGGGATGCCTTTAAGGCGTCGCTCCAAGGTAGTTGTTTGGCCCTCAACGCGGCCCGCAATAAATTGAGGCAGAAGAAGCGGGAAGGGTTGGAGGAGGAGCTGACCAGGTTGGAGCAGACCCACAAGCAGAATCCCACCAGGCAGACGCTCCGCTCGTTGACATCGGTCCGGGGTAAACTCAGGGCCCACTATAGTAACCGGGCGGAGTTCACCCTCCTAAAGTTGCGTTGTCTCTCTTATTCACAGGGGAATAAGATAGGGAAGCACCTTGCGCGTCAGCTGACAGACAAGAGAGAGAAGGATTATATAGGCGGTATTCAAGACCCCGGAGATGAGCTGACGTACCGTGCCGAGGCCAAGGCGGACCCCTTTGGGGCGTTCTATGCGGCGTTATACTCAGGGAACGCCCTGGACCCCGGGGCTCAGCGTGATTATTTATCATCTCTACTGGTCGGAACGAGCTGCTCGCCGCCCCCTTCACTAGGGAGGAGGTTATGACTGCTATTAAGGCTCTAAAGCTCAATTAGGCACCCGGTGCGAACGGCTACACAGCCCTTTTCTATCAGACCTTTGCAGCAGAGGTGAGTGACTACCTGGTGCTCCTCTTTAACGCCATGGCGGAAGCAGGTACGACCTCGGGTTCCATGGCGGAGGCTGTTATATCGGTCATCCCCAAGCCGGGGAAGGATCCCACCAAGTGCTCCTCATATAGGCCTATAGCCTTGCTGAACATTGACGCTAAGTTGTATTCGTCCATATTAGCGTCCAGGCTACAGGACCTCATGCCGGCTCTCATCCACCCCGATCAATCGGGATTCATTAAGGGGCGCCAGACCCATGATAACACCAGACGGGTAGTCCACCTTAAAGAGAAAGCTAACCGCTTCCGTATCCCTGCGGTCCTGGTGGGTCTTGATGCGGAGAAGGCCTTTGACCGGGTGGATTGGGGATTTTTGTTCCAGACTCTGACGGCTTTTGGCTTTTCACCCAAATTTCTGTCCATGCCGGGGGCGAATTACAACTGCCGCATTCCAGATCCTCGGTCAATGGTCATCTGTCGGCCTTTTTTCCTCACTCGCGCGTCACGAGGCAGGGGTGCCCACTTTCTCCCTTGCTCTTTGCCTTGAGCATCGAGCCGCTGGCGCTGGCGGTGCGGGAACACCCGGACATTCGGTGACTGCCCTTCACTGGCGAGCAGCATAAGATCACCCTGTTCGCGGATGACATCCTGCTTTCCCTTTCCAACCCCGCGCACTCCCTCCCCCACGTACAGACGGAGGTGGCACGCTTTGAGACGGTAGCTGGCTTTAAAGTCAACTATGACAAGTCCTTTATTCTTAACCTCACGCTCTCCCTAGCGGAGGTGGACCGAATCCGCCCGCTGTCACCCCTGCCGTGGACCCTCTCCTCTCTGCTGTACCTGGGGCTCCACCTTACTCCTACAGTGGGGAAACTGTACGCTGCTAATTTCCCCCTCTGTTGGCGCGTGTCCAGACAGATCTGCGCTGCTGGCTGCCACTATACATCTCGTGGCTGGGAAGGATACACACGATTACAATGACACTCCTTCCCAAGCTTTTGTATTTATTTCAGGCGCTCCCCATCGTGGTGGATACTGACTTTTTTCGACGCGTTAAGACTCTTATGCTCCGCTTTATATGGCAGGGGGGATGGGCCCCCTTTTCCTTTACCTCTCTCAGGCGCCCTCGTGGGGAGGGGGGGTTGGACTTCCCGACATGCTCCTCTACTACAAAGCAGCGCAGCTTCGGGTGTTGGTGGAGTGGACTCAACCTATGTCAGAAAAACACTGGCTGCATATGGATAGGAGTGTGGCGGGGAGAACGATCTGGGATCTTTTATGGAAACCCAGGGGAGATAGGCCAAGGAATGCGTACATTAGCACCCCCACTGGCAGCACCCTGAAGGTCTGGGATTCGGTCTCCAGGGACGAGAGATGGACGAGGTTCCCCTCCCCTTTACACCCATTCACTTCAATCCGGCCTGCGTTGTGCGAGGGGCCCTTTGATGCCTGGAGGATGGGGGGCTGCCTCGCTCTTACCCACCTGTTCCATGGGGTTGCCCCACTCACGTTTGACAACTGCAAAAGGGACTATGAGGTCCTCCAAACGGAGCAGTACTATCATGCTCAGTTGCTTCACTGGGCGCTTTCCCCTGCGGTTCGGGACGCAGCCACTCGAGCTCTTACCCCCTTTGAGGCCTTCCTTTCCCGGACTACTGCCATGCGAGGTGTCATCTCCTTTCTTTACCGCCACCTCTTTTCCACAGCGGTTTTCCCCAGACCGCGGTACATGGGCCTTTGGGAGGAGATGTTAGACCGCGATATGTCAGATGTGGAATGGTCGCACCTGTGGAGCGACTTAGCGAAACACAACCATTCGATTGAACTTCGGGAGGCACATCTCAAGACGATGATGGACTGGTATCTCTGTCCCGCTAAGCTGCATCGCATATACCCCGGCTCTTCCGACAGTTGTTGGCACGGCCACGGCCTACTGGGATACTTCCACCACATCTGGTGGGACTGCCCCACTATCCGCCCCTATTGGGAGGAGATCCTCTCCCACATTAAGGATATCTTGGGGTACCCCGTGGCAGATTTAATGGCACATGTGCTATTGGGCCTCTGAGATCCACTGCTTGAACACCAGACCTGAGCTGACAAGAAAATCCTCTGGCTGTGTATTGGGGCAGCCAAGGTCACCCTGGCGGCGGCTTGGAAGAAGAGGGAGGCCCCGGTGATCTCTTTATGGCATGCTAGACTGTGGAGATTGTTGAGTATAGAACGTATGGCCGAGGTCTTTCTGGGAGATTTCAAAAACTTCACCTTTCGTTGGGGGCCTCTGGTCCGCTTCCTCTCCAGGGGATTACCATCAGCAGTTTACCCGCCTAAGTTGCGGCCCCTCCATCCCTTTCAGGTTTGAGTGTTGTGTGCATGGCTGAGGTGGAGTTCTTTGTTCTAGTTCCTTGTGGCACCCTTAACTCAGCTGCGAGACACCCAGCTGTTTGTCCGGGGGGGCTTCCCCCGGGTGTTGTTTTCCACGATTTCCTATGATGCGGTAGACCCACGCTCCTATTTGGCTTGTGACATACCTGGCTTGAACTGCATTTCATGTGACTCTCTTGCCCAGAG
This sequence comes from Lissotriton vulgaris, assembly GCF_964263255.1. NCBI lineage: Eukaryota > Metazoa > Chordata > Amphibia > Caudata > Salamandridae > Lissotriton > Lissotriton vulgaris. The sequence continues at coordinate 115,384,115 of NC_141697.1, read as the reverse complement.
CCCTGGTGGGTCCGGTTGTTTGGACTGCCCGTACCTTTGGGGTTCTCCATCCTAATTTGCTTAGGCCCCTGTGTGGGACGATGTGCGGGATTGTCGCATGTTTTCTCTGTTTTTTTCTTAATAAAATACACCTTTGACAAAAAAAAGTGCTACTTTCCCGGCGACCAGCTTACTATCACATGCACAAGATCGCGTGAGTATGAGCGTAATAGCAAGCTGGTGGCCGGCAAGGTAGCACTTGCGGGGATGCGCATGCACACCACTTGCGTTTTTTTAAATATATTTCATTTCGCGGCCGTGCGGCTTTACTTTTATGGCAGCGCGGCCAATGCTTGTTTTATTTCCCTTGTGTATTGCTCCTCTCTTCATGCTCTCCCGTCTCATGAACATCCTCCTGCCCCATAGGTACATCTGGAAGGCCTTCTGCGCGATCTCAATGTACACTCTCTTATTATCATGTCCTCCTGCACATTTGAACTGTGCATGCTCACTCCTTGTGTCCTCATGCATTTTCTCCATCCATTTTGTTTTACGTGCATGCTTCCTTCCTTGCACATATTTCGCTGTTATCATCCTATATTCCCACGTGTATTCTCTTGTGCTCCCTCCTAGCATCTCCATCTGCACCCCTTGTTCTTTCCTCACTGTTTTGTCATTCTAAATTTCACCGCATCAAGTTATTGACCTCCTCATGTGTGTACTACTCAGTCCCTGCCAGCAACTAGCCCCTTTCCAACCAGTGTTTACCTCTCCTGTCACAAGCCTAATCACTGCAGCTCGCAACCTGTTATGACTGTTTTGTAGTGTCCTTTGAACTCTTCAGTTTCTTGCGCTTGTCCACCCATTCCCACGTACCACTCTAAACTCCGTGCTCTCTCTCCCAGAATGGCCTTACTAAATGTACGTATTTGTGGTACATCACTGGGCCTTGAGCTGGGCTGCCCAAATATTCATCGCTTCTGCCCCAGTTGTTGCTGCCATTCCTCCCTTTTCCATACTTATAACATAGCAAGACCAGTCGCCCCGCATAGCCTTTGCATGCGGGTTTTTTGTTGGTGAGCAGGGAGCAATCCTTTATTTTGTGTGTTGCGAAGTTGCTTCACCTCTCCGGACTTGCCTGGCATTTTCAGCCACTCCTCCCATGCATTGCCTGGCTTGCCTTACCCCCGGGCTCTGCTTCTCCATCAGTGTTTTCCTTGTTTATGTTTAGGTGCCATTTCCTCTCCGGTTCGTTTTGCTGGACCATGCTTGAACCACCCCAAGCAAAATACTCTGATTCTTACCCATGCACTTGTTAATCCATTAGCTATAACATCTGGGTTTCTCCTTCTCTGTAAACTTTTGTTGGGCTCAACGTTTCCAAATTTTTAATTCTACATTTTAACTTTCTGAGAAGGCGAATCATTATATATATTTGTTCTTTTCTCCCTTCTTTCATTGCTGATGTATTCCTGATCCCTATCCAGTTCTTGTATCCTGATTGGTTGTAACACTCAATCAAAGTAAATTAGCAATCCCCATTGCTTCCTCATTGCATTGACTGGTGCCATTACCCCCTGTTAGGACTTGCATCTTCCCTGCTTCCTACTTGCATCGTTTATCCTGATTTATTTGTTTTTGCCTTTTAAGGCACACTGGGTCCAAAGCCATCCCTCATCTCGTCAGTCTGTCATATTTTTTCTTTCTTAAACATTTGCCTGATTTTTGTCTTCCTTTCGAGCTGTATTAGTTTGCTAGCTTCTTTATCTTGTGGCTGTTCCTCCAGTTAGTTCCATTCTTCCTATTTTGGGTATAATTTATTATTCACCTTTTCTGAAAACAAAAACGACTCCCATTTGGCCTGCTCCAAAATCCTCTCTGAGTGGCTGTACATGCCTGCATGTATTTCTTGTTCTACCCTCATTTGTGTTGGCCTCTTGCCCACCCAGTCTAGTTGCACATGTAAATGTTTGGCTTGACTTTTACCTTCTGTTTTAGCCACCTTGTTTGCTCAATGCCTACTAACTTTCTTTTGCTGTTTGTTTTTGTATTTCTTCATTTTCATTTGGGTTGCAACTCAATTTTCTGTGTCAAGCATTGGCATGGCCAATAGGTCTCGCATTTGGGACCTCATCAGTAATAAATATTATGCAGCAAAATATCCTTGGTGCATGAATATCAACTGTTGCGCGGCTAAACACTTATAAGGTCCCAAAGGCAAAACCTATTGGCTATGCCAATGCTTGTTTTAAATGTGCCTTGTTAGTATAGTAACACTCCGGTGCGTAGGTGCGGGATCCCAGGCTCGTCAGCCCAATTTGATGTGCATCGCGAACACTTTACTACATTGACCAGAGTCCTTAGGGGCGACACCGCCGGTGTGTGAGTAGTGTGCGACCCCACCCCCATTTGTAACTTTAAAGCTCCCTTGAGCAGCGGGCCGACGAGCCTGGGATCCCGCACCTACGTGCCGGATTGGTACTATACCTGGCAGATATTGGCAGCCATCGGCAACCCCAGAACACTGCCTATCCCTGCTGACGAGGGGTGAAACCCCGAAACACGTGTCCAGGGATGGCAAAGACAGAGAACATAGCAGAAGATCGAAAGATGATGCATCGCGAACACTTTACTACATTGACCAGAGTCCTTAGGGGCGACACCGGCGGTGTGTGAGTAGTGTGCGACCCCACCCCCATTTGTAACTTTAAAGCTCCCTTGAGCAGCGGGCTGATGAGCCTGGGATCCCACACCTACGCGCCGGAGTGGGACTATACCTGGCAGATATTGGCAGCCATCGGCAACCCCAAAACACTGCCTATCCCTGCTGGCGAGGGGTGAAACCCCGAAACACATGTCCAGGGATGCCGAAGACAGCGAAGATAGCAGAAGATCGAAGGATGATGCATCGGGAACACTTTACTACATTGACCAGAGTCTTTAGGGCCGACACTGCCGGTGTGTGAGTAGTGTGCAACCCCACCCCCAATTGAAACTTTAAAGCTCCCTTGAGCAGCAGGCTGACGAGCCTGGGATCCCGCACCTATGCACCGGAGTGGTACTATACCTGGCAGATATTGGCAGCCATCGGCAACCCCAGAACACTGCCTATCCCTGCTGATGAGGGGTGAAATCCCGCAACACGTGTCCAGGGATGCCGAAGACAGCGAAGATAGCAGAAGATCGAAAGATGATGCATCGCAAACACTTTACTACATTGACCAGAGTCCTTAGGGGCGACACCGCCGGTGTGTGAGTAGTGTGCGACCCCACCCCCATTTGTAACCTAAGGAAACCTAGCAAACCTACACATTTTTCAAAACTAGATATTCAGTGAAATCCAGGATGGGGTGACTTGTGTGGCTTTCACCAGGTTCTGTTACCCAGAATCCCTTGTAAACCTCAAACTTTGTCAAAAAAACATTACTTATATTTCTGTGATTGAAAGTGCTAAAATCTGAGTGGGTTCACAAACTTCCAGCCACCCAGCATTCCCCAAAGTCTCCTGATAACAAAGATACCTCACTTGTGTGAGTAGGCCTAGTACCCACAACAGGAAATGGCCCAAAACGCAACTTGGACACACCACATTTTTCTGTGAAACTGACACTTTTTTTGCAATGTGCCTAGTTGTGGATATTTTTCGACCCTAGTTCAGCAGGCATCTAGGGAAACCTAGAAAACCTGTATATTTTTTTAAAACTAGACACCCAGGGGAATCCAGGATGGGGTGACTTGTGTGGTTCTCACCAGGTTATGTTACCCGGATTCCCTTGCAAATTCTAAACTTGGAAAACAAAGCACATTTTCCTCACTTTCTTTGATGGAAAGTTCTGGAATATGCAGGAAGCCACAAAATCCCACCCACCCAGCATTTCCACGAGCCTCCGTAGCTCAATTGTGTGGGTAAACCAAGTACCTTTGACAGGCAAGAACCCAAAACGTATAGCGGAGATATCAAAATTATTAATTACAAAAAGACCTTGTTTTGGGAGGGAGTCACCTGCGTTTTTGATCCCCGGCTCAGCAGTCATCTAGGGAAACATACCAATCCCAGATATTTTTGAAAACTAGACATCTGGGGGAGAGCAGGGAGGTGTGTCTTGCGTGGACCCCCAACATTTTCCTACCCAGCAAACCTCAAATTTAGCTGAAAGAAATCCAATTCTTCTCACATTTATGTGTGAAAATGTTGTGGGATCAATGGGCTGACACAAATTTCCTACCACCTAGCATCCCCCTAGGGCTCCCGATAAAAATGGTACCTCGCTTGTGTGGGTGTACCAAGTACCTGCAACAGGAAGGGGCCTAAAACGTATTGTGGAGACATCAAAATTATCCATCACAAAATGACTTGGTTTTGCAAGGAGGGCACCTGTGTTTTTGGTCCTGGGCTCAGCGACCATCCAGGAAAACCCACACATTTCTGAAAAATAGACACCCGGGGGAGTGCAGGGAGATGTGGCTTGAGTGGATCCCCTAACCATTTTCCTACCCAGAAACTCCTGGAGACCTTAAGCTAAAGTAAATCACATTTTCCCTACATTTCTGTGGGGATCACCGCACCGGTAAAAATGTCCTACCACCCAACGTTCCCCTTATTCTCCGGATAGAAATAATACCTTACTTGTGTGGATGTCCAATGCAGAATCGCCTAAAAACACATTTTAAAAAGAATATAGTGCTTATAGTTCGCTGTGCTATCCCCTATGTTTTTGGCCCTTCCTGGTCACAGGGCCCTGGCCCACCCACACAAGTGAGGTATCATTTTACTCGGGTGACTGAGGGAAATTGTGAGTGAGAGGACATTTGCACCTGCGTCATAATCCCAGATAGATATGTGAGGAAAATGACACACAAGCCATAACTCCTCAGGGTGTATAGTTTTCAGAAATGTCTGGGCTATGGTAGGTTTCACTAGATGGCCGTTGAGCCCGGGATCGAAAACAAAGGTCCCCCCCCTCTTGCAAAATCACGTAATTTTGTGATAGATAATTTGTATCAGGAGACTCGGGGGAATGCTGGGTGGTACGACATTTGTATCATCCCACACAAATTTCCCACACAGAAATGTGAGAAAAATATGATTTTATAAGCTAAATTTGAGGTTTGCAAGGGATTCTGGGTAGGAAAACATTGGGGATCGAGCAAGTCACACCTCCCTGGACTCATCAGGGAGTCTAGTTTTCAGAAACGTCTGGGTTTGGTAGATTTCTCAGAATGCCAACAGAGCCCAGGACCAAAAATGCAGGTGTCTTCTTCGCAAAACCAATTTTTTTCTGAACTATAATTTTAAAGTCTGTGTAGTATGTTTTGGGTCATTTCCTGTTACGGCATTAGGCCTATCCACACAAGTAAAGTACAATTTGTATCTGAAAATGTGTTTTTTATTGGCACAGTCTGAGGTTTGCAGGGGATTCTGGGTAACCGAACCTGGAGAGAAGCGCAAAGGTCGCCCCATGCTGGATTCCCCTGGGAGTCTAGTTTTAAAAAATGTACAGGTTTTCTAGGTTTCCATGGGTGCCGGCTGCGTTATGGCCCAAAATCCACAGCTAAGCACATTGCAAAATAAATGTCAGTTTCTAGTGGGCTTTCTGCTGCCCTGGCGGCGGGTGGATCGGGGCTATTGCCCCAATACGCCCCCTCAGGGGGGCAGAAAGAATGTGGCCATTTTTTGGCAGGGGGAAGTCAGGGCATTGGCATGCCCATCCTGGGCAGCCCCAACCCCTTTATTAAAAAAAACAGCATAATCCTTGGCGCTTGGTGGGCTGCCTGCCCCCCCGGGAGGTGGCAGATCAGGGCCTATTGCGTCCTTCGGCCAGCCAGGGGAGGCAGAGAGACTGTGGCTAATTGTTTTGGGGGTTGGGGCATTGGCATGCTAATTCTGGGCAGGTCCCAACCCTGAACTTTGAAAAAACAAATACCTGGTGCCTAGTGGGCTTTCTGCCCCCCCCCCCCCCCCCAAGGGGGGCCGATAAGGGGCTATTGCCCAGCTGCCTCCGGGGGGAAGAAAGACTGTGGCCATTTTTTTGTAAGGTGGGGACATTGACATATCCATACTTGGCAGGCCCCACCCCTGTAAAAAAAAGAAACCCTGGTGCCTAGTGGGCTTTCTGGCCCGGGGGGGCAGATCAGGGGCTATTGTACCCATCTGCCTCTTGGGGCAGAAAAACTGTGTCATTTTTCTTGGGGCAGAAAGACTGTGGCATTTTTTGAGGGGGTGGGGGCATTAGCATTCCCATTCTGGGCAGTCCTCACCCCTGAACTCTGGGGGGGATCCCTAGTGACTAGTGGGCTTTCCTTCCTCCCTGGGTGGTCTGATTTCGGTCGAAAAAAATTGATTCCTAAGATTTCGATAAGGTATTTGGAAGGTGCAGCTACAATATAACCCTTCCAGATACATAATCAGAGTTAGCGTAGCTGTCAGAAACTGGGTTGCTTATTTGCAAGGGGGTATACTTATCAACTTAATTAACACAAACTTGAATACTTATCAATGTAATAAACACAATCCTGTTAGTTCCAGGGAATAAAAATCTCTGTATACCCCTAGTTGCCTCTTTCAAACAAATGAGAGGGGCTCTCTATTGACCAAGAGGGAATAGAGCACCAGGTTACTAAATGTAAAAACTGAATTTTTCCCGTATGGTTTTATATTTATCAAGAAACAAACTCAACATTTAAGTATTCAACCAATCAGTATTGGAAACCACCACAAGCATTAGTGAAACATTTGCAAAGGAAAAAATATAACACAAACAATTATATGAACAGCTGACTGTTTATTACAAGGTTAAAAAAGGAGTTAAAAAACATTCCACTGAATGTACAATAAATATACATATAAAAAACAATATAGACTATAATAAGAAGTTCATAAAATTATATTGGAGAAGAACAAATAAAGACAATCAAATCTGTCTTATGGCTGTTAATCAAGATTCCTATGGTACAACATTGAGTTGGGTTCAGTTCCCAATCCCCTCACTAATGTTGACCCCTCCAGATTTAACTGATATCAGAGAGTTGACGCGTTTCGGTGGTGTTGAAGGTCTACAACCACCTTCCTCAGGACAATAAAATGTAACTTCTCCTTATTGACAGCATCACCTGTGCAATCGCACAACGGTGAGAATCCTTTTTCTAATTTTTCACACGTTCTGCCCTTCCGAGGTGGTTGTTACACTCTTTAAGTGCTCGTGCATGCAGAGCTAGTTTTCTCCTTGATCTAGTTCGGTATATTAAAATCAGGACTCAGCCTGAAACTGTGATATCTCTCTGCTTCTGTAAGTATCGCCTCATTACTCTTTTTTTGTAGGTCTCAGTTTTTTGCACACCCCTTATTCTGCAAAGGTAACTGATATGATCACTCGTTGGTGTCTCAATATTATATATTCACCCCGGGTATTTGAATGCTCCTGGCTCTTGAATCCGACGGCACGTTTCCCCACAGGGATTTCTTCTGTAACTTGTTTGTTTCACAGCGGATCCGCAGTAGTTGCTACAAAATCAGCAGCAAACAGTCAAGCTTAGTTGAAAAATTACTAAACAATATTAATGTTAGGAACCCAACACATTCAAATTCCCAAACCAACTAACAAACATCAAGATCGGTAGAATTGACAAAATCTCACAAAACGGCTAAAACACAAACAAAGGGATCTGGAAATATGGACTTTGACAATTTTAAAGCAAAAATGACAAAATACTACCCAACGGAGTAATGGAGGTGTAAAACTCTCTGCCAGTCTTTGTACATTACTCAAAAATTGCCACCAGATGCTGTTCTCCATAAGGCAAAAGTGACCAGCAAACTGTTTGTGTCACAGAGGACAGGAGCTTAGGGAACAGAGAGACTATTTTTCCACAGTGGTACACTCCAATACATTTACTTGGCACTCTTCCCTGCTCCAAGAGTGAGACAGATATGTTTTCCATCGCTTCTTGCTACAGTCATGAATCACAATTTTTGTTAATGCTGGGACTCCTGGTCTGTCCAACAGCCCCCAGATCATGAGAGCAGACTTTTAGGCACCATGTCTCTTTCCAGCCAGGGATTTCACAAGGTCCAGTACAGTCAACTCACAAATGGCCAGGTGGATGTTCTTCACAGGATGGGGCCCTGCTATGCCTTCTGTATCCCTGTAACAGAGAACAGGAGTTCTGTCCAATAAATCTTGTACAACAGTTCAAGAACCTGGGTGTCAGGGGAGATTAGGATTCCTTCAGGCTTCTTTCCCCTGCAGCCAGGTAATTTTATTTATTATTCAGTATCTTGTCCACATTCTGACAGTTGGCGAATTTCCTATGACCAGTCTTGGCAGAATTCCCACAGAAACTGTCAGGATATGGCACAGGATTTGCTTACCACTACGTGCCAGTCCTGCATGATATCCTATTCCATTTTTAAGCATCTGAACATATGTGTTACCAGGCAAAGGCAAGGGTAGAGCATTGTGCAGACTGTGGCACCACCTGGCACATTATGTTAAATACCTAAATTAAGAATGACTACTTGTCCAATGAAGCTACTGGACTCTCGCAAGGCTTGTTGATGGTGGTGGCAAGCTTGAATGCCTAGAATATGCATTCTTCTTGAATCAAAAAAATTATTTCCCGGAAATCTTGATGTATAGTTGCTTCAGCCAACACTTGTTGAACATTGAAATACCTGTGAACCTGTTCTTCTACAAAGCTGATGGAAGTCATACTTGGACTGATGGAAGTAAATTAACTTCACACCTGTCAATAACTAGAATTGCACTTGTGATCCGATACTATTTTGAACTCCATTGTGCAGCTTTTGATTTTCATTGAGTCTTTCTTCAGATTACAAACTCTATTTTGCACCTTCTGTCTTTACACCTTCTAGTTTTACGAACCCTGGGCCTCATTTACAAACCCATTGCCCCGCTGGTGCTTCATTAGTCAGCAGTGTTAGAAAAAATAAAATTATAATAACCCAATGTTTTTATTTATTTTATTTTTTCTTATTGTGGGACATGGCAGCTTTGGGAAGCAGGATGAGGTGGGGCTGCTCTGCTGAAGGATGTTTTCACTCCCTACATGTGCATGAATGTTTTGCCGACTGTCTCAGGCCAGCCAAAGATACATGCGCACATACCATGCTCCCCACTCAGGCTGAATTACAGCCTGGGTGTAGAATATGACTAGGCACCACTCCCCATCTAAGCACCAACTACATCATTCAGGCCAGGTTTTCCCTGGTCTTAATTTTGGCGGTGCCAAATATTTACGACACCCGTGTAAATATGCGGCAGCATCAAATCAAATGGTGTTGCGCTGGAACGCCCACCACAACACCCATTTCACTCCCCTTTCACGCTTAGTATAGCGTGAAAGGGTGCCTTATCTACAAGTCAGCGTTAAGCCACTATAAGTGGCTTAACCCGGCCTTGTAAATAAGGCAAAGCCGCTATTGCCCCCAGAACGTCGTGAAAAGTGACATTGTGGTGGCAATAGAGGCTTGTAAATATGCCCATCACTGTCTCTGTTTCTTTCTCCTGCACCAGTCCCATTTCCAAGAGCCTGCTGTTAAACTGTACAGAAATATAGTTAGGTTGACTGTGAGTTGGACGACAATAAACTCCCATTGCTCAGGTTGGAACTGGATTGCAATGCTAGTTTATCATGACAGAAACAAACTCAACCCTATTTTGCAGCACTTAACCTTTCATTTAACTATAAACTTCTAGATGGTACTAATTCTTCTCTCAGGATCATTGTCTCCCCAGGTCTCCCTGGGTGAAACAGTTGGAACACTGTGGTCTCAGCCACGCTTTTTCCATAACCACGCTTGCCTTAATCATGCATATTCCTTAACCACGCATGTGGGTGGTTAAGGCAGTGCACGGTCTAGCTGCTGGCTGCTGGCTGCTGGCTGCTGCAAGTACAGAAGCAGGAAGACCCTGCCAGGAAGAGAGGCATAGGATGTGGTGAGGTAAGTGGGGCTGTGCTAGGGGCACGGTTAGTTTTTGGGGCTGTGCTGGGGGCATTTGAGGGTAGTTTTCAGGGCTGTGCTGGGAGTAGGGGTGGTTCTCGGTGCTGTGCTGGGGAAGGGGGAGTTTTCAGGGCTGTGCTGTGGACAGGAGGTAGTTTTCGGGGCTGTGCGGGGGGTAGTTTTCAGATCCTGTGGGAGACCTTGCCAGGCAGAAAGGCCGGGGACACATTGAGGAGAGTGGAGCTGTGCTGGGGTTGGTGGGGTAGTTTTCGAGATTGTGCTGTGTGTTTGGCACAGTTTTCAGGGCTGGGGTAGTTTTCAGTCTTGGGGGAGGGTCGGATAGTGTTCAGGACTGGGCCGATGGGGTAATTTTCAGGGCTGGGAGAGTCAGGGTAGTTTTCAGGGCTTAGGGGAGGGCGGAGTAGTTATTAGGGCAGTCCGTAGTGTTTAAGTTAGGAGTTAGGGCGTTAGGCCTAAGGGAAGTGGAAGGGGTTGGCATAGTTTAAAGGACAGCATGGGGGTCGGTCGGGTAGGGTATATTAAGGGCTCAGGGCAGGAGGAGGGGGAGGGGAATGGGTTGTTGGGGTCATTTTAGGACTTTGGGGAAGGGGGAGTCATTTTTAGGGCTCGGAAGGGGTTGGGTTAGTTTTTTAAATTAGAAGTTAGGGTTTTAGGCCTAAGGGCAGTGGAAGAGGTTGATTTAGTATTCAGGGACAGGGCGGGGTTGGAGGGGGTCAGGTAATGTATGTTAAGGGTTAGGGACAGTGCGGGTGGCAAGGGATCAGGTTAGTGTATGTTAAGAGGCAGGTAGGGGGTTTGTAGATTATGGTGGTGCAAGGGGGTGGGAGTTGTGGTGAACTTAGCCATGCATACCCCTTTACCATTCATGCCTTTTATCTAACACTGGGCGTAGTTTGTGTAGTCGCGCTACGCATAGCTACGCGAAGTGCACTTTGCACTACGCACGCTACACGTAGCTACGCGAACTGCATAGTGCGGTTTGGAAATGCTGTTCGCAATGATTGCACAGTGCTGGATGCTTGTCTGCACTGTGCAATCATTGCAAACGGCATCATGCACAGTGCAAGCGGTCGTTTTCTGCCGGTTGAATAGATTTGTACTTGAGCGGCAGCTTTCTCAACGTGGACTGGTAGTTTCTCATCGTGAGCGGTCATGAGCATACACGACCACTCGCAATGAGAAACCTGACATCCCCGCATTGAGAATCTCGCTGCAAGGTTTATTTTTTATGCATGCGATCGCCAACTTGATGTTGCCAATCGCGAACAAGGAAAAAATCTTGAGGGGATGTCGATTTTTCTTGCTCACGGTCGCCAACTTGATGTTGAGGACCGCGAGCGAGCAAAAAATGCCCGCTATGCGTTTTTGCACTGTGCTACGTGTGATTCCCGTAGTTGCGCAAACTACGCACACTCCGCAAGCATAGCGTAGTTTTCCGCCCAGGGTTACTTTTACCACAAAATTGCGTGGTAAAGGCATGCATGGTAAAGGAATGAATGGTTAAGATGCATTTGTGTTTCAGGTTGCATGGTAGAAGCACGCTTGGTCTCAATCATACAACCTTCCCTGGAGGCTCTGCTGGTGATTTTCTTTGTGATACCATCTCTTGCTGGTCCTCTCAGATGGCTGCTTGCATATACGTCATTGGAGACTGCACTATAATAGTCTTCCTGGCTTTAGAATTTGCTATTGTTCTCCAGCAGGCTAGCACCAGCTCACCGAATTGGGGTCACATGAGATAAGGCAGACTGCGGAATTGGTTCAAATCCAGTTGGCTTTCAGGCAACACAATGTACTTTTAAAAGTTACTTTTTTTTCTACTCATGCCAAAATCAACTTTCACCTTTGAATTATTATTTTGAGTAAAAAGAAAAAAAGTAGAAAGAAATTTCAACCAAGATTCTAGTATTTTCCCTAACTGAAGTCTAAAAAGTGACGTTTCCTCGTAGTTAGATCCATCCATCGACAATTTATCTATGCCTACACAGTGACAAACAGCTTTTGACAACACTTCATCCTGGGGGCATAACTTTCTTCAATCTGCAAAAAACCTCAACTTTATAGATGATGCACCCATGCCTGTTGGCTTGCTGGGTGCACCTATCTAGTGAAGAAACCTTTCTAATGGCTAAATGTAGGTTTCATACATTCAAACAATTGTTTCCCCACCATTTGTTATTGAAGTGTTTTTAAAGTTGCAGCCCAGTGAGGTCTCGATGTGTTTTCTAAAGAGCACTTGCCAAAACCATTAAGATTTTTCATTAGCAGGCCAGGTATTTTTTTCTGTGATGCAAAGCACTATCCTTCACCAACACCATGCTTCTTTCCCATCACTGCAGACCACACCCTTTTCAGAATAGGTCATTCTGCAGAATAAAGCTTGCATGTCTGACTTTTAAGACCACTTAGAATAGCCCCACTTTAATTTGTACTCCCTATTGGTAGCCTTGACAGTCGAAGGGGACTCCATTGCTATGCAGAAGTGAGTAGTCTTTTTGTCTGACATTGGCTGGTCAAGCTTTTACTGGTCAAATATGAGTCTTTCATCTGTGTTTCCTTGTGCCTAGGAAAAGTAAGGGGCATATTTACAAGCCCCTATCACCAACACAACATCACTGTCAGTGACATTCTGATGGCAATAGGTGCTTTGCCCTATTTACAAGGCAGCGTTAAGCCACTTAATGTGGCTTAACGCTGCATTGTAAATAAGGCACCCTTTCACGCTGTAGTTAGGGTGAAAGGAGAGGGCAATGCGTGTTGCGGTGGGTGTTCCACCGCAACACCCATTGATTTTGAGGCTGCCTCCTATTTACAAGGGCAGCGTAAATAGGAGGAAGCCAAAATTATGACCAGGCAAAACCTGGTCATAAACTGGCGAAACGAGGAGAAATGCTTTATTTCTCTTCTATTTTGCAGTTTTCATGTGTGGTGCCTTGTGAAGCACACATAGAAACAGCAAATTGCAGATTTCTTTACATGAACAATCATTTAATAAAAATGCTGTAATGCAAATTCTATGTGTGCTGCATTTCAATATTGTTTTGTGCAGGAAGGGGGACCTTCCTGCACATAAACAAATTTCCCCTCAACACAGGCACCCTTGCACTATGGTGCAAGGTTGCCGGTGTTGGCTCTAGGCAGCTAAACTTAGCGCCATTGCAGGGGAAAACGCAGGGATCCACTATATTCCAGTAAATATGGTGCAGACTGTGTTTCTAAAGTGACGAAACTTGTCGTTAGTCCTCTTGGTTTAACGGCACGCTTCGCCACTTTATTGTAAATATGCCCCTAAGTATCCAACATAGGGCCGGTCTGGTCGTAGCGGGCACCGGGCAATCTCCCAGTGTACTGCACGGGTGCGGGCCAGTTTGGGGCCCCTGGGGGCCTATTTTGTTACTGGGCCGTTTCTGCAGAGCTCAGGGGCACTTTGCCAGGGCAGGTTTTGGTTCCCAGTCTGGCCCTGATCCAACACACGGAGCTCACTTTACCACTCAGTTTGATAATATGTGTATGGGAAATCTGGGTGCCTATCCCTTCCAAGTAGTGAGGCTGTAGGGCTTCTGGTGTTGTTCTGCTGTACTTTCTATTTGGAAGCTTCCGAGAGTTTGGAGGGGGAGACTGCATTGGGGAGCCCCACCTTCACTTTTGAAAACCGAAGTGTCAATGGGTTGGTGTCCATAATTTGAGTACTGCTTATCTGAGGTAGACCTTCAAAGTTATTGCATGGGCGATCTCACAGGGAGGTTGGGAAGGAAATAGGGGAGTTTTAAGTTGGGTTTTGCGTTGCAACCCCATTTTCCCTCTTGGCTGCTCACTACTGCCATATTCATCATATATTTACTTTCTGGAGCTTTGCACAAATGATGTAAATAACCTTTTACTGGTCTATGTGGGTAGCACTAAAGTGTCAATCTAGTAGGCTAACAAACTGTAGTGGAAAAAGACTGAGAAAACTTTAGTTCACTCTGTGCCAAAAAAGATGAGCTGCTGCTGCTTTCATCCCTAGGCGATAGAGGTGAAGCTCCCAGAGAAGAGCAGAGATACAGTGTTTTACACTGCAGTCACGTTGCAGTACTGGCAGTAGGTTTAGATAAAGATATTTCCGAACCTTTAAGATTCCTAACTTTGCAACTTCGAATATAACTAGTGAAAGGTGACTTTCTGCCAGAAAAGTGCTTAAAAGTACCTCCAAAAGAGGAAAACTGCAAAGAGATTAGCATTAACCCTTTCGATGCTCATGACGAGCTCAGCTCGTCATGATGCACAGTTGAGCTGTGCTGATGACGAGCTCAGCTCGTCATGACACCAGCAAAATGGCAAATTCCAGCACAGGAGGGGAAAACACCTAGCAGCCAAGGTGTTAAGGACGTTCACCAATGTATGGTAGAAGTAGAAAGCACAGTATTGCCAGCGTTCTCTATGATGATCAATGCCATTTTCAGCTGACACAAGAGCATTATTATAGCTGTAACAAATACAAAAGGCCTTTTATCAGATTGTTGAGTTTGTTTTACATTATTCTGTAGGGTCATAAATACTTTTAGTGTAATCTTGTCTCATATTTATTAGCAGCTGACTCAATGATTGCTAGTAATGTTTGCTGTTTGGGTGCTCCCTTTCCCGCAGGAATATGGCCAGTTTTGGATCCATTGTGGGCTATATGATGCCCTTGTGTGACTTTCTTCCCTGATACTGCATCTAGAGAGGACCCAAACCCTGCAACAATGCACCAGAGCTACCTGAGAAGGAAAGGTGTTTCAGACAAAGATTTACCACATTCATCAATTGTTCTATTACAGAAGAATATTCATTTGAAACAAAGGCCGCGTCTGAATCCCGTTTGAAACATTTGCCTCTGTAAATTTAATAAATCTGCTTACTGCAGAGTTGCACAAACAGTGAAAGCAAGCACGCCATCGTTCAGCCGCTGCACGACAGCTGGACCATTAGCGGTCCCTGCCAATTGTCCTTTTGGCAGAAAAACACCCTTGCAGCTGAGTCATTGTTTGATAAACATCTAGTGCACCTGAGCTGACTAAAACTGAAAAAACATCTGACACCTTTGGCAAGCGGAAAAATTCAAGAAGTTTCCAAAGGGGGAGGAGTATGCTGCTATACTCACTACACCACACAAAAAAAAATCAGAATGAGAACACATCTTGTAAGTCAGTGGACAGCTTCACTGCGTGGACTGACGTTAAAACATTCCATGACATCATTGCACAAGAATTGAATTTGTATGAATGATTTAGATTAATAAATAGGAACTCTTTTCAGAATGGCGATTCTCAGACTAACATGCATAGAAAACAAGGATTTCATTAAAGACACATAGGCTAACATTATATATACTCTTCTATTTGCCACTTCTTTCAACAGCACCTTTTAAGAACTTCATCAAACAAGAACAATACAGAATTAGAACTCCACTATCCTTAAATGTCAGTGTAACAGAACACTCTTCCTCTTTTAAATGCAAAACTGAGAAGAAAACAAATTCCTTCCTTCAATCCAAAACTTCCCAAATTCTTACGACTGTAAATCTGAAAGAAAAACAACATATATAATAACAATTTGTCCTCCAAAGAAAGCATCATAAAAATAATTACAATAATAATAATTACAATTTCTAATTTCTTTCTTACTTAAAGTCTTTAAAAAAAAAAATTCAGAATCCTTATTATTTCTATTCCATATGGGCGAGGTGGGAGGGATAATGTTAGCCTCTGTGATTCTCTATGCATGTTAATCTGAGAATTGCTATTTCATTACAAGACCATAGGCTACCAATGTGCATGTTGAAATTCCTTAAACCCCGCCACCGACGTGTTCAATTGGTCTAAAGTATTATTTTGCAAATGTTCCCACATTTTTCCAATCAGCTGCTTTCAAAATATTTAGTAACTTAACCCCAGACCAACAAGCTTTGCTGGCCATAGCAGCTCTTCCCAAATAGATTTTTTTTATCATTCCATATTCAGCCCCACTTGTTCCATTGCCAATTTAACCCATCTAGAAATTGTTGCATTACTTACCGCCTTAAATGGTTTCACATAAGATATTAACAATTGTGTTCTCCATTCTTTCTATTTTTCAATCATCTAGACTAATATTCTCTCAAATAGTTAACCACACACAACTTTAGACTTTCACCAAACTTTGGATAAAATATTGACATAGACATTGTCTTTGTCCTTTTTCAAATTTAAAAAGATACTCTCTCTGGACGAAAGATCCTGTCATTGACTTCTAGACTTTTAACATCCGACTCTCTTCTGCAAGACATCAAACACATAATTGTTGCCATTTTAGTGGAAAGGATTTTAGTACTGAAATATTTTTTCAATGGCCATGAGAGAAATAATTTCACATCCAACAAAAAATCATACCTTGACTTTGGAGGCCTCTTCAATCTCATGATTTTTATAATACTTCTCACCAAAACATTACTACCAACTGTTTTATTCCCAACTAAAA
The DNA here is from genome assembly GCF_964263255.1 of Lissotriton vulgaris. NCBI lineage: Eukaryota > Metazoa > Chordata > Amphibia > Caudata > Salamandridae > Lissotriton > Lissotriton vulgaris. Next base: position 115,367,677 of record NC_141697.1, on the reverse strand, counting down.
CATGGCCTGCAGAAACCACAGATCAATAACAATTTAGCGTCCTGCAACTCAATCCCTTTTTAAAAAGTTTCAAAAAGAAGCTTACAACTTCTACCAGAGATGCCTATGCGGGATCTATACTCCTTTCCAAGCACTAACTAACCCAGATCCTCCATATTCTTTTGTTTCTATGTCTTGTACCCGGTGCCCATGTTTCCTCGAGCAATTCAGTAGCCGCTCTTGGAAAGCCTTCGAAGGTTCAACACTCTGCTAAACACCAAAGGATGCCCCTTTCTTTCTCTGTTCGTGGCCAGACCATCCTCTGCCATAATCAACAACGGACTCTCGCAAGCCAATTACAGCACTTCTGGAAACAACGTCCGAAACACCCAAAAAGGACGTACCTGAACTAACTGACATCCCTCCTTCTTCACCTTCAAAAGAACTCTCTGTACAATTGCAAAGGGTGGGACTGCATATCCCTTTATATCTATTCATTTCTATTGGAATGTATCTACCGGTGTCACACCTGTGTCTGGTAACCAACTTAAATATTTGCGATTTTGAAAAGTCAATTTTGTTGCTAACAGATTTACTTCCAAAGTACCCAACACATGTTCCAATCTCCTGAAATACTTCTGACCCATTTTCCAGTCATTCCTACAACATGGCTTGAATTCCAATCTACTAATTCCAATCTACCAGCAAATTCCTTACCCTTGGAAGATATTTCCCTCTTAAGCTTATCTTGTGTCAGACAGAATAGCCAAAGTTAATTCACTATTTCTAATAGGTTTTTAGACCTGCAACCTCCTAAGTGGTTTATGTAAAAATATCACTGAAACATTGTCCGTCTTCATCAAAACTGTCTGATCCTGTAATATATTCCTGAAACTCTTCTGGGCATATAAACCTGATTTTAATTCCAAACCATTTATATGATAATTCTTCACTTGACCTGACCATGCACCGCCTGTCTCCTGCTCTCCAAACAAGCACCCCAACCAATCAAACTGGCTCTGTCTCCAAAACTACGTCTGGTACACATCCATAAATTGCTCTCCATCCCCAGCCTCCAGATTGAGCATCCAACAATCCAGGTCTTCCTTCCCTTCCTGATTGAAAGCAACTTTGTCTCCATACCATAAGCCTTGCCTCAAAGCCTCTGACTTTGCAAAGCAAGATCATGCAAAGGGCCTAGGAATATAGCTAGGATCAATGATGAAAACAATCCTAATATTCTTGCCAAATCACTGTGTCAAGTTGTCTTTCTTTACAACATGTAAAACGTCCTTATTTATCATCTTTACTTTCCTATCTGGTAACAACATCAACTCCCCATTTGTGCTTATCCTGAATTTCAAACTCGAAGATGGAATCATAATGGATTTCTCCTCATTTATGATAACACCCAAACTTTCCAAAAGTTGAATCATATCCTTTAGTTGAGATACCAGCACTTTCACAGCCTGTGACATCAAAGCAATGTCGTCAAGATAAACAATGATTCGGTGACCTCTTTCTCTCAAATAAGCCACAACAGCAGGCATCCCCATCATAAAGCACCAAGGTGCTGATGAAAGACCAAATGGAAGATATTGAAACTGATATAACTGTTTCCTCCATCTGAACTGAAGGAATCTCTACTGCTTACCCCTATAGGAACTGGGAAATATGCATCCTTCAGGTCTAAATTACCAACTAGTCTCGACCCTGAAGCATATCCCTTAGCATATGGATTCCCATCATCTTCAAATGCCTCTAAACTACAGATCTATTTAAAATTCTCAGATTTATTACTGGTCTCAATCCTTTGTCCTTTTTTCCCACTAAAAATGACATGTTCACAAATCCTTTTAAGTGATCTCCTACTAAACAAAGTGCTCCTGTCTCTAACATCACATCTATTTCTAAATCTGCTATTTTCATTTGCACCGGATTTAGAATTATTTCCTTTGGTTCCTTTACCTGACTTGGAAACTCCCCGAAATCTATTTTGAAACCTTGAGTTTTACTCAAGATCAAAGGATCGTTTGTTATACATTCCCATTCTGTTACATGAGCTCCCAACTGTCCTCCTACCCTTTTTTGGGAAGAACCAGAACAAATCTCCCTACTCACCGCGGGTAGCAGAGGTTGCATATCCTCTTCCTTGGACACTTCTTGATTTCGCAAACAGTACCCATTAAGGAAGAATCTCATTGACCTCTGAAAGCCTCTTCCAGACCCTCTGCGACTGCAATTACATTGGGACCTTTGAAATCCAGGCCCTTCCAAAAACACTACCAAATACCTGTCTAATAATATTCTGTGACTTGTCTAGCGCAGTGAATGTGGCTATATGTTTCCCTAAACTTTTAACCATGCCATCACCAAAGAGTAACCCTTTTGCATTGGCGCTGGCATCCTTATTAGCCATATCTCCTAATTCTGGATTTATCTTCAACCACACCGATTTCCTACGTTCTGTCAAAGTCCAGAATTGGCATTTCCTAAAAATACCGTAGCCCTTTGCCTCCAATCTCGCAATAACTCTACATCCACATGTTCATAATTTAAATCTGCCTCTTCTGGCACATCCATAATCTTTGACAGTGGACCCAAAACACCTAATAAACAATCCTGGCATAGTTTAACCCCTTTAGTGCTAAGGCATTTTTTGTATTCTCATATAATTTCCATTGAAATCAATGGAAAGTCCATGACGAGTTACCCTTGTCATTAGCATCCAAGAGGTTAAGTGAACTTTCCAGGCCCTTACATGGATTTTCACCTCTCTTAAAAAGATAGGAAGTCATATCGAGATTGGGTGTATAGCATACCTTATACTCCTTGGACATTCTGCTTTTAGGACATTTCTCACCTCTCTCTCCAAAGGCCCTCTTAGCCATTCTTTTCTTAATTTACTTACATAATCCAAAGGCAACCAGTCTGAGCTTCTTCAATGACTTATGTTTTATGGGCCACACAGCTCTTCTCCCATTGGGCCTTTTATTAAAGCATTTACCAACGTAGATGCTTCAACCTTAATGTCATCCTCTAAATCATCATCTTGATTTACACCCAAGATGTATTCATCATACACTTCACCCATTCCCTGCATGACATTATCTTCTTAATCCTTTGTCATTTCTTCATCTGAAAGTTCTTGTGTATCGCTAAGGACAACTTTGCGCCTATGCCGCTTCCGACAACTACCTTTTTCATGGTCTTTAATCCATCTTTACCCCTCTTATTCATCTGAATGGTTTTCCCAAGCTTCTTACCCTCCTTACCATCTATCCTATTCTCCTCTTCTTCTGCCAAAGACCAGAACTCCTCTCCTGAGGTACAATCCTTCCTTTTCCTGTCAATAACCAATTCCACAACCTGTCTCATAGAGGCCTTTACTTCACATTGTATTAGTCTCCTTAAACTTTCTTCACTCACTCTTCCTTCCACCATATTCTGTTCACCACTATTTCCTTCTGTAGACATTCCCCCTTGATATTTGTATAAAATCTCTCCTCTAAACTCTATCTTCAAACACAATATAAATAACCAAATTTTTCTTAATAATAAAAGTATTTTCCCCTTTTAAATTCAACTCCTAACACTTTCTCCTAATCTCCATTCCTCCGATCATCTGTTTGTGTCAGAGACTCCGATTGTCATGGAACCCTCCATGATGCATCAACATATTCCTTTTTTTCCCTTTTGAAATTAGCCCGATCCAAGATGCCGCCCGTGATCTCGTGAGATCACAGGAAATATTCTCTGGGCTTTACCTCCTATGCCACACTGCGAGTGGTTAAAAATACCAAAACTATCCTTGCTTCTTTGTTTCCCTTTAAAAGGAGCGGGTGCCTATCTCCGCTAAGCTTTGAGGCTTATTAAAGGTCCTCACAGCTGCTCCAGTGCTGCCACACGTGCCAGGCCTCCAACCGGTAAGCCCCAAACATGCGCCCACATTGCATCACCGAAAAAAAGCCTTAATAAACCATCTTCTGCAACGATTGAAATAGGAAGGCATACAATACTCAAACACTATGTTTAAAGAAACCTGCAAGAACTTCTTCAACCAAGCGCATTTCTATTCAACATTTCACATGCCAGCTTCCATAAATTAGAAGCCCTTCTTACATAAATGTTTCTCACAAACTCTCACTAAACATCACAGCTCTCCATGAAGCACTTATATATAGATGAAAGGTAACTGATCAAAAACAGCATTTAAAAGAGGATGAGTATTCTTTAACAGTGACATTTTCTGGGATAGTGGAGTTCTAATTCTGGATTGTTCTTGTTTGATGAAGTTCTTTAAAGGTGCTGCTGATTGAAGTGGCAGATGAAAGAGTATGCAAAATGGTAGCTCCAGGTCTTGTAATGATCATGAATCTTGCAACATAAGCAGCCCTTGGTGAAGTGAATGATTCCCACGAAGTACTGTGTTATATTTCAACATTGTATGCCAAACGTTATGTTCCATATTCCATTTTTTATTATTGCAATATGTTTATTATGTTCTTCTGACATAAAGTACCCCACTCTCTTGTTTCAGGAGAATGGTAGACTCCATGGAATGCTGGGGCAGTGGTTGGGCGGTTGGGCTGAAGGAGTGGGAATTTGTTGTATGACAGAGAAAAGAAAGGATCAATAAAGTTGCTGTGCTCTTACTCCATTTTCTTGTATTACTACAGACTGAGTCATGTGCAAGATGACACAGAGTCCTAAGCTACACCACTGCACTGAATTCAGATACGAACATAGCTTGTTTTGTCAAGTATTTGGATACACTATTCTCATATTTCTTCATTAAACATTGTGACCTTCACTCATTTGTACACATCCATTAGTTATTTGCATGGTACATGAGTAAAATGATTGAACAGATGTGTGTTAAATATACAGACATTTAAATCTCAATAAATTTGCACTTCATCTTAAACACAGGTCAAGTCCACCGTCGTAGACATGGGCACCTTCCCTCGTTTCTCTCAACCTTCTCCGCACATAGAGGAGAGTGACCCAACAAATTTACAGTCCATCACCACCCCCTTTTGTACCTCTTTGTACGCCATAAGTTGGCAGGGTATGCTCAGACGTGAGTCCCTTGCTCACTTTGCCACTGGATGCAAGCAAGCCGGGCTGAAGACGGCTGGAATGCCAGAAACCGGTCCTAGGAAGCTTGTTTCCGGTCCAGGTAAGGCATGGCTTGGCAGTTCGGGCTTGACTGTTCCCATGAGGGACAGGGTCAGACTGATTTGCATATGGCCATGTCTGAACTGGGGTGGCAGAGTGGGCTAAAGAACGGTGATGGATTAAACCCAGATCTGTTGACTGGGTGTGAGTGTTTGATTGGTTCAGATGCTCCGTCCATCACCACCCCCTTTTGTACCGCTTTGTTCGCCATAAGTTGACAGGGTATGCTCAGACGTGAGTCCCTTGCTCACTTTGCCACTGGATTCAAGCAAGCCTGGCTTAAGACTGCTGGAACGCCAGAAACTGGTCTTAGGAAGCTTGTTTCCAGTCCAGGGAAAGCATGGCTTGGCAGTTCGGGCTGGACTGTTCCCATGAGGCACAGGGTCAGACTGATTTGCTTATGGCCATGTCTGAACTGGAGTGGCAGAGTGGGCTAAAGAACGGTGATGGGTTCAACCCAGATCTGTTGACTGGGTGTGAGTCTTTGATTGGTTCAGAAGCTCCGTCCATCACCACCCCCTTTTGTACCGCTTTGTTCGCCATAAGTTGGCAGGGTATGCTCAGACGTGAGTCCCTTGCTCACTTTGCCACTGGATTCAAGCAAGCCTGGCTGAAGATGGCTGGAATGCCAGAAACCCTTTCCTAGGAAGCTTATTTCCGGTCCAGGGAAGGCATGGGTTGGCAGTTCGGGCTGGACTGTTCCCATGAGGCACAGGGTCAGACTGATTTGCATATGGCCATGTCTGAACTGGGGTGGCAGAGTGGGCTAAAGAACAGTGATGGATTAAACCCAGCTCTGTTGACTGGGTGTGAGTGTTTGATTGGTTCAGATGCTCCGTCCATCACCACCCCCTTTTGTACCGCTTTGTTTGCCATAAATTGGCAGGGTATGCTCAGACATGATTCCCTTGCTCACTTTGCCACTGGATTCAAGCAAGCCTGGCTGAAGACGGCTGGAATGCCGGAAACCGGTCCTAGGAAGCTTGTTTCTGGTCCAGGGAAGGCATGGCTTAGCAGTTCGGGCAGGACTGTTCCCATGAGGCACAGGGTCAGACTGATTTGCATATGGCCATGTCTGAACTGGGGTGGCAGAGTGGGCTAAAGAACGGTGATGGATTAAACCCAGATATGTTGACTGGGTGTGAGTGTTTGATTGGTTCAGATGCTCTGTCCATCACCACCCCCTTTTGTACCGCAACAAATTTACAGGGCCTGTTGTGCACGAGCCGGGGCCAGAAAATATTTGCAATGTAAATAAGATAAACATCACCTAAAATATGATAGGTTCACAGCACTGCACTAAGAAGTACTTATTCAAAATGATCATTTTTTTAAATGAAGTTTGAACCATTTAGCCCTGCCCCCACCCTTGTGACTAAGCATGGGCGAATTTTGCGAATTCGCAATCCGCAAATTTGCGGATTTGCAAATTCGCGATCCGCAAAATTCGCCAATTTGTGCGAATTTGCGGATTTTTGTTTTTTGCGTGTTTGTGCGGTTTTTTCCGTGTTCGCGGGATTTTTTGCGTGTTCGCTGGGCTTTTTGCGTCTTCGCGAGCCGCTTGCATAGCGAAGTTATCCATGCAGTCGTTTATGGGAGAGGGAGGGAGAGAGAGATAGATAGATAGATAGATAGATAGATAGATAGATAGATAGATAGATAGATAGATAGATAGATAGATAGATAGATAGATAGATAGATAGACAGATAGATAGATAGAAAGAGAGTGAAAGAGAGGGAAAGGGAGAGGGAGAGAGAGAACGAGAGAAAGAAAGAGAGGCCGGATCTCTGAAGGGCCAGATTCCTGAGTTGCCCCTACAGAACATACAGCTTTTTATTTTTAGCAAAATGCATATGAAAATTGTGCTGTAACGGTCTCTTTTAGTTTAACCCCTCCTGACAACTCAAAATGGGTGTATTTGCCATCCTCTCCCTTCTTCCTGTTTTTTATATCTGTAAGTGCTTCCTGATGAGGTTTAATTCCTTGTACAGGTGCCTCGTTGCCTACTTGTAACTATTCTCTGACCCTGCTTCAAGGGTCAGAGCAGGGTCAAAGAATAGTTGCAAGTAGGCAACGAGGCGCCAGGAAGCAATTAGCAGCAGGTGTCCAAGTTGAAGTTAATTTGTTTGTAACCCTTTTGTAAAAGGTTACAAAGAAATTAGGTTCAACTTTTGCACCTGCTGCTGTAATTCTTGCTTGGCTGAAAATTCGTCCCCGCTGATTCATGGATTTTACCGCGAGATTCGCGGATCGCGAAATTGCGGAAAATCCGCAAATTCACCCGCGAAACGGATTTTACGCCCACCCTTACTTGTGACAGGGCCATTAGTGAACTATGAAGCATTATACTCAGTGGGCTTTTATTCAGCTAGTGTTCGGAACTCAGGTATTTGAAGGTGTTTTCCTATTTATTAGTGAAGAAAAGAAAATAATTGCCTAAGCTCACACAATTTGGTTATGAAGGAAGCTGTGAATAATCCAGATTTTCTGGTCTTAATATTTACAAATCAGCCCCTACATTGGTATCTATATGTCTCCCATTTTTACCTCAATTTTTTGTGTTGTTGTTCTTAACACTTTCTCCCTGAGGTTAGAGCGAGAGTGGCAGGCAGAAGCAACATGAAAGCTCGGCTTGTTATTGGCTCGAGGTTCCAATGGGACTCTGAGCTGCGCCAGAGCTGGTCTTTAGGCGCCAGCCTGGCACGAGCTTTCAGCGGCTCACCCACCTCTATCCACACATTATCACATTCCAACATCACCATTCTATACACAGTCACGAAACATACCACAAGACAAGCATAAGCTAATTCAAGACATACCCACAGTGTATGACATCACAACCCACAATTATACAACATAAACACACGTAGTCAGGAGGACATAACAGTGCCTTGTGGGAGAAAAGAGAACACGGAGAAAGGAAGCTCTGTATCTTGGGAAGGTTATGTTTTGTAGTGAAAACACATTTTTTTCTGTCTTGGGCCAGATTACAATCAATGCCCTAGTGGTTCAAAGGGCCTGTGAAACTGTTTTCTGCGCCTCAAGGGCACTCCAGTAATACAAAAGAAGGTGAAGATGCTTGTGCACCCACTTCTGTAATTCAGGTTGCGCCAGTGTACATAGAACGCCAGCCTTTTCTTTTGTGAGGGATTCCACTTTAGTGTGGGGGAATGGCCCGTGCCAATGAGGGAAACACTTTGCCTTTGCTCCCGTGACCTATTAGGAAAACAGGGGCTGAGGCAAATGGGCCCTCTGGAGGCGCACTGAACACAAAAAGTGGCACACAGTTAACGAGCCTCCTTAGGTCAGCCCTCTGGAGGGTGTAAAGGGGTCCCATGGATGCAGTAACTCACCGTACCCATCTAGAGGGGAATGTCCACTCCACATTTGAAGTGAAGGTGGGTGCCACATGCACAGAGGAACACGGAGAGGATGTTCCAGTTTAGCAGGTTCCCATGCTTAACTGATGCTGTGCCCCCAGGGCAACTTATGTTTGTGACTTCCGTGAGGGCAGCACATTTTTTGTATCGGGCGTGCTAGCCTGTCTGCAGCCTGTGCTCCTGTTTAAATGTGCACCATTGCGCAAACATGGACAGTGCCCCTGTTGCATAATACAGGCCCTGGTATATTAATGAGGAGTGACTGCTTATAAGGACTAGACGACACGGACATCAAACTGTGCTGATTAATGCACAATGCACTCTGGGATGCCAGCGCCAGTTGAGTGGAGGCAACTCTGCAGTTAATTGAATGGTGTCTCCTGAGGCAATGATATGCTTCAAACCCCACCAGTCTGTAGTTAAATCAGATAAGAATGAGCTAGTTTGGTTTTTTATGTCTATGGTTGTCTTACCTAAAAAGTTTCTTCAAATTGCTTGTATCTATCCATATATTTATTCACTTGTACCTTGTAACTTGCTTTTGAGTGGATTTTCTTGGTACCTCCTTGGGTAACATAATGTTGTCACTGTACAGATTGTTTTACAGCCTTCTGCATTATTAGGCAGGGTCCCTATTTAAATTAGCATGTGTCACTCGTGGAGAAGTGTGGCTCAATGGTTGTGGAGAAGTGTGGCTCAATGGTTAGAGCGGCAGATCCTGATGCAAAGGTCTGGCCCGGGACCAGAGTTCAATTCCAGCCTCGGCAGGTCTTGGGCTCAATTTCCTCGGACCTGATAATTCTCGCCTCGGTGCCTATTCTAATCATGGGTCCCACTCTGCAACTCTGGGTAATAGCTTGCTTAATCTCCACAATGGCCCCAACAGCACTGGGATGCCTGGGTTCACCTTGGGGGTGCCCAGGAGTGGACATTTCACAGAGAAAAGCCAGGAAGGGTTCCACAGCAGTATGTGTACAGTGCCAGGAACCCCCGGTTGGGGTATAAGTGTGCCTTACAAGTACAAATGCATTTCATTTCTTTACTGCTATCCTGTTGCGAAGGCTGTGCTATCACTACCTCGCAGTGATGACATGAGGATAAGGTGTCACATCATTGTTTTCACATAAAGGAGTTGTTTAGTCACATGGAAAGTGTTCATGTCTAAATATCGTAAGGCTTTCACATTGCAGGTAAGTCAAAAAAATTAATTTGTAAATAGTTCCTAAACACACACACACATATAAATATATATATATACTAGCAGCCCGTCCCGACGTTGTGCGGGAGCAATTAGGCTTCAGGGCCCCTGCCTGCACCCGACGTTGTCGGTGGGTCCCCCGGAGCCTTCCTTCATATATTGCAGTATTATACCTCTATGTTTACTTTGTACACTTTTGTAACCTGCACACGTCACTTTTTCCTCCTATACCTCTATGTTTACTTTCTATGCTTTTGTAACCTGCACACATAACTTTTTCCTCCTGTAATGCACCGTTTGGCTCACTTTAGTAATGCTCCATTTGCTTCCTCTTGCTACTTGCACACGTCACTTTTTCCTCCTATACCTCTATGTTTACTTTCTACGCTTTTGTAACCTCCACACGTAACTTTTTCCTCCTGTAATGCACTGTTTGGCTCACTTTTGTAATGCTCCATTTGCTTCCTCTTGCTCACGATGTACGCTTTTGTAACGTGCAGACGTAACTTTTTCCTCCTGTAATGCACCGTTTGGCTCACTTTTGTAATGCTCCGTTTGCTTCCTCTTGCTCACGATTGTCATTTTTGCTTCATTTTTCCGCAGCTCACCGCTCCTAACTAAATAAATAAATAACCTACCTCATCCGCCGCTCACCGTTCCTCTGCGCCTGTCCGCCGCGCCTTACCACCTGTCCGCCGCTCCTCACCGCCTGTCCGCCGCTCCTCACTGCCTGTACGACGCTCCTTCCCGCGCCATGTCCGCCGGTCCTCCTCGCGCTCCTGGACACCGTTCCTCCCCGCGCTCATCACGTCAGCACGACCGTCGCGGCCGGCGCTTCTTCCAAGGGACGACTTTTTTTTTCTGGTAATTTTTTTAAATAACTTATATTTATTACGTTTATATAGCCTATGTTCATCTGCACACCCTGACGATTACAACGATGTATCGGGTGTGTGGATTGGCGCTGTGGTTCCCGAGTTTACCCGCCTCAAAGGTTCAAAGTTATTCCTTTATAATAGTAGTATAGATATATAACCAAATCTCCTTCTTGCGAATGAGTTGAGACCACGCAGGGGAACACTTTGGAAGCACGCTTTATTCCTTGTGTAGCAAATTCATTTCGGCAATTTATCCAGCTTTCTTCAGCACCCAAGTATCTATATATATGATATAAGCACACTTATTGGTTCTTTCTAGTCATGTGATCAAGGCTGCCGTGTTGCAGCCGAAACGCGTCATGCTGGGGACAGAAGAGCAATAAACCACCCTTGAACTAAAACTTATCGCAGTGTTTGTGGTCTGTACCTACGTCGAGGACTCTGCACTTTTGCCGAGAGTAGGAGTTGGAACGGATATATATATATATATATATATATATATATATATATATATATATATATATATATATATATATATATATATATATATATAGATATATATATATATATATATATAGATATATATATATATATATATATATATATATATATATATATATATATATAGATATATATATATAGGGTTTGAGGTTCTTGTAAATAAATATCAATAAACCTGAAGCTCTGCACTTCCATCCTTGGCGAACAGAGACACGAACCCAGCGATATGAGGCCAGATGATATTTATTTACAAGAACCTCGAACCATATTTATATATATATACATATATACTAGCAGCCCGTCCCGATGTTGTTCGGGAGTGAAAATGTATGTTATCTTTTTTGTTGTGTATCCCGGTAAGTCTTAAAGATTGTTTTGCATGAATGTGTGTTTTCGAGGGGTGTTTTTGTTGCCTGTGCGTTGTCGTATTGATTATCGAGGGTTGGTTTGAGTGCCTGCGCATTGCCCGTGTATTTAGTTCCTTCGTTGTGTGTGCGTGATGAATTTTTATATTTGTGTGGCGTCAATGTGCGTTAGCGAGTGCTTGTTTGAGTGCCTCTGCGTTGTGGCGTCAATGTGCATTAGCGAGTGCTTGTTTGAGTGCCCGTCTCTTTACTTCCTTCGTTGTGTGTGGGTGCTGATTTTGATTGTTTTTCCGGCGTGACTGTGCGTGCGTGAGGATGTTGAATATTTGTCCTGCGTGAAAGTGCGTTTGCTTGTGCTGGTTTGAATGGTAGTGTTTTTTCAATTTTTTCCCTGTACTTGCCTGGCTCAGTGTAGCCGTTTGGATTAATTCGCAAAGTGGCCACAAAGAGTTAAAGTTTCACGTCATGGCGGATTGTCAATGTTTTCGGAAGCCGCAGTTTTTTTCTTTACTTCCTTGTAATGCAACCCCCTCTGAGAACGGGACGCATCCAATCATGAGAAAGGTATGTTGTCAAGTGAATGCTGTTGGTAGCCTCGCCCCTTTTTATGCTAATCAATATTGTGGGATTGCATATTTTTGTTAGTACTTGGCGATTTACAGGGCCATATGATTAACGTTGTGCATGATTTGGGGCTTGCATATAATTGTTTGTACGCGGATATTTACACGTCCCTATGTCGAAAGTTGCGCATGAAGCGGCGGCACTTCATTTGTAGTTCGTGCCCATTTAGACGCCCATATGATTGACGCCCATGATATGCCCACATTGATTGATTGTAGTACGCGGCCATTTACTACACCATAATGCCATGCCGCGGCCATTTACTATAGCATAACGCCCCACAACCATGCCCACGACACGCCCACTGGAGTGAAAGTGGTGAACTTGGAGCTTGATGAGACGCCACAAGCCACGCCCCCGATCACGCCCACGACATGCCCACTGGAGTTTAACATGCCCACGACAACGCCCACAAGGGACTACTTTACCCCCCTATGTTCTTTGACCTTTCTTATGTATATGGTGGCCAGATATATAGCCTATGTCCATCTGCTGAAACTACCCTTTCCAATGGTGTATTGGGTGTTGTGATTGGTGCTGTACTTCTTGAGTTTACCCGGCTCAAAGGTTTCCAGTTCTCTCTTTATAATAGTAGAATATATATATATATTCAAGAGAAACTCCACAGCGCAACCTCCAACCCATTCGGACCGGCGTAGCAGGAGACGGACCACCAGATCGGTTTGCAGGTATTTTATTCTCAGTTCAGTTGGTCAAGCAAGACGCGTTTTGGGCTAAGCAAGCCCTTGTTCACATGCAAAGACCCAATGATTTTTTTGGTTTTTATAATGCTAGCAACCCACCTACATCCCGCCTCTAAGTTGGTCATGTGACCATAGAAACAAACAACATACTATGTGGTTGTCATCTTCATATGAAAACACATTTTCGATCTAAAATTAATCACATATGGCATACGAACGTGAATGCAATTCCCATCAAAACAAATTGTATTCTCTATGGATAAATATATATATGTGTGTGTGTGTTTAGGAACTTTTTACAAATACTTTTTTTTTATATATATATATATATATGGCGCCGGTGGATGAATGTTCGCGAATTTCTCAAAGTTCGTGGCCCGCTCCGCTCCGCTCCTTCCCTGAAAATGTGGGGGGATTCGTCAAGCGGGGGCCGAGATAAAAGGGGGGTCCCAAAACGTGTTTTCCCCATGTTAATTTCCATAGGGCGGTCAAACTCACTTTTAGCCCGAACGGCTGAATGGATTTCCACCAAACTTGGCAAAATTGTAGGGACTGGTTCCTCGATGTGCCTTTGCTATGTCTCAAGATATATGCTCCAGTGGTTTTTACGAAAATTAACTTTGAAAAAATATATATTGGCCTACATTGGGCTATATATATGTTAGAGCCCAAATGTAGCCCAATGTAGTCCAATGTAGCCCAAAGATGGCCACCAGAGACAAAAAAAACCAAATGTAGCCCAAATATCAGCCAGATGTAGCCCAACAATTTGCTATTAAAAAACCTATGAAATTCACTGAAAAAACCTTAGGTTTCACACACGTTATAGTTAGGAATTAGCATTTAAAAAACCTTTAAAATTCACTGAAAAAACCATAGGTTTCACAATAGTTATAGTTAGGAATTAGCATTTAAAAAACCTATTAAATTCACTGAAAAAAACATAGGTTTCACACCAGTTATAGTTAGCTGGAAACTTTACTGACATAAAACCGTTGAAATTCCTACTTTATAGTTAGTTGGACTCACTATAACTTGCGCGCCTGCAATGCACTGCTGATGACGTCACATATTACATCACTCATGACATGGTCAGTGACATCACTCATGACATCACTGATGACACCATCCTTGTGACAGAGTGAGAGACCTCCGTTCAGTGTAATGTAACACTTGAAACACATATTCAAAAATAGAAACTAAAATTTTCAAAAAAATAGAGATACCCATACCAGTTTCAACAACCAATTCAGTAATACCACCATCTATATACACATCCACTCTTTCACCAACAGTTCTATATAGTCACTCATACATATATTCACTCATCATATGTAGTGAAACACCTATACATCCTGTTGATGGAGCAAGGATTCGCAGTAGATCGAAAGTCATCCAAAAGTTACTCACACACATAATCACACATGCAAATAAACTATTGATCATCCATTTATTTGCATATACAGCTATACACACATTTACACCTTACTTCTAAGGAAACTTACACATACTTACTCTCTTAAACAATCACTTATAGAAACACATACTTATTTAAACAGGAACTCTTACAATCTCTCACTCTCACATATACTCACTTATATACATCAATACTCGCATATACTAGATTAAAACATATGTAGTTACTCATTAAGACACTAGTGAGACAGTCATTCACTCACTAACACACACATATACACACTCATCCACCCATACAGTCCTGCACATATGCTGTCCTCAAAACACATACAAACAGTGAGTCAGTCATTGATACATCTATGTGCTAAGTAATACCCCCACCAAACCATACAGACACTCATACTGATACTAAAAAATATAAAACAACAAAAAAGAATAAAAAAAACAGTGACACCATCCTTGTGACCGAGTGACAGACCTCCTTTCTGTGTAATGTAACTCTTGAAACACATATTCAAAAATAGAAACTAAAATATAAAACATATTGATTTTTAAGAAAGACACACATTCCCTGGATGGTGTCATCAGTGATGTCATGAGTGATGTCACTGACCATGTCATGAGTGATGTAATATGTGACGTCATCAGCAGTGCATTGCAGGCGCGCAAGTTATAGTGAGTCCAACTAACTATAACGTGGGAATTTCATTGGTTTTATGTCAGTAAAATTTCCAGCTAACTATAACTGGTGTGAAACCTATGGTTTTTTCAGTGAATATATATATATATATATATATATATATATATAAGACACACTCGGATGGCGCGCTTCTGCCGCTTAATGGAAGTGTGATTGATTCTTTGCATGACTGACTAGGTGTGTGAGTAACTCCATGGATGAGTGACAGTCTGTGAGCGTCTATTTACTCTGAGTGTATCTAAGATTATATTAGAGTCTGAAGAGGTTCACCGTATTATCACATGAATTATGTCATCAGTGATGTGATCAGTAATGGCAAATGAGATGTCATCAGTGATGTCATTTGAGATGTCATCAGTGATGTCATCAGTGATGTCATCAGTGATGTCACTGATCATGTCATGAATGATGTAATATGTGACATGATCAGCAGTGAATTGCGGGTGCGCGATATATAGTTAGTGCAACTAACTATATATGAAATTTCAATGGTTTTGTGTGAGTAAAATAAGGTTTTGTAAATCCTAATTCCTAACTATATATGGTCTATAACCTATGGTTTTTTCAGTGAATTTTCAAGGTTTTGTAAATGCTAATTCCTAACTATATATGGTCTATAACCTATGGTTTTTTCAGTGAATTTCATTGGTTTTTTTAAAAGCTAATATCTGTAGCTGTAAAATGTATTTTTTCTTTAAATCAAAAATATATTTTATATGTTTATTAATAATTTTTTTAAAATATTTTTTTTGTTCGCTCCCGGTTCGCGAACCGGGAAGCTTTCCATTAGCTCAATTTGATGCCGCGACCCGGTCCGCTAACTGGTAAACGTTCCGTTTGCGCAACTGCCGCGTTAGAAATCAATATCATGACGCGTCGCGGAAGCGCAACATATCACGTTGTTGCATAATGCGTCTTATGACGCGCCGCGTTAGCGCTCCCGGAAGTGCTCCGGTACGCGATCTAAGACGCGAAGCGCAGCTCCTCGGAAGCGATCCGGGGTGCGGCGCGCATCGCGTAACATAAGCGTAACAGGTCATGTGACTTGTTAATAAAACTTTTCATTGGTTCATTTCACTTTTGGTTTCCTAATGATGTAAGGCTAGGTCAGGTGACCTAAAAATAACACTTTTCATTGGTTTAGAACTATTTTTTTTCCCAAATGATGAAAGCCCCCACCTTTTTTCTCACTCTGACTTTCAACTTTGTGAAAGGAAGACCTATTTTGCTCAGTGGAAAATGGCTTCACTAGTAGCTTCAGCTGGTGGACCCCCACCACCACCACCACCTCCTCATAGGAAGAGAGGACCACCTCCACAGTTCCTTGCCAACACAGAGGAGGAAGAGGATCAAGAAGAGGAAGAGGATCAAGAAGAGGAAGAGGAAGAACAGGCACCACAGTTTTTACAAGAGGAGCCCCGGGTATCTCATCATAAAAATAGTTTCATTTGGCAGTTTTTTTCATTTCCTGAAGGACAGAAAAAAGTTAATGCTCGTTAGGTGACGTGCCTAATATGCAAAGAGGACTTATCTAGAGGAACAAATAAGAAGTATAGTTACGGCAACTATACTATGCACCGTCACATGCTGAGGTGGCATCCTCTAAATTACAGCCGGGCAGAGATGCGTGACCTGCAGGACAACCCACCAACTCCTGTGGCCAGGACATCAACACAGATATCTCTGTCGGGGCCAGAGGCACGGGAAACAGTGCCAAACATACAGGAAAACTTTGTCCACATGAAGATTATCTGTATATATTGCGGTACCTTACTTTCATGTGCCAATATGAGCATTAACTTAGTAAACAGAGCATTTGAAAATCACAAGTGCTCTAAACGCCCCAAAAAATAATTTTTTTTTTGCTCCTGTTGAGCCCTTTCCAATGCCTGCTTTTTGTTCTTTCCCCTCCAAAAAAAAAAAAAAACCATAAAATTGTTCAAAAAATACAAAAAAAACAAAAAATGTTCAGAAAATGAAAAAAAATATATAAAACAACAAAAACATTAAAAAAAGTTCTTTTCAGATCTACCTCCCCTTTATAAAAAAATTGCTAGAATGTTTAGCACTCTGGCAATCTCTATTTCTTTTGGTTCACTTTCCGGTTCGCTCGCCGGTACGCGAACCGGGAGCTAACCCCAAAATTCTTTTTAAAAAAAAAGAAGAGTAAGTACAAGGGAAGTAAACAGAGAGTAATGTTAAAAGAAAGACAGCTATAGGGACTAAACCAGAGATGCTGTTTAATAGATTTATTTACCGAAGAAAAGATGGAAGAGGATATAATTGTGAAAAACAAAATAGATAAGGAAGTGAAAGAATCAAGCATTGAAAATGCAATAGGTCTCGCAATAGAAGAGTTTGACCTTTTGGTTTTGCAAATGGATGAGTGGCGTTGCGTGGATGAGTGGCGTTGCATGGATGAGTGTCGTTGCGTGGATGAGTGGCGTTGCGTGGATGATTGGCGTTGCGTGGATGAGTGGTGTTGCGTGGATGAGTGGCGTGCGTGGATGAGTTGCGTGTGTGAGTGGCGTTGCGTGTGTGAGTGGCGTTGCGTGTGTGAGTGGCGTTGCGTGTGTGAGTGGCGTTGCGTGTATGAGTGGCGCTGCGTGTGTGAGTGGCGTTGCGTGTGTGAGTGGCGTTGCGTGTGTGAGTGGCGTTGCTGTGGGGAGGGGGGGGAGAAATGCACACGGCGGGCAGGGGAGGGGGCGGAGCGGGGAGAGCGGCATGAGGGTGTGAAGCAGCCGGGGCCTTTGAAGTGAAGCTAAGCTTCACTTCAAAGGTGTGGGAGGAGTGCGGTTGAGGGAACAGACGGCGATTTGGTGATGTGCACGCGCATTTTAGGTCAATGCGCTTGCGCATTGACCTAAAAGCCACGGGCACAGCACCAAATCGCCACAGTTAGTTAAACTTTGTTTAACCCCTTCCATGCTGATGACGGAACCGCTCCGTCATCAGCTACAGTTGAGCTGTGCTGATGACGGAGCGGTTCCGTCATGGCCCGGCCGCCGCGCCTGCGCGGCGCTGATTTCGCGCCTGCGCGGGCGTTCTAAAGAGCGGGGCGGGTCATGACGGAACCGCTCCGTCACCAGCACAGCTCAACTGTAGCTGGTGACGGAGCGGTTCTGTCACCAGCATGCGGCGGCCGCGCGGCCGCCCCGCCCCTTTAGCGCTGCGGCGGAATAGCCGCCGCAGCGAAGGGGTTAAAGCCCTATAGTCAGAAGCCCTATAGAAGCTGTGGAACTAATAGTAGGTGAATGTGATAGAAATGTAACAAAAAGAGTACAAAACATTTACCTTATAATTGTCGTTAACTTACTCACTTTTTATTTTTATACTTTCAATCTGTGAAAGAGAGAACAAACATTTGAAAAATATTAAAACATGTATTTAAAAATTTGAAAAGACAAGGGAAAAGATTGAAGGACAAACAGTTTTTCAACAACTTTGACACTTACAGAAGCCTCTGCTTCTCCAGGCCCCCTACACAGTCCTAAAGATATACATTTTAAACTAAAAGTATCTTGATGCAGATGAAGTGAGGCCTATCTTGGAACATGGTGCATCTTTTGCACTGCTGCTGTCTCACAACAGTGATGCAATGGCAGCGCAAAAGAGGTGCAAAGCCATCATAAAATTGTCCCTAACATTTTAAATGATTGTTTCAGGATGCCAATAAGATGTGTCCTATCCAGAGGTTTGTTTGAGGTGAGGCTTAAAATATACTGTGCAACTTTTTTGTGTTAGATAGTAAATAAAAAAAAATCAACAAAACAAAAAATCAATTAACATACAATATTTGAAAAGTCTATCATTCTTTTTTCCTCATAGTACGCTCCCCGGGCTGCTTTCCGGTTCACGAACCGGGAGCTTCCCACGCCAAAAAAAAAAAAAATTTTTTTTTTACCCTGCGGGGGCCTTTTAAAACCTCCATATCAAACCTAGGGGGTCAGGGAGGATCTACTATGCCCCCTTATGGTCATTTCCCCCTTTGTTTTGGCCTCCTCTTGTCTCTCGATCCTACCGAGAGACAAGATGGTGGCCGCTCCGGACTGTTTAGAATGTTGACAGACACCGGAGAGCCAATCAGCTTCACTTCGCGAAGTTCCGTTACGCGTCAAGTACGCGAACCGGAGCACTGCCCGGAGCGCTGTTACAGATATATATCTTTTTTTGAACGTTAATTTATCAAAATCCACTGGAGCACATATATTGAGACCTAGCAAAGGCACATCGGGCTAACAGTCCCTACAATTTTGCCAAGTTTCGTGCAAATCCATTCAGCCGTTCAGGCTAAAAGTGAGGCCAACCGCCCTGTGGAAATTAACATGGGAAAAACGCGTTTTGAGACCCCCCTTTTTTCTCGGCCCCCCCTTGAAGAACCCCCCCCCGAATTTTCTGGGGTTGCTCAGAAACAAAATGTTCAATTTTCCTGAAAATTTCAGCCAATTCCGTCCACAAACGCCAAAGTTATTAGACATAGAATTTTCAAAAATCCCATAGAGAAAAAATCCTAACTATATATACCTACTGGCGACCGCCAGTAGGTAATATATATATATATATATATATATATATATATATATATATATATATATATATATATATATATATATATATATTCCCAAACACCAGTTGCCCTTCGGCGAGAAGCACTCGAGCACATTAAAAGCATGAAGCTCATCATTGGCATGGATGTAATTACACATGCCAATGTCCATCACAAGCAGCTCCTCTTTTTTGCCTTTTGCTCGTTTCAAAGGTAAGACTACATTTTTGAAGGCTTGGCAGGGAAGGTGTGCTGTGCCGGTTGCTCCCATTTATGGTGAATAGCATGTCCTGGATGGACTGTTCCGTGCAAACTGTGCTGATGCATTCTGGGACTTCAAGTTCGGAAATTGCTGTCTTTAAATGTATGTACTTCATAACTACTTTACTAAATCAAAGCCCTGTATGAGTCTTCGCATGTGGATACTTACACAATCCACTTAATGTTGCTCCACAAACACGGCTCAATAGATATCCTGCCTTGCGGCCTCCTAGATAGTGGGGTGGTGCTATCTCAGCGGTCGAGGCGGCTGCTTATATAGTCCCAAACACCAGTTGCCCTTTGGCGAGGCGCAATTGGCGCAGGGGTCGTGGGTTCCCACGTTTTATTTTAATGAGGCCCCTGGGTGGGCTAGGTCTCGGGGGTATTTGTTAAAAAAATAACAGCGGGGTCTCGCTGGGGCCCCCCGCAGTCCGGGGCTTCACTCATGTTAAGAGGGGGGTTCAGCAGGCTGTAGAAATAGGTCCCATGCGGTATTTGTTAAAAAAATAATAGCGGGGGCTCGCTAGGGTCCCCGCAGTCCCAGGGCTTAACTCATGTTGGTAGAGGGTACAGTAGTCTGTGGAAATTATATCGGGAAAACAACAATCCGCCGTATTGAGGCCTTTCTTTAATATAATGTGGGATAATGTCTATTTATTATTCAGTGTATGTGGGAGGGCGTGTTCTGTATGTGTGAGCGAAACAAAATTGGCGTTTAATTCACTGAGGTGTTCCAACAACAAGCTTAATGTTCATTGGGTGCGAACCATCGAAAGTAGAAGTGTTTCCTGCCATTCACTTTCCAACGCAGAGTAGCAAGGACATCTAAGTGGCTTACATGTTGTAAGGAGGACCTTCCTGAGCTTAATGTTGATTGGTTGCAAACTATTGAAAGTAGAAGTGTTGCTAGGTATTCCGTTATCCTCCGCGGAGTAGGAGGGACATCTGATTGGCTGACGTGTTCTAAGGAGGAGCTTCCAGAGCTTCATGTTGGTTGGTTGCAAACAATTGAAAGTAGAAGTGTTGCCAGCCATTCACTTGCTCTCCACAGAGTAGGAGGGACATCTGATTGGCTGACGTGTTCTAAGGAGGAGCTTCCAGAGCTTAATGTTGATTGGTTGTGAACTATTGAAAGTAGAAGTGTTGGCAGCCATTCACTTCCGCTCCGCGGAATAGGAGGGACATCTGATTGGCTGACGTGTACCAAGGAGGCCTTTCCCAAGCTTAATGTTTATTTTCTGCAAACCATTGAAAGTAGAAGTGTTGTGAGCGATTCCTTCCCTCTCCGCGGAGTATTAGGGACATTTCATTGGGTAACGTGTTCCAAGGGGGACCTTCCGAAGTTTAATGTTCATTGGCTGTGAAGCATTAAAAGTAGAAGTTGGCAGCCATTCCCTTCGCCTCTGCGGAACAACATGGACATTTTATTGTCTAAAGTGTTCCGAGCACAAGTTTGCTCCTTATTGGGTGGGAACGGTTCACTGTTGTCAGTCATTTTGTGGTGCACTTTCAAAGGAGAACAGGAAAACAAAGTAGTAGAGGGGAGGGTAGGAACACTATTAACTCTGTACAGTGGTCACAAGGTGGTGGACAGGGATTATGAAAGTAACATTTATTTTGTATATATTTTAAGAGCCATTTATATAATTGCAGTGGGGTGTACAAATCAAGGCGGAAAAATAACAGTGTCTTGCGGTCTTCTTTTTATCAAGTTTGCGGGTGAGATACTTCCCAGGAGCACTATTCACTAATAATGTGGTGTTTTCTTTTCTGACAGGAAGGTGTGGTTGCGCAGCAAAAATTTCAGTCGAGATTTGAAACAGTTTTTATTTAGCAATTACAAATAAACTTTCTTCAGAAACTGACACTGTATATATCAAAGGTTTGAAAATAAAAATGGAATTTCATAAAATATCAGTTAAGCGTGGCGACACACCCTTTTTTCTGCTATAGTTTGTAAAAATGTTTTCCATCGATGCTCATGACGAGCTCAGCTCGTCATGATGCACAGTTGAGCTGTGCTGATGATGAGCTGAGCTCGTCATGACACCAGCAAAATGGCAATTTCCAGCACAGGAGGGGAAAACACCTAGCAGCCAAGGTGATATAAGAGGGCATCAGTTACTTTTAGATAAAGTAGAAAAGAAGTTCTACAACAAACCCTCCCGCACTACATTATCTAAGGACAGAAGAACAAGTAAAAAACAGTTACACACAAATGACTTCATATTAGATAGAAATGTATGCATTATTATTTTTCAAATTTGTATTTTGTAGAATTCGTGAACGTTCTGTTGTAGTGCTTAGAGGTCACACACTGTTACGCTAACAAATCACATACTCCTTTAAGAATATATAGGATAGTACTATTATAATATACAGTACTGATCCTATATATTCCATAGGGAGAACGTGAATAGGAACCGCAACTGAGAAGAATAGAAATTAGAAAATAACATTCGGAAATGTAGGGTTTATCAAATATTTAAATGTAACAACTGTAAAAATTGTAATATACAAATTCACAGTATATGATCAAAAGGGGGTAACAGACTAAAAACCAGAAGCTGGTGATGTTGCTTATATATCTTTACTCTTTGCGCCGACAGGTCATGAACTCCTCTGAGATCACAATGACAGTTAATATTATAATATACATATTGACTGACTAACAACTGGAAGGTGGTGATGGTAAATGAAAATGTTTAGGGTTCCCAGGAGCACTATTTACTTATAATGTGGTGTTTTCTTTTCTGACGGGGAGGTGTGGTTGTGCAGCAAAAATTTCAGTCGAGGTTTGAAACAGTTTTTATTTAGCAATTACAAATAAACTTTCTTCGGAAACTGATGCTGTATATATCAAAGGGGGGAAAATAAAAATGGAATTTCATAAAATATCAGTTAAGCAGGGCGGCACACCCTTTTTTCTGCTAATGTTTGTAAAAGTGTTCCCCATATTCTTGATAATATAAGAGGGCATCAGTTACTTTTAGATGAAGTAGAAAAGTGGTACAACAAACACTTCTGCACTACATTATCTGAGGACAGAAGAACAAGTAAAAAACAGTTAAACACAAATTACTTCATATAAGATAGAAATGTATGCATTATCGTTTTTCAAATTTGTATTTTGTAGAATTCGGGAACGTTCTGTCGTAGTGCATATAGGTCACACACTGTTCCGCTAACAAATCACATACTCATTTAAGAATATATAGGATAGAACTATTATAATATACAGTACTGACCCTATATATTCTATAAGGAGAACGTGAATAGGAACCGCAACTGAGAAGAATAGAGATTAGAAAATAACATTCAGAAATGTAGGGTTTATCAAATATTTAAAGTAACTGTGAAAATTATAATATACATATTCACAGTATATGATCAAAAGGTGGGAACAGACTAAAAACAAGAAGCTGGTGACGTTGCTTGTATATCTCTACTCTTTGCGCCGACGGGTCATGAACTCCTCTGAGATCACAATGACTGTTAATATTATAATATACATATTGACAGACTAACAACTGGAAGGTGGTGACGTTAATTGTAAATGTTTAGGGTTTGCGCTGACCGGTCACCGACACCTCTGAAGTCAAGTACAGTGTCAATATTAAAATATACAAAGTCACAGTATATGAGCTCAAAGGAGCCATGAAAAGAGCAATGTTTGCTGTAATCTGTCTGTTTCTGAAAATAAGCTGATGACGTTACAGGAAAAAAAAAGATGCAACAACACTTTTTTTTACATATAAATGTTTAAATATTGACAAATAGCTAAGTTTTATAAATATCTGCTATGCCATAATCAAACAACTTACAACTCCGGAATATGTTTTGTATGATGCAAAACAAGAATCCATACTAGAAAAGCGAACCTGCATCACAGAATGGGCACAGAGAAATAACTTGCGAAAGCTAAACTAATCGCACTATGGGTATGGTTTATATATTTTTGGTTATTGAGTAGTCTATGGAAGGAAGATGCGGCTCCGCCCATTTAGGTGTCATGTTTTCTAGTTTACACATGCTCACGTTTTAACTGTTTAACTTGTGCATGTGTTGGGAAAAGTTACAAACTGTGAAGCTGTAAAGGTTTCGATTTCCATCGTAACACGTATAAGGTGCTTAATATGTGCATACGTTGGAGAGTTTAAAAACTGTTACCCGGCAAACTGTGCCATTTGCATTCTCATGATTATAAACATCTAAATAAAAGACATTAAAAAAATACTGTTCACAATAGAAGAAAAAAAAAGTGCGAATATTTGTCATCACTATGCTGTTAAATTAAAAAAATGCCAGCATTTGTAAAGCGTAAAGCTACCCCCGGAAATGTGTGCCGGCGTTCGGGGGTGTTGGGAAGATTAAGCAAGGTGTTACCCACAGTGAGATAGTGGTGGGCTAAGATACTGCTGGAGTCGGGAATCGAACTTTGAACGCTGTTGTTCGAAGTCAGGCATTATAGGTGCTGCATCATACTTTTACTACACTTAAATGTTAATTACTGCTAATTAAGTTGAAAACATTGTTAAATTATAAGTAGGGATCCTTGTTTTCCATTTTTACTGATTTTTACAGATAAATACAGACAGAAAAGCATTTATTTTCCTCTCAGTATTTTTTTTAAAATGTGAATAAAAACGGAAATTAGGTTATTTTTTCAGCTATTTTAAATGCTGTCAATGATGAGTACCAGGCCAATAGGGCTGTCATTTTAAAAGTAAAGGGGTTAAAACAAAAGAATTTTAGTAACGCGTCTTAAAGAGCAATATATATGCTTGTATTAGAAAACTTGCACATTTTAATATGAAGGTTGTGTATAGTTTATCATCTAAGAGTGTTTATATGACTGAAAATGGTAAGTCCTTCAGCCATGAGTGCATATTTATCAGACAAATAAATGTGGAAATATACTCATTTTAGATTCATTTTTTCACAAAACCCAAAATATATTTGGGTTAATACAGATACAATTATTTAAAAAACATATGGATAAATACAGACGGAAATCCCCCAAAAATAAATACCATAAAACCAGGAGCCATAATTATATGTTATAAAAGACTACTGTTAAATTAGTTTTCCCTATAAAAAGTATACACGTGTTTTTAAAATTTACTTAAAAAACATTATAGGATATAGGGTATTGAAGTTGGAAATTAGCATTTAAAAAACCTTTGAAATTCACTGAAAAAAAACATAGGCACAAGATGGCTGCCAACACTTCCTGGTTTGGAGTGTTGACAGCCAAATAGCGCACAGCTCTTGCTCCGCAGGGTGCGTGGATCCTCCGCGCCTATAGATATATATGTGATTTTACTTCAGATGTTCTCAGGAACTACTGAACGGATTTACACCATTTAACGAAAAGGCACGGCTCTTGACCAAGGTCTACCTTTTTGCCAAATGTGGTGTCATTCCTTTCAGCAGTTCGGACTGTAGCTGCGACTAAAGGTTTCTATGGAAAATTGCATGGGAAAAACACGTTTTGGGACCCCCCCCTTTTTTCTCGGCCCCTACTTGACGAATCACCCTGAGACCTTCAGGATAGGAGCAGACCGGAGCTGGCCAGAAGTTAAAAAAAAATTCGCGAAGATTCGTCAACCGGTGCAAAAGTTATAGGGGGAAATAGAATGGTGCGGATTTCCTATGGAACAGGTCATAACTATAACTACCTACTAGCAACCGCCAGTAGGATATATATAACTGGCCGAGTGCTCTGTGACGAGATGGGGTGCAGGTGTGGCCCACGCTACTTCAGAAGGAGGGGCCCAATAAATAGAAAGGAAAAACAATAAATGTGTAACAACGGAGGCATCTGACGAGGCTACCGCCGAAACGCGTCATGACAGAAAATCAATAAATGATTCTTTTGAAGCCCTGCCGCGTCCCCTTATCTTTTTCAACGGAGAAGGATACCTTGGTATATATATATATATATATATATATATATATATATATATATGTATATATATATATATTTTCAATAAGTGCATTGATTTTTTTGAATTATCTGTTACTTGAGGTTAACATTGTCTGTTTGAAAATGAATTGAAGAGTACATTTACAATCATGATGACACTTTATGCAATATAGCGAAAGCCATGTTATAGGTTCTAGAAGGTTTTCAACCGTCTGAATTTTAACATATTATTTATTTAAAATATGATTTTTCTCCCACGTTTTTTGGCACTTGCACCTTGTACAACCAAGCATTGAGAAATAGATATATTATAGATGAACAAGTAAGACATGAAATTATGGGGAGTGTTGCATTGAACTATAATCGTTTCTTGCACTTGCAATTGATTTGTTCACATTATTAATATGTGCAATAGCATTTGCAGTAGAGACTGAGCACTTCAGCACTTTACTGCTAACTTTGTTTCAATGCTTTAACAAACATTTTTATACATGAATATGAACAGACTTAACTATAGCATTTAAAACTGTATATGTTTGTTTCACTCATATATTCGTGAGCACTATGCTTTAATTGTCTTTCTGTTTTCATCTTGCCATCGGTTTTGTTCGTAACTTTTGCTTCTATGCTTGTTTTGCATCACTGTTCACCCATGCGTTCTGTTTCTTTAGGCGCATGGGCTTTTATCTTCCATAAAATGCTCTGCCTAATCCTGACGCGTCATGTGACCAAGCTCCGTCGCGGAGCGAAACGTGTCAGGGAGGGCACTTGCTCTGACACTTTTAAAATAAACTTTTGCACTGCTGGCACTTTCACCGGTGTAATGGCGTTCATGATTTAGAACTGAATCGATTGTGGAGAGAACGTCTGCGCCCGTTCATGACCGCTGCGAGAGGCGGTCGGGATTCTTTTGATTTATATATATATATATATATATATCCATATATATATATATATAACTTCAGTAGTTATAGTCAGGTTAGCGGGGCTTTAGGAAATGCCTGTTTTCGTTTGCTTATAAATTTGCCACTGTTTGACGACTACTCACAAGATTTTGCAAAAAGTGCTCCTTTTTTACTTGTTTCTTCAGGGACAGTTTTGCAGTGATCTGTGAGCTGTCAAGTGGGCACAGAGAAAAAGGGTGGGTCCCAAAACTCAAAATCCCCATGCATTTCCATAGACTTTTTTGTACAGCGCTGCTACAAAAACTGCTGAGCGGACCAAGTGGGTCAGTAAGCTGGATCTTGCTCCAGATAGTGAGCTTTTTGTTATTTATTGTAAATCCTTTCAGGAGTTTGAAAAAAAAATTAAGAACTAAACATTACTATATCTTGATAGTTGAGTTCAAGAGACTCTCCAGAGAGTCCCTCTAACTCAGTTTGAAAAAATAGAGTAGTTTGATTGGCCCCATGGTGGCAGGGTTTCTCTAGGGCTAACTCGTTCACGCTGGAGTATGCTCCCTACAGGATTGCATGTTCTACGGACTGCCTGTAACAAAAAAATTTAAATAACCATTACAAGACAGGGGAGTGAGTCCATTGTCCTGAAATTAAACAATCAAACAGATACGGGGGCAGGGTAGGGATACCCTACTCTCCCAGCACTTGGGACTCTCCTAGGCCCAAAGGGCAGCGTTTTTAAAAATTAATTTATTAGGCCCCTGGGGTAGGGCAGGGTCTGAGGGAGACAGAGATGAGGGCATGAATGGGGCCCCCATCCCTTAGCGCCTCTTGGCCCGGAGATCCCATTCTAAGAGCTCAATTTGGAACAATGGGGGGATTTCATGTGATCCCCCATCCCCTACCTTTATTGGGTCTTGGGAACCCCATCCCCTGGGGCCCATTATTAGCAATGGGGTGTGGGGGACTGCATGCCGCAATTGATCAACAGGGACCCCATCCCCTGGGGCTCATTTTTTTAAAAAAGGAGAGAGAACTGTGCTACCCCACTCCTTGCACCACTTTTGGCACCTGTTAAGTCCATCTTCCAGGTCTTCCAGATCCAAATTACCTTAAGAAAGGGATGTGCTGGTATCTACCCCAAGGAGCCCCACCCAATGGGGTGTCATACCGATATACAATGTGGTTCCCTGCCCCGGACAGTGGAGGCACACTCTTCCGGGCAGTAGAAAAATGCTGCTTCTAGTGGGAGTGGGAGTGGAAGAAAAGAAAAGTTGCCGGCTCCAGCCAGCACCCAGTATGGTCCTGGCTGGGGAGCTGGCCGGGGCTCAAAGGAAGAGGTTTGTGGGTACCTGGCTTGGATCATGGGCATCCATCGTTTGACTTCGAATATTTCAGAGAAGTTAGAGTCTTCAACAAAAACAAGACGGCAGGTTGGATCTAACGATGGGCTTGAACGACAACATGTTGATAAAGTACGAAGTTTCTGTGAAGCTATTGATGAGGGAATGAAAAGTAGGAGTGGGCAGTAAACTTCGCTCCTCTGGCAGAGTTCGCATAATTTTTGTCGCTCCGCTTAGAGCATGAAGTTTCAGAAAAACTCCACAAGCCGCCACATGGCATAGTTTTTACTCGCTCGCTGCTCACCAACAGTAAATTGATGAGAAGGAGCGTGAACATCAAGCGCTACACTGCCTCCCATAGAGGTTTCTCAATGTGGTTAGTTGTGGCAGGGCTCTAAAGATCGATTTGAGAAAGCTTCCTCTGGAGTAGAAAATCTACTTGAGCAGCAGAAAGAAGCAGTGCACTCTGTGTGTGCCGTTTTCACTGATTTATCAGTGTGGGACAAGATCCTGGTGCTAAAAATCAGTGTAAGCTGTGCGACATGCCGCAACTCTGCTTCTTGCAAAACTTAGCGGAGTCTGTCAGAGTTTTTGGGTAACTTTGCGAATTAAACTCCACGATTCCGCCCATCCCTAATTAAAAGCTATGGGATAGAAAAGTCTGCAGTTCTCACCCAGGAAGGTGTTGAAATCATTTGAATTCTGCTTGGAGTTGGGCCCAGTGAAGTTTTCTACCTACGAATCTAGACTCCTTTCAGTAAGTCAGATTTCCAAAGAAGCGTAAGGCTGCAGAGAGAGTTCAATGACGTTGGATGCTGGTCGACGTTGGTCCTGCTAAAAATGGATTTGCTGCTGCAGGGAAGAATGTAGTGGGAGGTACGCCAAGTCAGGACAATCAGCGATGCACCTTTGGTGAAGCAGATTTGCAGGTTTGTCCCGGTCCGTTACCCTGGCTAAAATCATTGAAACATTTTTCTAAGTCTCATGTTTGAGGTTTGGCAGGAGAAGTACACTCTGACACTAGCAAAGAGTTTTTGGAAACGTCACCCAATATTAAATGGTTTGTGACTCTTGAGGAAAGCCCCTTTTTTCAAAACACTAGCAAGGAGTTCAGCAACACCACTTGGGTATTAGGACTAGCAGGTACCAGTGCAGGTCCATTTGAAACTGATCAGCTTGACCCAGTCAGGATAGTGGGCTTCTTGCAGCTTTTGTGATCTTGGAGCTTAACAGGAGGTCAGCCAACTGACCCTTGGAGTCCACATCTTAGTCCTGGTTAAAAATTGGAGCAGGTCCAGTCCTTGAGGTTCTCCAAACAGGTCACGACAGCAGGTACAGTCTGTCTTCTGTCTTCCACAGGTCCAGAGTTATTCTGAAGAAGGGTCTGCATAAGCATGTGCTTGGGGGTGAGCCCTGGCCCTTCACTGATCAATAGGGAATATGTTCCCATGGGTAGCCCTATCCACCTTTTTCACCTCCAGCTATTAATGTGTGACCTACTGCAAACAGTCCCACAGTGTCCCCATCTACTCCATACCGAGATTGCAGAACCTTTCTTCCTTTGTGCATAGCCCCTATAGCTGCTCTAGAGGTATGGCCAGGGAAATAAGGACACCCTCTACTGTAGTCAATCAAACCCTTTTTGGGGACCAACTCCCATACCCCTCATATTGATGCCTTTCTAGCTAGGAAGACAAAAGACAGATAGGAGCAGGTGAAAGGATAGGCATTCTTTAAGGTTAATTAAGTTCCTGGGCACAGCCCAAATGGCCATCTTTTCAGGGGAATGGCAACCTCTCCCCCTTTGTCACAGTTCTGGGAGCCAAATCAGACCTACTCAAGAAGCTATTCAGCTACTACACAACAGTTGGAATTTAGGCAGGTGGGCTTCTAGAGGCTTTAGGCAGGTTAATGGTAAGATTATAAATGTTCATTTGTAAGATAATTTTTATAAATCCACCTTTACCAATGCATTGGATTAATAACAAATATGTTTTAATAAATCCAAGACTGAGCATTTTGTTTGGTTCCTAGGTGCAGATGACTTGACTAACTTCAATGATATACCCCAATGTTTTCCTATGAAACAGCTAACCCTGCTACAGTGAAAATAGCTTTTAGGGCATTGTCACTGTAAAGACATGTTTAACATGAAAGTTTTGCTTATCCTACTCTTACATATCTTACGACGCACCTTTTGGGCACTCAAGGCTAACTTAGGGGTGACCTATTAATAATTTAAAAGAAGGTTTAGGCCTGTCAAAAGGGTTATCCTGAAAGCTTGAATTTGCTGATTACACCTGTAGAGTCAAGTTATGGGTGGTGGACCAGAAGTCATTTCTCATTGTCACTTTAGTGGTGGCACAATATGGGCTGCAGTTCAATAGTGACATTTTACTTATAAAACCTGTGTATACTTGATTCCATATACTAGGGACTTGAAGATAAATTACATATGACTGTTAGGATTATGGCCAATTTCAACATATTTTAGGGGTCAGAGCACATGCACTGGTGCCTTGTTAGCAGGGTCCCAGTGCTTAATTTCAAGGAAATCAGCAATATCCATCCAAAGAATGGGTGTGATCATGCCCAAAAAGAGGCATTTTCTAACAATGTTTTTCTGTCATTTTCCTCCTCCTTCTTTCCTACTTTTGCGTTTTTCTCTCTCATACTCTGGAATAGTTTGTTGTGGAAAAACTACATGGTAGTTCCTAAAAATGTGTGTGGTGGACCCCACCTACAACAAATAGCTCAAATTAAACACTAAAGTTAACATGATAGGATTACTAAGTGATGGGGCAAAACCTAACATGTATAGTTGTTTTATCTCACTTTTGAACTTCACGATTTTTGAGGATTTTCATTTTTCTTTGGAGGATTCTTACAATGAAGATTCCACCCTAATAGTGGAGCTTATGGACATCTTTGGTTTCACTCAACTGGTGGAAACCGCTACTCATAATGCAAGCCACATGATAGATGACACTTCACTAATTTTATTGTAAAGAGTATTCTCCATCTCAGTTGGATTGGCCATTACATGGTCTATTTCACTTTCTCTTTCCCTCAGATATTTGTCAGTCTGAAACAGTCTCATTAGAAGCCCCAAGTCTACGGAAAGTGGACTAAGATTAATTCAGGAGAGCTTCAATCTGTAACAGAGGTAGACTTTCACTCAGATTTCCCGGCTGAAACTGTATCCAACTGCCTCATGGCAGCCTTAGATAAAATAGCGCCAGTAAGGTTGAAGCATCCCCATAAGAAAAAAGAGCCAGTCCCATGGTTCTCCAATGAACTTAGAGACCTTAGACAGCATTGCCGGCAGCAGGAGAGTAAGTGTCACATACATTTTGAGACTAAGAAGAGAGATAAGCATAAAGTCCTACTTGCCACTTATAAGGCAGACATTTCCCAGGTTAAACCTACTTACTTTACATCTCAAATTAGATTAGCCAAGAACTCTACTAAGGAGCTTTTCAAAGTAGTTAAAGGCCTATCTAATCCCCCAAATAAGCATCAGACCAATGCCTCTCATGCATTTTGTGACAATTTTGAAATGTTTTTTAGGGACAAGATTCTCTACTTTTATTCTGAGTCTATTCTGGTAGAACATACAAGGATGAATATCTTGATCAAGATATCTCCGTTGGTGCACCATGGCTGTTGTCTTCCCCACCTATGCCTGCATCTCAGGTGAAAGAGAACCTGATGAGTATTAAATCTGGTTCTCCCACTTACCTGTACCCACCTAAAATCTTGCAGATATTCACCGATGTTGTGGCTGGGTTTCTGGAAAACATTTTCAACCACATTCTGAGATCCGGTGTCTTTCCTGAGTGCTGGAAGGAAGCTACTATCATACCACTTCCTAAAAAGCTAAATATAAATCCAGATGAGTAAAAACATTATTGTTGACTGATCTCCCTTCTTCACCACCTCTGCGAAAATGCTCGAAAAACATCTGAACAAAGAGTTAGTTAAGTCCATTACCAACCACAATATTCTGGATCCTTCTCAAAACGGTTTAAGAAGTGGTCACAACACAGGGTCAGCTCTCATCACTGCCACTGGCATGATGAGAATGCAGGTGGACCAAGGTGGGACTGTCATACTTGTCCTATTATACTTGACATCATCTGATACTGTCTCTCCCTCACATATGGTTCAACAGTTTCACCAAAAAGGGGAGGGTGGAAATTGCTCATTCCTTTCTGGTTGGAAAATGTCAGATTGTAAGCTGCGGTCAGTTCAGTGCCAAGGCTTTTAATCTCCCATGTGTGCCCACGGGGCTCAACGCTTAGTACCACACTTTTTAATCTGTATGTTTCACCTTTGGCAACCTTGGTGAGATCTTTTGGTTTGCAGGTGTGGTCTTATGCAGATGACACTCAAATAATTGTGTCTTTCAGTGATACTCTCCCTGAAACGGCAGAGATATTTAAACTCTGTGTGTGATGTGGGGCGCTGGAAGAAGAATAACTTCCTTAAGTTAAATGCTGTCAAGACCGAAGTTAAGGTCTTTGGTGCTCACCCTATGATGGCTGGAATTATGTGGGCCCCTTCCTACTTTGGTGAAATCAGTTAAGAATCTTGGAGTACTAATGGACACCTCTCTTAACTTCAATCTACAAGTAAATCAAACGACAAGCAGTTGCTTTCTCATCATCCGCACCCTCAGGAAGATTTTTCCTTTTATTCCTGAGGAACTTCATAAATCAGTGGAAATCGCATTGGTCACTTCGTGGTTAGATTACTGCAATGGTATGTACCTTAATATTAATAGCTTCTCTCTGAACAAGCTCCGGATTGTGCAAAATGCAGCTGCACATCTTATTCTTAACACTCCGAAATATCTTTCAGTGAAAGAAGGCCTCCGGAGCTTGAACTGGCTGCTAATCAGGATGCATGTGATCTTTAAGGTGCTTAGTTTAGTATACCTAGCTCATCATGGCAAAGGATCATTGGCCATCAGGTCTGCCATTCATCTGTATCTGCTGACCAGACACATAAGAGCAGCCTTAGAAATAGTTCCCACGTTACTAAAGGAAAGATGGGGCGTATACATACCCCTTATCTGTGGCAGCTGGCAAGTTGTGGAATACCCTGAAAGTTACATTGCTGAGACTTTGGGGTTTATTACAATGTCGGTCGAAGTTTCCAACGACCGACACTGTGGTGAAAACTGGACCAACAGACCGACCTCTGGTCGGTGATCGTAACCGCCTAATTATTTCCCTATGGGAGCATGTGTTACAGCTGTAAACCGGCCATAGCACAAGCTCCCATAGGGAAATGTGAGGTTGTGTTAATCCCTGGTAGGCACCTCAAGGTACAACAAGGGAACACCATAGGCCCCCTAGACCCCCAACCGGAGGCCGAAATCAGGAGGGGCCCTGTTAGAGGCCTCCAAACACATTTTCCGACAGGTTTTCAAATTCAGAAAGCCCAACATGGAAAGCCTGCCAGAAACCGTGCATTGGAATCTGGACGGCGTAAAGCGGATATGGATTATGGGCCGGTTCCGACTGGATGATGGGCTGTTGGAGCCCGTTGGAAGTCAGCCGGAATGACTGGCTAGTTTAAATTCCAATCGGCTGTATTGTAATTAGCCAGTCGGAATCGAAACTGATGATTCCGATGATAAAGCCTCCGACCTAAGGTCGGGATCGTAAAAGGCCCCTGAGTCTTAAAAACGTGGCTCTTTACATCCTAGGTCTTATTCGCCCAGGTTTCACAGTCTATTGTATTCATTTTGTTCTTTTTTGTTTTTGCAGGATCTGTATCATTCTGCCTTTCCTCATTGGGGTGCGTTCGCTTTGATAGGGTTTCAGAATTCTTTGAAGCAGCGCCTTGATACCCTTGGGCTAAGAGCGCTTAATAAATCTCCTTTTCATTTTATTCTTGACATGTCATGAGGATTATTGGTTTGATGTTGCCCACTCATGCCTTATGCTTGTACTTGTGTAATGGCTATAATAGTTGACGTGTTTGTGTTGCAGGTGCTCTTGGCTAAATGGTGCCCACCTGGTGTAGATCTTTTTAACTTAGTGTATGCATTCTTGGCATGGGGGGATGGTTATCAGCCCTGGTGTGATGCTCACCCTGGTTTTATGTTGGTAATGCTGGGCTATTAATAAAACTAACCAATGTTGTCTGAGACCTCTGCCTATGTGATTGGCGCAACTGTAACCATTCATATTGACTTTCGTCCACCCATGTTGTCACTTATTCATCCCTTTATTCTTACCCTGATACATTTATCCATTACTTATCCTTGGTCTACTTCAAGTATTTATCTCTAGGCTGATGTTCATATTCATCCACTCACTCATCCACACAACCAGAGAGACAAACGCAACAATTATTTAACAAGCCCTTATAGTTATGGTGTGGCTAGACTTACTGGCTTCGCAAAACCTCGTTTTCTTTACCAGCTGCTCATGTCCCCATAACCGGATTGGTGTCACTACAACGCATGCTTTTACATCGCATGCCTTTACAACGCGGTTTTTACCACGCAGTCCATTACAACGCATAATGCTTTTAGGCGCTGGATAGTGAATTATTTAATTTACTATTCCAACTCCAGTCCCCGTGGATAGCAGGGAAGGTGTTGGATAGTAAATTATATATATTCCCTATCCTAGAGCGCCCCCCAGCGCAATGCGTTGTAATAGTATGCGTTGTAATGGTTGCGATGTAATGGTAGTGCGTTGTAAAAAATGCGTTGTAAGTGATGTTCCCCCATAACCTGATCACTTTAAGGATAATAATGTTCTTGCTTAACAGCCATGCTTTGTGGAACTCTTGACTCCTCCTCCTGTTCTGTTTCTCTTGTCTTCTCATTTCCTTCCACTCAATTAGCTGAAGCAATTGTCCACCTCAATTACATTTTGCTTTAAATGATATTGATTGTACTTTTAAGTGGATACAGGCCTCTGCTGAATTTTGTAAACGTATCTAAGATTTCTGTGTCCCTAATGTTGAGAAAAAGCTTGCCTTGATAACAATTTTGAACTCGATTAACTGTGGTGCTACATTGTGCAGGAATTGAAAGCAATTGAACAAACACAAATGTGCTTGTGATTATAAACTTTAATAATGCAGCTGCCTATCGAGCTCTTATTGTTGTAAGTATAGAAATCCTACAAATGTTCAATAATCAAAATGTAAAATTAGAGTCGCACAGAAAAGCAATATAGCTCTCAGCAGGGTAAAAACTGAAGAAGACACTTTCTCTCTAACCGCTGAACTCATTAGTTATTAGATATCTGGCAAGACGTTACAGCTACAACACCCAGCACGTTTCAGCCAGGAGACGTTCTTGCTCATTGATAACAGAAAGAGCCTGCGACTAAATAAGGAAAGCTAGGCAGGAACAAAATATTGTGCACACATAGAAAAACTGATTTTAATCAGTAGTATCATCAAAAACATACACAAATACTGTTGGACTTGGCCCTTTTTGCAGGACAACACCCACGTTTTTTGCCTTCACCTTCTTGTTCTTTGAACCAGTTGTTGGTGTAGCTTTAGGCCTCTGTGCACTTTACCACTGTTAACCAGTTGTAAAGTGCTGTGTTCTCTCCTTTAAGCATGGGAATATTGGTTTACACTCAACTGGCCTAATTAAGTTACTTGTAAGTCCCCTAGTAAAGTGGTGCCACATTTTTGTGTATCGATTTAGATTCCGTATGCATTTTCCGATTCATGCCCTTATATAGGTACATTTCACATTGCCCTTCTAAAGGCATAGATATCCAGTCCTTATTTAGGCAAATACAGGCATGGCTAATTCCATCCGTTCATCTACGTCACAACGAGTTCTTGGAAAACCAGACTCTTAAGCCATTAGGGACTTCCTCTTGCTTGGATATTTATTTCTCCTAGAACTCATTTATTATGCATGAACATCTATTCCAAAGGGATTCATTCATGACGTTCATATGCCCGACCTTTACGTCAATACTGGCATTCTTAAACACCTTCAAGGTATAAATATACCTTCACTTGCTATGGCAAAGCACAGTGTGGTTTGGTGCAGTTCGACTACCTACTTGCATGACGCAGCTCGCCACAGCAAGTCCCGAAGGAAGCCAACTGATGCACTGGCTAGACGCTGTCATCCCCCTGCTAAGAATCCAGCTCCAGTGTTTCTCACTCCCTTTGTGGGGTGTTGGGAAATCGAGTCTCAGGAAAGAGATACCAACCTATCTCATTCTAAGGTATGGAGCTGATTAGAACCTAGAGAATTCTTGGCAAAACTAAACTTAGCTAAAACAGCACCTACTTCTTCCCTTGTACTTAGACCTAGGTTAGGTGCACCAGGGTAGGCGTATTTTAGAAGCACCAGTTGAGTATTTAAGCCTGTGTTATTTATGTATGAATTTTTATATATGTCATAGCAACAGACAATGCTATTACAGTATTATTTTATATTAGTATTTACTCTGTATGCATTATACTTTGCATTCTGTCTAACGATTGTAGCAGTTCATATCTCTTGCATGAGAAATAAGACTGTTCAATAAACCCTTTTATTGAAAAGCCCGTCTCACTATTTATGTGCAACTCTGTAAAAACGATGCATGCATGATTGACTGAGTGAAATAGTTATCTATTGTTTCCACGACTATAAAGATATTGTTTCGATTCTAGGAAACAAAGTTGTCATGTTTATGTGGTTGTCAGAGACTAATCCCTTCTTGTTTATTCAAGAATGTTTTTAGTGACCTCAAAGTTAGCGCTTTGAGACCTGTCGGTGAGTTGGCGCGATACAAAACTCAGTTACAAATTACAAATTACAAATTAGCTGGCACACACACAATTAAGTTTAATATACTCGATAGAGACATACTGACATCAGTCCTATGTCAAATCTATAGTGTATGTTTTTCTAATGCGCAGAGCCTATTAGGGATATAAGAACTACACTACAATGTTCTCAGGGGTTGTAAATGAAATTAAATAATACTAGTGGGCCATCAGCACGTATTGCGCCACCCACTTAACTATCCCATTTAATCATATCTCAGGCCTGCCACTGAAGCCTGTGTGTGATGTTTTAAACAGCAATTTTGGTGCCCCGCTTATACCTTCCTTTTTAATGCATCAAACTCACCCCTAAGGTAGGCTCTACACATCCAAGAGGGCAGGTGCAATGTATTTAAAAAGTTGGACATGTACTGTTAAGTTTGACATATCCTGGTAGTGAAACACAGGTAAACCTTTCATGTTTAGTGTCTAAGAAATTCTAAGTAAAAATACTCTTTAATGATAAAGTTGGATTTTGAAGATACCAATTTGAGAAAGTTAGTGAAAAAAAGTGACGCTGGTTGCAAACCTGGCTGTTGCACTGCTATAGAGGAACAAAGTCTTCCAAGTTATCCAATATGTCAAATTTAAACCAGGTAATCCATAGTAAACCAGTCAGTCCATTATACTCATCATCATCTTAATACATGTGTGGAGTCAATCCGGAGACAGTTGAAATTCACATGATGTTTTATTGTTGCGTTTTCAAACGTTTTCTGTCGCTAATCCAAACTTTTACATAAACGTGTGCTATTATGACAACATTCAATAGGGTGGCAAATGAGGTTACTCTTGATATATTGTGGGGGTGTAATGAATGTTTCAGGCTACCTGATTTGGGTCACAAGTTGGATACAACATATTTTTGAGACTTTTGAGGAGCTCATTTGGCTTGGAATTTTGGAGTAAGCATATATATTATTGTGCTTCCTTTCAGTATATGCATCCTGTGTTTTTGGGACTCTCCACTACACGGGACGATCAAACTATGATTCTTTCTAAACAAACAAAAACATTTTTTTACACTTGGCACATTGACCGAACTGTGGCATGGCCAGGGTCAGGATTGGGAACGACAGACGTCCTGAAGAAGAACGGGGTGACCTTTTGAGGCACAGTAAGTCGGTCGAAGCATGTTGGCACAAGCAGTATCAGGAGGGGTGTTTTTTTGAGAACCTTATTTCTCCCTTAAAAGATTACCCATCCTTCTTTCCTTTTAATCCTGGTTGTGGAACCTACGAATAAAGGTTTTTTGACTGGTATCCCCAAACCAGTTTTAGAGCACTTTCCCTTTAACTGCACTTTTGTCGTATCACCAATCCCAGTCACAGGGTGAGAATTGGCACTTGACCACAATGTTTGTCATTTTGTGTATATGTTGCGTCTTGTGATCCTGTATTATTTGTTATTTTTTCCCCCTCCCTCATGCTCCGCCCTGAGTGTGGCTACACCAGGGCGTATTGTAAGCAGACCCGATGATGAAGCATGTCACACACCTTGGTGTGTGAGTGAGGGCAGTTTTTCAAAACAGATGAATTTTTCTCTGCTTTGTATCATTATACGTGTATTCTGGTCTGCCACCCTTTCTTTGTGTGTGCATAACTTGACTTAGGGGGTTCAAGGGTGGTAGAGTTTATGTTTGACCCTCTCCCCTTCTTTGTGAGTGATAACATTCCATGTGACCCAATGCATTTCGAACCTGTCAGGTTCCTCGTCAGGGGTTGCTGTGAAAAAATTAAAAGCATACACCTTAGCCATCTACTCCAGCGTGACAAACCTAATAATTGCATAAACAAAAATTATCATCACAAAAAAGCATTCTTTCCCACCCTCACAATCTCCCAAAATGGTGTGCAAACAGAATCGCTACAACGTCTCCTCTTGTGAATACAACTAATAAAATCTGCCTCAAGACATTAGGTGTGCCCTCCACTAAACCCCTCCTATACTTTCACATAACGTGCAAAAAATAACTAAAAAGCAAAATAACCCAATTTACCTAGTACAAGCCAAACATGGCATTCTGATCTCTGTGCCTTCCTTCGTTCTCGACAGGATCAATCACCTTACTTGCACGTACCTATATTGCTCTTGTAACCGCTCGCACGGTTGAGCGCAATCAAACCTCGTGACTTACCCACTCCGCTCAGGACATCCTTCTTACTACTTCAAAATTCCAAACAATGCATGTAATGAAAATAAAAGAAAGTGATTCACCAGGTGAGCCTTCCTTGCCTCTGTTTGAAACTCATGATGAAGAGGCGTCTGCCTCGAAACGCGTCAAGTATCTTTGCAAATTGAGGGACACAAGGCAAACATGCTGCAGAGAGGCTAAAAATCCATGAATGTGG
Organism: Lissotriton vulgaris; assembly: GCF_964263255.1. Classification (NCBI taxonomy): domain Eukaryota; kingdom Metazoa; phylum Chordata; class Amphibia; order Caudata; family Salamandridae; genus Lissotriton; species Lissotriton vulgaris. Next base: position 115,328,604 of record NC_141697.1, on the reverse strand, counting down.
AAGGAGCATTGTGGAGTGCATATCCTGAGCGCAAGGGCGCATTGTTTGGAATATATATATATATATATATATATATATATATATATATATATATATATATATATATATATATATATATATATATATATATATATATAATCCAATAAATCCCAAATAATCACACACTCTCAGCAACACAGACAGCTACCAGATGATGTCCAATGTTGTTTAATTTCTTTGACAACATGTTTCGGCAGGAAACCTTGCTCACGGCGAAGAATGTGTATGCAATGGGACTACTAATAAATCATTCAGTGATAGTACAATGGTAAAAGCAAATGAAGGACACATTGCTACAATACATTGCTAACTCTAAAAAGAGTGGTGGCCATCTTATAATATCCCTTATTGCTTGAAATTCACAATCTTATGTGGAATTAACATTAACTAATGTAATATAATACCATGCCTCACCACGCGTGTATTGCATATTGTAATCAAATAGAAAAATTCATTTGTTTGGCAAAATATCCACTTTTCAAATGCCGAATGCGGAAATAGATCAGAGCATAAGCGCGAATACATCTGACTGCGGTACGACGTCCCCAGCGCATGATTCAATGTTACATCTGTTATGTTGGAAACAACTTATCCTATTCAATGCATGAAAAGTACATTGCAGATTATTTTGCTGCATTTGTGGAATATTGCAATCCAGGCAATTCGTGCTGATACAGGAGTACCTGCATTATTGTCATAGTCTGAATACAACATGCTGCAAACAGATGTCATCTAAAAGCTTGCAAATGAAATATTGGTCTAGTCACATATTGGGACAGTTATTATGTAAAATACAACTAATCAACCAAACCATGCCTGTATGGCAAGTCGTTTCAAAAGAATAACATTTATATGACATTATATGTAATGGAAATGGTTCTTCATGTAAGTATATGTGTTGTTAGCTAAGCTGCTACAGTTAAACAATGTTACACATCATCGCAGCTGTGCTGATTCAAGATAATTACAAAATTCTAAATCAAGAACAAATATGTTACAATCAAATGTCATTACCCAATTAAACTACTAGCTTAGTTCTAAGCCTATATGGCGACAGTTACTATGTGAAATACATCAACACAACCAAAACCCATAATGTCTTGGGACTACATATCACATATATGATCACTGAACTGTGATATCACAGGTACACGACTGCTCCATAACTCATAGGGTAAATTTCTGTGGTCCGCAATGTGTCAACCCAAAATAATCAAACGATCACATCACGTGATGTGCAGTTCCAAAATTATGTATTACCAAAGTGCTGAGAAAGCTCATCAGTGGCCCCGTGCTACGTGAAGTGAAGGTGAAAAGGGTAGGATGGCAGTGAACGGTGAATGACATGGTTGGGCCCCTTCCTAACACCTGTGTGAGAAGAACAGAAACACAAACATTAGTGTAGTGAAATTAAAATCTTAAAAACAGTTTCATGAGCTTCCTATGTCACTCATATGACATAGCACACACTGAGGAGAGGTATCATAAAATTGGAGAGAATGGGGACAGGGAGATAAGAAAACAGAAGAGAAAACAGAAGAGCAGAAGAATCAAAAGAGGGAGAGGAAAGAGGGCGGGGAGGGGAAAGAGGAAGTTTGGAAACGGATAATGCACCATGTGCTGATAAGAATGCAGTGTGTCATGCACGGACCATGGTATAAAGTACATAATGAACATGTAACAAATCGCTTAAAATACCAGACCCTCATGAACTACACATTATTCTCTAATGTGAATTGCTAGCTCCTCATCTTGATTGAGACTCCCTGGGAACTTACTTTGGAAATCAATGATGTACTTGTATTCCCTTTGCCTCAATCTGAGCTCTCTGTTACCTCCCCTTGGATTCCTGATGATCTGTTCCAGGATGAAAAATCTCATGTCTGAGGGGTTGGAGAAATGGGTGTCCCGGAAGTGTCTTGCTACTGGGTATTTTTCATCATTGTGTACAATGGCCCTGTAGTGTTCCAACACTCATTTCCTAGCTAGCAAAGTCGTACTGCCAATATACCAAAGCCCACACGGGCATACAATGACATGAATTGCAAAGTTGGTTCTGCAAGTGAGGAACTGTTGGATCTCCCATTTAATGCCATTATAGCTGACATTATTGAAGTAATGACTGTTTTTGCAGGCTTTACAGTGGCCGCAAGGGAAAAATCCCTTAAGGCCATGTCCCTGTCCTGTGGTGTACACAGTGACATCTTTATGGACTAGCATGTCACAAATATTTCTACCTTTTCTGTATGTGACACTAGGTCTGTTTGTAATCTCATTTCCTATTATCGGGTCACATTTCAGAATATCCCAGTTTTTTGCCAGAATCTTTTGTATGTTTTTAGATTCGGAATTATACGTCATGATTAATCTAGTATTGCACTCCTTCTCAGGAATAATTTCTTACTCAGAAAGAGTAAGAGACCTAGATATTTTGTCTGCTTGGTCTTTGGCTTCGCGCAGTACCCAGTTAGGATAACCACGACTTTTGAAACGTGACAGCATTTCTTTATACTCCTCCTGGTATGCCATCTCGGTGTTGCAATTCCTTTTTGCCCTCAGCAGCTCACCATATGGAATACTCCACTTGAGAATCTCTGGGTGGCTGCTGAGGGCATGGAGGACACTATTCCCTGCAGTGGATTTCCTGAACAGAGTAGTTAGAAGCTTATTATCAGTCACATCCAGCCTAACATCTAGGTACTCTGCAGTATTCTTACTAATGTGGCTCGTAAGTTGGATGTTCCTGTTATTGTCATTAAGCATCTTGATGAAATCTCTGGCCTCTTGTTCGTCACCTTCCCAGATGATGAACAGATCGTCTTTGTATCTCCACCACGTGATTATCCGCTCGAGATGTCCTGCACAAGCAGGGCTTGCAAAGATCTCCCACTCCCAGCTTTCCATGAAGAGATTCACGAAGCTAGGAGCAAAGCAAGAACCCATTGCGGTGCCCGTCACCTGCCTGTACAGGACACCATCGAACAGAAAGATGTTATTAGTAAGGCAAAATTGCATCATGCTGAGCAACATCTTGCTTTGTTCCCTGAATCTCAAGGGACGCTGTTCGAGAAATTCATTGCATGCTCTGAGTCCTTGCCTTTGATCTATGATAGTATATAAGGACTAAACATCAAGGGTGATCAGAACAAAATCACTTTCCCATTCGATTTCTTGTATCTTGTTAAGAAAATCCTTAGTGTCACGGATGTAACTGGGCAAGTTGTTGACCCTTTCCCGTAGAAAAAAATCTACGTATTTTGATATATGTTCTGGTAAACTACCCCTGGAAGACACAATAGGTCTTCCAGGTGGTTTGATGGGGTCCTTATGTAATTTCGGTAGGAGATACATCACAGGAAGAACAGGATGGTCATTTTTGAGATATCTATACTCTTCCCACTCAAGGGTACCCATATCTTTCCACATGGCAAGTTTGTCCCATATGGACAGTATACTGTTATTATAGATATCTTGAGAAATGGGTTGGTAGACTTTAGGATCCCTGAGTTGCCTGTGTGACACACAGCTCTTGAATAGAGCAGAATTTGTTACAGGCAGCTGTGCCCGGTCTGGCTTCAAGCCCAAATTCACATTTCTTCCACCCCTACCCCATGATGCATTGGATACCTTACAGGATAGTGTGAGCAAGGCACTTTGTGATTATGGTCACGAAAAGAATAGAGACTACTCTATCAATAACAACATGTCATTGAAGGAAAGAAAGGCACTCAAGACACTCATGGAAGATGAAAACATTGTAATCATCCTGCGGACAAGGGTGGCCATATTGTCATCTTGGATAGGGTGATGTACATAGAGGAGGCACACAGGCAACTCAAAGATCCTAAAGTTTAATTGGGTGATGACATTTGATTGTAATATATTTGTTCTTGATTTAGAATTTTGTATTTATCTTGAATCAGCACAGCTGCGATGATGATGTTTAACTGTAGCAGCTTAGCTAACAACACATATACTTACATGATGAACCATTTCCATTACATTTAATGTAATATTTATTTTATGCTTTGGCACGACTTGCCATACAGGCATGGTTTTTGTTGATTAGTTGTATTTTACATAATAACTGTCCCAATAATCACATGTCACTAGACCAATATTTCATTTGTCAGCTTTTAGTTGGGCGATGACATCTGTTTGCGGCATGTTTAATTCATACTATGACAATCATGCAGGTACTTCTGTATCAGCACGAAGTGCCTGGATTGCAATATTCCACCAATGCGGCAAAATAATCTGCAATGTTGTTTCCATGCATTGAATGGGATAAGCTGTTTCCAACATAACAGTTGTAACATTGAATCATGCGCTAGGGAAGTCTTGCCGCAGTCAGATGTATTTGCACTTATGCTCTGATCTATTTCTGCATTCGGCATTTGAAAAGTGGATAATTTGCCAAAAATGAATTTTTCTATTTGATTACAGTATGCAATACATACGTGTTGAGGCTGGTATTATATTACATAAGCTAATGTTATTTCCACATAAGATTGTGAATTTCAAGCAATAAGGGACATTATAAGATGGCCAAAACTCTTTTTAGAGTTAGCAATGTATTGTAGCAGTGTGTCCTTCAATTGTGTTTACCATTGTACTATCACTGAATGCTTTATTAGTAGTCCCATTGCATACACTTTCGACGTGAGCAAGGTTTCGTGCCGAAACATGTTGTCAAAGAAATAAACACCCTTGGACATCATCTGGTAGCCGTTGTGTGTTGCTGAGAGCGTGTGATTATTTGGGATTTATTGGATTCGTTTGATTACCGGCACGCTCCACCGGTGTACACGCCAATTCCCGAGGGGCCGTGGACTTTCAGAAGGAGCTTTCTGTTTGGAACATATATATATATATATATATATATATATATATATATATATATATATATATATATATATATTAGAATCCACAATCCTGAAGCGCCGAGGAAACCAAACGGACACAGCCAGGTACAGACCACACAGCAAGGATTTTAGAAGAAATAGTGTGCTTTTATTCCATCAATGGGGATGGCAGCATGACGCGTTTCGTCCGGGGAGCCCGGACTTGATCACATGTATATATCCACGAAAACACCGTCTCCAACTCTTCACAAGACAACAAGTCAAGGCCCAATTTGCATTTTAAGTGAATTTATTTAAGCAACAACACCCAACGCGTTTCGCAGCCTTCGCCGCTTGCTCACGAGTGACAGGTTGTGTTTAACCAATAAAGATATATACAAAAAGGAAACTTAGTCATGTGACTTAAGATAAACAGTGAAATCAGACTCTCAACATTTAACATTGCTTCATGTCAAATAATACACTGATACAATTGATCGCTTTCATTGCATCATAGTTACAAATATAACATGTGCATTCCAGTATTTAGATTTTCAGAAATGATTTAGCCATTTGTGAGAACAGACACGATATTAGCGCTTTAAGTACTACTTGTCCCATAATGCATCTTATTGGGCAAGTAAAGCATTCCCCACTCGTTTGAATGTATTAAACTAAATGCCGCTTTTTCAGCGCAATTGTCTGAATTACTTCATTCAGTGAGGTGCCTCACGTCGCACAGTGTTATCGTGGGTTTAAATAAAAAACAACATCAGTTTATCTATTTAAGCAAACCTATGACGAAGTATAAGTAATCCAATTATTGTTGTCTGGCCCCTGTGGGCATTTCTTGAAGATATGCTTAAGTCTTTTGCACATTTCATTGACATAGCTATCAACAACCCATATTGAAGCATACGGTTTGAGCCCAAGTGGGCTAGTAACCTCCAATCGGTGTCTAATGCTTCTCACTTGAAACATTACAGATCAGCTTTCATTCTACTTATTGCGCTCATGTTCACTCTACTTATGGCTTTCAAACATATTCACACACTCTGGAATGCAAAAGGGTCTTGAGTGATCTGAAAAATGAGAGAGTATACCCATTAAAATTCAGTGGTGACATTTTTACACATAATGTCATTATACTTCATCATTAAAACATTCATTTCCATGAATTCATTGTACTCAGCAAAATTCTTTGAAACTAAACCTACACTAGCACATTATTCTCCCAGATGAGATGCCAGCCCTTCATCAGCATTATGTCCTGATGGAAAGAGTGTTTGGAATTTGATTATGAACCTAGATTCTAATCTTCTCAGTTCTCTCACCCGGTCACCGCCTCATTCCCTCTTAGGTATACAGTCTAATACCACAAACGATAATAGGTTCGTGTTTTGGTTGTGTTCATCATAGAAGTGGTGGGCAATTGGCTACTGTTTGTCGTGGTGGTTATAAATTCACTTAAAATGCAAATTGGGCCTCGACTTGTTGTCTTGTGAAGAGTTGGAGACGGCGTTTTCGTGGATTGATTGGGGTGAGACGAAACCCCGTCGAGGCCCGCCATCAAAGGAGGCGCAGGCTGATTTTCGTCAAACCTGTGGTATATATATATATATATATATATATATATATATATATATATATATATATATATATATATATATATATATATATATATATATATATATATATATTATATTATATTATATCATTTGTGGGAAACACAGAGTTGGATTGAGAACAGGAACGCTCCGCATTAATTTAAGAGAGCATCCATCCAGGACTTCATTTCAGGACTCCAACTCCCATAAGGCTACGTGCAGTCTCATCAAAGAGCATGTAATCATGGGGCACGACATTGCTGAACAAGGAGAAGGTTCCCTGCATGCTCTCTTCTGATTGGTCCCTGAAGAAGAGATGCCTCGAAACGCGTAAGGCTTTAACAGGTGCGGTGAATTATCAAGCGCAACTGTTCATACCAAATAAAGCGAATGGGGAAAAGCTTACCTGTGTCTCGGGTGCGGTTCAATTCAAGGACACATCCCCAATGAGCAGAATGTTACACGCAGCTGTCCTGTCCAGAGCCAGCACTACCCCTGCTGGAGGGGGCCACGACGCTCGTGAAGTATCAGGCTCATTTGTGGGAAACACAGAGTTGGATTGAGAACAGGAACGCTCTGCATTAATTTAAGAGAGCATCCATCCAGGACTTCATTTCAGGACTCCAACTCCCATAAGGCTATGTGCAGTCTCATCAAAGAGCATCCAATCATGGGGCACAACATTGCTGAACAAGGAGAAGGTTCCCTGCATGCTCTCTTCTGATTGGCCCCTGAAGAAGAGATGCCTCGAAACGCATAGGGCTTTAACAGGTGCGGTGAATTATTAAGCGCGCCTGTTCATACCAAATAAAGCGAATGGGGAAAAGCTTACCTTTGACTCATGTGCGGCTCAATTCAAGGACACATCCCCAATGAGCAGAATATATATATATATATAATCCCAACAACTTCTCCTTTTCGAGTCAAACACAAGGGACACAGCTGGGCTTCAGCAGTCATTTATTTTGGAACACTGGCTTGACCGGTTTCGGCGGATTGCCTTCCTCAAATGCCGCAGTCCATAGAATGTGTGAAAACCCACTAACAGATCTTTATGTAGGCTCCTCCTTTCCACTGGTAGTGAGCTCACCTGCGCTGGATTGTCTTTGCTTGCACCAATACCAGGGACTACCAGTCCCAAAATGCAGCGTGCTGGCGCTCCAGTGCAAGTAGTGGGAAATCACAACTGAGTAGAATGAAAAATAATAACTGAAGTCCTATGCTTTCTGCCACTAACCTTGAAGGCAGCAATCTGGAGGCGCAGATAAATGACGGAGTCTCTCCCCAAGATCTAGGCCCGTAGTAATCAGCTGCTTCGTAACACCTCAGAGGTTACGGTGGCGGGTCACGGAGTATCCGACTCCTCGGCAACAACAAAGATTCCTATGTGTCCGTGACCACTAAGTGAAAGGGTCCCTGGTTCGCGCCACAGGTAACGTGCTAAAATCCCAAAAACTTCTCCTCCTTTTCGAGTCAAACACAAGGGACACAGCTGGGCTTCAGCAGTAATTTATTTCGGAACACTGGCACGACCGGTTTCGGCGGATTGTCTTCCTGAAATGCAGCAGTCCACAGAATGTGTGAAAACCCACTAGCAGATCTTTATGTAGGCTCCTCCTTCCCAGTGGCAGTGGGCTCACTATATAGATATCCTTCAATCAAGCATTGCTTTTGCAACAATGGTTTACCTAGCTTCATCCCAATGCTCTTTTCCTTAAACAATTTACTTGACCCTTAATGGCATCTTATAATCTCTCCCAATTACTGATCAGATCTCTCATTTTCAGCAACTTATCTAAATTGTTAAATCCACATTTTACTTTTCTTACCCAGCCGCCATGTCCATCCACTCAATATTGTACTCTTTGTCTCATAGATATAAAAGTATTCCTTTCTTTCCTTGAATTTTATTAAGCAAAGTTGTGTTATTCCTCACCGTCTGTGCCAATCCATTTCCATAAAGTCCTCATAATTAATTCTGCATCCTTTATTTAACTATATTTAACCATATACACTAATGTATTGTACACACTCTATTTGTCCTCCCCTTTTCAAATATCTTCAGATGAGTGTCCTTTGAACCAGTCCTCCAGCCATTTTTAGGTCGGGCCTGGGCGGCTCATGCGCTGCTCTTTGAGCCAGGCTTTATTGGAGTATGGAATAGAAGCCCCACCCACTCTACACCCATATTTGTCATCGGCTTGTGTCATTGTCCTTCGTAACTGCTGCCTTCTGATTCGTTAATAGGCTTGTTAGTCCCTCCTTAGTACCGCCTTGTCTTCATTTGTAACCTCCCATGAGGACTGGCCCTTTAACTTGGGTTGTTACACTGTGAGTCTTTTTTTAGTCTGTAAGCACTATTTTCTACTGCAGGCACAACATGCTTTCCTGCAACATTCAGCGCACCATGCATGCTTTCACTTTCTAAGTAGCCGGGGACAATGGTAGCCGCTTCTTTACATAGGTCTTGCGTTTACAAGAATTTGAGCAATTGGCATTGTACATGAAAATGCCTTTTATTTATGGGTTAATTATCAAAACATATAAATAAAAGGCATTGTCATTTACAGTGCAAATAGCTTAAACTCTCTGGCAAATGCGAGACCTATTGCATTGCAAATGCTTGTTATGTGTGCCCTCTACCATATGTTGTGGTGGTGTGCATCCTTCCAACCATCAATAATATAAATATTTTGAACTATGTGATGACTTCCCATCCTTCCATGCTGTTAATGTACCAGGATGACCCAAAGTAAGGTGCCAAAATACAGGCATAATCAAGACAAGCTGATCTCCAACCAAAACAAATTAAAGTTCACCCAATATATCTGATCAGATCAGATTGTTTGAACTCCAAAGGATGATCAAGGCCTTTCCTTCTGCATCAGATGTGCAATGACAGCATATGTGTCCTGCAGCACCCACTAATAGCTCTGTATATTGACACTTCTATGTGTGTTAGACTTTGTATTCGTATTCTCACGTAACTGTATTATGTCCTTTTAATAAAGCTCACACTGTTTTTCAAGGCCTCTTACTATCTCTTTTTATTACACCCTTTTACTGACCTTTACTGATGGCAATATTAGTTAATTTTAGTCACAATATTTTCTTTAGAAAACATGCATGTTATTAAATCTTTCAATCGACTAACAATTATTTTGTGGATCCATACTTTTACACTTAAGCAAGGAATTATTTAGTACACTTATCATTTTTTCTCAAATTCGCCAGCCTCTTGCAGATTCATCAGTTGTTCTGGATGAACAGGATCTGCTTGAATATGAATCTACTGAATTTTCAGGTGATTCAAGGTTTGGCAAACTATCAAAATTATTTGAATACATTAATTTCAAAATTGCAAGGCATGGCAAACCCTCACAATCAAGGGGTTTGCTAAGCGCAGCTATTCAACAGAGAGGGTCTCAAGGTGCTCGAGGGGAGGGGCCCCAGCTCCTGAAAGTTCACGGTGATCTGTCGAAGAGCTAGGTCTCGAGGTCTTTCAGGAACTTGGGGAATGCTGGTGTCTGTCGGAGGTAGAGAGGGAGGGTGTTCCATGCCTTGCTGCAAGGAAGGAGAATTAACTCTCTCCTGTTCTGGTCTTCTTGATGATCGGCACTATTGTGGGGGAGAGCTGGGCTGATCAAAGGGATCTTTGGAGTGCATGGAACGAGAGGTGGTGATTCATGTAGGCAGGTTCGGTGTATTGGATGGCTTTGTGGGAGTGGGTGAGAAGTTTGAAGGTGATTCTCTTCTCTATGGGAAGCCTGTGTAGTGTCCGCAGGTATTGGGTAATGTTGCAGGTTGATGACTAGTCTGATGGAGGCGTTCTGGACGTTCTGTAGTTTGTGGGTGAGGATGATAACATGGGTGATGGTTTTCCTGTGTTCAAGGGGAATCCAATTGAAGGTCATTCATAGGATACGGAGGGTGTTGAAACAGGAGGAGATGACAGTGTGGACTTGTCGATCCATTTTGAGTTCAGAGTCCAGGATGATTCTGAGGTTGCGTGCAGGGTACTTAATGTCGAGGGCATGGGGCCACCAGCTGTCGCTCCAGGCGTTCAGGTGTGGACCCATGATAAGTACTTCGGTCTTGTCCGTGTTTAGTTGTAGGTATATGTTCTTAATACACATGGCAACTGCTTCCATTCCTGCCTGAAAGTGTAGTTTGGAGATGATGGCTTCAGTGGATGGTGAGAGGATGAGTTGGGTGTCGTCTTCATACGATACAATTTTGAGTCCGTAGGATCTGACGATGAGAGCGAGCGGGCCACGTAAACATTAAACAGGGTAGGACTGATGGAGGATACTTTGGGGACTCCGCAGGTGGTCATAGTGGGATCACAGAGGAGGGTGGAAGTTTGACCCGCTGTGTTCTGGCAGAGATGATTGAGTGGATCCAGTTGAGGGCCTTTTTCTGGATCATTGCGTTGTGGAGTCTGCAGGGCCAGGGTGCAGTGAGAGACTGTGTCGAAGACTGCTGAGAGGTCTAGGAGGATGAGGGCCACAGTCTCTCCACTGTCGAGGATGTCGTCTGTCATGGCGAGGAGGGCGGTTTCAGTGCTGTGTTTTTTCCTGAAGCCTGATTGGGAAGAGTCAAGGATAATTTTTTCTTCTATGAAGGAGGCAAGCTGGTTGTTGATGGCTTTTCAATGCCTTTTGTCGGGTACAGGAGTAAGGAGATCGGTCTGAAGTTCTTGAGGCCGGTGGGGTACACCTAGGGTTTTTTCAGGAGAGGGTTGATCCAGGCGTCAGGGAAGGAGGCAGTCTCTCTTTTTTTTTATTATTCACAGTTTAAAAAAAACATATATAATACATATTATCATAGTATTTTGCCATATGAGAATTGATAGAACAGATATATAATACACAATTTTACAATAATGGAATTAGCACCAAAAAAACAACAACAACAAAAAAAATAGAGCAAGCGTGTATATGCCCCATCTACTGCGTAATAAATGCGGTGTTCAAATAGGACCCTTATCAAATCACAGAAACGTGTACAACTTGAAAAAACAGATAACTACATGGCTAATCTACACAAAATAATTATTTTGCTCCTTATTATAAATTTTGACTATTTTTGCAGTTATTACGCCCCCTCCCCACCTCACCATTCCATTTTGCAATGCAGGCCCATATTTTATCCCACAGGTTCTAGCTTTCCTGCCTCTGCATGCATATAGGGCTGCCTCCTGTTTCCAGTCTCCCAGAAGTCTGGCTAACCACATCTGAAAGGTGGGAGGTTTCTTATCCTTCCATCTTGCAGCCAGCATTATTCGATATATAACTGTGCGCAAAAATAAACAATATTCTTGTTCCTTATTGCAGCTGAGAGAGCTGTCGTACCCCAAAACTGCCAATGTAGTAGTTAACTCCAGATTGCTACCAAATAAGGATCTCCAGAAGCCCGAAATCCCATATTTTAAAAGGATCAATTCATCACAATCAGAAAACATATGTATCATTGTGGCCGGGCCCACCCCACACCTAGGACACTGATCATCCTCTCTATTACCCCATGAGAGGAGCTTCGCCGGTGTGAAGTACAGGTTAAATATAGTCTTATACAGCTGTGCTTTCAAATTAGAAGCTAAAAAGATTTCCACTGATAGTTCTAAAATCTTATAAATGTCTACATCTGGATTGTTTAGTTTTACTGCCCATGATGCCTCGTTCTTTTCTAAATCATCCGGCATCTCTGCCAATAAAAGATTGTATAAGCCCCCGATTCTACATGACTTCGTTTTGATTAGCTCCATCAGGGGAATCTTTTCAATCATCACCCTGGGTCTGTATGCCATAAGAATACTCCTAACCTGTGCGAATTTAAAAAACTGATTAGGATGTATCTCAAACTCCTGTTGCAAATCCACGAATTGCGGCTGCTGTTTGCCACAATAGAACTCTCCAACTGTAGTTATACCCTTATTCTCCCATTCCTGCCCCATGGTATCATAGGTGTCCTTCAAAAAAAGTGACCAGCGCCATAAGGGTGTGCATTGTGTAACTCTAGGGATTCCCATAAATTTTGATGTCTTTTTCCATATACACCATGCACAGTACTTTGTTATAGTAACTGTGCTCAACTTGTTTTAAGAGAAGCCCTGCGGCTTCTTTTCCAACTGCTAATTCAAATGTTGTAGGAATTCTTTCACTCAAACTCCTGCCGTCCGTTCTATCCAGCTTCAATAAAAAAGATATTTGGTGACGGAGAGCTGCCCAATAATATAATGTGATGTTTGGGATTGCCAACCCCCCTCGATCTTGTGTCAATGTCAGCAATTTCATAGACCTTCTTATCTTCCCGTACTGCCACACAAAATTAGAAAGCATGAAGTTGATGTTTTTAAGTATGGAGTCATCCAAAACTAGTGACCAAAACAGGTATAAAAATGTCGGCAAAACGTTCATTTTCAAATAATTACCCCTCCTTATAATTGACAAATGTAGCCCATTAACCCTCTTTAAATCCAGAGCTATAGTTTTAATTAATGGGTTGAAATTTTGTTTAATAATCCTATCCACTTTTGCTGTGACTCAGACCGCTAAATAGACTGCTGATTGTGCTCGACTTGCATCCTCAATTCCACATTCTGTGTACAAACTACAATATTTATTTCCCTGTTCATGCTATACCCTGATAGCCTGCCAAATCTCCCTGTTATAAAAGCAATCTCGTCTAGTACCTCCTTGGGATCTGTTGTGACAAAATGCCACTTCGTCAGTGTAGGCTAAAACTTTTGTCTGATACCCCCGCAGCAACATCTCTACTAGCGGGTTGATATATAGAGTGAATAAAATGAGTGAGCATGGGCACCCCTGAAGAGTTCCCCTGCGAATTAAAACCTCGCCTGAAACTTTGCCCATTACATATATCCAAGCTTTTTGATCACAATACATTGCTCTTACCGTTCTTATAAATCCCTGGCCACACCCCCTTAGCTCCAGTATTCCCCACAGAAAATCCAAAGTTACACGATCAAATGCCTTCTCGGTGTCCAGAAGGATCATGGCCATCTGGCCCCGTCTCTGACATAATATCAAACAATGATATTACTCTTCGAATGTGGTCAGTTGTTTGCCTCCCTGGTATAAAACCATGTTGCCACGGGGAGACCAATGACCCTTCCTAACTGAGTCGCCAAGATCATAGAAAAAAATCTTTATGTCCGTATTAATTAGGGATTGGTCTGTATGACCCTGGGTTATCTGGGGGTTTCCCCTTTTTTGGGAAGACAACAAATCTGGTTTCCTTCCATGACTCCGGGATATTTCCATTGTACTGGATCCCTTTAAACAAATCTAACAAGCGTGGTATTATTGTCATACCCAATACTTTATATAACTCAAGGTGTATTTGGTCAGGGCCTGTAGCATTTCCTGTAGCCAAACTCTGTACTGCTGTTTCAGTTTCCTCTTGTGAGATCTCTGATTCCAAATCATCCTTTAGATCTTCATTAAGAATTTGCCCCAGGTCTTCTATTGTCACTAGTTGCCTAATATCATCTAATGTAATACTCTCCTTACTAACATCTGCTTCAGAGTATAACATTTGATAGTAATCCTGGAAAGTGCCTTCCGGATCAGTATATTCCCCCCCCCCTATTGATAGCCAAGATTTGGTTCTGTACTGATTTGTGCCTAGTGCAAAGAGCTAGTCTTTTCCCAACTAACTCTCCGCTCTAATATGAGCTATAACGGTGGGATTGGAACTCTTCTGTTCCTTTTGTGCGAGCCACCCATTAATCTCTGCCTTAAGCGTCTGTATCTGTAACTGACTTTGCATTGTCTCTCTCCCATGCCTGATTAAAAGTGAGTGTTCATCTTCTGCTGCCTTTAACCATTGCATTAGTTCCTGATTTTTCAGCTCACGTATACCTCAAATTTTAGCCACATAGCTAATAGTCTCTCCCCTCAGACCTGCTTTAAACGCGCCCCAAACTATTATTCTTGAGGCACTATACTTGCTGATGTTAAAATAGTCGATTACCAATTTTCTTATATGCTCAACATTTTCCCTATTAACTAATAGTTTCTTGTCAAAAGTCCATTTCCCCCTACTTTTAATGCCATCTAAAACTTCAACCCCTAGAACTAATGGATTGTGGTCTGATATAACCTTAGGTAGATCTGTAATATTAGCCTTATCAAGGAGGTCTGTTGTACAGAAAAAATAATCTATCCTAACATATTTCCTATGCGGTAACGAGTAATAAGTGCTACCAAAACTCTGAGGTGTCTTTTTTGCCTGCCACATATCCACTAATCCATGACTGTTTATAAGTGATGTAAATGTCCTGTATACCCTTGGTTTCCACCCTTGATACCTCCCTTGGTTATTGACATTGGGTAATGGATCTAGCGCACTATTCATATCTCCACATAGGATGAGGGGTATAGACCATGCTGCCAATTCTACCTCGAGATCCTCAAAAATATGGTGATAATCATAATTTGAGCCGTAGATTGAACATATTGTGAGACCCAGTCCTAGCTCGGCTATAACCCACCTGCCAAGCCTATTTGCTGCCTTACATTTGACTGGGCCCATCGATGCTTTGGCCAGAATGGCTTCCCCTCGAATATTCGAGGTTTGTGATGTGGCTACCAATAAATTATACTCCTGTAACACCATAAGATGCCTTTTATCCCAGGGGATATGGGTCTCTTGGAGACAGATAACCTCAAATGTATTTAATTTGACCAACTCCCCCAGTTTACCCCTTTTGGCTGCATCATTGTGTCCTGCCACATTTATTGAACAGAGTTTTATTCTCCCCATCTTAGAATAGTTCTAACAATTCCAACCATCTCTAGTACTCGTACTGGTCCTCTTTTCCCAGTAATTTCCTGTAACATTTTCCCTTTTAAGTTACTTTTGTAAGTTATATATCTGCCTTTCAACTGTCCACCTGTACCCACTTCTTCTCTGTGTGTGTTTTTCCTCACATTTACCCCCTGCCCCCCTCCAGCCCCCCTCTGCTCACCTCCCCACCCCCCACATCTCCTCTGAGAGACACTCAGACATTGTCTGTGTGTGATGAGTGCAATACACCAGGCCGAGCGCCCGTAAATAAACCATCATTTTTATTACAGTATTGCTGTGTAGCTACGATAAGTGGCCTAATTCACTACCTTATATTATCTTTGAAGAAAAAGAAAAAAAGAATGGAGAAGGAAGCCCAAGAGCAAAGGACTAGAAAAAGAAAAAACCCCTCTGAGGAACAAAGTACTAAAGAAGGCATCTATTTCTATTTTAAATCTTTTGCGGCCTTACTCCGGGTGTTAGGCTGTCCAAGTATTCTTTGGCTTTTATCTTGGACAGGAAAAAACGTGTTTGTCCCTTCCAGATAACTTATAGTTTTGTAGGGTTATTCAGAAAAGCCTGTCTCTTCGGTGGTATGGCAGAAGTCAGGGCGGACAAAATATGACACTCCATTCCTAGTACGTTTTGACTCGGTCCTTGCCTTCCCAAATACCGCTTGTCGTAGCAAAAAGCTACCAAAGTATACCAAAATAAATCATGGGAGTGACCCTGCTCTGACTGGCTGCTTTTGCACAAAGGGTACCCTATGTGCCCGCTGAATTTGTAGTGACCAGTTCCAGTCCGTAAGTTCAGGAAGTGATTCTCTAAATAACTCAATGACATATCTGTGGACATCCACATCCTCAAGAACGCGTTAGTTATTCCGCCGTTGGCGGTTTTCATGTTCTTCCAGTTTCCACTGGATATCCGTTATCCGTTATCTGTGCTTCCTGTGATTTTGCCACTTCCTGAATGTTAGCCAAATCTGTCTCTGCGGTATACATCCGTGTTTCCAACTCAGTCATCCGCTCCCCAAAAGTGCTACATGTTTTGGACAGCTTTCACACTACTCCTTGTAGTTTCCTCATTGTCGCTTGATCTTTGTGGCCGTTCTGTCGGGTCTCCGCACGGTGACCAGCTATTGCCTGCATGATGGTCTCTAATGTTGTAGTCTCCCCTCCCTTTACTCCCATCTCTGGGGTGCGTGTAAGTTGGACCGAGGGAGCGTAGTCCCATGAGATCTCTTTCTCTCGTGTTTTCCTTCTCCTTTGGACATCCCAGATTTTACGCCGTCTAGAGGGTTTGATTCCAAATCGCTGTCATTTGTCTCAGGGTTACTACTATCAGTACCCTCATCAGACCACTCTCCTCCATCTGAGAGAGAATAGAAATCCAGCTCCTTCTCTGAGTTCTTCTCTGGTTTCCCCCCTGCACATAACCCTCCTTCCTCTATCTCTGTCTCTACTTGCGCTATTGTCTGATGTGGGGCCCCTGTAACAGTAACAGTGTAACCAACATTGTCTACAGCATCTAAAGCATCGACTTTTCTCACATTGGTGTTGTTTTAATTTATGCCAGCATCAAAGGGGTGAGCCCTGGTCTCCTCCTCCCTTAATAGTATCTCAGGTTCACCATCATCTTTTTTAGCCAAGGATATGTGTTTATTTTGTGTATCAGACTCAGAGGCCCGTCTCCATTCCTGTGTGTCCAGTACTTGTACCTGTGCTCGTTTTGCATTCTTTCCCTCACTGGTCGCCGCTCCTGTTGCTGCCTCTGATGGTTTGCTGCCATTACCTCTCAGGAGGTCCACTACAGTGGAACCAGTTGGCCTTATTGTTGCTCCTCCCTTCCTCTTCTCAGACAATGGCTTGGCTCCTGCACTGGCCCCAGTACCTTCTCCTCTTTGTGCCCGAGTGGGTGTGTCTGCCACATGTGTTTCTTCTGCTGCCGCCGGTGATCTTGCCGCAGCAGGGGTCTTTAGGGCGAGTCGTGCTTTTGCCTTTGCTGAAACGGCTGCTGATTTTGAGGCCATTTCCGTGCTCAGAATGACTACCTCTGATTCCACTGCCGAGCAGGTAGCTGCCTCCTCCTCCTCTGTTACTGGCTCTGCCTGTACCGGCTGTACCGGCGTTGGATCTGCAGGACTCTGCCAAACAGAAAACCTCCTCGCCACGGCCTCCACTACTGCTGCCAGCAGACTGGCCCCGAGGCTCGAAGCAGAAACCACCAAGTGTCCCGAGAGTGCCAGGAATATCCCCCGGAGATTATGGAAGCTCTGCACCATCAGACCAACGCAAGCAGCCAGCTGGAGAATCCTCCCCTGCGAAGTCCGCGGAGTCTGCGGAGTCAGGACACTGCTGCAGGTAAGGTCTGATCTCATAGCTCACACCCCGTGCTGCTCAATTTTTGTTTTTATTGTTAATATTCAGTAATATGCTCCGTAATATGCTTGGTTCTATACATTAGCATATTCTCCACAACTCAACTTAAGCTTAATCTGCCATCGGGCTCTCTGAGCAGTGCGAGCTACAGCCTCATCCAACCGCCATGTTGCCTCTCACCAAGGACTCCCGGAAGGAGGCGGTCTAAAAGGAAACCTGATGATTTGTCAAAGCTCAGGGTGCGATGGTGTATGCGGCTCTGTGGTAGATGTGTTGGGGTCAGGGGTCAGTGGGGGTCCTTCAGAGTCTTCAGGGTGTCTTCAATGGTGAGGGCGGTCCAGCTGTCAAGCGTTGGCTGCGTGGTGTGGGGAACAATGGTTGTGGGTTCCACGTGTAGGATGTCGTCGTCGAATTTGTCATAGATGGGCTTGATTTTGTGATGGAAGAAGTTGTTGAGTCTTTCGAAGAGGTCCTGGGAGAGTGTTATGTCTGTTGTCTCAATGTTGGGTCAGGCAAACTCTTTGATGATTCTGAAGAGTACCTTGCTGTTGTCTATATGGGTGGTGATTCTGTCCTGGAGTGCTTTCTTCCTTGAGTGTCTGATGAGCTTGTGGTGGCTGGCGGTGGCTGCTTTGGAGTGGAGTGGTGTGGCTCACTGGTTAGAGGCGGCAGACCTGAAAGCAGAGGACGGCCCGGGACCAGGGTTCAATTCCCGACGCGGCAGGGTCGTGAACCAGGGTCAGCGGACTCGATAATTCTCGCCTCGGTGCCTACTCTAACCAGGGATCACACTCGGCAACTCTGGGCATTAGCTTGCCTCATCTCCACAACGGCCCCCCACAAACGCCGGGGATGCCTGGTTTCACCTTGGAGATACCCAGGAGGGAACATCTCACAGGGAAAGCCAGGACGGGTTCCCAAGCGGTCTATAGCGCCAGGACGCCTCCGGGTAGCAGTACGCTTTACAAGACACACACATTTACATTTACATTTACATTTACTTTGAAGTTGTCGAGGTCTGCTGTGGTTTTGGAGTTCCTCCATAGCTTTTGGAGGCGTCTACATGTTTGTCTAGATTCTCAAAGTTTGGGGGAGAACGACCTGGCTCTCTTGACATGTTGATTGGGGTTTTCTTGAGGGAGGCGAAGGTGTTGGTTGAGTGATTGGTTGATTGATTGTAATTTGTAGAGCACAACATTTACCCTAAGGCATCAAGGCACTAGAGACCGACCGTCCAGAAGAGGGAAGGAAAGAAGGCAAAATCCAGATAAATGCTAGGCCGAGAAAAGCCAGGTCTTAGGAGCTTTTCTGAACGGAAGAAGAAGAGGAATAGACCTAAGGGCAAGGGGAAGGGAGTTCCAAAGTTTATTCGCTGCCACAGAGAAAGCTCTGTACTCCCAATTCCTCTTTTTATTTCTTGGTACCACCAGTTGCATTTGAAGCGAAGATTGCAGGGGTCTACTGGCGGAGTGCCATCTGAACATTGTTTTTAATCTTGACAGGTACGGAAGATGCAGTGACTTGTGTACCATGCAGAGTTATTTGAAGCTAATGTGTTTTTCGATAGGGAGACAGTGCAGGGATTCTCGCCCCTTCCTGGAGGATTGTTTACTAGGAATGTCAAGAACAAGTCTTGCCAGTGCATTCTGTAGCACCTGGAGTTTATACTGCATACTCTTATTGGCGACCACGTACAGTGAGTTGCAGTTATCGAGTCGGGACATTACCAAGGCCAGTACTATCTGTATTCGTGCTGGTCGTAGGATAAAAGTGAAGATTTTTTTGACATCCTTATGAGCCAGGAGCACGTAGAGATGGTAATGTTCATTTGGATATTAAAGTTGAGTTCAATATTCATCAGAACTCCAAGGTTCTTAGCCTTCTTGCTCGGGACAGGACATCATCATAAGGATTTAGGCCAGCACTTGCTGTTCCACTTTGATGTCCCTGATCCAAATATAATTACTTCTTTTTGTTCCCCATTGAGTTTCAGGAAGTTGGCAGACATCCATTCTGCCACTTTACTCATGCATCCAAGAATATTTTCTGCCATTGAGCATGGACCTTTAGGGATGGTAACCATAATCTGTTTGTCATCTGCATATGACGTTATCTCCAGTCCAAATGAGTTGAATCCTGGTTGCCAGGGGTGCCACATAAAGATTAAAAAGAGTGGGGCTCAGAGACGATCCCTGCAGCACTTCACAATGTAGAACAATGGAGTATGAATGAAAAGATTGTAATTTCACCATTTTGGATCTCCCTGTTAAGAATGAGGACCGAAGAGCTAGTCTTGGCGCAATTAGTGATCCAGTTGTGAAGGGTGCGGGTGGAGGTGGTTGATTCATCATCCATAGCAGTGGAGCTTCTGAAGGAGGCGGTGAGCCGATCTTCAGAGATCTTGTTTCAATTCCTGCACTGGAGCGGGTGTGGGCCTCTGTGGGTGATGTTGGCTTTGAAGGTGAAGTGGGCGCAGCTATGGCCCATCTAGGGGAGTTCAGAGGTGTGGCTTAAGGCGATGGAGTTTCCTGCTGTGAAGTTGAGGTAAGTGTGTGCGTACTGGTACGATCTGTTTGAGTCCGATGTTGAGGAGGTTGTCCAGGAGGGAGGTGGAGTTGGGGTCTTGGAGATTGTCGAGGTGAAAGTTGAGGTTTCCCAGCAAGGTGTAGTCAGAGGAGGTGATGGCTTGCCAGGGGATGATGTCGGTGATGGAGTCGATAAAAGGTGAACGTGGTGTGGGACGTCTGTAGATGATGGTGCCTCAAAGGGAGGTGGTCGGGCTGGTCTGTATCTTTAAGTGGAGGTGTTACATCAGTTCTGTGGGCCTGTCGATGTAGGTGCTCAGTCCGAGGTTGGACTTGTGAGCGATGGCGATGCCTCCTCCTGGGTGGATGGGGTGGTCCTTCCGGGCAATCTTGCAGCCTTCAGCGATGCGATCACGATGTCAGGTCCCGAGGCGGCATTCGTCCAGATTTCTGTGAGGAATGCAACGTCTGAGTTGGTGCTGTCGAGGAGGTCCCAGATTAATGCTGTGTGTCTGTGGAGGGAGCAGATGTTGAGAAGGATGTATTGCAGGGTTTGGGGAGCAATGGGTTTGTTGCTGGCGGGTTGAGGCGGCCCAGGATCTCGGGGAAGGAGAGGGTGTGGTGGCAGTGAAAGGTCCGTGGGTGTTGATAAATGAAGAAAGCTTGCAGTTGTTGTTCTTGCTGGCGTTGAGTGCGTGGAGGGCTGAGGAGCTGTAGCACTGGTGGGTCAGAGGGTTCCTGGCACTGGTGGGGCAGCAGACCGGCACAGACGAGCATGCCTTTGGTGTTCTTTTAAGTAGGGTTTTGGGGAGGGTAGGACAGTTGGGACGCGGCCTCTATACGGTGGGAGGAAATCATAACCTCACACTGCTTTGGGAGTTTCTTTCATTAAAATTAACACCAATGTAGAGTGGACCTAAACATTATGGTGACCTGCTTGGCATTCAGCTGTGCCTACAGGCATCCACCTTGCTAACCATATCAGGAAAGTGAGAATTGCTAATTATCGTGGGAAAGGCCTCCATTTTAACCGTTGAGCTGGTGGGCCACCCTTCAGGGTGTAAATTAGCCCTTTGGTCTTAAAGATAAATCCTGAATAGTTACGTTTTCAAGTCTTTATGACAATAAGCCATGTTTGCATTGATTTGCATATCCTCAGATGAGGGATTCCGGAGTCCTGGCGTGGTGGTTTAGATTTTGTTGGAGATTTCAAGGAGCAATCTTGATTTGCTTCTTGTTTTTCCCACTCCTCAAGTGATAGCCAGTTTAGCATTCAGATGAGAAGGAAGACCAAGGAGAAGTTTGATTTGAATATATGACTGGGTCTACTCTGAGGAGGCATGGTGGGCAAAATAACGATGAGTTTCACCTTTAGTGTTTTTGATGAAAGCCCTAAGTGGCCAAGCATATGCCCAGACGTGGGTCTCTTACTGCGCCACTGGAACCAAGATACATTCAACTGAAGAAGTTAATTGAGACTGAAACCGGTCCTGCGTTGCTTGTATTTCAGTTCAGAATGGGCCTCACTTGGTAGTTCAGGCTGGGCTGTTCCTATCGGGTCAAGGCCAGGACTGAGTTGCATATGCTGTGTCTATCCTGAGGTGGCATTGTGGGCAAATGAATGATTGGTTGAAATATTTATTTATTGATTTATGTACTTGGTATAGCACATGACTCACTCCTGAAGGAGCATCTCAGTGCTTGCCCTGTAGGCCAAAACAGAGTGAAATTCAGAACACCCATGATTTTAGCAGCTTCTTGAAGTTCTGGAAGTTGGGCAGATTATTCCAATGATGGGGGGCGAGTAACGAAAAAGATTAGCCACCACATCTGGCCAAGTGAATGCGAAGGGTCCGCAGACTGGGATTTATTGGAGAATCGTAAGTGTTAGAGGGCTGACCGGTACTGAGTCTGGAGTAGAGGAAAGTGTGAGAGGATTTGCGGAAGGTTTTGTGTGTCAGACAGCATAGTTTGAAGACACTGTGTCTCCTGATGGGCAACCAATGCAGTTCCTTCATTAAGGGGCAGAAGAGGTCTGTACAGGAAGATAGCAAACAACCTGCAGTTTGGCCAGCAAGTTGTCACTAGCAGATACCAATAGGGCACTGCCATAGTCTAGATGACTAAATATAAGAGCCTGGATATGAGGGTTTTCCTGATGGTAAAGGGAAGCTAGGGGAATACTTTCCTTAGTGAACTCATTGTGGTGAAGCACATGCCATAAGTGGAGGTAACTTTATCCCTCATGGACAGTGTGTGCTCAATCTTTACTCCCAAATTCTTCACCTACTGCTTAGGGCAGGGGGCTGGACCAGGTTCGGGGGCCACCAGTCTGCTGACCATAGCTCCAGTGGTGGCCGCCACAAAAAAGGGTGGTAGGGTGGCTGGAGGGGGGAAATTGGGTGGGGGGGTCACACAGGGGGAGTTAGACATTCACAAATAATAGATTTTAAAACACATACCTGGAGCTGCCGTCGGCCTCGTGTGTCTGCGTATAACAGAATCTCCACTCGACAAGCTCTCACAATCTGGGCCAAATGAGCCACATGAACATTGAACAGAGCTAGGTGTAAACATGAGCCCTGAGGGACCCCTTTATTGATGTGTGTGGTTCTTGATTTAAATGGGCTGAGACAAACATTTTGTGTGCAATTGTCAAAGAAGTCCCTAAACCAGTGGAGCGCTTTGCCATGGATGCCTGCTTCATGTAGTCTGTGGATTAGAGTGGAGTGGAAGACAGATAATGCAGCAGAAAGAATCAGTAATACAAGCATGACTGAAGTTCCTGCGTCCAAACAGAGGCAGATACTGCCTGTGACTGCCAGTTTAACCCACCTTCAAACTGTATCACAAATTTAGAATTTTTCACATTCATCTTTTTGTGTTAAAAGTTAAATTCTCCGGCGTAAACATGTGCTCAGACGATAATTGGAGATTCTATCTGCCGTTCAAGCTCAAGAGATTTATTGAGCAACGAGAACCATTCTTCTTCGAATAGATGAGATACGCTCTACCCTAGTTGAGATTCGAACTAAATTGGTCATAATACTGGCTGGTTTGAATTGCATATGGAAGATAACCAAACGATAATTATAATCATTGAGGAATTTATTGATATGAATTGGAACCTAACTTGTTTTTGATAGCATTTCTGAAATATATTACAATTGACCTGATGAAGTCATGGCCGAGGAGCCAGACGAAACACGTGTTGGTAAAATCTGTTGGCTATTTGTAATACTGAAGAACGCTTTAAGATCTGTACCTGGTGATTGGACTGAACCAAGAATTTGAATTGGAATAAATAAAGAAGATACGGAAAAGTATATCAATTGGAAAAGGCTGTTATTGATATGGACATTTGTACTTACTGGAGTTGCTCAGATTGAGAAATTGTGTTTACAGTGTTACTTACAGTGTTACTTGATTTTCCAGATCCTTCCTTTATGCTGTGTCTCTTTTGTTCCTGTTCCTCATCTCTTATGCATGAAAACCTTAGTCTTATACTCTGGGATTCCTTGTTCTAGCTGGTTACAACTTCATCTTGATCCGCATTATTCCCTTATTTGTTTCCTGTGTGTATTTTGTTTGCCCTTTGAGGTAGTTTCGTTGATCTGCCTTCTCATTCTGTATTCTGTATCTTTAGTTTTAGCCCTATTCCCCATTACATTGACCCCCGCCCTGTCTTTCCAGAGCTCTCTTTCACTATTATTACTTTTGTTCCATTCCTTATTCATGATCATCCTGTCCTGTCTATCTTGAGTCCTCTTTGTCATCTCATTTTCTCTTGATCTCTTTTATTTAGCCTCTCCTGTGCTTTTGTCTAAACCTTCTATGTTATTACTAGATGGTGCCAGACAGTTAGCTCACCAAAGCGCTCTTTTTCCCAAAGAACCGCTATGCATTTCCCCACACTTTGTGAAAATAATTCTTCTCTGACTTCAATGTGATCTCTTCAATATTCAATATTCAGTTTATGCCTGTTATTCTGTTCTGTTCTTTTTCCACTTTCATGTGCTCGATTTTAAATGCTAAGCTAAACTCCTTCTCGTGAATTCCCTTGTCCCTGCAGGAAGCCTGCTCTCACTTTAGGCATTTAAGACATTGCCTGGGAAGGTTTTCTAGCACCAATCTAAGCTGATTTATTATTGTGGGTTAGGAGAATCCTTCACATTTCCCAAACGTACTCCTTGATTTTCAAGCCTATACGTCTTGCAAATTCAACTATTTCAAAATAATTTAAAATGAATTTTGCAAGGCCTGTTTTAAGTAAATATACTCTCCGTCAACTTCCAGCTGCTTCAATTCATTTTGAAAAAGAAGTGATTGATAGCTGTGACCTTTAATCTCCATAGCCTCACTGCCTCCTCTTGATTTGTAGGGATGAATCACACTTGGTATTAAGCTGTGTGCAAAGGTTAGTTTGTATTAATATGACAAGTCTGGGCTGAGCTAGATAATGCTCTCAGCAAACCCAAAAACCATACGAAAAATACTTTTCTAGACAATTGCGTATATTCATTTATTTAAAAATATGGAGGGATTAAGGCAACCATTGCTTTTCCAGCCATTTTTCGACGTTAACATTAATAGAAAAGTAATTTGTGATCTAATAGTCCAATATTATTCCATGCATTAGATTGTTTATCTGTCAAGATGTCCATACCTGTTTCCATGCATCCGTCCATTTAATGGGCATTTGTATTGCCTATGTTGACCAAACCTAAACACAACATGTCTTCCAGGTGCCTGATTTACATATCTTTTGTAGCAAAGTTTAAACCTGACATCCACATTTATTTTTCAATGTAACATGTCAAAATTTACAACAACTAGCCTTAGCCCTCAACCAACTAGCCTTTGCCCTCAACTCACCTTGCAAGATATGACATTGCACTAGTAAATTTTATTAACCATCTGATATCTGTTGGATCTAAATATATTTGTCAGTCTGATCCGAGGGAGGTACCATTCTTGCTGTTAAAATTAATCTCTGCTGAGCTTGAGCATCCCATTGCATGGCACCTCTTCCAACGTTGACATGCTTTTTATTCCTATGCGGTTTTATTACCATTGTTGTTACAGAAACTTTTTGAGTGCACTGCAAAGTATGTAATCTCTATGTGTGCACAAAGCCCGCAGAGAAACAGCTATGCAGAGCATGGAGGCTTCTGTGGAGATAATTTGTATCTGCTGATGTTGCTTTGCTTCTAATGAGAACATCCAAAAATTAAATAACTCGCGTTTAAGTTTTTTGATTTTGAGAGATAAAATATTTTATCTTTTCTCATTTTTGGGTAAACAATTAAATCAAATATTATTTTCTGGAGTCTCAAAGTTCAAATGCTCTCTGGATCCAAGAAGGGAGGTAATGGTTGGTGGTAAGGATGCCCTCAACTGTGCTGAGCTGATTAATGATCTGGGATTTAGCACACTCATCTGTGGTCATCCAGGAGCACCAGCAACGCTGATGCCCCTGAATCTAGCGACCCTCTCACTGTCTCAGCCACCTCGAGGAGAGAGGTCTCCGTGCTGAAACCCGCCCGGAAATCGGATTGTGTCTCATGCAAAGAGTTGTTGCTTTTGATAAAGTTAGTCAGTTGGCGCTGGACCAACCTTTCTACCATTTTTCCTGGAGCGGGCAGCAGTGAGATTGGCCTGAGATTGGTGAGATCTCCTGGGTCACCATTTTTTGTTTTTTTACTCAGGGGTAGAAGGGTAGCATGTTTTCACTTATCTGGGAAAAAGCCGGTTTCAAGGAAGGAGTTCCAGATATGAGATAGCGCACCAGTAAGAGAATGAGACAACACTTTCCAAAGTTTAGGAGGGCAAGGATCATCTGGGGCACCTGATCTACATTTTTGAATTTCTACCAATGCATCTTGATACGAAATTGGTATGAAATTAATGAATGAAGGAACTTCCACAACTCCCAGTGGCGTATCTGATTTCTTCGTTGCCTCTGGTGTTGAGAATGAAACATAAACCTTTGAAATTTTATTGTTGAAGAAACTTCCAATTTTTTCGCACAGAGCTGGAGACGGTTGCCCTTCAGTCTCTAATGCTTTAAGCCTAAAAAAGGTCTGGACCACCTAAAAACCTCTTTACTGGAGTGATCTGCCCTGTGAATACTCGAAACAATATAATTCCTCCTGGCTACTTTTAGCGGCTGATGTAAATCTTTCATTGCATTTTTATAGATTACTTTTGCTAGGTCGTAGTAGCTGTCTCTCCACTGGCGTTCTAGTCATCTGCACCTGCTTTTTGCTTCTCTAAGTGAGTCAGAGAACCAAGGTGCAGAGGGGGACAGTCTAAGAGACTTCACCTCTCTGGCCAGAGCAACGGACTCCACAGAAGGTGAGATCCATTGATTTACAACGAGAGCATCTGCATTGGGTCTGAAGATAGAGATGGGTAATTATCTGCGGTCAGATTTTTCCAATTTCTTTTTATAATGGAGAGCTTGCCCTTGGCCTGGCCAGATTTGGACAGATTAACCGAAAAAGGAATCAAGTAGTGATTCGACCACACCATATGGCAGGGAGTCTCTATACCTATAGAAGTAATGTTAGAAATAGCCAAATCCAGGGTATTGCCTGCTTTATGCATAGGGGAAGATACCAATTGCATAAGATTCGCCCCTGCCTAGGAAGAGACCAGCTGAACTGCTTGTGCACAGTTGGGATCTTTCACATGCAGATTAAAATCGCTTAGGGCCATAAAATTTTAAGCTGCTTTCTGAAGGAGAGGTGGTTCTGTGTAAGGCGGAGGTGAGTGGGGAGAGAATTCCAGGTTTTGGCCGCTAAGTAAGAGAAGGATCTTCCTCCCATGGTGGATCTATGGATGCGCGGAATTGCGGCGAGGGCTTGATTGGATGATCGTAGTTGGCGGGTGGGTGTGTAGAAGGACAGTCTTGTGTTGAGGCATTCGGGTCCTAGGTCGTAGAGGGCCTTGTGTGCGTGATGGAGGAGACGGAACGTTATTCTCTTGTTGACGGGGAGCCAGTGGAGGTCTTTCAGGTGACCGGAGATGTGAGCTTGACGGGGGATGTCCAGTATGAGTCTGGCTGAGGCATTTTGGATGCATTGGAGTTTTTTCTGTAGTTTGGCTGTGGTTCCGGCGTAAAGGGTATTTCCATAATCCAGTCGGCTGGTGACCAGTGCGTGGGTGACTGTCTTTCTTGTTTCGGTGGGGATCCAACTAAAGATTTTTTTTTAGCAAGCGAAGGGTGTTGAAGCATGAAGATGAGACGGCATTGACTTGTCTGGTCATAGATAGGGAGGAGTCTAGGATGAAGCCCAAGTTACGTGCGTGGTCTGTAGGTATGGGTGCTGTACCCAGGGCCGGTGGCCACCATGAGTCGTCCCAGGAAGAGGGGGATGATCCTAAAATGAGGACTTCCGTTTTGTCCGAGTTTAGTTTTAAACGGCTGTTCTTCATCCATTCGGCTACTTCTTTCATTCCTTCGTGTAGATTGGTTTTGGCGGTGTTTGGGTCTTTGGTGAGGGAGAGGATCAGCTGGGTGTCGTCTGTGTAGGAGATGATGTTGAGGTTGTGTAGTCGTGCGATGGATGCGAGGGGACTCATGTAAACGTTGAAGAGGGTGGGACTGAGAGATGATCCTTGTGGTACGCCGCAGATGACTTCGGTGGCCTCTGATTTGAATGGGGGGAGGTGGACTCTCTGGGTTCTTCCGGCGAGGAATGAGATGATCCAGTCCAGAGCTTTTTCTTGTATTCCAACGTTGCTGAGGCGTTGTATAAGGGTGCTATGACAGACTGTGTCGAAGGCGGCGGAGAGGTCAAGTAGGATGAGGGCAACTGTTTCTCCGTTGTCCAGTAACGTTCGGATGTCGTCTGTAGCTGCTATGAGGGCAGTTTCGGTGCTGTGTTTGGCTCGGAATCCAGACTGTGATGGGTCGAGGGAGTTGTTGGATTCAAGGAAGGCGGCGAGTTGACTATTGACGGCTTTCTCGATGACTTTGGCCGGGAAGGGGAGGAGTGAGATGGGGCAGTAGTTCTTAAGTTCAGAGGGGTCTGCTGTGGGTTTCTTCAGAAGGGCGCTGAGTTCGGCATGTTTCCAGCTTTCCGGGAAGATAGCGGTGTTGAAGGAACAGTTGATGACATCGCGGAGATGGGGTGCGATGATGGAGTCAGCTTTGTTGAAGATGTGGTGGGGACATGGGTCGGTTGGTGAGCCTGAGTGGATGGAGTTCATCAGGTGGATGGTGTCTTCAGTGGTGATTGGGTTCCAGGCGCAAAGGTTGTGAGAGTGCTGTTTTGGTTCGGTGGTGAGTGGTGAGTGGAGTGGACTGGTCGTCGGACTGGTTTTCAAAGCTGGTATGTATTTCGGCGATTTTGTTGTGGAAGAAAGAGGATAAGGAGTCGCAGAGGAATTGGGAGGGAGTGATGTCGTTGGTGCCGGCGGTGGGGTTGGTAAATTCTTTGACGATGTTGAATAGTTCCTTGCTGTTGTGGGCGTTGTTGTCGAGTCGATCCTTGAGTGCTGATTTCTTGGTGGTTCGGATCAATTGGTGATGTTTGCGGGTGGCGTCCTTGAAGGTGGTCAGGTTGGCGGTGGTTGGGTTTTTTCTCCAGTTTTTCTCGAGAGTACGACATAACTTCTTGGATTTCTTAAGGTCATTGTTGAACCAGGGTGCCGTTTTGCTACCTTGTTTGGTCTGGTGGTTTTTCAAAGGTGCTAATTCGTCAGCGCTGTGGGTGATCCATTGTGTGAGTTCGTTGGCAGCATGGTTTGGGTCCGATGATATGGCGGGAGGGTTTTGGGTAAGTGATGTGAAGAGTTGCGCGGTGGTGATTTTGTTCCAGTTTCTTCGAGGAATAGGTTGTGGGGGGTTGAGGGTCTCGGTCTTTTTGTAGTTGAAGTGGACGCAGCTGCCAATGGAGAGTTATGGTGTGATCGAAGGAGATGTGTTTGCTGGAGGTGAAGATAGGATCGAGCGTGTGACTGGCAAGGTGCGTGGGGGTGTTGACAAGTTGTTTAAGTCCGAGGTTGGCCATGTTGTCCAGAAGGGTGGTGGTGTTGCTGTTGTTTTTCTTTTCCAGGTGGAAGTTAAGGTCTCCCAGTAGAATGTAGTTCTCGGAGGTGAGGGCATGTGGACTGATGAAGTCAGTGATGTCTTCGTTGAATTGTGTGCGGGTTCCAGGTGGTCTGTAGATGAGGGTGCCTCTAAGTGTGGTCCTGGGGTCGGTATGGATTTGAAAGTGAAGGTGTTCGGCTGTAGCTAGGGGATTGTCGGAGTTGGTCGTGATGTGGATGGTGTTCTTATGGACGATGGCGATGCCTCCTCCTGTTTGGTTGATGCGATCCTTTCGGATGATCTTGTAGCCAACTGGGATGGCTATGGCGATGTCGGGCGCTGAGGAGGCGTTCATCCAGGTTTCTGTAAGGAAGGCGACGTCCGGGGAAGTGGTGTCGAGTAGGTTCCAGAGTTCAATTGAGTGTCTGTGGACCGAGCGGGTGTTCAACAAGATGCACTTAAGGTGGTTGGTGTCGGAGTTCTGTTTGGAGATTGAGGATTTGGTGTGGGTTCTGGTGCAGTTGAACTTGCAGGAGTGGCAGGTGGAAAAGACGTCAAGGGACTTCCATAGCTTCCTGTGTGATTTGCGCCAGGGAGAGGAGCGAAGTGCAACATTGTCAGCTCCTCTGAGGAAGAATAACCATTCTTGCCACAACCTAAAGGAGACTTCATTGGGGTTTTTCCACTTATTCAGTACAATTTTACAGGCTAAAGTGAGCATAAGATCTAATAAGTATTGGTCATTCACTTCTTTGATCTTAGGGTCCAGAGCACCTAGTAGGATAAAGGTAAATTCCCTTGGGGGGACAATGTTGAAAGCACTGTTACATTTGCAGATCTTATCCTAATATGTTTGTAGGATAGGACAATGGAAGAGCATGTGGGCAAGGTTACCAATGTGAGATTTCCAATTTCAGCATGTAGGGCTTTCGCTGAGATTAAGTGTGAAGATCCTCTCAGGGGTCCAACATGTCCTATTTATTAGCATAAGCTTGGTTTGCGATAATATTGGGGAGATTTTATTCGAGAAGGAAGTGATATGTATCCTCTCCCAGTCGAATGGGATGTTGCTAGAGTTAGGTTCTGATTCCCATTTAACTTCACATTTCCTGTGAGATTTGCAAGGCTTAGAGGATAGGAGTTTGTACATTTTAGAGACAGTGTGACCTGACCTTAGTAGCTGTAGCCTCTTTGAAAGTATTGAAGGATCGGAAGGTTTAGTAGAGTGCATCGTGAGGAGTGACTTTAGTTTTAGGAATTTATAAAAATCTATCTGATTTAGCCCGTGTCGAGACTGAAGCACGGAGAAAGGTAGGGGGAGCATCCCTGTAAAAAAAGGTCTTTGACTAGATTTACGCCGTTTTTAGACCAATGTTCCCAAAGGAGCATCCTTCCATCAACCTTCAGGTTTGGGTTGTGCCAGAGAGAGGTTAAGTTGGATTTGTTTGTTTTTAGTTCAGAGAAGTGTTCCAGTCGTAGTAGGGCTCTTTTAGTGTTGAGCAAAATATATTTTAAATGGGGGATGGAAGATATATCCATAGTGAGAAGAGCAGGCAGAGGCATATTGTTGATGGTCGATCTTTCTATGTCCACCAGACTGGGGTGTATTCCGCCTGGGGTATTAGCCAGTTAGATCCCTGTTTACATAGAAACGCGGTTTGATAGTTACTAAAGTTGGAAGGCCCAGATCACCTTTTTCTTTGGGCAATTGAAGTTTTTTCATGGATATTCTGGGTTTCTTACCTTGCCAAAGGAGCTTGTTAAAATGCTTATAGATCCTATTCAGGAAATCATTTGAGAGCGTCATTGGTGGCATGCTGGCTAGATAGTTAAGAAGAGGAGTAATCATTATTTTCAATGTCTTATCTCTTCGCCACCCAGATAAATATTGTGGTGACCAGCCATCTAATAATGAAGAGATTTACTTGAAGAGAGTATTTTCATTTGTCTGAAGGGTGGTGATCAGATCTTTTGTGAAGTCTAAACCAAGGTATTTGAAGCTGTTAGGTTGCCATAAGAGACCCGAGTGGCCAATAATTAATTTCTTTCCAGCCAAGGTTGTTCAGGATTTTTACTTCAGTCTTGTCCTTGTTCAATTTATAACCAGATACTACAGCAAATTCATCTATTGAGGACATAAGTGCATGGATAACAGCTTCTGCATTCTCGGAAATATCTAAGACGTCATACATAAGCAGTTTTTTCAACCGTGCAATTGTTGAAAATTATCCCTGTGATCTGTTTATTGTTCCTAAGTTGATAGAGGAAAGGTTCAATTGCAAGGAGGAATAGGGAGGGGGTAAGAGGACAGCCTTGCATTGTAGCCTGTTCTAATTTAAAGGAAGATGAGAGGCACCCTCCCGCTCTGTCCTTAGCCGAGGGGTAAAAATATAGAGCCATAACCATACGCGTAAAATTCTCCCCCAAATTACATTTATCAAGTGTTGCTTTCAAGTAGGTCCAATCAACTTTGTTGAAAGCCTTTTCGGCATCCAAAGCAATAGCAACTGTTGGTGAGTCAGTTTTGCTTTCTCAAGGACATGTGCTAGAATACGAGTATTATCACTAGAAAATCTGTTTTTTTTAAAACCAACTTGTGAAGAGTGGATGAGTTTGGGTAAACATTTTTGGAGGCTCTTAGGAAGGATCCTTGCATACATTTTGAAGTCTAAATTAATTAAAGATATCGGTCTATAGTTTTTAGGGAGTGTTGGGTCCTTCCCTTCCTTGGGAATTACTGTTGTCATAGCTTCTGCTGGAGTCCCATAAATCCTCTTTACTGGTAAAGTTGGATGTAACATTACTATTTTAGATATGCAACTTTTAGAAAGTGAACATTTTTCTACTTTTAACTTAGTTCAGTGTGCCAGCAGCCTGTCTCCAATACATAACTGAGGGGAGGGGCGACAGCTACACTTTGTGCTTTCCTTCTAGACCACAGCATTCCAAACTTTCCCTGTTGGTGACACACCTTTTTGTGAAACAAATGTCAGGGACACGGTAACGCGAGCGAGCGCGCACAAACCACCTGTGCCCACTACTTTTTGAAAAAGTAGTGGGCAAATGGTGCATTTCCAAGCAAATTTGAGAAAGCAGGAAGGTTAATAAAGCAATTGTTAATCTGGTCTAACAAAGCCAGTGACTGGCAATACTGAGTGTAAGCAAGGTTAGGTTTGTGCATGAAACAAGAATATAATCATTTTCTGTAATGCCACCTGTGATGTCACAAGCTATGCTGTTACTCATGCGATCTCATGCACCATGATGTCACTTGCATACTGCCTAACTTGGTTAATCCCCTCACATCTGTTTTTAGGTCTAGCCGGACCCAGAGATGCTTTTAGTATTACTGTCACACACACAACCCCACACACACACACACAACTCCACACACACACAACCCCCCCACACACACACAACCCCACATACACACGCACAACCCCACACTCCACACACACAACCACACACTCCACACACACAACCCCAAACTCCACACACACAACCCCAAACTACACACACACTCCACACACAAACTCCACACACACACAAACTCCACACACACACACAAACTCCACACACACACTCCACACACACAAAAACTCCACACACACACCCGACACGCACCCCACACACCCCACCCCCACACACACAACCCCCACACACACAACCCCCACACACATAACCCCACAGAGTTTGCTTTGAGGATTTCTCCATCAAACTTGACAGATCTCATCTCCCTTATTACAAGTGTCATAGGATATAAGTCACTTACAGCCCTGTTGAGTTTCCCGGGTCCTTGCATGATGTGCTGCTCCAGTCCAAGTTTCTTATTTGAATTCCGAATCTTGTAGTTTTGTTTATTCCATTGCAAAACTGGACTACAAGTCCCAGGTTTCAAGAAAAAAAAACCTGGCCCGAAGCAGCACTTCAGACAAAGACCTTGGAAGCTATGCATGCACTTGTAAGGAGGCAGATGAGATATTGGCCATGTTTGTGACCTAAGTCTTGTGCCTGAAAGGCGGGGTGTATTCAAACAGGATCAAACACTGTGACCATTAGGCTGCTCGGATCTCTGCAGCAAGTATTCAACCCACTGAGCTGGCCACATTTGATTGCTTTCCTACACCACAAACCAGGCTAAATGGTGCTATGGAGCGCTATACTAATGATGTCATTGAGTTTTGATAGCTACAATGCAACCAGTAATGCCTTTAATATAGAGACAGACCGGCTGATCACCTAAGATACACACTAGTCAAAGCCTGTTGAAAAACAATGCAAATGCACCTAACATAAAAAAACGTAATGGCTCGTCTAGTACATCAGAGAAAGTGAATGGTCAGCTGGTGCTCATATGTGACCTTTTACTCCTCAAAGCAGTGAAATATGCTATGAGCTTTGGAAGGATGAAAAAACGAAAACAGGCCCAGCAAGTATTTAAAGTAGCCTGCAGGTTGCTCATCTCTGGAGCAAGTTCCCCAAACTGATGAGCTACGTCAATAGGTTTTGATACTGTAACTGCAATTTGCACTCAATTCACAGCAGCAGGTGCGCGAACCAAGAGAGACATTTTAAGAGATGTGAATTCAGTATATTGCAGGTTACAGACTCTTCTGCAGGTGTACTATCCGAACCAGATAACCTGCCGTCATCAAAAATCATGACCTGCAAAGTACACACACCCCTGCAACAGCTGCTTTATCCGGCGAGCAGTCTTAAAGGCAAGCTGATTACAAGAATGCCCAGAACTAAAATAATCGCATTTGCTTTTATTGTAGGATTTGTAGGGGGAAGCCGCGGGGTAGGGCTAGATGAATCATTTTTCAAGTGAACACTCCCTCTCAGAATGACTGGACCCTCTTTCTGAAACCTTGAGTGTGTAAAACAGCAAAGTCTATCATCTGAGAGGAGGGAAAGTCCAAAGTAGAAGGTGTAGCAGCTTGGACGTCACTTTTATCGGGCCACATTTACAAATGATAAGTGACAGTGTCCGCTGAAAGACAGTCAGTGCATGCACTCATCCTGGGCGAGGGTGCACCATGGGGCCTGATCAACCAAAGACACATAGACGCTCATCAATGAAGCCTTGATCGACCACCAAGCACACAGATGCCCCCTCACAATGCGCCCCCCATTGGAATTACTCAGTGATTGAACTCTCAGACTGGTAAGTGGAAAGGTCTTTTCAGAGCCTCATTCAAAATACAGACATCGGTTTTGACAGTGAGAAATGATAGTGCCAAGAGGCCGATGAATTATTGAACGCATTACAGACAAAGCACATGCATCAGAACCAGGTGCCCAAAACCTTCAGCCCCCCCCCCCCCATGTTGTGTGTGTCAGCCCGGGCTGACACAGCTTTGCGGGCTGGCGAGCATCAAATTGCTGCTGTACCCCAGTACTTAACAGGTCTTTAAAAGACCATTTAGTTATAAATGAGGCTTTTGTTGTGTGTTCACCCCTTCTTACAGCCACTCTGTCCGTGGTTGAAAGAATTAGTGCCCCCCCCTCGAAATATTTTCCAGCCCCCCGCCTCACACCCCCCATTCCCCCGAAATTTAGCTCTAGTTGCCCGCCTGTGGCTCCACAGACAGGGCACGGCGCTGCCTTCCCTCGTCCCAGGAAGCTCTGCAGAGACTCAGATGCTGCTGACTTTGCCTGACACAGAATCTATTTTCTCTCACAGTATTAATGGATCACTGAAATAATATAGACTGCCAAAATATCGACCTGCAAAAATATTGTTGCCAAAATATCGACAGACAAAATATCGACTTTCTATCTACAAACAGGTAAGTACAAAAATATCGAGTTTAAAACATCGAGTGTTAAAAATATAGACTGTCAAAATATCGATTTTTTTATGTCTTTAAAATAAGTTAAAACTATTATAATATTACATATATTTAATATAAGCATTGTTAAAATTATTAAATAAATGTAACATAATTACATAATTAATGTAAATTTAAAAATTAATAATAATAATACATATATATATAAATACATGTTATTAATAAAACATATAGAATATATTTACCGTGGCATAGCAAAAGGTTTAAATTTAACATAACCACTCCAGTGGGTGCTACAGTAGAGAAAGCGTACGCCTGTACCCCAAAAACCCAAAACTGACCCTGAACCCTAAAAATATCCCTGTACCCCAAAAACCCAAAACTGAACCTGAACCCTAAAAATACCCCTTTACCCAAAAACTGAAAACTGACCCTGAACCCTAAAAATACCCCTTTACCCAAAAACTGAAAACTGACCCTGAACCCTAAAAATACCCCTTTACCCAAAAACTGAAAACTGACCCTGAACCCTAAAAATACCCCTTTACCCAAGAACTGAAAACTGACCCTGAACCCTAAAAATACCCCTTTACCCAAAAACTGAAAACTGACCCTGAACCCTAAAAATACCCCTTTACCCAAAAACTGAAAACTGACCCTGAACCCTAAAAATACCCCTTTACCCAAAAACGTATTATTTATTTTAAATTAATTACCAATTATATTTTAATTATTTACCAATTATTATTTAATTAACAATTAGATTAAATTTACATAATTAATTAATGATAATAAAATTACTTCCCACCCTATTCCCCTATAAACACACAACCCGCTACAGAAAATAAATTACAAAATATTAATTATTTATCAATTATTTATTTTAAATTAATTACCAATTATATTTTAATTCTTTTCAAATTATTATTTAATTAACAATTAGATTAAATTTACATAATTAATTAATTATAATTAAATTACTTCCCACCCTATTCCCCTATAAACCCACAACTTTATATTACTCAAATATTATTAAATATTAATAACTTACCTTATTTTCGATATTTTTGTAGTCTATATTTTTTCTAGTCTATATTATGTCTAGTCTATATTTTTGATTCGATATTTTTGCTATTCTAGTCGATATTAGTCGATATTTTTGTTGTCTATATTTTGTCTAGTCGATATTTTGTCCAGTCTATATTTTTTCATCGATATTTTGTCCAATCGATATTTTGGAATCGATATTATGTCTGTTTACCAGTATTAATCACATCTGGAGGCTATCTACTCCCCTCAGCTCCTCCCAACTCTCCTCCAGCCTGCCCTGCGCTCCCTGACTAAGTACGCTTCTTCCACCTTTGCCCCAGCAAAACCGGCCCCCTCTCAAAAACCGGCCCCCACCCCATCCGGTCAACCGGGGGACTCATCATTGATGGGCAGATGTCTGAGCTCCACCAGAGCCGAGTTTCTATGTTTATTGCTCGTCTGGGGTACTTGGTTGAGGTGCTGAGAGGCCACGAGGGTGTCACATGGACGCAGCAGAAATAGCCCGGGATCGATCTCCAGATCACGAGGCTTCGCTCTGCAGCTGTGAGTGAGGGGGCTCGCATTCCCCGGCCTAATATCGGCCGGCTGGCCTACGTTATTGCGTCGCATCGCGCGACACACCTATGTGTGGGGCGCGACACAGTAACGTGTTGCGCCACACAGTTTGGAAAGCTGTGTTCTAGACTGTCACAAACACAGGGAGGGTGAGTGTGACAGAGAACTCATCTGCATTCATCTGCATTCTGATAGCCCTTCAGCACAGCAAGAAGGAGAAGGAGATGACACTTACAGCTGAATAGGCTGTGTCCTCTCCCCACACAAAGACCTGATTACCACCTACGGATAGCCTGGCAGACAGGGATGGAATGAATGGGATCACTGCAATTCAAGGAGCTGCCTTTAAAGTCACCCTCACTTCAAAGGGTATAAGTACTGGGGCTCTGACCGTACCAAAAAAGTACACTACAGGACTTGTGAAGAACGCTGCATGGAGTAAGGACTTCTGTGCTACAAGCATTGCCACTCTGCGTGACTGACTGTTCTAAGGAACTGCTTCACTGTTGTGCTGAGATGCTTTGCTGCTAGCTTATTTCTGCCCGGCTAAGTACTACGACTGGACCCATTTCACTTGAACATAACGTGACTCCAAGGGCTTGTTGGCTTGCCTCCTGTTTTATGAAGTCTCTTGGTCATAAAAGACTTCAATCAACTCTGTTGGTGCTGCTGGACTCTCCCATTAGGGAGTCCTGCCCTAAGGGGCCTCCTCCAGCCCTGGGCCTTAGCAGTGGGTTCTTCAGCTGTATTGCTACAAAATCGATGCATCTTCACCACTGCGTAAATTCGAATCAACGCAGTGCTCTTTGACGCCAATGCATCTACCGATCCAAAGACAACACTGTGCAGATTGATGACAATGGAGGACCTGACTGTGAGGTTCGATGACAACGCAGTTTCGATCTGAGGTCCCAACTGTGAGGCTGCTCTTTGACGCAGCGACCCCATTGCCTGAATCCGAACTGACGCATCGCACTCTGTACGATGCTTTGCTCCATCAGGTTACTTTGTCAGCAGGACCTATTTGAGTCTTGTAGCCGGCCTACCCTCCATCATGGTTGACCTGAATTTTCAATTTACCCCATTCTAGGATGACCTCAAGTAACTTTTTTGTGCTATTGACTTCTAAGCATTATTTTTGGTCTAGTATTTAAAAATTCATAGCTCTGGTTCCTCTTATTAGATTATTGTCATTTTTGTCTTGTTTTATTCAGATAAATATTCTCTATTTTACCAATTCTGTGTGGAGTATTTTGTGGTATTTTCATTGTGTCACTATGTTTGTGTGTTGCACAAATTTCTTAGACATTGCCTCTTTAGATAAGGCTGACTGCTCCGTGCCAATGTATCCGAGGGTAAGCATGGGATATCTTTCAGTGTGCATCTAGAATACTATGGCTAGGATAATAGTGTGCACTGCCACCCTCTGAACCTCGGGTTTCCTGAACACTTCTGAACCAGAGTGGATTGAGGTAAATAGAGCAGGCAGACATCACACTGAGTGGCAATGAAAGGAATCGCTGATTGGCTGCACTATCACTTGACCATCATATTAATCTGAGATACAAGGTCTTTGCCGTCCATACATAGCTGATGGAAATATTGGAATGGTTTTGTGTCTCGACCTATTTCATGTACATAGGCAATATTTGAAAGTAACATTTCTGCATATACTATATGCCCATAGACCCAGTACTTCAGCTACAATATTTCTACACATCCACTGTTCACCCTGTTTGGTACAACATTGTGCTGTTTCTCTTACTAGTGTACTTGTCTTTTGATTGATATTGGCAGTTTCATGGGGACAATTGTTAAAATTAAGACATTTTCTGATTCATCTGTAAAATGTGTCTACCTCTGTAAGAGTAGGGGCTACCTTAACACTTACCTCAAATGCGCTGGAGTAACTAATACTAAACAAGTAAAAGAAGCACCCACTGGTCAATGAACTTGAAGTATTTGGTGTTTACCTTAGTAGAATCATTGCTTTGCTATTCAATTTAATCTCCCATGCACACACGGAAGCAGATCAGGAGGACGGGCGTCCTTGTACATTGCTCCTAATGCATGGAATACCTTCCACTCCGCATCAAAGCCTCCTCCAACTCTTCCTAAATTCTGCAAGAAGCAGAAAACCTGGCTTTTCAATTAACCACCCTACCCGACTTAAGCTAGAACCACACACCTGCTCAGCGCCAGGATATCCTTGCGAGTGATACTGCACTTTACAAATGCAAATAACTAATATTCTCAAAAGTTACATCTCAGTGACTAAAAAAATTGTCATTAAAAGTGCTGGAGGAAGGAATAGGTTGGGATGAGATTTTGGCATTATTAAGTTGCAAGAATCAGTCAGGTGAGTCTGCTACAGCTCATATCTCTGAAATCCTCCTGGGGTGAGCATGACCCCAGAACCTTGTAGCATGGCCTCATCAGTTGCATCAGAGACCCAGCAGGCCAGTTCTCCTTTCAGAAGTGATATTGGACGAATAAAAAATAGCTGCCCCAACATCTGCTGCCATGTTTGCCATTTCACTAGACACCTTAATGCAAAGGCTGATTGTGATATCACTCACAGCCGCGTTTAAAGGCAATACAGTGATTTCTTAAGTGAAGCAAAATCAATACTTAGTTGCATAGCTGCATTCCTGAAATTGTTTGAACATATGGAAAACACGCTTGAGACAATGGATTATTAATTACACCTATGTCCTGACATGGGATCAAATATGTGGGATTGTCTATAGGAAGAATGTATAATTGGAGGATAGCAGCTGGAGAGGAGATGCACATTTCTACATGCCAGAAAAACTGCAGGGGAACAACATTTTAAATACTTCTGCAAATAACTTTTTCACTACCACTGAAATTCCAGAGAGTTCAAGTATGTGTTCCAGGAGGCCAACTCCAGGACTCCACTTGACCATTCATTGTAAATCCAGACAGGCTATTAAGGCTGGCCAAACCCATGCTCCTTGTCCCATTAAGGGCAGAAATATGTATGCTTCATATGAATTCTTCAGGGAAGCAACTGGAAAGAGAAATTAATGTTGTGCTCTACAACCAACTCTGAAGAAATTGGGCATCCATTTTGGTGTGCTGGAGACAGTCACAATATTGATAGTCATTGATATGACCTCAAAGAAATTCTACAAACCGAATTGAGAATGCCTCATGGAGGCACTAGTTGCCTAGTCTAAAGTCTGGAGGATGGACCGCCCTCCATATCGAGGGTTTGGCCTGACAGGCCACTATCTGTTCTAAGGGAGAAATGTCCGGTAGCTGAACCTCAGTCCTATGAAATCAATCATCCCATGCACAATTATCAGATACAACTGCAAGAGGACCTGGCAAATGGTGATGGGTCTCCCAGGCCCCTCATCCTCATGCCATAAGAGGAGACATGTTGTCCATGCTCCACACTGGAAGCAGCCTGGGAATTGCAAGTGGAGTTGAGACTGGTAAGTACAAACACTAACTCTGTTACAAAAACTATTTCACACTCTCCATTCTCTGCCACCCCTAATGCAAATCTATACACAACTTAAAGCATATTCACACAAGTAGGCTGCCCGATGTCTCCCACAAATCACTAGATTCTTTAATAATCTGCCATATACTAACTCAGGCACATCATGGGGCGTGGCTTAGCAAGCCACGATGGCGGCTGTGTCCTGCTGAGGCTCCGCGATCGGGCTAGCATCCTGTCCAGTACCTGAGATCGCCGGGAGCCTCAACTTACTGGAAAAAGCACCTGTGATGCCCCCGAGCACTGGGACATCCTCCGGGTGACCTGTGACTGCTGCTGGCGGACGGCGCGAGCTGAAATATCTTTCGCCGGAGCCGAGCGCCGACTCTGAAAATGGCGGGCGCAGCTCCGTCCTGCGGATGCACACGCCGCCGAGAGCCGGCTCCCTGAGCGACAGCCCTGGAGGACGCGGCCAGCTGACAGCTGCGGAGGGTCCCGGGGAAGCGGTGGGACCGGCCCACGGGGGTGCGCACCGGACAGCGCCTTCTTTCGTTACAGCACCCCGGCACGCACAGGGAGTAGGAGTGCCCCCCTCGAACTTGAGGTGGTACCGGTGGACGTCCGCTGCCCCGGACCCCCCAGGTACACACTACCCGACCTCTGACCCGGCCGACCGGCATTGATACTGTGCCACACGCCAGGGGGGGAGAAGGCGCCCGCACGACCCCCTGACATCAGAACTACCGGCCCCGGCAGCCGCAAGCTGCCTCTGACACCCTGAACTGGTGGGGGTTCCCCGGGGTGAAACGGAACCCGCCCTGGAACCGGGAAGGACTGGGGGGGCCGGCCGGCACTGAGCTGCCACCTACCCGGATACACTGTGAGACGACGGCCTGCCGTTCCCGAGGTACACGAAGATCCGGGGGCCCTCTTGACAGCACCCATGGGGAAACCAAAGGCCTCTCAGGTGACGGCTGTCCCTGAAACGGCCATCAAGAAGATGCCACACACAAGGACGTGGACGCAAGCCAATGCGTCGCAAACCGACCCTACGCTATCGGCGAAGTTGGATCAGGTGCTGGCGGCAATCGAAATGTCTCTCCTTTCGATGGAGGAGAGATTGGGCACCCTGACGACGGACATTAGCTTAATCCGTGACGAACATCGTAAGTTGGCGGACAGGGTGAAGGAGGGAGAGCGGATCGTGGCTGAGCTGCAGCCCGCGGTGAAGACGCATGAGGCAGACATGCAGGAGGTCCTGCGCCGCGTGGCGGCCCCAGAGGAACGCACAGTGGATTTAGAGGGACGCTCGAGACGATGTAACATCCACGTCCTGGGCCTGCCGGAGGGGATTGAAAACTCGGACCCTCTGACCTACATGGAGTCCTGGACTAGATCGTTCACCCCGGACTGCGAACGGTCGCCATACTTCTCCATCGAGAGGGCCCATAGGGTCCCGGCCCGGGCACCCAAGCCCGGCCTCCCTCCACGACCCATGCTAGCTAAATTCCTGCACTTCCTAGACCGGGATGCGGTGCTCCGTGCGGCCCGGACGGCGGGTCCCCTGCAGGTGGAAGACCAGCACGTCATGGTGTTCCCAGACTATGCCCGAGAGGTCCAGCAGCAGCGATCCACATTTCTGGAATTCAAGAGGCGCCTTCGCGCAAACGATCATCAATACTCCTTGCTGTTCCCGGCCCGCCTTAAAGTGCTTCACAAAGGGAAAGCCCTCTTCTTCAATACGGCGGCGGAAGCACAGGACTGGACTGAATTTCACTGCCCGCTGATCCCTAAACCCGGACCCCAGAGGACACGCAACAACGACTCCAGACGATCCAGAAGACGGGGCGCAAGCCGTGCCCGATCAAGCCGCCCCAAAAGCCAGGCATCCTCCCCCACGGGCTCACCCGACCTCACGCAAATCATGCAGGAGCGACGAGACGCCTTACGGGCGGTGACCGAACTGCACACGTCACCCCCGGCTTCGGACCTGGAAGGTCAACCGCACCTGTTCACCCCTGAGAAAGACCGGGACAGTGATGGGACAATGTCGGGATTTGGCCCGATCTCTTCCCCCCTCGTTGTGGCACTCACACTGGACGCTGCCCTGGCCAGCCAGCCTAACACCTCTTCGTGAAGGTTGAACTGTCAACTGCTATATCCTTCTCATGGTTGCCTACTGTATTGCGCGACGTCTAGGAGCCTAGACTGCTTTGCCAGATGATTGTATGCGCTAGCGAGCGATAGACATTTCTCCTGCTAGAGCCCGACCCGCGCACAGGCCCAGCAGCGACACACGCTGCCACCCCCGCAGATATCTGTTGTATTTCTCCCCTAGTGGGAAACTAGTTTGGATATGACACCTCCGGTGATATATCCTCAGTATTGGGACTGTTGCCCAACCAAGGTTCTACTTGTTGTTAATCCCCTTAGTCCCTCCCCCACGATTGTGGAAGCTTGGCGCGCAGGAGCACACGTGACGCATACGCACTGGCGGCCCTCTGGAGCTATAGGGGGGTCCCTCTCCCAACCACGACACCCTAGGAATGGCAGTCCCACGCTCAGACATTAATGTCCTTACACTGAACTTACGGGGCCTACGCACGCCCAGCAAACGCTACTCCTTATACTCCTACATTAAGCGAATGTCAGCCAGTATTGCATTTCTGCAGGAGACACACATTAACGCTACCGAACTCACTCGTTTGCAGATCAAATGGCGAGGGATCTTCTGTGCCACACAATACTCAGCGTTTGCGCGCGGCGCGTTAATCTGGGTCAGGCCAGGTACTCCCTTCCGGGTGCTCCGGCGTTTGGTAGATAGAGAGGGCAGGTATGCGCTTCTGGAGGGAATACTTGATGGACAGGGAGTACTCCTTGGCAGAATTTACGCCCCTAACACGGATCAGGATAAATTCTGGGACCACCTCACGGGCATTTTGGCCCAGTTCACTACAGTTCCGTGGGTGCTGGGAGGTGACTTTAACTGCACGCTGGACCCCACCCTAGACCGCTCGCATCCTCCCCCCACACACTCCCCGGCCCCCCGGCAGGCAGAGCTCTTCAGGGCATGGACCACGCATTGGACGCTCACTGACGCATGGCGACACCTACACCCACTGGCTCGCATTTACTCCTTCCACTCGATTCCACACAACCTCCGGGTCCGCCTAGACCGTTTCCTCTGCTCTGCACCAATCCTCCCTAAGATAACATCTACAGATTACCTAGGTCGGATCCTCTCAGATCATGACGCCCACATCATTCGTCTGACCTGGCGCCCCCCGCACCCACCGGTCCCCACATGGCGCCTCCCTAGGGACTGCCTATCAGATCCAGTATTCAGAGACGCACACAAAACCAGCATACAAGACTACTTCATACACAACACGAACACGGCATCGTCGGTACTGGTAGAGTGGGACGCGTTTAAAGTGGTGGCAAGGGGAGAATGCATCAAACAGGTAGTAGGGGTCCGCCGCACCTTGGAACGGACGCTCCTCACCTCAGAGCAGGCTCTGGCCGCACTCACTAAACGGCCTGACGACTCGGAGGAGCACGCCGTGCTTACGGCCGAGGCTAAGACGGAGTATCAGACCTCCGAAAATACAATTTTAGGGCTTACGCCTCCAGGGTGCATAAGGACGGAGACAAAACTGGGGCGCTACTGGCCTGGATGGCGAGGCAGGACACCGAAATCAAGCCAATCACGGATATTATCAACTCGGAAGGTGTGCTGGTGCGCTCACAGGCCGAGATCCTCCTGGTGTTCCAGCGCCACTATGCACAAGTGTACGGGACCCCGGCCCAGTACTCCCCGTTTTCTGTGGATCGCTTTTTAGACCCGCTGACGTTACCCACAATATCGGATGATGACAAGCGCACACTCGACGCCAGGATAGTACCCTCTGACGTCACCCAGGCGATACGTGCCATGTCTCGGAATAAAGCGCCGGGACTGGACGGCTTCCCACTAGAATACTACTCGACATTCTCTCCCCTAGTGGTCCCCCGTCTGTCACGGATGTTCGGGGCGTCTCTTCATCTAGGGAGGTTACCCCAGTCACTGCGGGAATCCGTGATTGTCACCTTTCCCAAACCCCACAGAGATCCACTCCACATGGGGTCATATCGACCCATCACGCTCCTGTCGGCTGACTGTAAGATCCTAGGGAAAATACTGGCTGATCGA
This sequence comes from Lissotriton vulgaris, assembly GCF_964263255.1. Lineage (NCBI taxonomy): Eukaryota > Metazoa > Chordata > Amphibia > Caudata > Salamandridae > Lissotriton > Lissotriton vulgaris. The sequence continues at coordinate 115,284,290 of NC_141697.1, read as the reverse complement.
TATGCACAGGTCATACGCCCACTAGTCCACCCCGACCAATGCGGCTTCGTTCCGGGGAGGAACACCTCCCAGAACCTCCGCCGAGTCTTCCATGTTCAAGATCAGGTACGTGACAGATTTCCCCGCGCCGCCTGCCTCATTATGGACCTGGAGAAGGCGTTTGACACCCTCACCTGGCCCTATCTATTCTCAGTCCTGCAGCTCCTCAATATCAGCCCGACGCTCATGGCGTACACACGCCTCCTATATACCGATCTAACCACTCAAGTTCGTATCGGGAAACGCATATCACCGGCGTTTGGAGTTCGGCGAGGCACAAGACAAGGGTGCCCCCTGTCACCTCTCTTATTCGCGCTGGCGGTTCGGCTGCGCCTGGAAGGTGTGGACTGGGGCATTCCACTTGCGGACGGCACACATTGCGTATCCATGTGCGCGGACGATCTTCTCATATACGTCAGAGACATTGAAATGGACCTGGCCCCCATAGGGGCAACGCTGGCGGAATTTGCAGACGCCTCGGGACTACAGGTGAACTGGGACAACTCCACAGTCTACCCCTTACACCCGAGCCTGCCCCCCCGGGAAGTCGAGCTCGGACCGCATAAACTCTCATGGTCCGCGGAGGCTCCCCGGTACCTCGGTGTCCGCTTGTACCATTCTCCAGCAGACATTTTTTAGGGTAATCACTGCAAAGCACTTGCTAATCTGCGCCCGACTGTTGCCTTCTGGAATAAACTCCCGCTGGCCCCAATAGGACGGATAGCCCTGGCTAAAATGGTGATGCTTCCCCGACTCCTTTACCACTTCACAAATTTACCGGTGGTACCACCCAGGTCCTTCTTCCGCGACGTCGACTCCCTCCTAGGGACCCTTATCTGGGGCGCGGGCCGACACAGGGTCGCCATGAAAACCCTCCAACTTCCCACGACGCAGAGGGGGCTCGGAGCTCCGTCCTTCGAGTCATATTTCCTCGCGGCACAGCTCCAATGGCTGTCCTACTGGACGGCGGACCGTTACCCTCAGGAGACTGTTACCTCGACCGGCAGAATCGCAACCCCGGAACTCACCCGTCTTCTCCTCCCGGGCACCAAGCCACGGCGCACATACCCCCTTCAAGTGGCGATAGCGCGCCGGTGCATGATGCGGATCCACCGGTTGTCCCCCAGTAGACCCCCGTACTCCCCGCTACTACCATTGATAGGCAGCCCCAGGCAGGACTCCTACTTCACGGCTCCACTGTTCACCGAATGGTCACACTGTGGCATCACGGATCTGGAATCGTTCTTCGAGGAAGGCCAGTTAAAATCACTCGACCGCCTGGTCGCTGAATACGGGCTTCCCCCGGGCCAATTCCTCAGATATAGACAGCTGCTCGATGGATACCGGCCCCATTTTAATCTCAGAACTGGCGAGCCAGACACGCATCCAGTAATACATACTATCCTGCGTATGGGGGTGGGACGCCACTTAGTCACCTGGCTATATAAATCCATCCGGGAACTCTCACACACTCCCCTGACGACCTTGCGTGCTACATGGGAGGAGGACATAGGTCGCGCTCTACACGACTCAGAATGGACTAAAGCACTTGAGGCCCCAAAACGCGTCTCTAGGAACGCCCGCTTCAAAAACATCCAATACTATATCCTACACAAGGCATACCTCACCCCAGCGCGATTGCAGAAGTTCTATCCCTCCACACCATTCCTATGCCCCAGATGCTGCTCCCCTGCTGCAGATTTTCGTCACATGTTTTGGAGTTGTCCCAACCTTCATCCCTTTTGGCGGGCGGTACACGACACACCGTCGGAATTCACAGGTCTCACTGCACTAGCCACCTGGGAGTCCAGCGCACTAGGCATCTTTCATGTCTCTAAGCAAGACCCGGTGCATAGACGCTTCGTGTCCTTAGCGCTCCTGCTGGCAAACAGATGCATAGCCATGCGCTGGCGATCCCCGGAGGGTCCCCCTATAGCAACATGGACGGGGGCGGTTAGTAAGTGGGCGGCGGCGGAGGAGGATGCTCTTAGAGAGGAAGAAGCCAGGGGCGCACGTAAAATTCCCATATCCATGGAATGGGCCATGCTCCTCCACAGCTTCCGGCAGTCCACACGCGCAGGAGACCCACCTACTCCCCCCCCCCCGCCCGAGAGGACCAGTAGCCTCTACCTGGTGTCAGCCATCCCAGGGCCGACTCCCGGTACCCCCTGCATCCTGATCAAATTTTCATATGTCATACCACCCATCTCGTTACTCACATGTGCGGGGTGTATCCACCCCCTGTCCATCCCTCTTCCCCCCCTTGGAGCGCATACTGAATGGCTCTGTGGCCACCCCTCCCCGACACCCGTCACCAGTATCCCCCTGCTTAGACCCTGCTAGCGCCCACATGCTTCCTTCCCACAGTTTTGTCCCCCCCCCGTTCTCTGGTAGCACCGTTATATGGACAGTACAGACCCCGATCCTACGCCCTTGCGGCGGGAACTTACATGCCTGTCATTATTCATCGTCCTCTTGGCGATGCAGGTTCACTGTCTCCCAGCCTGCAGACATATTTGCGCGATCTGTACTGATTAATTGAGGAAATGTATATTTGTACCAGTTATATAAAACAAGAAAACGTTACACGCCTAGCTGTTCGTGGCTGAATGTTGAGGCCACGTCAGCGGATTATTTACACTGTACCCATATACTTTGATGCAACAATAAAACACATTAAAAAAAAAAAAAACTCAGGCACATCATTTCCCTTTACACAATTCATATGAGACATAATCAAAGAGATGTGATCTTCCATTTGTACAACAAATCACACACTCCCATATGTATCAACCACACCTTTCAAGCTACTAGTAACAATCTTATCTCTATCCACTCAGATCCAAATAACACATATTATCTCATGATCTGATACAATATAAACATAATAATGTGTGCTAGTACACATTGGAAGAGATTAATCCATGTTACTGAGATTACATCTTTTCCATTCTGGTTTTGGAAATCACATAACACTGCAGTCCTCGATTCTTTGTGTATTATTGTACACACAAGCATGCTTTTAAGAATGTCTAAAAGGCAAGGAATGGAAAAGTGGAGTCCTAATGCAGTTTAGCTATTTTATCTAATGTGTTGCACTCTACTGTGATACACACAGTCATCCCATATAATTGAATAGATGGGTCCTTGAAAGGTGCTAGGACTATTTATTATTCTTAAAACAACAAATACACATCCACAGACTCATCATAGAAACGGGAACAACATTATGTATATAGAAGCCACTCAAAAGCACTGCAAAGTGGCCTGTGTCTGCTGACCAGGGAAGCTTGGCTGTCCGACTACTACTACTTCTACTACTAATAATAATAATTATAATAATAATAGTTCATTTGTAGAGCGCCTGGCTACCTCTACTGGTGTGTCCCGCGCTAGAAGCACATCAGCAGGAGTGTGAAAAAATATACTGAACTAGAGTTTGTACAGCCATGTTTTCAGGCCTCTACGAAAGGTGGGTTCAGATTTGTCTGCACAAACAAAATCAGGAATATGTTCCAATTTCTGGCCACTAGATAGCCAAATGAGCAAGCTCCCATCCTTGCCTTTCTTATCCTAGTAATCTTAAGTAAATGCGATCCTGTCGATCTTAGCTGTTGACTAGGATTGTGGGGGTGAGGATGTCGTGCGGGTAGCTGGGGCCTTGCCCCTGTATGCTCCGATAACTCAATTTGGCTGTCTCACTCAACTGGAGCGCAACATCTCCACTAACAACAGATTATCAGTGGCTGGAACACCTTTGCCAGCTAATACCCAGAGATTTTGTGTCAATCAGTATAGAAAATACTGTCATAGAGAGTAGGCTTTAAAGGAGGGGTAGTACTGCACCTCCATTGTTTCATCTGGCTAATATACCCAACCCTACAAGAGGGGGTTATTGAAGTGACAGAGAATCAGCTAACCTACATATATTGAATAACAAATGCATTGTGCCTGACTGATAGCTATTTTTTCTATTTTAAACCTTAGTAATATAGCACTGTTATTTGTTCTAGAAACAAAAAGAATCATTGTGCATCTACATTTTCTAAATGGCCTACACCTTGGATGTTGAAATCATGTTGTGCAGTAGGTTTTCATTGAGCACCATGAAAAAGATAGGATTGTACAACATTACAAATATTGACATCTGAGTGCATGAGGGACTGCACACAGTGTTTTGTAGGCATAGTAAGATAGACCCTGGGAAAGGAGACCCAGGCAACCCTGGCTTTCACGGCTCAAACACACAAGGCCATCCATGGCCTGTGAAATGCTAAATAATATCACTTCAGTCTGCATCATTCTTTCTCAACCTCTTCTTGTTTAATATGAAAGAAAATAATATAATGCTATAGACTCTCAATTTGAGAAACAGTGTATAAAAACACTGAAGACATATTTCATAATATGAACACAAATAAAAGCATATGTTTTAGAGTTAATATTCTGGTTACAATTGGTTTACCAATGTATATTTTTTTCCTTTGACTGTGTTACCCACTGTGCCTGAGCAAAGAAGGTCACAAACCTTCAGTGGGAGCAGCACACCTGCAGAAGAGGAGGGTCTTCCAGACCAGACATGCCCCTTCAGGTTTGGATGCCAGTGCCCTATGCCTCTCCCTCCTGCAAACCGCTGGTTCAATGAGGAACTGAAGGCTCTCAAGCTCAGTGTCCGCCATGCGGAACGAACCTGGAGGCGATACTACTGCCCGAACCTTAAAACTCAGTACATCTCCCTTCTGGCCTTGTACAAAACATCAATCTTGGTGACTAAGAAGGCCCATTTCTCCGCCAAAATCCAAACTGCCGAAAATCAGCCCAGAGAAATCTTCTCCATTGTGCACGATCTTGCCTACTCTGACCATGTCACCCTTAAGTCACCTCCTTCCCAGCATCTATGCGATTCCCTTAACTCCTTTTTCCTAGACAAAATTTCTAATATTAAAGCAAACATCCCCCCTCTCCCTCCATTGTTGACCCCCAGTGCCCGCCAGTCGTAGCTCGCCTTAACTCCATCCCCCTTCTCACAGAAGAATCCTTCCTCTGCCTTCTGCCTATGGTCAAATCAGGCTCCCCCCTGGACCCTTGCCCTGCTCACATTTTGAAACAGATCTTTTCTGCGTATGTGTCGCCCCCTCTTAATTTTCTCAATAGCTCACTCTCACAGGGCATTGTCATTCCACCTCTCAAATCGGCCGTCATCCTCCCCATTCTCAAAAAACCAGGCGATGACCCATCCGCTCTTGTCAATTATCGCCCCATCTCCCTACTGCCTTTTCTGGGGAAGGTACTACAGCGCCATGTGACCAGAGCGCTTCGCTCCTTTGTGGAGGAGAACAGGGTACTAGCCCCCCGTCAGGCTGGGTTCCACCCCACACACTCCACGGAGTCCGTCGTGCTATCAGTCCTTGACAACCTCAGAGAGGGTATGGACACTAGCCATCCCCAGGCCTTGGTCCTCCTCGATCTCTCCGCCGCCTTTGACACGGTTGACCACTTCATCTTAATGTCCCGATTCAGGGTGGCAGGGATCGGAGGATCGGTCCTGGTCTGGCTATCCTCCTTTCTGAGTGACCGCACCCAGGAAGTGCGCCTAGGCGACTTTTCGGCAGAATTCCGTGTAGTCCAATGCGGGGTCCCCAGGGCTCCTCCCTCTCCCCTCTTTTATTTAATTTGTACATCGCCCCCCTTATTTTTGCCCTCCAGCAGATGGAGGTCTCCATCTACAACTACGCGGATGACCTCCAGCTAATTTTTTCTTTATCAGCATCCCCCGACTCCATTTCCAACTTTCAGTCAGTGATGCTTTTCATCCGCGACTGGATGAATTTCAACCACCTGACGTTAAACCCCGACAAAACGGAGTTGGTCCTGACAGGTGGTTGCTCCAGTCCCTGGACCCCCCTTTTCTGGCCCCCTTCCTTAGGCCCCTCCCCCACCCCCTCTTCATCTGTAAAAACTCTCGGCTTCAAACTGAACAACCAACTTACCCTTCACTCCCAAGTCAGCTCTGTCGTATCCTCATCCTTCCTTTCACTCCGCACCATTCGCAAAGTTTCTCGTTTTTTTTTCCTTCCATGCTCTTAAGCTCATAGCCCTGGCGATGGTAACCACCTCTCGCCTGGACTATGGCAATGACCTTTTATGGCAGCATGCCCGCTTACAGCATGCAACGGCTTCAGCTGGTTCAAAACCAGGATGCCCGCCTGGTTTTCAACTTGGCCAAATCTCATCATGTCACTCCCCTTCTCAAGTCCCTACACTGGCTCCCCATCCGAGAAGAAGCCCAGTTTAAGTTGGGCTGCATCACCTTTCAGGCTCGTGCCGGCACAGCCCCTGCCTTAATTTCTTCAGAACTCAAACCCTACGCCCCTGTCAGAGAGCTACACTCATCCTCCCAACAACTGCTTACAGTTCCTCACTTCAAACGCAAAAAGTGGGGTGGCACGAAATTTGCTACACTTGCCCCTGTGTTCTGGAACTCTCTTCCCCTTCATCTCAGGTCCTGCACCCAATGCTCACTCTTCCGCAAGGCGTTAAAAACCTTCCTCTTTTCTCAATTCTATGTCAGGACCGGAGGCTTCAGATTATGCTATATCTTCCTTCGCTTTATTAACATAAAGACTCCACAGCAGCTTAGGAAAAGATATAATAAGAACAAAAAATGCTTTAAACATAAAGCATTGACGTAATGTTCAACAAATCAAACAACAACTCCCAAGAGTCTCTTTGTATAACAATAGTCCATAGTCCTTCCACTCTGTCCATCAACACTATAAAACCGGACTTCTCATCCTCATCCTCCTCTTTCTTCGCTGCTCCCGCAGCCAGATAAGTGCTTTTCCTATTTTTTTCCCTATTCAATGTTACGGATTGTATTGTGTACGATCGTTGGGGGACTCATTGCATGGTTTATTTCCTTACAGAGTCCCCGGTTGCGGGAACGTTCTTCGTTCCTACGCGACTTTATTTCCCACTTGTGTGCGGTGTGTACATAGACCGCCAGGGGGTGACCTGTCGTCTCGCCGACCCTTCGGCGCGCCTCCGCAGTGCCAGGAGCCGCGCCGTGGAGTCTGCTTGCGCAGGAGCCAGCCCTCGCGTACCCCTCTGACACCTGGTGCCCCGGGTCTGTGATTTCCTACTCTTGACGCCCCGTTGGGGTCTGTATAGCGGCTCTGACCGCGTGAATCACCTTCGGGTGTCCCTTGTGCACCTCTTTATCCAAAGTGTGGCCTAGCGCGCTTGAGGGGTGCGGAGACCCGGTCCCGGCGAGGAGGGTCTGCGCGCTTGGGGGTTGGTGCAGCCCACCTGCCACGTCAGTTGGCCAAAAACGTGATCGCAGCCGCTTGGCCTGCCCACATTCGAGATCTTTCTCGGTTGCCGCCCTCTTGGGTGCCCCGCATTTACCCTTGGTTCCGAGATGGAAGGGGAATACGAGGAAGAACCCTGCCCCTATCTGCAGGACGACGAGTTCTACCAGGCGGTGGACAATTCCATCTACCGCTGCGTGACGGAGGTGGTAGGCCCCATGGAAGACCGCCTTTCCGCCCGCATCGTGGAAGAATGCGCGAAGCTGGCAGCGGCGCATGTGCCTCCGTCCCCCGAGCTCCCGGGGACGTCCGGCGGGTTGCCACCCGCCCCTAAGAGGCCTTGTAAGGAGGGGCCGTCATCGGAGGCCCAAGGTGTGGACAGGGGCGCTTTTGATCGTCTTCGAGATGCCTTCCTGGCTAAGGCGACGGCGGTGCCCCCTGCACCCTTGGTGGACCCCAGTGCTTCGGGGGACGTGTCTACGGCCCCCGCCTCCCCAATCTACGACTCTCAGGACACGGATGACGACGGGGAATCGACCCGGTCTTGGCTTCCGGCGCCCTCTGCCAAGGAGATGCCCAGAGATGAGTCGGGCATGCTGGACCCGGACGAGATAGTCCACCCCCGCTCCGCGGCCTGGACACCGGGGGAGACGGTGGCGAAATTTGTCACGGGCAGGCTGCGCAAGCCCCTGGAAAAGGAGGCAAGGGGTTGCCTACGTGGGGTGTGCCCTCGGCCAACTTTGGAAGGGAAAGTGGCCATGACCCCGGAATTGGACCCCAAGATGGCCACCTTCCTGGCGAAGTTTATGAAGGACCCCAGAAAAGGGATTGACCGGTCCTGGCGGGCCTGCCAGGACAAATTATTAGATGCTGTCGGGCCCGCCACGAAGATCCTCGACATGGCGGAGGAGGCTAGAGCGAATGGCACCGCCATTTCCCCGGAGGTGCTCTCGAATTGGGCCCAGAGGGTGATTGTGTTCTTGGGCAACGCCAACTGTGCCCTGTCTACGGAGAGGCGGCGTTCGCTCCTCATCAAGCTGGACCCAAAGTTGGGGGACCTGGCCTCGTCGGAGGCGGGTGCTGTGGCCCAGGGAGGCCTCTTCGGCGAACCCTGCATCAGGGAGCTGGGCAAGTTCGTAAATACGTTCACGTCGCTGGATAAGGCCCAGTCCAGCATCAAGAGGGTGTTCCACCAGCGTTTCTCCGGAGGGGCCGGTCGCGGTAGGGGCCGCGCGATCAGCCGTGGTCAGCAGACCAACAACAAAGGACAAGGCTCCGGAAGAGGTCAATACCAGACCTCTGCCAACTATACCAACTTCTACCCCACCAGGGGACAACGCTTCGGTGGCAGAGGGTTCAAGAAGAACTCCGGACAGGGAAATGCCCCCGGTAAGTGTACTTTGTTTGGATCAGGTTCCTATTGGGGGGCGGCTGGCAAGCTTTTACGGGGAGTGGGAGTTGCTCACTGCCGACGCTTGGGTTTTGCAAACTGTACGAGGTTTCCATATAGAATTTTACGACCAGCCCACTCAGGTGAGGCCCCCGCGCCCGATGGTTTTTTCAGAGTCCGACGCGCGGTTGATAGACGGGGAGATCTCGGACTTGCTGCGCAAGGGAGCCATCCGTCTATCAACGCGCCACCCACATGGGTTCCTCAGCAACGTCTTTTTAGTGGACAAGACGGATGGGGGCAAAAGACCCGTGATCAATCTCAAAGAGTTCAATGGGTGGTTGGTCTACCGTCACTTCAAGATGGAGGGTATCCACCTCCTTCGAGACGTGCTCCTCCCTCGGGATTGGATGGTGAGACTGGATCTCAAGGACGCCTACTTGGTCGTCCCCATCCACCCCCCTCATCGTCGTTTCCTACAATTCCTATGGGACGACAGGGTTTTCGAATTCACCGCTCTGCCATTCGGTCTTTCTTCGGCCCCGTGGTGCGTCACGAAGGTCCTCCACCCGGTAGTGGAGTTTCTCAGAAGTCAAGGGGTCCGTATGTTAGTATACTTGGACGACATCCTCCTCATGGGGCAGTGCCCAGAGGTGCTGGCGGGCCAGCTGCGTCAAGCTGTCGGCCTGCTCCAGAGACTGGGGTTTGTGATTAACGGCTCCAAGTCGGTTTTGGTTCCCACTCAACAGATCACTTTTTTAGGTTTCGTGGTGGACTCGGTACAGGCGGTCTTGAGCCTGCCGGGTCGGAAGGTCGCGGAGATACGGCACCTGCTTCGGCAGACGATCGCGAGAGACCGTACGTCCCTGCGACATATCGCCAAGGTGGTGGGTCTTCTCTCGTCCTCCATCCAGGCAATTTTCCCAGGTCCGTTGCACTACAGGGCTCTCCAACGCCTGAAGGCGCAACATCTGCGCCGTGGGATGAGTTACGATCAGTGGGTTCCCCTCACGGACAAAGTGAAGGAGGAGATGTCATGGTGGCTGTCTCACATGGAGGCATGGAATGGTCGGGCGATCTTCGGTTCGGCTCCGGACCTGATCATAGAGTCCGACGCCAGCAGATCGGGCTGGGGCGCCCGGTGGGGGGATTTTTCCACCGGCGGCGCCTGGTCTTCAGAAGAACAACAATTGCATATCAATTGTTTGGAGCTCCTGGCGGGCTCCTTTGCAGTTCGTTGTTGGACCAAAGATTCGGTCAAGGCTTGTGTCCTGTTACGGATGGACAATATTTCGGCGGTTCGGTATGTGAACCATCTAGGAGGTCCTCGTTCCCGCGCCTTGGCGGACTTGGCGAAGGACTTCTGGGATTATTGCCTGTCGCGTCACATTGCGGTGACGGCGGAGTATCTGCCAGGCCAGTGCAATCAAGTAGCGGATTGGCACTCCCGACATCTCAGGGACGCCAGCCAGTGGAAACTGGATCCGGAGGTCTTCCGGTGGCTACACTCCCTCTGGGGTCCCTTCTCGGTGGACCTCTTTGCGTCCCGTCTCGACCACCAGCTGCCGCGTTTCTTCAGCTGGAGGCCGGACCCTCTGGCGGAGGCCACGGACGCGTTCTTACAGGATTGGAGTCGGGAACAACCGTTTGCGTTTCCCCCGTTCTCCATGATAATGCGAACGGCGGCTCAATTACGCCGCCAGGGTGCGGAGCTGGTGTTGGTTACACCACTCTGGAGGTCTCAAGTGTGGTTTCCGGTTCTTCTGGAACTTTCTTGGGATTTTCCAATCCTACTCCCCCTGTTTCCTCTGCTCCTGACAAGTCCGGATCAGGAACCTCATCCCCTCGTCATGCAGAACTCTCTCCGCCTCGTGGCGTGGAGGCTCTCAGGAGACGCTGGTCGCTCCCGGGCCTTTCGGGGTCGGCTGAACACTTGCTCTCCAAAGCATGGGCCGATAGTACGACGAAGCGTTACAGATCCGCTTGGCTTAAGTGGATGCGTTGGTGTTTACGAAGGGATTTGGATCCCTTGGTCGCAGGCCTCGTTCCCGTGCTGAATTTCCTGGCGCATTTAGCCGACAAGGGCCTGGCGTATAGGACGATCAATGCTATTCGATCGGCGATTTCGGCTGGCCACGACAACATCGATGGCCATCCAGTAGGGGAACATCCTTTTGTGTGCCGGCTTCTGCGAGCTATCCGCCTCGCGCTGCCTCCGGAACCCAGGTACTCCGTCCTTTGGGACGTCAATTTGGTTCTGAATTTGTTCCTGTCGTGGCCGGCCAATTCCTATCTGTCTCTTAAAGAGCTGTCGGCGAAGTTAGCCATGTTGTTATATTTGGTTTCTTGTAGACGCGTCTCTGACGTGCGCGCGCTGGATGTCTCTGCACGCATTTTTTCTCCGGATGGGGTTACTTTTACAGTGGGCCGACGCACTAAAACGTCGTCGCGTTCCATTTCATATCCAGCTTTTCTTGACACTCCTAAGTTGTGTGTCGTGCAATGCCTCAAAGCATATGAGGACCTGACCTTGGATTTGCGCCCTCCGGGCGAGCGTCAGTTGTTGATTGCCCTGTGGAAGCCACACAAAGCTGTCTCCTCTCCCACTATTGCTCGGTGGGTGCGTTGGGTCATGCAAGAAGCAGGCATCAATACTTCTCTCTTTGGAGCACACTCCGCCAGGGGGGCCATGGCCTCTAAGGCATTCTCGGTGGGTGCTCGTTTGGAGGACCTAATGCGAGCGGCGGATTGGTCCTCGGATTCCACCTTTAAGAGGTTTTATTTTAAGCCGGTGGTGGATTTGGCCCAGTTGGTGGTAAGTAAGCTTTGAACTAGCATAATCTGAAGCCTCCGGTCCTGACATAGAATCGAAATTTGCCTAGCTTACGTAACGGTAAGTTTCAATTCTATTAAGGACACGGAGGCGAGGATTATCCCACCCAGGCTACAGTGGTGTCTCTACCCACCCGTATGTCAGTAAGTAAAGCGTTTTCCTTTACATGGTCAGTACTGTGTTGATCACTGAATGCTCCTCGCCTTGTTGTCGCATTCCTGAACCACCTCGCTGATGCTGTTCCTTTTTTCGACAGGCAACAACGGTGCTAGACAGGACCAATGAGGCTCAAGCGTGATCTGCGCGAAGAAAGAGGAGGAAGAGGATGAGAAGTCCGGTTTTATAGTGATGATGGACAGAGTGGAAGGACTACGGACTATTGTTATACAAAGAGACTCTTGGGAGTTGTTGTTTGATTTGTTGAACATTACGTCAATGCTTTATGTTTAAAGCATTTTTTGTTCTTATTATATCTTTTCCTAAGCTGCTGTGGAGTCTTTATGTTAATAAAGCGAAGGAAGATATAGCATAATCCTCGCCTCCGTGTCCTTAATAGAATTGAAACTTACCGTTACGTAAGCTAGGCAAATTTCGATTCTTCTCTCCATAACTTCCTTCCCCCCTCCATCCTCCGCCTTTTGCCCTCCTGGGCTCAGTACTCCACAGCGCCAAGAAACCGCCAGGTGTACGCACGCTCTATAAATATTGTTAAACTCAAACTCTTCCAGAGGACACAAGTCCTAGTACATGCAGCAGTGTCCCCATTACACACATCAATACCTTCAGAAGCCCCCTGCTTCCCTAGGCCACTAAGAATTGTGGCCACATGTGTCCTAGATCCTGTTGCACCCACAGTGATGACACACTATATATAACCAAGGCATATTACACTTGTGGTCATACACACATGGTCACAGAGTGCTTTGTAAAAGGCTGGGGCAAGACAGGGAATCATGTGGTGAGACCTTATGGGCGATGTAGGATCTGCTGGGTCGAGTATTGAACTCCTGAGGTCCCATAGCAATTTCATAAAAGCCCAGAATGAGATTCACAGAACCCAAAATGGCCTCCAGGAGCATCACCTGATTGTCCAAACTTTACATTCTGGGGTGGTGCAAGATTCTTTCAGAGCAGTTTCTGCAGCAGTGTCCCATTTAGCTGTTCTTTCATGGTCAAACATGATTTGCTTCCAGCTCGATCCCAGAGAAATCTACAGCCACCAGCTCCATAAAGAGGGTCACTCTTACCCATGGAGGCATCTGTTAACCACCCCGCCATGACACTGAAGTCAATTCATGAGGGGTCGCTCCTCTGGCTTGGTTGAGGACAACATCCAAGAACCCGTCACCAAGAGATGCAAAAAGTGATGTTCCAATCTAAGCTTCTGAACTATTCACCTTATTCACATATTTTCTATTCACTCATGGACTGTTGTCTGGGAAAAGGCACAAACAATTGCTGCCTCATACTTAATTCCTCACTCAAAATAAACATTAGCTTATTTTCAGAGAATCTGAAATTATATATTTCTTCTAAAGTATTAAACAATATTATAATGGACAAAAATAAGGTGTCTAACAAACTTGTTATACAATTAATTAAATGTTACATTTATGTGTTATGAAAACCTTCATACTTCTCTATACATTTTATATAATTGCCAATCATTTATTATACACACACAATATACATGTCATCCTAAAAAATATAATTACTGTCATCTCAGTATGTATATCCAAGATATATAATTATTCTAGCTATGCTGAAGATATCAAGTCAGAGCCTGATTCACAAAGGCAAATGTATGCGTTTTTGTAGGTTTACGCTTTTTCGGTAATCACATAACTGCATTTTAATAGTACGTTTACCAGTGTGGAGACTCCACAGATAAAAAGATAGGGCTGTCCTATCTTTTTTATGAAGAACTTTCACATGTTTTACTTAGTTAACATTACATTTGGCAGTATCTGCCCTCTGCAGGGAAGCTTACCAAAGAACTGAAGGGGTTGCTGGACCCCAATTTTGTGCTTTCAGTCATCCACCTGTTAATCATACGCTTGTTATAGGTGTCAACTGTAGCCATACAAAAAACGAAAAATGTGAACACTGCCTCGCAGAATACAAGGCATTAATAGTTGAAGAAAAATTACAGTACTTCACTCAAAAAATTGAACTAGCTGAAAATTGCACAATGGAGTTATTCCTGACAGATAATAAACTGTGCACCCCACCTTGCACTAATCCATTAATGTGCAGATGGACAATGACAGTGATCCTACCGCCGAGACCGTTGGATGACAGCGCAGCGCCTGCGCTTCCACGGAGCTCTATGAGAATGTGGTAACCCGTTTGCGTAGCTCGATGACGACGCACTAGGCTCTCGACATTAACGCTTGCTCAGTCCAAGGTATTTCTTCAGCGGGACCTGTCTGGGTCCTGTATTCCGTGTGCCCTACATCGCAGTTGGCCTAAACTTTGGATTTGCACAGGTCTCAAGTAACCTTTTGACCGCTAGTAAATTCCAAGCACTAATTTCGTATGTAATCTTTAAAAATACATATCCTGAGTTCTACTTATTTGATTTTTGTTGTTTTGGTCTTGTGTTACTCAGATAAATATTCTCTATTTACAGAACTGTTGTGGAGTCATTTTGTGGTGTTTCGCTGTTGTACTGTAATTTAAGTGTTGCACAAATACTTTACACATTGCCTCTTAAGTTAATCCTTACTGCTCTGTGCCAAACTACAAAAAGGTGATAACAGGTTAATTAAGGGTGTGTATCTGACTTACCCTGACTAGAGAGATGATCCCTACTTTAACAGACGCATACATCTGCCAACTAGAGACTCCATTTCTAAGAGTTGACATTTATTAATACTCGTTATCATCCGGGGACCGACATTCTGGCTGTCCATATCGATGTGTTGTGACCTTTTTACGTGCAGAGTATTTATAGTCATGTGAGTCTGTAACTGCCCCTGAAGGGAACCTTCACGTTGAATAGTGTTGGCTATTATTGCCTCTTTGTCCCCAAGTTTGAAGCTCAGACCCTTTTCTATTGTTTGTACCTTGTTGCCTTAGCTGGGATTGGCAGAGATTTTGGTTTGTTATTTGCGTTGCATGGGGAAGCTGGATAACACTCGGGAAGGCAGTAATCCGCAGAATCTTGCAGAGTTTTGATGTGACTACAAGGAATTTCCCTGAGTAAAACTCCACGAGTTACTGCCACCACTAGTAATTATGCAAACGCAAATTATGCAAATTATGCACAGTCCTAATTTTGATTTCCGGCACAAATTTGGATTGAATTTGTTGTGCTAAAACCTCAATGGTGGTACAGTTCAATCTGTAATTCTCATGTTTTGTCTTACCTGTTTGGTTCCTAGATCCAGAAGAGGTGTGTACACATCTTCATTACCCTGAGATATCCTCATCTGTCTTGCCAAGGGTGATTGGATATATATGAAATGTAAGAGTACAATATGCCATGTTCTGACTTTACAAATGTTAGATGGACGTGATCCAAGTGTAAAACTTGCCACATGGTAAAATACACATATAAACTGGTTCAAGAACACATATTCTTTGTACAAAATATATAAGCGTTTACTGTCAAAAGTACAAATGTATTTAAAAAGAGTTAAAAAAACTGCTTACCCTTCCTAACTCAGCCACTCAAATACCATTAAAGAGCCCTAAGCTGGTCAAGCCAGTCTAGAAAAGTATCAACCAACTAATGTTCATGAGGCAACAAACAACAATTCAAGCGATTGACTGGGCATTAGCTCAAATATTTTGCCCACTGTTGATAAAAGGGAGGGTAATGGCAACAAAGGTGACCAAGAGGAGGAGCAAAGCACTTTATAACCTCTCATGAGCAAGCAATGCCAGTAAAAAGTAAGGAAGATGAATAGAACTTCTACTCTGACGCTGTGGAAACCTTGCCTAAAGAATAACCAGGACCCCCGATTTAGCGAGAGACTACCTCGTCAGCGCTGTTCCCCGTGGACCCTGGTGCCTGCTGGTCTCTGTCCCCCTCCCGCCGCCGCAACCGACAACCAGTAGCAGCCGCCGAGTGGAGGGGGGCACAGGACTATGTTTCCCGCCCTGCTTAGCGGCGGGAGACGCCACTGACATCGTGCCAGGCGGCGCATAAAGAGCGCGTCACCCCGGTGGAGCGGGTGACGCTGTTGAAACCTTGCCTAAAGAATAACCAGGACCCCCGATTTAGCGAGAGCCTACCTCATCAGCGTTGTTCCCTGTGGACCCTGGTGCCTGCTGGTCTCTGTCCCCTTCCTGCCGCCGCAACCGACAACCAGTAGCGGCCGCCGAGTGGAGGGGGGCACAGGACTACGTTTCCCGCCCTGCTTAGCGGCGGGAGACGCCACTGACATTGCGCCAGGCGGCGCATAAAGAGCGAGTCACCCCCGCATCGCGGGAGCGCGGGGAGCGCCCGGGGCTAAGCCCGGGCAAAGGTCGGGCCCTCTGTGGCCCTTGGAGGCCCAAGGAGGACGGAACGGGCTATCCCCCTTTGATTTTGGCTCATATTTCCTGCATAAGGTGAGAGACTCCAACATATTAACTGCCTATCTGTACAGTGACTAATATCCACGACTTGAAGCAAATGCATTTGTACAATACTGTTGCAGATACATTGTCTGTCTAAGGATAACTCAATCACAGCATGATGAAAGTTAAAAAGACACCTATCGCTACTAGATCTTCAACCAGGAACAAAGTGATCCCTACTACACCTCTGCTCACCCTCACTGCAATTGACATCATGCTGCAGAAAACCATAAATGTCGTGGCTGATGCCATTCATAGTACTGAAGACGTCTTTCTCTAACCCCTAATTTATGTTTCCTTAATTTATCACAACACAATACCCCTGTTACTAACACACTTGATCTTAGTACAAATTTGCAGGAATTACTCTTAATGCAATCTTTTACAGGTTTGCCTAATACCCAGGCAAGAGAAACCTCTATTCCAGATACAGACACACCAATAATCTGTAACAGCGCAGAAAGTAGCATACCACTAAACTGTAGTCCACAGATACATCAAGGTACCCCTTCCCCAATGAAGGGTATGCCTTTAACTTTATCATGCGATGTAAACACAGGGGGATTACCATCCTCAAATACCCCAGTGAGTGAAAAAGACAGTCCGATAACTAAATCTAGAAGTCGGTACAGGAAAAAGTAAAAAATAAATAGGAGACAAATCTCACGACCTATTTGTAAACATAAATCCTCTGTTAAAGACATTAGGTCTACTTTTAGATTAACCAAACAGACAAACAATTTAAATACCTACCAGCCTTTTCCATCAAATAACACATTGAGCAGTGTTCACCGGTCATGTCAAACTGACCCATCACCGTTAGATGATACTATATTTCTGGACCATATAGAACACCTAATAATGTCTCTCTTGTTACCAATAAGAGAAAGAATCATCAAGCTGGAAGAAATGACGGAGAAATCCAACTCCATACATAATAAAAACACAGCACTAATACTGGAAAAACTTGAATCTTTACCAGCAAAAGAGGCGTTACCTAAATGCCCACCAAATCGTCTAATAAAAAGACTGTACGCTCAAAAAATCCTCCTGTTACTGGCAATGCTAAACAGCCACCACCTCAGTAGGTTGACAGGTACCGTGACCGGTACTGTCTTGGATGCTTCCAATAAAAATTCTACTGTCCACAATAATATTAGTGCTCCTGCAGTAATTCTAGATACTAATGCCACTCCTGAGTCGCCTCTAGTGGAAAACGACGAGAGCGAATGGGCAGCCGAGGGTCTATGTCTGGACAAACAAACTGTCCAGCATGGATCCTCAAGGCCCTTGGTAGCACAAAAGGTGTCAACAAATGACCCTAATTTAAATTCAACTTGAAAACCGCCTAAAAAACCAATACACGCTAATCTTTCCCCAGAGTCTCACCCATACACAATGGTGATGATAGGTGTTCCTAAATTGGGTGAGGGAAAGACAGAAACATATGGGGATTTAAAAAAAAAGGTGTCTCACTGGTTAACTACTCATAGGCCACTTCAACCTCATCTTGACGGCTGCATAGCTCATGTTAGAAGGGTAGACTGGATGGGATATAGATTTAAATCTACAGAAGGAGACTGCATTATTGTCACATTTAACGACACCAGAGTGGCAAGGTACATTACCAGATGGAGGGACAGTTTTACAAATAGTTTGATCCGTACAAAGGATCTTAGTTATTTCTACCCCTCAAATGGTCCTGGGCCAAATATCAGGTGTCCCCATCCCCTTGGGGAACAGAGAGGGTCTTATACTCACACTAATCAATACCAACACTGGCAAAATATTGACAAAAACAGCCACCACGATATGGGTGACCAATTATATCCAAGCCAGGCTATACCTTGGAATCATAGAAGTATAGATTATTCAGCAATGTACCCAGAGAGTAGGGAAGGTTCACACCAGATACACCAACAGGAATACCCCTACTTTCCAAATATAAACAACCAGTACAATGTCCCTATTTCCAATAGATTTCATGCCTTTTATGACCAGTGTGATTTGGAGGGGGTTGACTGACTACCCGAATTACAAACTTCCAGCGCGAATAAGGATACGGAAAATTGTGAATTGATACTAGACAAAAGTAACAGTATAAAGGGTCTTAATGTTTTCTTTTTTTTTTTTTTTTTTTTTTTTTTTTTTTGAAAAACCTTTATTGACCAACAAAGTACACCGCTATTCAGCCATACATCCCGGAGGCCAGGCAGCATTGAAGTGGCATATAAGTCATGTACAAAACAGCACATAGGATTAATCAGGTTTAATTTTATAATAGAGAGCTACTAAATAAACTTTGAGGAGTAGGGCCCCAAGAGGCCACTAAAGAACTAGGTGCCGAAGCACCAATAGGTAAGGAACAGAGAAAGAAAGAGAGAAATGGCCGAGGACAGCACAGACCTAACGTAAGGGCACTTTGGGGGGGGGGGTCAGGGGCCACACATCCAGATCAGCACAAGATGTAACACGATGAGCTGGGGGGGGGTAAACGGTACAGGATGTCACAGCCAGAAGTACGGGAAGGGTAGTTCTCTAAGGGGAGGGTGAGGCGTCCACCTCAGGCTCAAGCGGGGGTTCACACAAGTCACCCCGATAAGAGTTCCAGGCTCCCCACACGGCCCTCCACATTTTCGGCTTGCCCCTGGTAACATACACCGTCTTCTCTCTCACCATACACCAGTCCATACTTTCCATCCAACGACTGAGGGACGGGGGAGCAGGCGCGCCCCACTTCTGGGCAATGTCCCTCTTGGCCACCATATTCCCCAAAGTCACCCACCGGGTTTGGGCCACACTGTAGTCATTCGGGCACCACACGTTGAGGAGGCAACGTCGCGCCTCAGCTGGCAGGGCCACGCCCGTCACCTCCTCCATCACCTCATGCACACGCATCCAGTACCGGGCCACACCGGGACACTCCCAGATAATGTGTAGGAAGGTGGCGAGGGAACCGCAACCCCGCTGACACAGGCCATCCGTAGAAAGCCCCATGTGGATGAGCCTGGGGCCGGTAACATACACCCTGTGGAGAATTTTCAGCTGGACCAAGCGGAACCGCGCCGATATTGCCACCTCCCTGGGGGACGAAGCCGCCGACTGCCATTCCTCGTCATCCATCTCTATACCATCATTCACCCAGTGCGTCCGCAATCGCTCAAGCAAATCCACCCTCACGTTGATCAGCTTCTTATAAGTCAGGGAAATGGCGCCGTCTGGCATGTGGCCGTCCAGCACCCTATCCTCCAGGGGCGAAGACTCGGGGATGGCTTCGCCGTTTGCGACGTGAGGGGAGAGGGCATGGCTTAGCTGGGCGTGCCGGAAAAATTCCGTCGGCGCCAGCTGGTACTCCTGTTGCAGCGAAGCAAATGTTTTAATGCCGCCCCGCACTACCATGTCACCAACTTTAGATATACCGATGGTGTCCCACCGATCAAAGCCTTTGGTCTTCCACAGCTTCCCCAACACGTCGGAATCGTACAGGGGAGTGGCCAGTGTGACCCTATCCTTCCAACCGAGAGTGTCTGTCACCGTACGCCACACGTGCACCATGTTATTGGCGGGGCCCGTCAACCGACGATCCAGTGACTTGGAGTAAAGAGCCCTATAGTAGTTGCCATCGCCCACTAACCATCGGTCCATAGCATAGCCCGGACTAACCGCTGGACCATAGAAGCCGTGGTTGACCGCCGCAAGCTGGGACGCCCAGTAGTACCTCCGCATATCCGGCAGCGCAATGCCACCGTCGTAACTAGGGATGGTCAATTTGGACAACGATATTCTCGGCCGACCGTCCCACAGCAGTGCCCGTTGCAAGGATTCAATCTCGCCGAAGTACTTAGCAGGGATCGGGTCCTGTGAATTCTGCAGGGCGTACAGGAAGCGGGGTAGCGCCATCATCTTAAACAGGGCTGCCCTGCCCATCAAAGAGATGGGCAGTTTCTTCCACAATGCAACATCTCTCCGTAGGCGCTCCAGCGGTGGCAGGAGGTTGCGCGCGTATCGGGCCCGGGGGTCAAGCGACACGTAGATGCCCAAGTACCGGAAGCCCTGCTCGGCCACCTGGATTGAGCACCCACGGGGGAGGCGCGGGGTGTCCCCACATATCGTGTATAGGTATGATTTGGACCAGTTGATGACCAACCCCGAAAACGACCCGAAGACTCCCAGCAGGTCAAAAACCACAATAAGCGATCGACAAGGAGAGGTAAGGTAAAGGAGGATGTCGTCCGCGTACAGCGACACTCGATCCTCAAAGCCAGGCGACCACGCAATCCCGGAAACATCTGGGTGCGTTCTAATCTTAGCCGCCAGGGGTTCCAGTGCCAGCGCAAACAGAAGTGGAGAGAGCGGGCAGCCTTGTCTGGTACCTCTGTGTAGCGCAAAAGATGCCGAAAGTCTGCCGTTGACGGCCACGTTGGCCAGCGGAGCAGAGTACAGCAATCGGACCCATCCAATGTATGAAGGCCCAAAGCCCAGCTTAGCTAGGACTGCCCACAAGTAATCCCATTCGAGGGAGTCAAAGGCCATAGTAGCGTCAAGGGAAGCCACCACCGCCGGGTCGCGAAGCAAGTGGGCACGTGCCAAAGTTGCGTGGAGCCTCCTCAGGTTAAGCGCCGTGTTCCGGTGCGGGATGAACCCGGACTGGTCAGGGTGCACCAAGTCCGAGATCACGCCCACCAGCCGGTTGGCCAACACTTTAGCCAAGATCTTGGGTTCAGCGTTTAACAATGAAATGGGTCTGTACGATCGGGGCAGGTCCCGCGGCTTTCCTTCCTTGTGGATTACCACTATGGTGGCTAGCCTCTGGTCGGGTGGAAGTTCTCCCTGCACACGGGCCTCAAGAAACATCTTACGCAACGGTGCAGCCAGCGCGTCAGCCCTGAGCTTATACAGTTCCACCGGGATCCCATTCGGGCCCGGTGCTTTACCCGATCGCAGCGAGCGAATCGCCAGGGCGATCTCATCGTCCGACAGGTCTCGGTCCATATCCTCCCGTTCAGGGTCAGATAAGCAAGGAAGGTCAATATCGTCCAAGTAGGCGACTGACGCGGACATCGGGAGAGAGGTTGCGGAGGCATACACCTGCTCAAAGTAGTCAGCGAAGGACTCAGCTATAGCCGCCGGGTCCGTCAAGGTTATGCCGTCCGCACCCACTAATTCCGGGACTACCCGGGACGCCAATGCCCGCTTATCGAGCCAGGCCAAGAGCTTACCAGCCTTATCGCCGGCATCATAAATCCGTCCCTGCTGTTCCCTGCTCAAGGCCTTTGCTGCATCAGTAGCGGTGGCCCGAAGTTCAGACTGCTTAAGAGAGAGGGCATGGACCAATTCAGGCGACGAGCCAAGCTCCAGCTGGGCACTAAGGTCCGCGAGCTCAGATTCCAACCTTACCACGTTTTCATCGCGGCGGCGGCGCGCTTCAGCAATCAGTGAGAAAGCCTCACCACGAAGCACGGTTTTAAAGGCCTCCCACAAGGAGACGGCCGAAGTCACAGATCCAGTGTTCTCCACGAAATATCGATCCATAGCCTTGACCAGGAGAGAACGGGTTTTCGGATCGCGAAAGTACCACGGGTTAATAGGGGCGACCCGCGAGGATGCCGGAATCTGGAAGTCGAAGGAGATCCAGACCGGAGAGTGATCTGAAATACCTCGGGCCAGGAGGCGTGCGGAGGAAACGGACTGCGCCTGGGCCGCCGGCGCCAGGACGTAGTCCAACCTGGAGAAGCTACCATGTGCGCCCGAGAGAAAGGAGTACTGTCGCTGTGTAGGGTGGAGCAGGCGCCAACAGTCAACCATCCCCATGGAACATACAAAATCAGACATCCAGGATTGGGAAGGGCGAAGATCCCTGGGAGGAAAGCGGTCCAGTTCCCCTGAGACAACACAATTGAAGTCCCCACCCACCAGCACCAGGCCTTCGGGGAGTCCTAAGATGGCGCCTCCCAAATCCCTGAACGTAGTCTCCTGCAACCCCGGGGGGACGTAAACCGAAACCAAAACCAGCGTGCGGCCCTCCCACCTACCCACCAAAGCCACATATCTGCCTCTATCATCAGTCAGCACAGACTCCACCTCCAACGGGAGGGACGCACGTACCATGATGCCCACCCCCCTGGAGCCCGAGGAGAAACCTGCGTGAGCCACCATTTTGTAACCCCGTCTGTCCAGGGCCTTACATGCGTGACCCACCAAGTGGGTCTCTTGCAATAGTACTACATCAGGAGAACACCGTTTAAGCATTTGCAACACTACACCTCTCTTGATACGATCCCCCAACCCGTTAACATTCCAGCTAAGCAAATGAAGCAGTTTACCCCCCATCGTCAAGGACCATTCGCGACCCTCCCCCAACCCCCCATTTCAGTACCCAATGCAACAATACTACACAGTAGGAATACCTCAGCCAAGAAAGGAAAATGGAGAAAAAACAAGACCACACATCCCAACTACCCCCCACCCTGCACCCCTGCATCAAATTAAGATCCACCCCAACTAGCAGTGTGCCTGTCGCCCCCAAAACTAACCTACAGAAAGCCCACGAAGGAGAAAGGAGGCATCCCATCCCCTCCCGTCACCCCCCATATCAATAGCAGAATGAGTCAATATGTACAACAATAGTCGAAAGTCGAAGCACCTCACGGCGTCCCGTGTCTCGGGAGACAAATGAGCAGAAAGTCACTCCTGTGCAGCAGCACCTCCGGTGGCGTCCTCCGTCTGGTCGGTAGCTTCAGGTCGTTCCTGGGGCAGGGTGTCGAGCCAGTGTCCCGCATCCTCAGGGAATTCAAAAAAGAAAGTCCGGTGGTCGCGCTCAACGCGAAGCTTAGCAGGGTACAGCATAGAGTACCGCAGGCCCATATCCCTGAGTCTCCGTTTCACTCCTGCGAAGCTCTGCCGCTGTTTCTGAACAGCCTGAGTGAAGTCCGGGAAAAAGTTCACTTCTGAGTTCTGGAAGTGGAGCGGGCCCATCGTCCTCGATGCCTGTAGGATAGCATCCCTGTCTCTATAGTTAAACAGCCGCGCAATGATGGGGCGCGGGGTCGCACCCGACTTGGGCGGCCCACCGGGAATCCTGTGGGCCCTCTCCACCGAGAAGAACTTACTCAGGCCTCCCGGTTGTAAGTTCTTGACCACCAAATCTTCCACAAAAAGTTCAGCAGAGTCCTCCTCGGCTTTCTCCGGCACTCCGGTGATACGGACATTCTGGCGACGCGCGCGGCCTTCGAACTCGTCCAGCCGTCGCGCCAGTACGCCATTAGCCTGTTTCAAGGCGCGCACCTCCGTCTGTATGTCCGAGACATCCGTGACCAGGCTGGAAGTTTTGAGGTCCAAAGATTTTACCCGGTCGTTTGTCTTCCCAAGGTCCGTCCTGATAAGGTTCAGGTCGATTTTCAGGGAATCGACCTTGCTGGACAGCTCCTCACGAAGCGAGTGCATCTCCATCTTCACCCCCGATATCGCTCCCATGACGTCCCTGAGCGTTATGTCGGAGTCGTCCGGTGATTCATCCCGTCTCGGGTCTTTTGAATGTACCGCCTGCACCGGCGATCCCTTAGACTGGGAAAAGCGCTCGGGAATAGTAGACTGGGATTGGGTCGGCCTCCGATTGAGCCGTTGCGTCTTGCCCACATCCGAGCCACCCTTGCCCGCCATGTTGGCAGCCACGGGACAGGGGGGGATGGGACACCAGGGGCGAAGAAGTCCAGCTGAGTTCTCCCGATGCACACAAGGCAAAGTGCAGTGTTCAGGGTCGAAAGCCGCCAACAAGGCGATCGGCACTCAGGAACGTCCCTCGGGCGTGAGGGCCGCTGGCCGGGAGGAGTTCCGTGGGGACACCGCTGCAAGCCACCCTGGCATCAACTACGCTGAGGCGCCTCCGGGAACATCGACACAACTCGAGTCAGGAGTGTCCGATTTTCAATCCGATTGCGGGTGCCGCATCGGGCCCGGCTCAGCAACCGATACCCACCATCGTGGGACAGGATAGACAGCAGGATTATTGCGGGAGATCGGGAGGTCTTCGGAGCTCCGAGCTCACGCGGCCATCTTGGTTGGCAGCGAAGCTCCTCCCTCGGTCTTAATGTTTTCGATATTACTAACAGCCTCTCAACATCTGAGCAAATGGGCATTGATATAAGAATTCCAGTTGAGAGTTCACCCCCACAAAATAGTTCAGAGCTGATCATAAAAAAGAACAAGCTTCCAGCTATGAACTATCTAACGTAAAACAACAGCATAACATACCTGAAGAACAGGCAGTCGCTAGAACAGAGCCCATTTCTCTAAAAGCTGTTACAGCCGTAACTTCAAACATAGACTTAAATGCTACAAGTCGGGTATCATGGAACACGGCAGGCCTGGCCGATAAAATTTGTGACCCCACCTGGCTGTCCTTTGTTAAACAGTATGCAGTGATATGCCTGCAAGAGACCTGGCTGGTAGATAAAAAATTTGCTCACATTGAGGGATATCAAAGTTTTTTCAATCAGGCTGAACCCTATAATAGTGGGAGAGCAAAGGGGGGTTTGGCCATTTATATAAGTCTGGCCCTTACACACCATAAAGCCATTCGTTACACAGGTAACAGGAATCTACAAGTACTTGAGCTAAAAAGGGGTAAATCCACTCTGACCTTGATTAACTTTTATAATGCATCAAATCAGTTAGGAGAATGCAATCTACTACTCTTGAGTGACTTTTTGAGCGATAACAAGGAGAAACTGCCGAGTAAACTGTTGATTGCCGGAGACTTTAATACACACCCCTGTGGGAATCCTGGAGAGACACCCATGGGATATTTAGGGTGCAACAGTTTAAAAGGATTTCACTTTGACCACTCACGGTGCGGAACACTGCTTAATAATATGATGGACAAGTATAATCTAGTTGCCGCCATGTCCGAGCTAGCGTAGCATACACTCTTTCAAGTTCCAACGTTTAAAGGCAATTCAAAAGGCTCATATATAGATCACATTTTATTATCTACAGACCTTGTGAACTTTGTCTCGGATTTTCGCATTCAATGGAATACCCATAGTGATCATAATCCGATTTCTATTAACGTTGGTGGAGGTATTCTTGAACTGCGAAAGAACAGTGAAAGCCGTGGAACTGTAAAACCTATAAACGGAAAGCGCCGATTAAAATGGACTATGGTGGACTGTGATAACCTGTATACAGCGATAAATAACCTCTGCAGCTCGGATCTCTCAACCTGTGTGTCACCTGCATCATCTCCCGGTCAAACTTTGTCTGCTTTTGAGGGGGTCGTTGCAACAGTGGGGTCTTTATTAACTGTGCCAGTAAGAGGGAGTATTGGAAACAATCCAAAATGGTTTGATCACTCTAGCTCCAAGGCCAATAGAGACCTTAAGACAGCCCTAAAAGTTAGACCTAGAGACCCGGCCTGTATTAAAGCTATGCGTATACAGTATAAAAAATGCCTCGCAACGCGGAAAAGAGAGGTTAAGGCAAGTACTTGGGAGTCTCTTTTAGACCTGAAAATCCTGGGTAATAGTGCCAGGTTTTGGGGAATCATTAATAAACCTTTATTTGACGACCCAATTAATACGGCACTTGGCACAAATATTCCTGAGGAAGACTGGGCCACTCATTTCAGCGTCATTTTTAAAAGTAATAAGCCCCAGGCAGAACATTCTTCTATTACTCCTATGGAGAATTTATTGCACTTTACAGCTAATGAGATTGAAATAGGTATTCAAGGCCTAACTTGTAACAAGGCCCCCGGGCCTGACAGCCTCCCCCCGGACCTTTTTAAAACCCTGTTATCACTTTGGGCCCCAGTCCTTACCGCTGTAATTAATGCAGCAGCATCGTCTGGTTGTCCATCGTCATGGGGGATTTCTACTATAGTACCTGTATTTAAAAAAGGTGATCGTAGTAGTCCACTTTGCTATCGACCAATATCTTTAATTAACTCCATAATAAAAGTGGTAGGGGGCGTAATTTAAAATAGATTAACAACTTGGGCAGATGAAAATAATATAATTTTCCCAATTCAATATGGTTTCAGGCCCGGCCATTCAACGATTACCCAGTGCCTGAACCTATATATGATTATAGGGAAATATACTATGGCCAGAAAAGATACAATCCACATGGCATTCATGGATCTATCGTCAGCTTTCGACTGCGTAGATCGGGGTAGATTATGGGATGTCATGGCAAAAATGGGCATAGAGCAGAATCTGATAAATTTCCTAGCCGACATGCATTCTGACACACGAGCTAATGTCAGATATACACAAGATTTTAAAGTAACAAGGAAATTTGGAATACATCGTGGTGTTCGCCAAGGGTGTATTCTAGCCCCATTCCTATTCAATCTGTACATCAATGACTTAGAACAGTATCTCTTAGACACGGAGTCGATTACCCCTATGTAGGCCGGAAAGGACTGCTTGTACTGCTTTATGCGGACGACGCAGTCCTGATCTCCAGGAAAGCAGCGGGATTACAAACTCTGCTAAAAGCATTTCATGACTTTATGCAATCCCGGGACTTGAGTATTAATAACTCAAAATCCTATGTCATGAAGGTAGGCCTGGGGTACAAAAAATCAAATACCTTTAATATGGATGGGGAAAAAATTCCTGTGACAAAGACATTCTCCTATCTGGGTGTCCTTTTGGACCACCAGTTGAATTGGGGACCCGCTGTACAGAGGAAAATTGGAGAGGTAACAAGGGCTAATGCTGCCATACTTGATTTTGCAAGGAAAATGGGTAATACACCAGTGGCTGCATTGCTCCAACTTTATAAAGCAAAAATTATATCCATTGCGTGTTACGGCAGTGAGTTATGGGGGTTTACGTCCTCCAGAGGCCTGGATATTACAGAAAATAAGTTCCTAAAAAGAGTTCTGAGGGTACCAAGGGGCACTGGTAATTTCACAGTTCATGAAGAATTAGGTATGTCATACTTGAGCGACAGTCTAGCCTTAACCTCATGCGCGCTAGCGGAATTCCGCTCGCACGCTGAGATTTTCAAAACCGCACTTTACATGACGAGCTGGGCTCGTCATCAGCATGCGAGGAGGCTACGCCATGACGAGCCCAGTTCGTCATCAGTGTGGAAGGGGTTAAACCCCGTACTTTGTTGGCTAAACTGCTGGACAAATACTGCAATACCCTTAACCCAAGAAATTTTAAAAGAAGTAATAACTTGGGAACACGGATTTAAAGTCCCTTGGCTTAAGTATATTAGAAAGTGTTTAATTGAACTAGGGCGCCCTGATCTTTTTACAACCCCTGAACTCATTAGAAAAACTGATGTTACCTCTGTGAAGAAGTTATTTCTCTCCTCTAGGTACTTAGCCCGGGAGGAGGCCGAATTAAAGAAAGACAGTGTATGGAAACATGTACTTGTAAAAACTTCTGTACATATGGAACCGTACCTGTCATGGCGCCTGACAGGCTATGACCATTTTTTACTCTCGAGGTTCCACCTAGATTTATTCCATCTTCTACTGGCAGTACCGAGGGGGGCCCATCGGGGCCAAGTGTTGCCATCTTGCGGCTGCAACGATAAGTCTCCGCAAGATTTGGCACACTTTTTATTCATCTGCCCTTTTTATTTGATACCACGGAAACTATACCTAAAATCAATACACAAAAAGCTGAACTATGCACAAATTCGACCAGCACTTTATTATCTCCAACTACTAAGTAGTGATTGCACTTTGTTTGTATATAATTTTTTAAAACTTGCGATCAAATTTAGGAAAATCATGGAGGGATAATTTGTGTTCTTGTCAAGAGTTTTTCTTTTAATTATTTAAACCTGAATGATTTTAAACTGTGTATTCTGCCTGTAAACTGATACTTTTTGTGATTTCTAGTTATATATGAATTAATTGTAAAATTTTATTGAAATGTGCTTTTATGGATGTTACTATGAACATTCGAATAAAGTTCTTTTGACTTTGACTTCTACTCGATCATTAGAGCAGTCCTCCAGTTCTCTTATAGCAAATGAGGCAGGGAGAAGGAAGTCCTTCTCGATCTTCAATGCAGCAGCACCAAGGTATTCTGCCACAGGCATCTTCTCAAGTGCAAACAATGCTTTAATGCTATTCCCAGAATAAACTTCAGCTACAGCAAATCATAATCTCATTCCAACATCAATCAGTGACGCTCAGGGTGATTATCGCACTACCTCAATTGGGCTTACCTTATCAAGATCTGCCCTTGAAAGACCCGTTCCTACATCTAGGACAATAACTCATATACCAAAACCCGCAAAAAGTATCACTGATGACCTGACCTTGTTTTTCAAGACCCTCACCAAACCTTGTCCATGGACTGCTCAAATCACCGAACATTTACTGATTACTTAGCCTCTGCTGAGCAACCAAGCATGAGAGAAAACCACCTGCACCTGGGGAGCAACCTCCAACTGATTACTTATTTGATATTGGCAAATCAAGTGCTCAAGTCAAGCACTCCCACATCACTGGACTGAAAAACTCTGGAGGCCAAAGAGACCGACTTCTATTGCATGTATAAAACTCAAGGGAACCATGACATTGTGATTGCTTAGTCACTTTCTGGAACTAAACGAAAACCAACTCCAATGACCTAATCGGTATCAAGGGCCATATGTATCAACATTCCGTTATGCGATTCCTAAATAGCGATTTTTAAGGAATCACTATTTAGAAATCGCAAAATGGTATGTATGTAGAAAATCGCTTCTTTTTAGCGATTCCTTAAAATTCCATAATTGCGATTAGCAAATTGCTAATCGCAATTAAGGAATAATTTCCCATTCATTTCTATGGGCCAGGAGGCCCATAGGAATGAAGGGAAAATTGTGAATCACAAATTGTGAATATTTTCAAGGGTGCAGGGGTGTCTCAGGAACACCCTGCTGCACCCCTGAAAATGACATGTGTGCGCATATGGCGCACATACATGCCCTAAGGGCATGTATGAGCTTCACATGACACCTTTTGATTTTTAAAAAAATGCTTTTTTAAAAGAATTCGCAACTTACCACCAACTAGATGTTGGTGGTAATTTGCAATTCCTTAATGGCATTTTGGAATGTTTTTTTCCTTGATACATTGCATTTAAGGAATTGCAATTCCTTAAATGCAATCGCAAAATAAGGAATGGCAAATTTAGCGATTCCTTATTTTGCACCAAAAATGTTTCATACATACCATTTAGCGAAAATGGGTTTGCAAACGCTGGAATTCTGCACATTTTGGCATTTGCGAACCCATTTTGCCTTGATACATATGGCCCAAAGTTCTTAGACAGGATGAACACCACCAATACCATACCTTGAACAACTTGGGTACCTGCAGTACTCACTTGAGAATCTGAAGCATGGGGTATTCACATGACCCCGGTTAAAATCCCCAAGTACCCATTGATTCTCAAACAATGTGAGAATGCTGTGAGAAGTTGGCCTGGCATATGCTGTCCACTAGTTATAGTGGGCCTCTTGTACCTGTCCAAACAACCCTTATTGATGATAGGTTTAAGACAACCTTTATTGAAAGCTACCCTAGTGGTGCTATGAAGAGCAGCCTTCAGGCTAAGTCTTGAAGAACTGTAAAACAACTTGGTTTACCAGATTATAACCTCTTAAAAGACCAAATGAAAGGAGAACCACACCAGGTCTATGTAATATATATGTATTTATTATTAAACACTCTCTACTAGCCTCTTTATGAGATTAGAGAACCAGAAACATAATATCAACACAAGAGAACTTCAGTAAATAGTACTATATACAATGTGCCCCCATTCAGACTGGGCTCCCAGTCAAGTCGTGGTATAAGAACCACGACTTGACTAGATACAGTGTCTAGAGCACGTAGAATCACTGGGACCCCAAGGAACCACCCAAGGTAGTGATACAGGGGACCCACTGGGGACGCGTGCAGTGTGTGAACACAGCCCCGAGCTCCGAACAATCCTATGGGAAAATCGCGGTTGGAAAATTAAAGATTAAGGACACTTAAGGGAGGCCTTTGAGCAAACCCTTTCAGATCTAGAGGATTCTAGGGCCAGCACCCATGGAAGCACCGGAGTACTCCTGTTACCTCACCCAGGGATGCTGGGTGCATAGGTGTCAAATGGTGTCGGGAATCATCCTCGTTTTCAATGGCAATCTGCAGCAAAGTGCTGCTGCTATAAAGAAGAAAAGTGCCTGGTGTGATCCAAGCCCGGATCGAAGATTTGAAGAACCTGAAAGATGAGGGGACAGAGTGTGGGTCACTTGTCAGTGACTAGGGGCACGATAGACGAATGCCAGCCGATGACGGTGCTTCAGGTGTGAAGAGGTGAAGATTGACTCTGCAGCCACGGGGACCAGGAGATGTCGAGGACAACCAAGATCCAGATTCAAGCTGTCCCACAAAGGATGTCGAGTGCTGGAGTGTCAGTGCTTGGATTGAACACAACAAGCCTTGGCAACAGCAACCCACGCAGGAAGAGTGATGATACTCCGGTGCGGACCAGCAAGGTCCTGGGGAGCAACCAGGGAAGCCCAGTCAAAGTTAAAGTTGCCTTCACAGGGACCCACCAGTCGATGGACCAGGGATTGCGAGGGGACCTCGGGAGAAAACACCAAGGGCCAGCTCACGGAACACTCGTGGAGTGTAGGCCGTCAAGCTAAGGTGAAATTGCTGCGCAGGGTCAGGGCTACAAGTAACCCAAAGCTCAACTACAGAGGTTGCCTCAAAGCTGTTGCTTCTGCAAATGGTCATGGTGTCCAGGGGTTCAGGTTGCACAGTCTCCACAAGGGATACAGGCCTCAGAATTGTTGAGCACACAGATCAACCTCAGCGACCACAGGAACCCACCTCCTGTGTTGCAAAATTCTTCAGAGTCCTCAGGAGCTTCGGAGATGCAAACCGGATGAATGTGTATTTGGTGGCTGCCAAGTAGGGGAGTAACTCCTTTACTCCAAGGGAGAATCTTCCATCATCTAGCGCAGCGTAGATCGTTAAAGTACTTGTTTCTGGAGCAGAGTTTAGTCCAGGTAATATCTAACGTCCAGTAGTCAGGGGTTCCTCCTTTATACCCAAGGAAGAGGTGGGACAAACTCTGGGGACCCACCTATTGGAGGGTCAGGATAGAAGGGTGGTTGTCCAGTTTAGTGCCAGAGCAGGGGGGGTAGCCCCTGCAACTGGTTTGAGCTGGACTATGCACAGGGACACCAAATGTGCCCCCAGTGCAGACATCAAAGCACTCTTGGAGTGCACCCACCCAGCCCCAATACATTAACACCTGTCTGGAAGGAAACCTTTTGTCCAGGCCTCCCCTGCCAGAGTTTCATCCAGCAGCAGGAGGCCAGACTTGTCTCTGTGGCGGAAGCATCCATTTTGTGATGCCAAGGTTCTGTTAAGCTGGTACCTGTTGTACCAGTGTAGTCACGTTTCTCCCTCTAGGAGGGTGGAATCATATCTCCCCCACCAGGACTGGCAGGGAGGTATAATTCCAAGGTGTTTGACACCAAACACAACATGTTTTCTTGCAGCCATTCGAAAGTTAGCATTTACCGTGATGTTATAATCCACTTAAGATTATATGGTCTGGCTGCATCACAGGACAACCCCAGAGGATAGATTCCGAAGGCTGCAGAGGGGCCCTGCTCATGCATGGGCACCCTCTCACACAAAATCCAGCTCCCTGCATTTAGGATTGATAAGGCCTGCCGGAGGGGTTTATACGTGCAGTGATATAAGGTAGATATAGGGAACCTATATCTAAGTAAGGGGTGCATACACCACCTTACACAGAGTGCTGTAGCAGAACTGTTGTTTCATTTTGAGTGGTCTCTTAGGGGTGCATAATACATACTGCAGCCCCTGAGAGGCCTATGGGGTACGTATGCCCTGGGTATATAGGCTACCATATACTAGGGACTTATAAGGGTACCCCAGAATCCAATCTGTGGTGTACCTAAAGTACATACAATTATTTTAGAGAGGAAGTAGCTAGACTGGGGTCCTGAATAGCATTGCCCCAGCCAGACTAAAGTCGAAAAACAGCAAAAAGTGGGGGTAACTATAAGAAGCAGATCCTATTCTCCTACACGAATATGTGATGTTTTTCTGCATACAAATACCCCGCATACCATCACTCCACAAAAAGGATCCCGCAAATACTATCACTCCGCAAATTAACACAACGCTAACTTTTACAACGAATATGCCTTTACCACACATGCCTTTACAACGCAAAGGCATGCATGTTAAAGGTATACTCATTGTAAAAGTTTAAAAGGTAAGTAAGAGTACCCTGCAAAAATCACTAACCTACACTACAAATACACTACCCTACACTACATAAACACAACCCTAAAACCTAAAACACTACCCTACACTACACATACACTACCCAACTCTACATAAACACGACCCTAAAACCTAAAACACTACCCTACACATACACTACCCTAATCCCTTAAAAATTAACGCCCACCCCAGGCCCACTCCCCCTTACCTCTCTCTCTCCTCATTGTTTCTCTCTTTTTCTTCTCATATTTTCCCACTGCTTCTGCTTCCTGCATCACGTCCTCTCTCTGTCAGGGGTGGTGCACGTCGATGTGAGGAAACGGAAAAGCCTGATTTCTCACAACGACGTGGAATGGCCAAATTCTTTTTTTTTTACTTCGTATGTGCATTTACCATACATACCTTTGCAACGATTTGTGTTGTAAAGGCATGCGTGATAAATTCACATGCGATGTAAAAAATGCGGAGTAATGGTAAGTGGGGTAGGGGACAATGCGGAGAAAAAGTATGCGAAGTCAAAGTCTGCGTAATAAAAAAATTGTTTTAAAGGATATTTACCCTCCTACACATGCCACAAACCCCAACAAGATAGGAGCAGTTTAAGCGACCTAAACTTCATTCAATTCCCTGAATTTTTGGCTGACAAAGACACTCATCAATATGAATATCGCCTGCAGAAGGACCTCAGACAACATTCATCTGTCATTGCTTCATCTATTGGAGATTGTGCAATATCCAGGGGCCACCTGCTTTTTCCTATTAGTATGGGACCCCTAACAATGACAAAATGCTCTCAGCCATGTCATCCACCTCCCATTGGATAACATGGCTAAGAACTGGTCTGGGCAGGTGTTAGTATTTGGAGATATTTGCGCTTAGCGCAAATATTTCCAACGCTACGCCTGCCTTGCTAATAGCCGATAGCGACGTAGCGACAGCTTTCAGTCGTTAACTGGTTGGGTACGCCCACTTTGCATGTCATTCGCGATAAACATCGCTGACATGCAAAGCGGGCCCCAAACCACTCGCTATCGCCTAAAAGCGGTCGCTAACATCAGTTAGCGACAGCTTGCTAATAGGGCGATAGAATTATCGCCGCTTAGCGACAAAAAACGGCCGCTAAATCGGCGATAATTGCCTATCACCCCCCTTGGTAATATGCCCCTGTGTTCTCAGGGCTCTGAGTGGCCGACATAGCAGTGACTAACCAACAAAGTTAACCATTCTAATGAACATTGAATAGATTACACTTGTTTTCATAACTCCAAATTCTATTTCTGTTGAATGTTCAAAATAATCCCTAGGAAGGAGAGCAGCCACAATCCTCAACAAATTTCATTATACTTCTAAAACACAAGGCACTATAATCTTCCAATCAATCTGTCTGAATGGACACAATCTAACTGCAGTCGGAGGCTGGTCTGGAACAGCCATCTTTCACTCAAACTACAGGTATTGGAATAACAAGCTTTTATCAAGTCCAGCTTACATACGATGTCCTGACCAGAATGGAGCAAGGGCGACTAGTTGTCTGAGTGGGAACTGTGGTCGAAGCAACTCTCCTCTATGTGACCTCTAAGTTACTTCACTCTACTCCTCAGAGAGCTTCACCATTCCTTTTGACAAAATGTAACTGGCTTTTTGTTGAAATGAAACAACACTATAGGAAAGCCTTCAGAAAAGTATAAGTTTCATCTTGTCCAATTAAGTGTGGGAACCACATTAAGCAGCTCAAACACCAATGCACAGCCACTACAGAAGGGCTCAAATCCACTCAGCAAGACCAGGCCGAGATAATGACATTATTACTATCCTGTATAAAGACACTTGGACATGGATCCTTTTGGCCTGTAAGGAAGTAATCTCCCCTAAACTTTTCAATAAAAATGGCCTAAAACAGGGTAAGAAGCTATTATTGTTTTCTCTATTCATTTCATATCTCTCCAACTATATGAGTACTTCCGACAGCCGAACTCCTAAACTGAGTGTCACAATAGACTTTAAATTAACTTTTTCTGACCATATATACATATTTTAAAATATCCAAAAGATTGAAAAGATTCTCCAACACTTACAGCAGACGAGCAATTACACCTTAGCTTCTGGTCCTGAATGCTAAACTTCTCCCACTCCTGGTTTATGCCTCAGTGATATTTTCAGCCAAACAGATTAACAACCATAATACCATTTACATGCAAACATTTAGGCTCTTACTTAACCAAATTCCTCCAGAGGCAATTCTTCATTTGGAACTGAACTGAAACTCTGTAAGTAGCTTGTACATGGCCTCCCTCTTTAACGTCACATTTGAATGCTGGTACGCACAGAATGACTCATTAGAAAAGGTGGATCTGCCAAATGTTATCTATTGATGGCCCAAAACATGGCACCTTCAATCTCTGCAAACTTTGAGAACTTCTGGATGACCACAACTTGCCCACACTGGCCCATTTATCTGTCTTTCAAAGATGCCTGAGGAGAAAGTACTTGCACCAATCTTTCATTGAGAGCAAAGTAATAACAAGTATAGAAACCATGAGCTACTGTTTCTCGCTTCCGATGAATAAGCAAACTGATATAATTCCTCAACCTAACCTACCTCAGGCTTGACTCCTTGAAAAAACCTATTACCTCATTCTGGCACCACACTTAGTCAATGAATCACACACAAGCACAGTGACTCAGGCATCTGTATTTATTGAGGACTTGTTTACAATAAATTCACTTCTACATGTTTTTTATCAATATTTGTAATTGATTTTTAATACATTAAGTATGTATTCATTCAGTTAAGAGTATGAGAAATATGTAATATGTAATAATACTCTTTTATTTGCCTTTATGAATCGACTCCTTGAAGGACTCTTCTAGATGGTAATTAAACTGACCACCACCCCGGTGTCAGATACCCTGGTGGGAGGCTAGGAATCTCAGAGTCCTTGGCCTCCTTTTTCCAAAGTAAAGTCAGGGACATCTTTGACAAATTTGATACCAATACCCAAATTTCAATAGCACCTTCGGAACGCAATAAGTCATCTTTCAACAGCTTTGAATATCTATCAATTGATAGGGTTTTTCAACTGATAGCCAACACAAAATCTGACTCCCCTTCTGATCCCTACCCCCCACACATAATGCACTTTGCTCCAGTCAATTGCGACGGTTATGACCAATGTAATTAATGCCATGTTTACCTCAGGTGTTTTTCCAACACCGTGGAAGAAGATCATGATTCTTCCTGTTCTAAAGAAGGCAAACCTGGATCCTAAGTTCCCCTCAAATTATTGTCCAATATCTAGACTCCCGTTAGGAAGCAGAGAAGGCAATGAATATACAACTGTCCGCTCATATAGAGACTAATCCTCATCTCGACAAAACTCAATTTGGATTTAGAAGCGGTTTTAGCACAGGATCAGCGTTTATTGTAACTGCAGGAGAGATCAGATCATCCGTTTATGCAGGGGTCAGAGCAGCTTTGATCTTATTGGATCTGTCGCCAGCCTTTGAAATGGTCAATCACAGTTGTTTGATGGATCGGTTGAAGACTGCCTGGGTAGGAGGCATGACCTTTGCACTCATTCAGTCCTTCCTGAGTAACAGTTCTCAATCAATCAATTTTAAAGTTTTTACATCTCTACCTTTCATGCTGCCATGCGGGATCCCTCAGGGCTCATCACTGAGCCCAACCCTGTTCAATGTTTATGATTCCATCCTTGCTAAACTAATAAAATCATTTGGGTTCTCGCTGGTAACCTACGTGGATGACACCCCAGATTGTTGTGTCAGATGCTGACGACATCCAATCCACGGCCAATAGAGTTAACAACTGAATGAGGGAGGTCAGCGATTGGATGAGCATTAATTGCCTCAAGTTGAATTCCACTAAAACGAATGTCATGCTCGTCTGGAAAGATACATTATTTTTGTCAACTTCTTGGTGGCCACATGGGCTGGGGGACCTTCCTAAACCAACAAGCATTAAAAATGCAATAGGTCTCGCCTTTAATTAAATTAAAGCCATTTGCTTTGCTGATGGTATTGTATAGCAAAGCAAATGGCTTTAACCTAATAAAAGGCGAGACCAATTGCATTTTTAATGCTTGTTTAACCTGTACTTCTACCTCTGTTGACTGGCAAGGCAACCCTGTTGCCCCAGACAACCAATAGTTGCTGTCGCGGGAAACCCTGAAAATTCAAATGATGCGACCCCTATTGGGCCACTGACTTTGGCCGGCCTAATCCAGCCCGCTCCTGTCTTTGGGACCCGTTGGGAGTGCGATGAGGGCCCTTGTCCAGACTCTGTGATAGACGGAAAGCCCTTTTTCTGTTTAGGTATATTTCCAGTTGGTGCATCAAGGGTTGATATGCACAAACAGAATAGGTTAGTTTATCTATCCCTTTTTCCATCCGCTCTTAGAGACTTAAATTACAAATCTGAATCCTAAGACTGGTTCGAAAATAACTTAGGGGAAAGTCCTTTGGCAGTCTTTATTGTTTGATTAGGAACAGTTTATGAGGCATATCATTTTAAGCTCACCATAGTAATCTCATTTGCGATATGACAGTTTTGTTGCTGCTGCAACTGTGTTGAATTTATTCCTACCGCCAGTGCGTTAAATGGGCCAGTACTCATCGGTACTGAGTACCAGCACTTCTTAGATTTATCACTCTGAGTACTGGCACTTCTCTACTTTTGTGGAGAGTACTAGAACTCATGAAAGGGTGCGCTCATTGCCCGTGCTAGTGAGCAGGAGTGGAACATGTCTCTGGCAGCCAGCCAAGGCGCCGCTTCTGCAACCCCGACCTGAGCCCCAGCTGAGCTCATTTGAATAATGTCCAAGTGCTTACCATCACGTGTGCTTGACAGAGCAGGGTCCGTTCAGGCCCTGTGCTGTCAATCACATTCACACTATCCTGTGCATTCCTGCAAGCACAGGAATCATGTCAGTGCCCTGGCAATGGCCATCAGGCTACGGCCAGTCCGACCCTGGTAGCATTTAAAAAAGCCTTGGTAGGTTAAGAGAAAAGATCGCTTTTATCATACCTTAGTCTTTTGTGTGTCTGCTATGTTTCTGTGTATGCCTGTTTTTGTAAGAAAAAAGTGAGAGAAAGAGAGAGAGAAACCAGACACTCTCGGGAGGTATTTTAAAGTAAATGGGTTACACTTTGTTTTTACATGTCTGCTTGGCAACAAAGATTCATACATAACGTAAAAGGATGGAGGGAGGGAGGGTGGGTGAGTGAGTGGATGGATGAGTGAGCAAGGGTGGAGGTATAAATTGATAGATGAATAAATAGTTGGATGGATGAGTGAAAGCATGCTTAGGTAAAAGGGAGTGGAGGATTGGATAAAAGGGTGGATGATGGGTGGATAAGTGAAAGATTGGATGGATGACTGAAAGGTCGAGAGGATGGATGAAAGGGTGGATGATAGATGAGTGAAAGGAGGTATTGAGTGGAAGGGTGGATGGAATAAAGGAATGTGTTGAATGATGGATGAGCAAAAGGATTGATGGATGAGGGAAAGGGTGGATAAAGAGATGGATGAGCGAAAGGATGAATGGACAGGTTTGGAGATGGATGGGTGGATGGATAGGTTTGGATATGATGGGTGGATAGACGTAATGGTGAAAAGCTGAATGATTGATGGAAGACTGAATAGACGATAGAATGTAAAGTTTAAATGGTGGAAGAGTAAGAGATATCTTCTGGGGAGGGTCATGATGAGTTGCTTCATTTGCTCGGTGCCATAAGAGATTTTGTTCGACGTGGGGGTATTTTCAGTTTCTTCCTACTAGCGTGCTCAAAAAGTATTGTGCCAAACAGCAATTAACTGTATGACATTACCAAGGTGAAACTATTGCAAAAAAAAGGAAATGTTAACATATTATCGTATTTCTCTTTCATTTGGTGTAATGAGTTAACCTGCTTTGTTTAAATAAAACGTCTCACGTGTTTGGTGTGTGCTGCCAGTAATATAGAAGTTAAGTATCATCGGGCCCGATGTAGGTGAAATAGATTTACCCATTTTCAATTACCGTATTTTACTGATTCGGTAATTAAAAATCGGCAAATCTATGGGGTGGACATGTAGGTATTCCAGAAGTGCTGGAATACCGAATCGGATGATTTCGGTATTTACCGATTCGGTAAATACCGAATCGGTAATGCCCATTCATTCCTATGGACTTTGAAGCCCATAGGAATGAATGGGCATTACCAATTCGGTATTTACCGAATCGGTAAATACCGAATTTCACAAGGGTGCAGGGGGTGTCACTTTGACACCCTCTGGCACCCCCAAAACAGTCTTGGGTGCCTTGTGGCAGGCATACATGCCCTAAGGGCAGGTCTGCCTGTCACATGGCATAGGTGTGCATGCAAACATGTGCATGCACACCGGAATCGGTATTTTACCATCAAATTGGATTTGATGGTAAAATACTGATTCGGTAAGGCCTTTGGGACTCGGAAGAGTCCCACCTACATCTGGGTGGCTCACATTTGGTAAATTTACTGATTTTTTATTTTACCGAATCAGTAAAATTACCGAATCGGTAATTTTACTGATTCGGTAAAATAATGCCCCCTACATAGCGATCACCTACTTACCGATCGGTAACGGCCGAAAATACCGATTTTCGGCCGTTACTGACTGACCTACATCTGGCCCATCATGTCTTGCCCTTAGCCCCGCTCCCCTCACTACACCTGTAGCTCATTTTGATGAGTACCTGCACTTCATTTTTCCCATTTAAAGCACTGCCTTCGGCATCTCTTACCTGAGGCCCCCCTGTCATAGCATTTCCACATAAGGTATTGGCTTTTTTTAACAGTTTCAAGTGCCACAGAGGCTTTAGAGTAAGCCGCTGGCAGTGCCGTCAGAATGATTCATTTGAGGGTCGATGTGAGGGGCTCTGACTCCTTCCTTCTTTAAAGTACTTGACATTTTGATCCCCCATCTTTGGAAGAATAGCCTGGGCCTATTAGATATATTTTTAAATCAAGAACACACGAAAATCAATAAAGTTATGTAAACCTCAGACCTCTCTGTTTTAAACCTTCTAATATGTGGTGAAAGTCTCTATCAGTCGTTGAAATCCATTAAATCAATGTTTTTCAGATATCAAGAATCAAATGTTAAAGAAGCCCCCCCCCCTTTTATAGTCTTTCAATAAACCAGACTTAGGTTAGGTAGTCAATGTCCCCCGCAGACATTTTAAGATTCATAAAAGGAAATCATTCCTGTGCTCCTCCCCTGCCCGTCCTCTCACCTGAGAACCTCCGACACGGCTTCCCCGCTGCCAGAGCTGCTCGCGCTGGCGCCCTTCCAGGCTAGAAGGATCGGAGGATTTGACTCTTTAACCGTCGATTAGAGCAGCTCCATTGCTCACAGGTTAGAGGTGGGCTCCCAGTTCTCAGGGTGAAATGATGCTTGCGGGGTCTGCTTGCTCTCGACTTATGAGAGTTCATTTAACTGTGGGCTGCATATTTCTTGTACATTTCATCCACTCACCTCCGCTCACGCTACTGATTAGAATCCAGTACTTAGTAAGAGAACATGAGGCAAAGTGTAGTCAGAGTCCTCGGCCCGATTCACAGAACTAACTTAAGACAAAATCCTAAACTTATTACTTGCTTGGTATTCACAGAAGGCATTTACTCATTTTGATATTCACAGAAGGCACTTACTCATTTCGGTATTCACAGAAGTTATGAGTCCAAACTTTAGGACTCCTAAATGCCTTCTGTGAATACCGAAAATCTTAAAGTTAGGATTTTTCCCAGTTTAGGAATAGGAAAGTTAGGACTCCTAACTTTAGGACTCCTAAACTGAGAAAAATCCCAACTTTAAGACTTTCGATTTTCACAGAAGGCATTTAGGAGTCCTAAAGTTAGGACTCCTAACTTCTGTGAATATCGAAATGAGTAAGTGCTTTCTGTGAATACCAAAATGACGGTAGTATTTGTCAGCCTGGAAGTGTCTCTAGGCTGCTTCTGAGAGGTACAAAGAGGCAACTTATAAGGCGAGCATCAGAAGGGCATTTAAGTGCCTCCAGTCTCTTGGTGCCGGGAATATTTAAAATGTATGGGATTAAAGGCAGATTAAAAACAGGGGAAGCAGGGCCCAATAGCGCTAAAAGGTTGCAATCAGCGGGGGTAATGGCAGAGACCTAACAAGGGCGGAGGGACAGAAGATAAGCACGCAGAGACTACCTTTACAGGCGGAAAAAAAAAAAGCTGCGTGCACATCTTTTGTCTCGTCTGTCTCCCCGCATGCACGCTGGAATCGTATCGATTCCAAAAGTCCTCTGCATGGCAGAGCAGTGCATGCGCTGCTTTTCGCCAGGCCGAGACCTAAAAAGCAAGGTGAAGAATCTAGGGGAAATGATCGACAACAGGCTTCTATTTAACCGCTTCGCTGCAGCCAGAAATCCCCCAAGGTGCTGAGGAATTTTATGCCTGTGCAGTTCGGACGGCCCCCGGTCATCCTCCGCACAGGCCCACTGTGACGTCAGTTGGCCAGGGGAGTCCAATGCATGGAATAAGATAAAGATCAAATTAATCACCTGGTCTCCTCCTCCTTCTATATTTTAAACCCTTAGCTGCGGCGGCTATTCCGCCGCAGCGCTAGGGGGGGGGCACGGTGCTCCCTCGGGTGGGCTGTGCTTGTGACAGAACGGTTCCGTCATGGCCCTGCCCGCTTAATAGAACGTGCCGCACAGGCGCCGCGAGCGGGCTGTGACGGAACTGTTCCGTCACCAGCACAGCCCACCCGAGGCTCGTGACGGAGCGGTTCCGTCACCAGCACGGAACGGGTTAAAAATGATCAAGAAGATCGCTCATCTGCTCTCCTTCGATCTGCTAAAAATTGTTGTCACATCTCTAGTACTGGCTCGCTTACACTATTGCAATGGACTCCTCCAAGGCCTTCAAAAACGAATTTGCGATGTTACATGGCATGTGGTATAATGCATGCGATTACAATGTGGTCGTTTCTACGGCTTACTGTAGGGGGCGCACTGGATTTAGGAACAGTATAATTTACTATTTTAACTCCAGCGTGTGCAACAGTAAGGAAGGTGTTGGAATAGTAAATTATACTATACCTTTCCTTTGACCTGCCTTTCCGTTTTGGGAGCTACTGCTTGAGCCAGCCCTCGCTTCTGTGCGAGGAATAAAACGCCGGATTCACCTTTGCTTCTTGCCGGACCCGCTGCGCGGGTCCCGCTGCGCTGTTTGTTTGTGACTGGGAACCGCAGGGCTGCGAGCAGACCCGCAGGGCTGCGAGCTGACCCACAGGGACTCGATCTACCAGGAGTCCCTGCGTGTGGTCCAGACCCGCAACACCTGGGTCGCTCTCCCTGCCTGCCCCGCCCTCACCTCAGCAGATAAGGACCTGCTGCAACGTTGAAACGCTGGGATTTCCTTTGACCTGCCTTTCCGTTTTGGGAGCTACTGCCTGAGCCAGCCCTCGCTTCTGTGCGAGGAATAAAACATCGGATTCACCTTTGCTTCTTGCCGGACCCGCTGCGCGGGTCCCGCTGCGTTGTTTGTTTGTGACTGGGAACCACAGGGCTGCGAGCTGACCCGCAGGGACTCGATCTACCAGGAGTCCCTGCGTGTGGTCCAGACCCGCAACACCTGGGTCGCTCTCCCTGCCTGCCCCGCCCTCGCCTTACCCCGCCCTTATAACTGAAGTACGACACCGCTGCGCGGAAGCGCCCGGGGCGAAGCCCGGGCAAAGGGCGGGCCGTCTAAGGCCATCAAAGGACGATCAAGGACGGGACGGGCCACCCCTCTAACGCCTATTCTTTGGTAAGTGCCAATTTTTACTGTTGCTGCCAACAAGGACTTTCCCACTAACTTACGGCGTACTAGACATTGCTCCTCGTCCAATATACCCCTGAACAATCATGTCTTCGGATCATGCAAAATCCAAGAATATAACTGTAAATACATCGAAGGGGCCAGTAACAGGAACTATCAATCAATTCTTTAAAAGAGTCACAATCGTTTTATAAAAAGAAATAGCGGATACTGAAAAGCGCTTATCAATGGACCTGTTAACTGGAAAGCGCTCTTCCCTAGGTTTGATCCGGAAAGCCCGCTCACCAAATGTGAACGTCTCTGATTCCCAGACCTCCATCATTCCCTCCATTGACATTGATTCATTTGTACTTTTGGGAAATGAGGCGAGAGACAGATTAATTCATACACCCAGTAACGAACCAGACCCAGCCCCCGAAATCCTTCTAGTCAGCCCTAACACATCTAGACTATCTAGCTCCCCAATTTCTCTGTTTCCCCTCCACCCCCATTAGAAGAAATAAACAATCATCCAAAGAGACAACCTTCCCCCCCTCCTCAAGCACAACCACCATCTTGAACACAACCCCCTCACTCACAACACCCCCCATGCCCAGCACAGCGCAGAAAATGCGCACCACAACAGGACTTTTTCCTGAAATGGAGGCTGAACTTCTCTCCAGAATAGAGGTAATAGGGAAGGCACTTATGCTTCCTCTTCTGGAGAGAACAAGACTAATAAGCTCCCATTTAGAAAATTTGGGCAAACAAATAGAAGGTAACAGTGCGGCCATTACCAAATTATCACCACAGTTCCATAAACATTCTACACAAAACCCCATAGGCCAAAACGCTCTACCACTGGCACAACCATCCACCAGCAGTGCGTCCTTGAAATTTGGAACAACGCAAGGGAAAAAAGCGGTGACCAAAAGCTCAAAAGAATCAACAAATAATGAAAATCCAAAATCACTTAATAGCAATCAGGTAAAAGAGGGGGTGAAAGCAACTGCAAGGGGTAACAACATGTCAGGGAAGAATCCTGTAGAAAGAGCTCTCCCCATACCAAACACCAACCTTAATCCTCCTACAAACCCCATACCAACTAGAGAGCCGGGCGAGCAGTCACCACAGCGCTCAAAAAGTTTTAGACGCAGGATAGTTGATTTACCTCCTGAATCCGCACCATATACAATCATCATAGCAGGAGTACCAGAATTAGCTAAGGGGTCAGAGAAAACTATCACGCTTTAAAAAACTAAACTATCTACTAGTTGAAGCAGAATAAACCCCTTCCTGCTCATGTTAATGGAGAAATCCTGTCAGTAAGGCGGGCTGTCCGGGTGGGGTCAAGGCCGAAAGACAAAAGGGGGGATGTGATAATCATCAATTTTAAGGATCACAGGGTGGTGAGAACCATAGGTGAGTGGTATGAGGCTACAGGGGGGGACAACATTTCGACACATTATGTCAGCTACTTCTACCCACGGGAATTAATAAACAAGCCAATTCACCATCACATTAGAAGGCAACACCCAGAGCGGAGAGAAGTCGGCTATCAATTTACTCAGAATCACTTCCCAAACCAACCCCACCGCTACCTTATCCCCATCCTTATCAGAGTAATTTGTTTAGTAACAACTACCATCCAATACTCCCAGATTATAACATACCAATATTCAACCCCTTTTCAATGCTGAGTGGCCTAGAAGGTATAGATTGACTTGCCAGCAACCAATCTCCGCTGCAAGAACCCCATATGACAAAAGAAGAGACCCCTTTGGACGATACCTTCCTAGGCATCCCAGCTAAAACCTGCAGTCATAAAGGTCAATCCCAACTGACCCAATTGAATGGAACAAGTCTGAGGGAGGTGGAAGAGTCCATCAGACGGAATAAAACAAACATGACCCCCATTTTTACTCATAAGGAACCTAACATAGATTCAGAGATAGTCGTAAGAGACATGGAAGATAGGTCAAGCAAAAGACAGGTTCCCTCCAGGAGAACAGAAAATATCCAAATAATGTTCTGGAATGTTGCGGGTCTCCGAGATAATATTCTGGATGGAAGTATCTTAGACTTTGTTAAAGAATGCCAAGTCCTGGCCCTTCAGGAGACTTGGCTCACGAAAGAAATGCACCTGATAGGCTACAAAACGTACTTCTCAGCAGGGATTGCAGGAACCCACGGAAGACCTAAAGGTGGGCTGGTAATTTATATATCAAACACAATACCAAGTCTAGAAGTCACAGTACTCAGTCTAGAACCCCACTATCAAATCGTAAAGCTGGTCTTCAAGACAAAGAGGACAATAATTCTTGTTAACTTATACGATAATACAGGGGAAACGGAGAGAACAAAAATGCTGGGGGCCCTTTGTAAGAAACTGACTAGTGGCACGAGACTAACATTAGGGCAGGAACCCGCAAGCATTGTCTGGGGAGGTGATTTTAACCACCATCCCTGTATGATGCTTAACAGCGACGTTTGTGGGATGAGAGGCGATTCAGA
Source organism: Lissotriton vulgaris (assembly GCF_964263255.1). NCBI lineage: Eukaryota > Metazoa > Chordata > Amphibia > Caudata > Salamandridae > Lissotriton > Lissotriton vulgaris. The sequence continues at coordinate 115,239,543 of NC_141697.1, read as the reverse complement.
AGCTCAAATAACCCACTTTAATCATTCAGTGGTGGGTGATCTGTTAAATGAAACTATGTCTAGCTTGGACCTAGTCATGTTAAACCAAATTAACCCCTTAACTGGGAAACTGGACCCAACCTACCTCGGCAGGGGCTGTGAAACAACTATTGATTATATCCTCATCACAGCGACCCTAGTAAATAGGACCACAAACTTCAAAGTTAAAATGAATACGTTGAGCGACCACTCAGCCCTAGCCTTTGAACTAATCTTGGAACAAGGCCGGCCACTAGCCCAGACTATAATGTCTACCCTTACCCAGAACAACATACAGCTCACAAAAACAAATGGCTACACCTTGGGGTGGGGAACAGATCGATCCTAATGAGCTGACAAATAAGGTTGTAACTGAAGCAAAACCTGCAATATTGAATTGTTTAGACCTTGAGGCCAGTGAAGAGAAAGTTATAACCCATTTTAAACTAATATTAGTTAAAGTAAATGAATGCCTTACTAGGAATCAGAAAGGGTTTAAGGAAAGAAAAAAAGGTTGGTTTAACCCAGATTGTACCGCTGCCCATAGAAACTTAAAGAGAGCATTATCTAAAACAACAAGAAACCAGGAGGAGATTAGGAATTTGAGGAAACAATACAGGCTCGTGTGTAAAGCGCGAAAAGAAGAGCTAAAAAAGGCCCTATGTGATCAACTGCATGAAAGTTCACTCAATAAAGACAGCGATCTGTTTTGGAAGGTGGTAAAAGCACCTTTCCTGACGGACTTAGATGACCACCCTAGCATAGAAGTGGCTATTGAAGGCCAAACCTGGGTCAATCACTTCGCTAAGATCTTTGGACAAACCCCGGCAGTAGCCCCCACAGGTAGAAATTCTAGCCCAAATCAGGATAAATCATTCCCAATTCCACTGGCAATCGAATTACATGAGGTAATTGCGGCAGTTAACACTAGTAAGAGTGGAAAAGCCCCAGGCCCGGATGGGGTACCGGTTGATTTTTTCAAATTTAAATTAGACCTGTGTGCCCCTATTATAACCAGGGTGCTCAACGCAACAATGAAGTGTGGCCTACTTACCTCATGGACACAATCAATACTGGTACCCATTTTCAAAAAGGCAATAGAGAGGAGGTGACTTGTTATAGACCTATTTCCCTCCTCGATTCTTCGGGGAAAGTACTGGGTAGAGTGGTACTCTAGCGTTTGTAGGACTGGGCAGACGATACCAGGACCCTCTCGGACATCCAGTATGGCTTCCGAGAGGGACTTGGAACACCGGAACAAGCCTTGAACTTGGCCCTTTTGTTGGGAAAATACGTGCCGGCAAAACGCGGGAAGGTCTACATGGTTTATGTCGACCTTTCCGCGGCTTTCGACTGCGTTTCCCATGCAAAATTATGGTCGATGCTGTCCAATATGGGAATAGATGAGGCTCTTGTGACTTTTCTAAGAGAACTTTACTCCAAAGCCTCTTCTAGGGTGCGTTTTGGAGTACGGGGTGAACTGTCGGAATCTTTTTCCGTAGAGCGTGGGTTCAGGCAGGGGTGCGTCCTTGCCCCCTTCCTCTTCTCCCTCTACACCAACGGTCTCGAGGTGTAAATGATGAGGGGGGGTTTGGACCTGCCCCGTGTGAATAATAGACTGGTGCCCGCCCTCTTGTACGCGGACGACGCGGTGCTCTTAGCACGCACCCCACGGGAGCTCAAAAAGTCCCTGAACAGCTATGCTAAATTCATGAGCGACCTAGATCTCCATATAAACATAAAAAAAACTATGTTATGGTTGCTGGCCAAGTCAGGAAACAAGGAAAAGCCATTTTTCTCAACAATGAAAAGCTGGAAACCACCCCCCAGTACCCTTATTTAGGGATTATGATAGACGAGAAGCTCAACTGGAGAGCAGCCATAGAAGCGCGTAAACACCAACTACTCCGCTCTATTGCTGCTCTTATGAAATTCGCCCAAAAGTTGGGGAAAAAGCCTCCAGTTGAATTACTCCAGATCTATAGAGCTAAGTGCCACTCTATCGCACTCTACGGGGCGGGACTATGGGGACATAAAAACACAAATGCCCTCCAGGTAGCAGAAAATATTTTCACGAGATTCTTGCTTGTGGTTCCAAAAAGAGTCTCTACTTTCGCCTGTCAAGCAGAACTGGGACTCCCACACATTGAAGATTTGGCTAAAATCGAACCCGTATTTCTTTGGCGCCGAATATGGGTCTCAACAAAAAACACTCTCACCAAAGCCATTATTACGGACTGCATGACTTTAGACAGTGCTGAAAAAATAGACTGGCTCATATACGTAAAAAAAACTTTTTACCGATCTAGGAATGGCGGAGTATTATCATAATCCTGAAACCATTGCCTAAATAACAAAAAAAGAACTAAAGGCGAAGGCTTTGATCCATTTCGAAGAGTTACGTATTACTGTGGAGATTAAGAAACCATCCGTACAGCACTCCATAGCAGCCAAGACCACCCTGGAAATGGAACCATACCTACCTATGTAAACTCACAGTTTGAACGTTTCCTACTTACGAGATTCAGGTTGACCTATCAGAGCAGTCAACAATGCACACCCTACTGTTTTGTAAATTTTACTCTGCACACCGTAAACTTTGGCTAATCCCTTTGCTCCAATCTTTTCATCTTAGAAGATGCCATCCTGCTATGCTTCGGATACAATTTTTAAACTCTGCATACGTTTGTAAAGTTGTTAGTACCTTTTTAAAATGCCTTTTTAAGCACAGGCTAAACCTTGAAAATAATAATCCCTAACCTTTCTGATAAAGTAATGATGATTTTCTCTCATAATGAATTTAATATCCATTAGCAATGTTAAAGTCTATGAAATGTTTGTATACTTTTATGGTTTTCTTTGTAATAATGAAACCGAATAAAGATTTTACTACTATACCTTAGTTTAGAGCGCCCGCTACAGCAAGTCGTAGAAACAACTTGCGTTGAGGAAATATAAATTTTATGGTCAAGTTATGTTCCCTAGCGCGTACCCCACCGTCTCCATGTACGAGTTAAAGTACATGTAACTTCCCTCCTGTACCAGCTATGAAGACGCAAATATATTTGCGTCCAACGTTAACATGTTCTCTTTCAGACCCACCATGAATGGGTTGAATGGTCCGTTCCTAAGTATGCTATGCCAACGTCTTTTTGTAGCGTACTTCTACGTTTTTCAGCTCTGGCTGAGTAGGCTCTGAATTTCTGCCACCGAGCCTCTTTCCTGGCTTCTGACTCGAAGGGCCTCTGCCCAGGCTGTCTCTGTACCCGTGAACTCTGACTTACTTTCAGCGCGGCCCTTCGCGCTCGGCTCAGCCTGCTGCCTGCCAAGATCGACTATAACCTTCGAGTTATCTGTTCCACTCCCCGAAAATACATTCCTGCCTGCCAGTTTCTGTAAACATTCCCCTCAGCTGCAGAACCAAGGGGCCGGCCTGTCTCCATGCAAGTAATTCAAGTAATTCATAGCCCTTGTTACCATGCTCCCATGGAAGGCCCGTGCCCCCACGCTTCTCATACAGACATTAAGGCGCTTATAAACGCACTCACAGCAAGTATAGAATAGCTTCTGCCCTAGAGACCTTTTCCGCCCAGATAGCTTAGTTCCTAAACATCCGATACCAGATATGATAGAAACACAAGTTGATCTGACATGCCAGACTTCTGTCTCTTTCCGTCAGTGTAAATGTCAAGTCCCCGTGCACCCTCTAGTCACACGTGCAACACACGTCATGCAGCTGCGCGCGCATCCAAGCTTCCGATTTCTGCTGACATTGCAACATTCCTGTTAGTGCCACCCCTTCTGTGACACTTACTCGTGACGTTTCTAGAACACACCTCTAGTTCACGCCTCTTGATTACGCACATGTACCACGTGTATACTGTTATCTTGTCTTCTCTCAGCTGTTACGCCTTCTATACTGTTTCCAATGGTGTAAAATAAGTATATAAGCTATGTACTGTTAATGAAATGTAGCGCTCTATCCCTTCTGACACCCCTGTGGTGGTCAGAACATGATATCCTGGCCATGACCATTCCTTTTCAAGGAATAAAACCCCTAAGAACTCTAACACCACGGACTCTGTCTCCTTCTTCTGATTTTGAGTTATTATTGATTAAGTACTTACCTGCATAGAAATTAAGAGAGTAAATTAATTATTTACGTCATTTTGGCGCCCGAACAGGGACCCCTCCCCCACCTCACGCGCCGGTTGGCGCATTGCAAGCTCTGTCCCCTGCCATCAGTTAGATGGACCATACGCGTACTGGCAGGATTTCCTGCATCTCCCTCTGACCCACGGAGGTGACGAAGACTGCGATCAGTGCCCAGACGAGGCGGTGAGGAGTGCGGAGGATCCCGACCAGAGCCTAGCCGAAAGAAAGAAGGTCCGAGGTGTCAAGAGGCCCACCAGGTTTCCGAAGTTTTCCGAAGTTTTCCGAAGTTTCCCGAAGTTTTCCGAAGTTTTCCGAAGTGTCGAGTCGAGTCCCGCTGAGTTTTCCGAGGCCTTCTGTTTTCCGTGCTTCCCGGTGAGTACCATTGCTGGGACGTATCTAGACGGGTTTGGGTACACAAGTCCGTTCTGCACTGTTTTTAGGCAGTGTATCTGTACTGTTTAGCAGTATATCTAGTATTCCGAATTTCTGAAATTCTGCACTGTTACACCAGTGTATCTGTACTGTTTAGCAGTACATCCGGTATAGGGGGGTAGTCATCTATGTCTCCAATGTCTTTTTTTTCATGTGATTAATGTTGTGGTATGAATGTGAACGTTTTATGTGCGTTATTGTGTTTTCTTGTTTAACCAGTTATATTCAGAATTAAGTATCAAGGATCGCGCACTCAGAATCAAGTAGGCAAAATGCCGTTTTTCAACAAATTAAAACAGATAGGAACTAGGAAAGGAATGTTAGAGGAAGAAATTCCTATTCCCCCTAGGGACACTCCAGGTAACTTTATGTATAACAAGCATGGCATAGATGCCATATTGTATCTAGAATTATGGACCGATTATACAAAGCACCTAGACGAGAGACACAGATGGCCAGTTAATGGAACATGGGATGCCGAGTGCATCGTGAAGGTAGAAGAGGCATTACGGAAAAAGAAAGCTAGACAATCTCAGAAAGACGCCATAGAATTTTGGCGTAAGGAATCACATAAACGTGCTGAAAGAGCACTCCGTAGAGAAGACAGACTTAGAGAATCAGATAGAGCTCAAGAAAATGAATTAGTCACTGAAGGAATCCGAGTAAAAACAGAACAAATAGATCGCATCCGAAATAGCCAAGTAAACGGCATGTATCTTATGGCCGAGGGTACACCTGACGCCATTTCAGAAATACCGAAAAATCTGCCGCCACCGCTGGTCCCAACTAAAGTAATGCATAAAACCACTAAAGATATATTCCTAAATTCCTACCTAGAAGACGTAGCTCCAGCTTACACCAATCTGCCTGTTCGTGCCCTGCCTACTGACAGGGAAAGGGGTGGCACTCCGCCCCCAGGTCATGTTCCGCCGGTACCGCAACAGACTTCTCCTGTTCCGCCAGCCCCGCCACTTCCAGCACCTAAAACAGATCTACCGAAACCACGTTTACCAGATCCTACTAAAAGACAAATTCAAATACAGACTGTACACAGAGATAATAGCCAAGCCTCCGCTTCAGGGGGTGCGACCGCGGGTCCTCGGACCCCGCCATTGACACACAGATTAAATGTCAGGGACATACAAAGTCCCCTCACGTTCAGGTCCCCTCACTTATCCCGCTTAGACGCATTCAAAGAAAACATTTCAGTTTGTAGATACGATCCAGTACCCGGTAAAGACGATCTAATGATATTGGCATCACTACAATTAAGATCTGCTACTGATATCTTGCTAAGCTATGTAGGAATGAAGGACCGTCTAGATAGGATATACGAGTTTGTACAGACAGGGAAAGACCCTGACAGTATCAAGAATGCCATGGAAAACCAGAAAGTTGACATACAAGCACAGATATTACGATTTTTCATAAATTGTCTAATAAGAGAACGAGATAGGCCTGGAACAGATCAGAGTGAATTAGATGCACTGAACAAGTGGGGTCAAAATATAGCCGATGGAAAACATGACAAACAGAATTGCATAGCTACTATGTACAGAAAAATAAGAAAAACAGTCATAGAGGTACACCAGAAAGAGAAAGACAAAGCTTCCTCTGAGGAGGAAGAAGAATCTGAAGAACCAGAAAAGACTGCAGGTACTATAGCATATGTAGGTAAGGGAAATTACCTTAGGAAGGGAATCCGTCCGGAAAGCAAGAGAGTTTTCTTCTCTGCCTTGACAAATCCGAATTCTGCCGAGCATCAGTTCCAGGAAACTGATAAAAGACTTCGAGACCGAGTTGGGTACCACGTACTCAATTCTATGGATGAACAAGAACTAGCCCGATCAGCTGTATCATGGGCCGAAAATGCAGACATATATAATGATGACACGGTGGCGCAGACATTTCTGAACCTATCCCCCGACGAACAGAAATTAGCAGGTGTATACATGATTCAGCACCTTCTTATCAAATACAGAAAACATTATTCTGATCCAGGTCCCTTACACGAGACACTAGAAGCACTACTCATGGATAGATGGAGAGGTTTAAGCACCAAATTAATTCAAATAATTCTAGAACAACGACACCGATATAATACCTTTGTAAGCTCTGAATATGTTCCCGCCCCGCCCCCAGAAAGGAAAATGTATCACATGCAACGCCTGAGTGGCGTTGAAAGTCAGAACCCCTTACGAGAAGTGCACCCTGTTATGGGTGCGGATCAACACTTGAAACGTGTATATGTACACACGCCACTGACTAAGTTAGAACTGTTAGAAATGAAGAAACTAGTTCCGTGTCATGATAAAGACCCTGCAGGTTTTCACAGAGAGCTTAAAGACATGTTACTGATGGGGGATTACACGTATGATGATATCATGAAAATGTTGAAGGTATTATTGCCCACGGGTATCTTCGAGAAGTTGAAGGAAAAGGAATGGGAGGTGGGGGAGGCAAAGATTGCATGGGCAGAAATAGAGGAAGAAGAAAGAAAACGGGTCCCAGGGGTAGGCCTTGGGGACAAAACTAAAGCATTACCAGGTTTGATAGTACAGGTCCTGCCCAGATTATTGACAACTAGAAAGGAAGATTGGGACGCGATCTCGTCCTGTAAACAGAAACATGATGAAGATACTAGTGACTTCTATTCAAGATTCGAGAAATGTTTTATTATTAATAGTGGCCTCAAACCAAGTAGCGAGTCGTACCCGCATCTTTTTGTGTCAAAATTAGTGGAAAATTCCCTACCATTAGTTAAAAACCGTGTATACAAGGTCGAGAGTACATGGCAAGCAAACACGCCATCGCAGATGTTACAGATGTTACAATATCACCAGAACAGAATTAGAGAAGAACAAGATCAGGAACAGAAACGTATGAAAGACACGAAGATGAAAATGTTAGTAGCACAGACGGTCCCAGCCGATAGTCACAGAAAAGGTACGACCCAGACAAGTCACACTGCAGCTCCCGTTAAAGGGACATGCAATTATTGCAAGCAGCCAGGTCACTACGTACATGAATGCCCAGTTCTGAAACATAACATAGCGACAGGTAAAACTAAAGAAAGACCGCACCCGCCTAGACAAGACCATAACCAGAATCAGTCTTCACAGAATACACAGAATACCCAGCCTATGCATGCTTCCTCAGCTCCAGCACAGACAGTAGCGGTACCACAGCCACAGCCCATTGCCGCGTCTCAGCAAGTCTCACAACAGATGTACCAGTATGCCCAGTCCGCATATCCAGATTATCCCCGATATACATGAAACAGCCTAGAGAGGGAAGGTGGCTTGCCTCTTATTGAGATTCCTGTAGATCAAGAAGGTCCTTATGTACACAGTCAAGTATTAGGAAAAGACAGAAAGTTTTTAATTGACACAGGGGCAAGTCGCACTACGATCAGCCATGATGAAGTCCCAGGGGCACCCCTCTCAGGCTCACAGAATGTTTCCCTTGGTTTTTCAGGTCAGCCTATTGTAAACGAGGTATCAGAACCAGTTCCCCTGGCTGTGGGTCCATTATCACGTGTTACAGACTTGTTACTCACGAAATCATGTCCAGAAAATCTGTTAGGAATTAAAACATTGAAAGCTCTAGGAGCTATAATCTGCTGTTCCCCGGAGGGAGTTAGACTCTTTCTACGGGATTTCAAGGGTCATTATGTTTTGCGAGAATTCGATGTCAGATTGAAAAATGTACCAGATTACTTGTGGGCAAAAGGCCCAACTGATGTAGGTTGTATGCACATTACACCATACCGTGTTACACTCAAAGCAGGGGTTGTATTACCCCGAATCAGACAATACAAGTTACCACCCGATGCTGTAGTGGCTTTACTGAAAATCATTGACGAGCTCATTGCCCAAGGAGTGGTCGTCGAGACCGACTCCAATGTCTGTAATTCACCCATCATTCCGATTCTTAAGCGTACTGCCGTACTGATCCCAATGCACCGCCAGTATATCGGCTGGTGATTGATCTTCGAGAATTAAATAAATGCATTATACCACAGTACCCTGTGGTCCCCGATATCTCATCCCTATTGACTGCCATTGATTCAGAAGCAACGTTCTTTACTGTAATTGACCTCAAGAACGCCTTCTTCAGCGTGCCTATTGATCCAGAGAGCCAATATCTCTTCGGATTCAGTTTAAATGGACGCAGCTTCAAATTTTCACGCGCACCTCAAGGATTCACAGAAAGCCCCAGCATCTATAGTCAAGCACTGAAAAGACAACTAGATTGTATTCAAATGCCAGTTAACACCGCTTTACTGCAATACGTCGATGATCTACTGATCACCGCACGAAGTGAGCCCGAATGTGAAAAAGCATCACTGACAGTTTTACATTTTCTGGCCGAAAAGGGACACAAGGTGTCTCCTTCGAAGCTACAATTCTGTGTTCAGCAAGTTGTGTACTTGGGTCACTTGCTGTCCAAAGTGGGGAGACAGCTCACTCCCGATCGCATTCAGTTAATTGTAAATATGCCGCAACCCCAGACACAAAAGGAAGTGCGGGCCTTCATAGGCCTCACCTCATACTGCAGACAATGGATTCCTCAATATGCATTCCTAGCTAAACCACTCATCCAGTTAACGACACAAGAGGCAGCAACTTCGACTGCCCTCCCATGGACTCAGGAACACACACAAGCTTTTGAAGAATTAAAGAAAGCATTATGCCAAGCACCAGTTTTAGCAACACCGTGTTACAGCAAACCGTTTACACTTTTTGTTACAGAACGTGATGGTACAGCGTTGTCTGTCCTCACCCAAGATCAAGCAGGTTCACATAAGCCTTGCGCTTATTTCTCAAGTACATTGGATTCAGTAGCCCAGGCACTCCCTGCGTGCTTAAAATCAGTAGCAGCAACAGCGTTAGCCATCAGACAAAGCGACTCAATTGTTTTAGGCCATCAGTTAACAGTTCAAGTACCACACTCTGTAGAGGTTTTGTTAAACAGAACCCAGACTCAACACTTGACCATAGCACGACTGACAGGTTATGAATTAACATTGTTCCAGCCACACATAGAAATCAGACGCTGCAGTATCCTGAACCCCGCAACACTGTTACCTACAATTATGACAGATTCAGTCCAGCATGATTGTATAGAAATCATTAATGCAGTAACAAAGCCACGACGAGACTTAACAGATGTCCCACTGACAAATCCAGACCTGACACTTTATGTGGACGGTTCATGCCTGAGAACAAGTACCGGAGAATTAGTGGCCGCGTATGCCGTGACCACTGAAACTGAAGTTAAAGAAACACATCGTATTGACACACTGTCTGCTCAAGCAGCAGAGCTTATCGCTCTGACCCGAGCTTGTATTCTAGCCAAGAACAGAAATGTTAACATATACACTGATTCCCGTTATGCATTCGGAGTTGTACACGACTTCGGAGTCCTCTGGCAAGAACGAGGTTTCCTGACCTCTCATGGGGCCAAGATACGACATGGTCCCCTCATTCAAGCACTGTTAGAAGCGATACATCTGCCTTCAGCCATATCCGTCATGAAGTGTAAAGCACATACTAAAGTCACAGATTCTGTTTCCCAGGGTAACGACTTGGCAGATCAGACAGCAAAACATACAGCATTAACTCACACTCAGACAACTGATACGACAAAGACAACAGATCCGACAAACTGTATGACAGTCAGGGATCCCACACTAGATGTTATCGACATTCAGACACATGCTACTCCAGAAGAAATAAAGAAATGGATTGAACTAGGAGGGATTCAGACAGATCAAGGTTGGATGACGAAGGGAAAATCTGCATGGTTTCTCCCTGACTCTATGGTTCAAGTCATGATTAATACAGCACATAGCCCGGCACATCTAGGAGAGAAAGCAATGTTAGACAGTTTACAAAATCTCTGGAGCAATAAACACTTACGAGCAGCAGCAAAACAGAAAGTGCGTACTTGCATGATCTGTTGTCAGTTCAATCCAGGTAAAAGCGTCCCCGTAGAGCAAGGTGGATTTCATCCTCCCGATCACCCTTTTGAAGTCCTCCAGATGGATTATATCCAGATGGACCGTTGTCGAGGATTCAAATATGTTCTCGTAGTTGTCTGTGCTCTGTCCCGTTGGACCGAAGCATACCCAGTTCCAGATTACACTGCTCCGACCACTGCCAAGCAGCTGGTTCGTGAATTCTTCCCACGATACGGCTTGCCTCGTGTCGTGTACTCAGATAACGGTCAGCCATTCTCATCTGCATTAATGAAAGAAGTTTCTTTACTGTTAGGGTACCAGTGGAAATTCCATTGTGTCCGACATCCTGAAGCCGCAGGCCTTGTAGAAAGGCATAACCAGACACTAAAGATCCGCCTTGCCAAAATATGTCAGGAGAAAGGGGTCGACTGGATAGTCGCCCTGCCAGTGGCACTATTCTACATGAGAATGGTCGCCCATTCGAGATCAGGGCTATCCCCGTACGAAGTGGTTTTTGGCAGACCACCGAATATGTGGGGGACGCCCATTCCGAAGAAAATCACTGATGTTGATTGTAATATGTTGACAGATTACCTTGCCTCCTTGATGTCTGCACTCCAATCATGTCGTTCACAGGTTGCCGCAGCCTTCCCTGACAACACTGATGTAAAGCCGCACGAGGTCCGTCCTGGGGACCTGGTACTCGTCCGGAATTTCGACCGGAAAAATCCGCTGGAGCCCCGCTGGAAATCTCCGAAGACCGTCCTTCTTACCACGAGGACCGCCGTGAAGATTGAGGGGAGAAAGGGGTGGGTCCACACGAGTCATGTGAAGAAGTTTTTTGGACTGAAACCTGATCGAGACTCGTCCACCCCCACCAAAGACTGTGTAGAGGAAAAAGACTTTACAGTATCCGAACGAGAAAAAACTCCCCAAGAAGCATATCGCATGAAACTCCGAACTAGCAAGTCAGACAGTTTAATTGTTTAAGTCCTCCCCTAGGTGAATCGGTTAAATAGTTTCTGACATGTATCCCCTAGATCGAGATAGAGAGAGAGAGACAAGTTAAAAGACATACATACTGCAAATCACTGCGTAGTCACTGTATAGTGACGTTGTTAATAATGTTTTTCCTAAGTGTTCTAATTATTATTGCCAGTATTCTGCTGCCTATCTACTGGCCTATTTTCAAGCGTGAACAATCTGTTTACAATGTCTCTGCTGAACACACTTTTAGTGAACTACCTGCACACGAACTCTCTTACAGACTTGCGCTGCGCAACAATACATTCATTAGTATGTTACACCACTCCCATCAGACGAACAATGCTACAGACTGCTGGATATGTGGCCGACTCCCTCCCTACCAGAATTACAAGGGAGCTCTGCCCCTCTTTCCGTACCCGTTCACTCACAATGGCTCCTGTGGAGCATGGTTTAAAATAATTAATTCCTTAGATCCTGATATTGCTGTTTTCGATGGGGGCTGGGTTTGGGGAAACTTGAACTTAGTCCTGCTCAACGTCTGTTACCCTGATAAGGAGGGACTCCCTACTCGAATAGGAACTGATCTAGAAAATGAAGTATATGGATTAGGTAACTACACAATTAGTCTCATGATCCTTACTGTTGAATCCGAAGCTGCACCAGTTCTGCCCCATATGCTAGTATTACCAGTCACTGGTGAATTATGTGTCCGAAAGAAAGGTTCAGTACACTTAGGTCATAGTAAATGCACTACTGTGGTCGAATTCAGTGACCATGGTAAATCGTCCTTTAAAGCTATCAGCCATTCCTATTTTGTTTGTGGTCATACCGCATACATACGTTTGCCTCCAGATTGGGATGGTACCTGTTATATTGCATTCCTTCTGCCACCTGTTTTTCTAGCCCCCCCTGATTATCATAGAAATACGAATCTAGTAAAGAATAGACCCAGAAGAGATATTCCACTTGTCGACTACACAGAAACGGCATGGGAACAGTACACTGATTTCAATAAAGGATTCTTTTCTTCCTAGGACCTGTCCAAAACAGTAAATTAATACGTAGATTAACTAGAACACTTGAAGCTGTAGTACACGAAACTGCCTCCGCCTTAGGTAACTTAACAGAGGAGCAATCTGCTATGCGGGTTGTTGTCCTTCAAAATCGTCTTGTTATTGACGTCATCTTGGCAGATAGAGGTGGAGCCTGTAAGGTCATCGGGTCAAGTTGCTGTGTTTTCATTCCACAAAATGCACCATCTGTCTATCAAGCTATTACCCGTTTGCATAAAATTGCAAATCAGATACATCAGAATCCAGGCACCTGGACTTGGTCCGGATGGTTCTGGACAACGTTAACAGCCTGGGGATGGAAGATCCTATCCTTCCTAGGTTTCGGCCTTGTCATAGTATTCAGCTGCTGCCTGTGCCTACAGTGTGGGCCGGCGATATGTGGACTGTGTACCACATCATGCATTGAACATTCCAGTTTTCTCACAAACAGTCAAAGAAAGAAAGATGAACAAATAATGTTACAAGAACAGACTGATCGATTCATGAGGATTGATATATCATGAAGGGTCCGTAGGGAACAAGGAGGGAATGAGGAAATATAAATGTTATGGTCAAGTTATGTTCCCTAGCGCGTACCCCACCGTCTCCATGTACGAGTTAAAGTACATGTAACTTCCCTCCTGTACCAGCTATGAAGACGCAAATATATTTGCGTCCAACGTTAACATGTTCTCTTTCAGACCCACCATGAATGGGTTGAATGGTCCGTTCCTAAGTATGCTATGCCAACGTCTTTTTGTAGCGTACTTCTACGTTTTTCAGCTCTGGCTGAGTAGGCCCTGAATTTCTGCCACCAAGCCTCTTTCCTGGCTTCTGACTCGAAGGGCCTCTGCCCAGGCTGTCTCTGTACCCGTGAACTCTGACTTACTTTCAGCGCGGCCCTTCGCGCTCGGCTCAGCCTGCTGCCTGCCAAGATCGACTATAACCTTCGAGTTATCTGTTCCACTCCCCGAAAATACATTCCTGCCTGCCAGTTTCTGTAAACATTCCCCTCAGCTGCAGAACCAAGGGGCCGGCCTGTCTCCATGCAAGTAATTCAAGTAATTCATAGCCCTTGTTACCATGCTCCCATGGAAGGCCCGTGCCCCCACGCTTCTCATACAGACATTAAGGCGCTTATAAACGCACTCACAGCAAGTATAGAATAGCTTCTGCCCTAGAGACCTTTTCCGCCCAGATAGCTTAGTTCCTAAACATCCGATACCAGATATGATAGAAACACAAGTTGATCTGACATGCCAGACTTCTGTCTCTTTCCGTCAGTGTAAATGTCAAGTCCCCGTGCACCCTCTAGTCACACGTGCAACACACGTCATGCAGCTGCGCGCGCATCCAAGCTTCCGATTTCTGCTGACATTGCAACATTCCTGTTAGTGCCACCCCTTCTGTGACACTTACTCGTGACGTTTCTAGAACACACCTCTAGTTCACGCCTCTTGATTACGCACATGTACCACGTGTATACTGTTATCTTGTCTTCTCTCAGCTGTTACGCCTTCTATACTGTTTCCAATGGTGTAAAATAAGTATATAAGCTATGTACTGTTAATGAAATGTAGCGCTCTATCCCTTCTGACACCCCTGTGGTGGTCAGAACATGATATCCTGGCCATGACCATTCCTTTTCAAGGAATAAAACCCCTAAGAACTCTAACACCACGGACTCTGTCTCCTTCTTCTGATTTTGAGTTATTATTGATTAAGTACTTACCTGCATAGAAATTAAGAGAGTAAATTAATTATTTACGTCAGCGTTATAATGGTTAGCATTGTAACAACGCGGTCGTTGTAATGACCGTGTTGCAATCGCAGGCATTGAACCCCATGTTATGTAAACGCTGCTACCCTTCGAAAACGCTTTCTCAAAAGCCTTCAAACAGTGCAGAACATGGGAGCAAGAATGCTTTTTAAAATTCAGAGGTCTGAATCCACATTTACATTTTCTGCACTGGCTTCCTATAGAAAAACAGATCACGTTTAAGGCCCTTTGTCTTGCACACACATTGCTATATGGAACAGGGCCAGACAACCTAAAAAATCACCTGACTTGGTATGTTCCAAAAAGACCCATAATTTCTAGCTCAAATAAAAAATTGGTAGTTCCTCCCTATAAACGGAAGTCATCGGGTGGCAGGGGCTTTATCAAAAACACTCCCACGAAATGGAATGGTCTCCCTCTCTCCTTAAAATCTATACTGGAGCTTCTTGCTTTTTAGGAAAGTGCTAAAAGCCCGGCTCTTCACCAACTGATTATATTTACCTTAGGATTCACAGTTAGCCCATGATGCTTCAGGGTATACACTGTGCTTAGTAAATACTTTCAATATAAATACTTTCAATATCAATATCAGCAGTAACTGCAATGGGGCCTGGGGGCGACACTGGGGCTTCCTCTGTAGACATTTGATTTGCCCCACAAAGTCTCCCATTTTCTGGGGCAGCCCCGGCTTTTATAAACCACTTACCAGAAATTTTTTGGGGTGTAATTCTTCCTGATGTACTCCACCCTTATTCAACACTTGTTCTCACCATGCTCTTGAGGTTCTGTGACAATTATATTGGTGTTTTCGACTCGTTCGAATATGGACGAATTTGGTATCTATGAACCGCAAATGACGAGTTTAGTGGGTGTACGCATTTTCGCTACGCTGGCCTGAACCATTCGTCTCATTCGTGGGTTTCTTCATCTGAACCCACGGGTTCCATTTTAGATACGGCATCCATTTTGTCTCTTGCCCTCAAGTAGCCAGCGAACGGACACTGGCCGCTTCGTGACCCTGGGATTCCCAAACTCTTGCGTAAGACACGTGTTCCTTTAAGGGTGTCTTTATGACGAGGGGATGACACTGCAAAGGCAGATGGCTCTGCTCGAGGCTCATCTTGCCGTGCCGATCTATTGTTTCAGCCATGCATGCATTAGGCACGAATCCTTTGATCCTGCAATCGTGCTTCCGATATTGCCCCTACACTCTTTTCCAATCTGTTGTTTAACTTTATCTTCCTTGCACCTGTCTCTGTCTCCTTTCCTTAATTTGTTTACAGCGAGAATGGAATGTACTTAATGGTGGGATAACGTACTTTTACAGTTGGGAACCGGCGATGCTACTGTAATTATGTTCCGGGACCCTGAATACATGAAAGCAACCCTTTTGAAGTTTACTGTGGGAACTGAGTTGTAACCTTTTATTCGTCAAGTTGTGTTATGACTAAAATCTGTATAAAAGGAGCGATCCACTTTTGCAATTTGAAGCAGTCTCCCAGAACCTACACGTGGTGTACTTCTTGCGACTTCTGTATTCCCTGCAGTAAATAAATCCCGATTGTTGACGCCGAAGGAAGTGTCCCGTGTCTCTGTGATTTGTACGCCAGAACAGGTAACCCACGAAGGTTTCAGGTGTTGTCCCCTGGCACCGCTGGGCCTTAGAAAAGCCCAGTCCTTCAGTTGGCGCCCATTGTGGGGCGACATCAGTGGTACCCGTCCAAAACCCGAAGATCGTGAGGAACTTCGTGTGAAATCTCCGAGGGAAGGTGCACCCCGCTTCATCGATCCTGTTGTCGAAATAAGTGGTCCGAAGACTTTCCCGCGAAGATTCCTGCCTCCTGATGGCTGCGACGGACTGATGCCCTGACTGTCGACCTGTTTTGGCGCCTGGCGTAGTCCTTTGTACGGCGAGACGATAGACGGGCCTTCCTGGTGACGCCATTGTTCTTTCAGTTAAGTATTTGTGGGTCGCTCCCAGAATCCTTGGTCTTTGTTGTTGAAACTTGGTTGTTTGCATGGTTCCATTGCATTTGTGGTTCTTAGTTGTTGGTTCTTAGTTGTTGGGTTTTATTTGACGATTGCAATTGCCAAAAACCGAGGGTCTTGCATTTTTGCGAAGACATCGTAATTGGATAACCCTTGAAGTTTGTAAACTCGGTTAGTGTGCACGATGCCTGGCCGTAGTACTTTGTTTGGTTTCTTTGAATGTTGCGGTACGGATTCCCGGTTGGAGGACTCATGTCCGATACCTCCAGTTGGAACTCCCATTTATGAGCTCTATAGTCGCCACGGAGTGGGCCCTATCGTATATAATGAATATTGGACTGTTACACTAAAAAGGATGGTGTCCTTAGTTGGCCACCTCATGGTAGTTTCGAAACTGCAATTTTTTTGATAATCTTGAAGCCAAATTTTTTAAAAAGAAAGCTAGGCCGGCCATGTTTGATTCCTTTCGGTTATGGCGCAAAGAGGCCAAGCAGAAAGAAATCAAACAGATTAAGAAAAATAAGAGAGAAGGTATCATTACGGTGATGAGAAATGCAGAGCAGTTTCAGCGAGACAAAGAAGAGAAGGAAAAGGCAGTTTTTGCTAGATTGCAACATATGGCAGTGGATAAGTGTTATCCTGTTTTACCGTCGAGTTCTGATAAAAAGGGAGAAGAAGCGGTAGAGGACCCTTTGCTGTCCTATCTATTGAAATCACCACCTCCATATGCACAGGATACCACAGCCCCTGTGGTTCCTCTTGTCCCTCAACCTGTTGTTCCGGCAGCTGCTGGTCAGCCTGCCGTTGGTCCTATTCCTCCGAATCCTCCTGCTCCTCAAGCTGTCCCCGCTCCTTTACCTGCCCTTCTTCCTACTGCTCCACTGCCTATACCCTCTCAGTCTATTGGTCCCGCTACTTCTGCTCTCCCTACTGCTCCTACGTTCAGCCCTCATGTTGTTGCCCCTGTACTTCTCTCCTCTTCTCCTTCTGTTCGTAGTCGCATACCTAATGCCCTTGCTAATCTTTACTCTCCATTTGGACCGATTCTTGGGTCCGATGTTTCTGATGTTTCTCAGAGACGAAGTCAAATTCCTGGTGGTAGGGAGAGTGACACGTTAGTGAAAATGACGCGTAAATGGATTAGGCATCCTGCTAAATACATACACAACAAACAATGAGAGGAGGGTCTAAGGGCAGATTTAACGACCGACCAGGTACACGCCCCAAACACAATATCATAACACCAAATTATACCTGGGAGTCAAAAGGGTAAGTCATTCAACATGGATCACAAAACCAATACCATACAGATAACACCAGTGAGAACACACCGTGCACGCTAGTTTATGCTGGCCAAGTCAAGGCTCAAGAGCATATGGAGAAAATTGTTCCCATCAGAAGCCACACTGTACCGCCCTCTTTCTCATCATTTGGGTTCTCCTTACCCAGGAGACAAAACGGCCGGTCTGATGTTACCGTGACCGATAGATGTGACAAGTGGGTAGTATTATTCAAAAGTTAAAGTGGCTACTGTTTTTACTTGGATTGCAAAACCGCGTCAAGCGCTGCACGGAGGAGGCTAGCGCCATCAGCCCAGAGCGACTCACCAGGTCATCTTCTGCCATTTCTTCAACTTCTCGGCGCACCCGCTGCGCGGGTGCCCCTTCGCTTGTCGGTGGAGGAAAGCGGACCAGCTGCTGCGAGAAAGGAGCACAGAGGCGGCAAGGAGGTAAGCGGCTTGGGCGTGTGGCTGCAGCGGGGCTGCGAGCGTGCAGGGACTTCATTTCCCAGAAGTCCCTGCTAGACCGTCGGAGAGCTTCCGGTCCGCTCTCCCTGCTGGCCCGCCCCCCGCCCTCCTGAGGCCTCAAAACACGTGCCCACTCCCGCAGCGCGGGACGCAGCCCGGGCTAAGACTGGGCAAAGACAGGGCCGTTCTAGGCCGTTAGAGGCCGATTGAGACCGGACCGGGCCACCTCCCTTGGTTCTATTGTCTGGAGTTATAGTACCATACTCGTATTATCTAATACATTGATTATATCCCCTTTTCGCCAAAATGTCCACACGTGAAACTAGGAGTAAGGCTACAAAGATCCCCAAAAAAGCCACAGGCACCCTAGATGACTTTATCACTAGGACTAGCCTCTCTATTGACAATGAAATTACCAAACTTCAGCACAGAGTATCAAGCGAACTTGAATGTGCTAGGAGGCTTTCAACTGAACTTGCTCTTAGGAAAAAATCTTCCCTAGGCAGTATTGCCACTTCTAAAACTCCTGAGCGGATTGTTGGCCCAAAACCGCTCATAGCCGTAGCTGAGGTACACTCGATAACAGAAGAACTAATTCCTTCTATCACTCAGAATCCCCAGGAGCTGCCAGCGGGGACCGAGTCAGGAGGTTCAGCTCAGTTGATACCTCCAAAAGAGAAAGTCAAAATCCTTCCAGATGGGGTGTCCTGTGACTCATTAGCAGGGACGATACTAACCACATGTCCTGAACCTGCTAGTCAGTTGCTAGTCGAAACAGAGCGCTCCCCAAAATCACCAGGCAAAGTTCCATCAAAGCACAAAAGGAAGCGTAAACATCTTACTGCCTTTGCTAGGAAAAAAGCAAAAATCAACCTTAGCCATAATATTAAGGGTGGGACCCCTAATATGCCTGCTGCAACAACCGAGAGCCCTGTACATGATTTAGTAAATACTGACAACGCTAACATTAGTATAGCTGAGCACATTTCCCTAGACAAATCTGACTCCTTAGGTAGCGAGGGAAAGAGAGTTTCATGTGCTACGTTAGAATTAGATGGTGGAAAGGAGGAATTTTTAAAAATAGTATGGGAGACGCTTAAGACATTACTTAAGCCACTAGAAATAAGGTTAACTGGAATTGAGAACCAGCTTCTTGAAGTTGAGAAAAGTGTTATCACTCTCTCCAGTATAAGTCTTAATTGTATTGAAGTGCCTAGAGCCACCCAGCAAGTTTCTGTTCTTGTCCCGACGACATCAAAAGAACCACATACCAAGCTATTAGAAGTGCAGCAAAAAAAGGTAGGGACAGTTAGTAACATCAACACTACACAAACAAGTAATACTAAAATCCAATCAACTCCAATTCCTTCAACATCTACGGCAACAGCTGTAAATATCACCACAAAACCGATGCAGAAAAACCAAATACATTCCAATTCTCCCTTACCACAAATTCCCCCATCTTCTCATTTTTCCATTCAGAATACATCAACTCTAAATAAACCTCAACTTAATATTCCCACCTATCCCTACATTAGTGCGGCAGGCACTCAATCCATGCCTGACAAAATTATTACCAATGTCCCCGACATTTCAAACTACCAGTCCAACCATACTCGCAACAATTTTAGAGGTGGGTATATAGACTTGCCCCCAGACGCTAGTACGTTTGTAGCTGTTCTCACAGGGGTGCCAGAATTGGACAGTCAATACGAAGAAAACTTCCAATCGCTAAAAAATAAAGTGATTTTTTGGTTAAACAAATATAAACCTATCCCCAACCATCTGAAAAGTAAGATTCTTATGGTTAGGAGGGTACCATGGGTAGGGCCAACCCCAAAATCAATCACGGGCGATTGTATTGTCATATCCTTTGAGGGACCCCAGAGTGCTGAGCAAATCTGCAATTGGAAGTCGTATGG
Source organism: Lissotriton vulgaris (assembly GCF_964263255.1). Classification (NCBI taxonomy): domain Eukaryota; kingdom Metazoa; phylum Chordata; class Amphibia; order Caudata; family Salamandridae; genus Lissotriton; species Lissotriton vulgaris. The sequence goes on along the minus strand of NC_141697.1, from coordinate 115,219,496 downwards.
TATGAATCCCCCTATTGAAGCCAGACCCTTATCGTTTTTTTACCCACCACCAAGACCTATCCATCATGGCCAAAATTGGAACCCTGTCAAGCAGTATTCATATAATGCCCCAAACTTGGCTAGGTATGGAAATTATAATATGTGGTCTGGTGCTCCAAATCAGGGTGGACATGGTGATTACAACATGTGGTCGGGTATTTCTACCTTCAACAGATTTAGCTGTTTAGAGGCTGTGGATTGACTTACCACAATGCCTAACTGCATTCATGAATTATATGATGATTTTTGTAGACTGTGCAAAGGTTACCCCAAACCAAAAAATGTTACACAGTTTAATGATGACAAACAGCCTAATAGGAGTAGGATGCAGAAAAAGGGTCCACTTTATAGAGCTGGAAAGATACGCTGCAATACAGCCGAGGGTGGTTGGGATAGGAGTCCAACTACTGCAGTTGGGGCAAAGACAAAGGCTGCAGAGAAAGTCACAATATTACTGCAAGTAGGCACTAGGTGCAACCAGTGCGTAGCCATTCCCCCTCCTGCCACCCAGAGTACTGACTCCTGTTTACTTATCCTATCGTGGAATATTGCGGGTGTTTATAAGAACTTAAAAGACCCTGAGTGGGCAAATTACATTGACACCTGTGATATCTGCCTACTACAAGAAACTTGGGCCTTAGAAGTTCCCCATCGGGTAGGCTACAAAACTTTTGGCACAAAGGCAGTTCAGTCTGACCGAGGAAGACCATCAGGGGGTCTATTAATTTGGCTAAAAATCACCCTAGCCATGCAGGTCGAAACCGTGGATACAGGTTCCCCGGATATTTTAGCTCTAAGGGTAACCCCATCGTGTGGCAATGAATGGTACATTGTGAATATCTATAACAGACCAAACAGCCACTCGAAAGTATCACCAACAATCGAGGCCCTGGAACTTTTGCTTAAAAATGTAATTGTAGACACCCCGGTCATTCTAGGAGGAGACCTAAACTGCAACTTTGAACCTGTTCTGGGCATTTCTGAAGTGTTTGAGGATGAGGACTCAGCCTATAACATCCCCCAGCTTGAGACCACCAAATTTGTTAAATATTCGACACTGGCTAGCCAACTTTTAAGACTTTCTGCAGATTACGGCCTCAGAGCAGGTAATGGTCGGCTTCCATCTGACCTCCAAAAACAACCAACCTTTTCCAAAGCTAATAGCAACTTAGACTTTGTACTTGTTTCTCTTAGTTTATGGCATTTTATGATAGATTTGAAAGTAGTAAATAGGGGGGAAAGTGATCACTACCCTTTGGAACTTTACATCAACAAGAGCATGGTTAGTGATATCACCTTATCCACAAATGAATCTATTGAAGTCACCACATGTGAGGACGTCCACATAAGTAATAATAGACGTGCGGTGAGATGGCCACGTGTTTTGGCAGATGGCAAAGCCTTATCACTGGTTTACTCCCTTTTTGAACAAACTTTTGAACATGTAGTTGACTATCCCTTCCTACCAGAACACTTTGATCATTTTATTGAGCTACACAAAACCTTCTTTTCGGAAATAAAAATGCTCTTATCAAAAATGCCGAAAAAGAAGCAGCAAAATCAAAGGGTGGCAAACCATGGAAAGTTATGGTACGGCCACGAGTGTAGAACTGCCAAATCAAACCTACTGTTTGCTATCAAAAACAAGTCCAAAGAAGAAGTAAAAGTTGCAAGGGTTGAGTATAAACGTGTATTGGAAACATCAAAAAAACTTTGGGAGGAATCGATCTGGGCCGACATGTTATCTGCCGCAAAAAATAATGACAATGTTGGCTTCTGGAGACTAGTGGCTAATGGTGGTCATGCTGGGAGAGTTGTGAAAGACGTATTCTTGGACGAAATGACCTGGGTATCTCATTTTACAAACCTTTATAAACAATATGAAAGTGATAGCCAATGGAGCCCAAGGTCATCGTTGCCGGTTGAACCGCTTAACTTTACACTGGACGAGACAGTAAGGGCAATTAGCGATCTTAAAAATTCTAAAGCCCCTGGTCCGGACAGAATACCGGGGGATCTCTACAAACATGAGGTTGAAGTCTGGGCCCCATATCTGAACCGCCTGTTTAATGCCCTATCTCTAAAGTGCAACTTCCCTGACAGCTGGCGGGCAGCAGAGGTTGTGCTAATATTTAAAAAGGGGGATAGAATGATACCCTCTAACTACAGGCCAATCAGTTTGATGGACACACTTCAAAAACTGTATGCTAAACACCTTTTGTTTAGAATCAACGACTGGCTTGAAGCTACAAACATAATTTCCAAATTCCAGGCTGGTTTTCGTAGCAAGATAAGCACAACAGATCAAATTTTTCGCTTTTGCTGCTTGATTTGGAAATATGTCCAGCTGAAAAAATGTCACCTGTATGTAGCCTTTGTTGACCTGAGGGCTGCTTTTGATTTAGTTCCACGTAGATTACTTTGGAAAACATTACAAGACCTTGGGTTGCCGGGATGCCTCCTAGAACAAATAATAGAGCTACATGCAGATAATTTTGCAAATGTCAGATGGGGTCCTAATGGTGAGCTGACCCGCAATATCCCCATTGAACGTGGGGTTCGCCAGGGGTGTGTTCTGGCCCCTACTTTATTTTCCTTGTTTATTAACGATGTCCCAGACCACTTAAATGCTTGTGTTAATGATTCCCCGCAGCTTAATGGTGTAAGGGTGCCCGCGCTGCTTTTTGCAGACGATACTATACTTATATCCCAAACAAAAAAGGGTCTTCAGGCACTCCTCAACTCATTCAGCTGCTATTGTCAGACAAAGGGCTTGGAAATAAATGCAAATAAAACAAAATGCATGTCACTAAATCCCAGTATGCCAGATAGAGGGTTTTTGACCCTAAACTGTCAAAAACTAGACACTGTGGATAACTTTTCTTATTTGGGTGTTGTGCTCGATTCCAAACAAAGCTGGAAACCCCAAATTGAGAAAAGTAAAATAACCTATGCCCAAAATGTCAAGCCAATCTTAAACAAAATGAATTCTAGTACAAGCAAGAGTGTTACCCCTGTTTTAGAACTTTTTAAATTTAAAATACAATCTGCTGTACTATATGGAGCAGAAATATGGGGCCCATGGGCAAAGAATAGCTTCCATGTTATGGACAACAAATTTATGCGTGCTTCTGTCAGGGTTCCTAGTAGTACACCACTTTTACCACTCCAACTTGACTTAAACTTTAGGAGAACAGATTACCTAACCATATTGAGGCCATTACTATTTTGGGTTAGGCTCTGGACTACACCCGAACTGATAGACTATAGATATGGCCTGCAAGAATTGATGAGGCTTGATTCTTTTAACTCCCTGCACTGGCTAGTGCACATTAAAAAATGGCTTACACTTTTGGACTTACATCCTATGTGGGAGATCCCAGATAGAATGTCTACGACTTCTAAAATGGTAGTTAAGCGAGCATTCTGGAACCACATAAGTGGGAAGCTAGTGGATGGAGTTAATGTGGGTTCCGCAGTCCAGGCTTTTTTATCATTTAAAGATGAATCTTATTTTGAACAGTTCCTGGACGAGATAGAGCCACCTATTGCAAAAACCCTTTTCCTAAAGTTTAGATATGGGACACTTATGCTGAATTACAATACTGAAAGATGGGCACAAAAAAGATTGGGGGCTTTGTCTGATAAAATAAATAGTTGCCCTATGTGCTCAACTGTTTGTTCCGAGGATGAGGCTCACATGTTCTTTGTTTGTAGCGCTTACGCAAAACCGAGAAAGAAATGGTTGAAACCCATGTGCAACCTCCTGGGGACTAGGTCCTGTTCAACAGCTTTTAGGATCATGAAAAGTAACACAACCCAGTTTATTGTATTCAGCGTAAGCAAATTTTTACATTCTGTTTTTATAATCCGGAAAAAACACGGACATTGTCTCTAAGTTGGAAAAGTGTACATATTTAACCAATCCCTGTATATGTGATATTTTTAAAAAACGAACTTTCTTTTAAATCGAAATGAAATATAACGCTTTAATTACCTCTAAAAACATGAATGAACTGTGAAAACTATTCTATGTCCATATAACACTTGTTCTTTTTTACATTGCTATGTTAATGATGATTTTACATTGCTATGCTAATGATGATTTTATGTATGTATATGACTTTTATGTATGTGACTTTTATGGCCAAAAACGGCCGAAATAAAGTTATAAATAAATAAAGTGGCTACTGAAAAAAAAGCAGTGTGTAGTGATAAGAGTGAAATAGTGAGGGGTTTTATTAAAATTAGGTGAATCGGGTAGAAAAACTAATTTTATTAGTATCTCCCAAACCCTAAGGTTAAAAAGCAAGTGCAAGTGCGGGTTTGAAATAATAACCGTACTTGATGGTGGTCAACATGTTTCTGCATCAAGAGAAAAAAGTTTCAAATGCATTCTTCAGGACCTTGTTGTATTTATAACTACTGCTTTGTGTGAATAGTAATAAAGTGATATCACCTGAGAATCCCAGGTTGTGTGCTCAACCATATACTGTTACCGCATCGTACCACACGGTATTGGATCCAAACAGAAAGACAAACGAACAAGAAAAACAAAAGAACATTAATGTATCATATTCCCGTGGTTTTTGTCAATTAAAACCACAGTGTGATGGCGCCACATTCACACATACCAGAAAGTAAATTCCAATATAGACACTCACCCATACGTGGTGGTTGAGGAGCTTCACCCCACCTGGCTGCGGCTCAGGTATGAGGAGCACCGCTCTAGAAATGAGTCATTTTGAAAAGAGAGTTTAAATGGAGGGAAAAACAAAGATGGCTCAATTAATCCATCGAATGATGCGTGGATTGCTTATGAGTGACCCTGCTCATACCGATCCCCAACAATCGGATGCCTGACTGTTTAGCTCAATTTAAAATTCAATGTGAATTGTATCGCAAACGTCCAGTAGTGTGGAGAACAGTCCACTGGACAAGTACACAAACACATTGGGCCAGGCTCAGTAAAGTGCTCAGTTCGGAGTTTAAAAGTATCTATAAGAGTATATATAAGCCGGAATGCCTACGCTGCGTGTCTCATGCGTTCGTTTTGACGAAAATCGTCAAACGGGCAATACGCGCGCTAGCATGTTTCTGGCACGCAGATGCCATGCAGCCAGCTTACCTGACCGTCGGTGTCTCCTGACAGTCATCCGAACTGTCTGGGGGGGGCACCGATTGTTGCAATGGAGAAGTGTTTATGCGTTCGCTCTCGGTCGGTAGAGTCACGTGATCAAATGTGGTCACGTGACTCAAGGAACGCTGGGAAATGTAGTCTGAGAGTCGTTGTTTTTTAAAAAACTGTGTTTTGGAAAACGTAGCATTAAGCTAGTTGATATGTATTCGTTTACAAAACACTTTAGATGTATTATAAGGAGGCACATTAGATGTATTATAAACAGTCCACTGAACAAGTACACAAACACATAGGGCCAGGCTCAGTAAAGTGCTGAGTTCGGAATTTAAAAGTATCTATAAGAGTATATATAAGTCGGAATGCCTACGCTGCGTGTCTCATGCGTTCGTTTTGACGAAAATCGTCAAACGGGCAGTATGCGCGCTAACGTGTTTCTTGCACGCGGATGCCATGCAGCCAGCTTACCTGACCGTCGGTGTCTCCTGACAGTCATCCGAACTGTCTGGGGGGGCACCGATTGTTGCAATGGAGAAATGTTTATGCGTTCGCTCTCGGTCGGTAGAGTCAGGTGATCAATTGCGGTCACGTGACTCAGGGAACGCTGGGAAATGTAGTCCGAGAGTCGTTGTTTTTTTAAAAAAACTGTGTTTTGGAAAACGTAGCATTAAGCTAGTTGATATGTATTCGTTCACACAACACTTTAGATGTATTATACGGAGGCACATTATTATCCGAAAAGAAGTGGATGTTCAAGGGAAATAGACCCTCACTGTATGTTAGTAGAACTCGTTAATGGGAGTGCGTATATAATGTCTAGAATGTCCTAAGCCTCTAGAATGGGTTGTATATTTATTTGATGTTTTAGTGTATACAATACCAAAGCTTCAGGAATGAAATTAAATGATTCTCAGTGTATGTTTATACTAAGATAGACCAAAACCAAAACCAAGGAATGAATGCTGGACAGTGTGTGATGGTAATTTAGAGGGACATCCAAGGTATCGGCTCATTGAGTCCTTCCTTATCACTGTTCAGTCTGTAAACCCATTTCTGTTCAATTCTGAACAGAAAACGGCTGATGTCAGTGCAGAAATCGGGAATCTGTGGTTGTTCTAGGACGGTCCAACAAAATTCGTCAGGGCCATGTCCTTTCTCCAAAAAGTGTGCAGATAGGCGGGTAGCCTGTTTTCGACATCGTACTGTGCTCTTGTGTTCTTGTATTCGTGTCCTTATTTTTCTAGTTGTCATGCCAACGTACCGGAGTTGGCACGGACATGTTATCAGATAAATAAGGTTACTGCTGTTACAGTTAGTGAACCTAGTTTGTGTCCATGGTCTGTTTGTCCCTATATCGATGCTGGTGGATTTGCAAGTCTGGGGACATACTGTACACGCTCCGCAGGGATGGTGGCCTACGACAGGTGGCAGGTCCCACAATGTGCCCACTTGTCTTGATTCTTTGTTCCGTGGACGTGTGTGGACTAACTGGTCCTTGAGATTTTGTCCTCTTTTAAAGGCAAAGATTGGTAAGGGGATATCATCACCCCCAGTTTTTAAAATCGACCAATGTTTTTTTATGATCCTTTGCACTTGATTTGATCTGCTGTTGAATGTGTTAACAAAGGCGATACGATTGGTATTTTCTTTGGGAGGATGTATCTCAAGTAGAGACTCTCTGTTGTTGTTAGATGCCCTCTTTTTGGACTGACGAATGATTTTCTTTGGATAGTTTTTCTCACTCAGTTGTAGTTCCAAATTTCGCGAGTGGATCTTAAAGGCCTCTTTACTGGAACAGTTTCTTTGCACTCTGAGAAACTGGCCGAAGGGTAAATTATCTCTTAATGCCCGTGGGTGACAACTGTCATATCTCAAGAGTGCATTCCTGGCCATCGGCTTACGATAGAGTTCTGATTCAATGCCGTTTGGAGTTGCATGTATCTTCAGGTCAAGAAACGCCAGAGACGTCCGGCTGTATTCAATGGTGAATTTAAGGTATACATTCCTGCTATTCAACCATTCATGGAATGACACAAGATCTTCTTCCGTGCCTCGCCACACCACCAGGATATCGTCAATGTAAAGTTTCCATACATGTAGTGATGGTAAGTAGGGGTTGGCGGGCGTCAGGACTTCTTGCTGTTCAAAATTATGAACGTAAAGATTCGCCAGACTCGGCGCGAAGACACTACCCATACTGGTCCCGGATGTTTGCAGGTAGGTACTGCCCTCGAAGCGAAAGTAGTTTTCTTTCATAGCAATCTCTGCTAGATTCATAATGAACCGTATTGGAGTGATGGACTGGTGATCGCTATGTTCAAGTAAGTTGCCCCTACCTCCAATGTTTCAGTTTGCGGAATCGATGTATACAAAGACTCTACGTCAAACGATACAAGAATGTCAGTGTCGATGTTGAATTGTACAGTTGGAAGGAGTCTCAGGATATCCTTCGTATCCTGAATGAACGTTGGCATAGCCTTGACCATGGGATTCAAAAAATAGTCGACAAAGGTCGATAGAGGTTCCAAAACAGAGCCAATGCCTGAAATGATGGGCCTTCCAGGTGGCGGCCTCTGGGGTTTATGGACCTTAGGAAGGCAATAGAAGTATGGAGTCGTGGGATGTTTCGTTAATAAGTATTGTCCTTCTTGTGGTGTGATCCAACCCTCAGTGGTTGCTTCCTCTACTAGGTTGCTGATTTTGATTTGTAGTTTCTCTGTGGGGTCTTCCTTAAGTGGGAGATATGATTTCCGATCACTTAACTGTCTAAGACATTCATTCCTGTATGTCTCGATATCCAGAATAACAATTGCTCCGCCCTTATCAGCCGGCTTGATGATTATCCGGTCAATGGATGTCAATGAACGCAGAGCCAGCTGTTCCTCTCGTGAGAGATTGATGAAGGGCCTAATCTCTGTTTTGTAGAGACGTGTGATGTCATTTTCCACGGCTGTTTCGAAAGTCAAAACCTTTGGAGGCAGACCAGCACTGGGTGGATTAAATGTGGAAGGCTTTTTGAGACCAGTGTTTTTGTCTTCAATAGATGTTCCAATATTTCCTGGTTTAGAAAAGAAGTAGTGTAGTCGTATTTTTCTGAAAAGTTTAGCTAGTTCAACTTGAGCTACAAAAGGGTCCCCTTTCTGGGTAGCCACAAAACCCAGGCCTTTATTTAAAAGGCGCTCTTCATTAAGAGAGAGAGTGTGTGAGCTGAGATTCATCACAAGGCTGTCTGGTTGCTTGTCCCTGCAGTTTCTTGTGGGACTTTCTTCCCGCTGCGAAGGTCCATCGTGGACTGTGGCGTGGTGTTCCAATGGACCTGTGATGTCATGGTTCCTTGCCTCCTCCTGACAAATCCACCAGCATCGATATAGGGACAAACAGACCATGGACACAAACTAGGTTCACTAACTGCAACAGCAGTAACCTTATTTATCTGATAACATGATAACATGTCCGTGCCAACTCCGGTACGTTGGCATGACAACTAGAAAAATAAGGACACGAATAAAAGAACACAAGAGCACAGTACGATGTCGAAAACAGGCTACCCGCCTAACTGCACACTTTTTGGAGAAAGGACATGGCCCTGACGAATTTTGTTGGACCGTCCTAGAACAACCACAGATTCCCGATTTCTGCACTGACATCAGCCGTTTTCTGTTCAGAATTGAACAGAAATGGGTTTACAGACTGAACAGTGATAAGGAAGGACTCAATGAGCCGATACCTTGGATGTCCCTCTAAATTACCATCACACACTGTCCAGCATTCATTCCTTGGTTTTGGTTTTGATCTATCTCAGTATAAACATACACTGAGAATCATTTAATTTCATTCCTGAAGCTTTGGTATTGTATACACTAAAACATCAAATAAATATACAACCCATTCTAGAGGCTTAGGACATTCTAGACATTATATACGCACTCCCATTAACGAGTTCTACTAACATACAGTGAGGGTCTATTTCCCTTGAACATCCACTTCTTTTCGGATAATAATGTGCCTCCTTTTAATACATCTAAAGTGTTGTGTAAATGAATACATATCAACTAGCTTAATGCTACGTTTTCCAAAACACAGTTTTTTTTAAAAAAACAACGACTCTCGGACTACATTTCCCAGCGTTCCCTGAGTCACGTGACCGCAATTGATCACGTGACTCTATCGACCGAGAGCGAACGCATAAACATGTCTCCATTGCAACAATCGGTGCCCCCCCAGACAGTTCGGATGACTGTCAGGAGACACCGACGGTCAGGTAAGCTGGCTGCATGGCATCCGCGTGCCAGAAACAGGTTAGCGTGCGTACTGCCCGTTTGACGATTTTCGTCAAAACGAACGCATGAGACACGCAGCGTAGGCATTCCGACTTATATATACTCTTATAGATACTTTTAAATTCCGAACTGAGCACTTTACTGAGCCTGGCCCTATGTGTTTGTGTACTTGTCCAGTGGACTGTTTATAATACATCTAATGTGCCTCCTTATAATACATCTAAAGTGTTTTGTAAACAAATACATATCAACTAGCTTAATGCTACGTTTTCCAAAACAGTTTTTTTTAAAAAACAACGACTCTCGGACTACATTTCCCAGCGTTCCCTGAGTCACGTGACCGCAATTGATCACGTGACTCTACCGACCGAGAGCGAACGCATAAACATGTCTCCATTGCAACAATCGGTGCCCCCCCAGACAGTTCGGATGACTGTCAGGAGACACCGACGGTCAGGTAAGCTGGCTGCATGGCATCTGCGTGCCAGAAACACGCGAGCGCGCGTATTGCCCGTTTGACGATTTTCGTCAAAACGAACGCATGAGACACGCAGCGTAGGCATTCCGGCTTATATATACTCTTATAGATACTTTTAAACTCCGAACTGAGCACTTTACTGAGCCTGGCCCCATGTGTTTGTGTACTTATCCAGTGGACTGTTCTCCACACTATTGGACGTTTGCGATACAATTCACATTGAATTTTAAATTGAGCTAAACAGTCAGGCATCCGATTGTTGGGGATCGGTATAAGCAGGGTCACTCATAAGCAATCCACGCATCATTCGATGGATTAATTGAGCCATCTTTGTTTTTCCCTCCATTTAAACTCTCTTTTCAAAATGACTCATTTCTAGAGCGGTACTCCTCATACCTGAGCCGCAGCCAGGTGGGGTGAAGCTCCTCAACCACCACGTATGGGTGAGTGTCTATATTGGAATTTACTTTCTGGTATGTGTGAATGTGGCGCCATCACACTGTGGTTTTAATTGACAAAAACCACGGGAATATGATACATTCATGTTCTTTTGTTTTTCTTGTTTGTTTGTCTTTCTGTTTGGATCCAATACCGTGTGGTACGATGCGGTAACAGTATATGGTTGAGCACACAACCTGGGATTCTCAGGTGATATCACTTTATTACTATTCACACAAAGCAGTAGTTATAAATACAACAAGGTCCTGAAGAATGCATTTGAAACTTTTTTCTCTTGATGCAGAAACATGTTGACCACCATCAAGTACGGTTATTATTTCAAACCCGCACTTGCACTTGCTTTTTAACCTTAGGGATTGGGAGATACTAATAAAATTTGTTTTTCTACCCGATTCACCTAATTTTAATAAAACCCCTCACTATTTCACTCTTATCACTACACACTGCTTTTTTTTCAGTAGCCACTTTAACTTTTGAATAATACTACCCACTTGTCACATCTATCGGTAATGGTAACATCAGACCGGCCGTTTTGTCTCCTGGGTAAGGAGAACCCAAATGATGAGAAAGAGGGCGGTACAGTGTGGCTTCTGATGGGAACAATTTTCTCCATATGCTCTTGAGCCTTGACTTGACCAGCATAAACTAGCGTGCACGGTGTGTTCTCACTGGTGTTATCTGTATGGTATTGGTTTTGTGATCCATGTTGAATGACTTACCCTTTTGACTCCCAGGTATAATTTGGTGTTATGATCCTGCTAAATACACCCCGCGCATAGTTTTCGACACGTTCTCTCAATTTAATGAGCCCACACAACGATTTGTGTTTGAGGAAATGTGTAAATCCCTAAGAGAGGAGTGGGATAATGATGAGGTAGACAATGTACCGTCTGAAATGACTAAACTCCAGAATCAGTTTTCGAATGGTATGATTGTGGGTGGTAATGTTCGACGTGCTTTAGAGCGTCTCCTATCCTTCCGATCTACAGTACAACCTCGAGCATTGTTTAATGACGCCACTGAAGAGTGGATAGCACAACCTGGTCAGTATCCCATGCGAGAAGTTCCCCCAGTGTGGATGCCAGGTGATGCTACTGTTAATCCTGCTGTTTTGCCACACTTCCAGAGAGTCTGGATACACCTCCCATGGAAGCCATCGGAAGTTTTGCTGGTGAAGCAAACTTTGCCTGACCCCCGCAAAAATCCGGCAGGTTATTACAAGGAGTTATCCCAACTTGTGGATGCTACTATTATGAACCTTGCCGACATTGATATGTTATTCGGTAACGTAGTACCTCAACCAATTTGGGCAAAAATCCGTCAAGAGAATCACGTAGCTGAGTTAGGCGGTGATTGGGCTGCTCTTGCGGCGGCTGACGGACGACAAGTTGGTGGGGCTAAGCCTGAACAGCTTATTACTGATCTGCCCCAGAGGATTATTACACTTATGAAGACGCTTATGCCGGCAATGAGAGTTAATTGGGATAAATTGTCTGCGTGCAAGCAAAAGAAGGACAAGAGTGTCTCTGATTTCTTTACCAGATTTGAGGAGGCATTCATCGATCATAGTGGTCAGGATATGAGCACTGAGGGAGGTCAGCGACTGTTTGTGGATAAATTTGTATCAAATTTGTTGCCTGAACTCAGCAACAAATTGAAAAATTCCGAAGGTTCGTGGGCTGTTTCTACTACTGCTCAAATATTAGCCACGGCTCAATATTATGAAAATAGAGAAAAGGAAGAAAGTGATCGTGCAGATAAGAAAATGAAGGATCTTGAAACTAAGGTTCTGTGGCAGCAAGCGTATCCTCCACGCTCGAATCAAAATGACTCACAGCAGCAAAATAGATCACAGTCACAGTCTTCTTGGACTCAGTCGCGTACTGACTCCTCTACACCACGATCTATGCTTGGGTGTAATCAATGCGCATATTGTAAGGGTGAGGGCCATTTGAAATTTAATTGTCCGGTTTTACGTGACCGAAATAATGGTGTTTCGGCCAGAGGAGGTCGTAGCGGTCCTCAACAGGCATCACGTGGTAGAGGTTGCGGTGTCACTCAAAATCAGGATGAGCGTTCTGCCACTTCATCAAACTCGAGCAATTGCTTTGATCAGCGTGATTTATCGTCTGGTAGATCTGCACAGTATCATGTGGATTACTGTTACGTTGAGCATGATATTGATGACGGTAATTACTAGGACAGCCACAGACAAAGAGAGGGAGTAGTATCAGTTCCGGTTGATCAGAGAGGGCCTTATGTCGCAGTTGCCACATCGGGCGTAGTTGAGCCTTTTCTGTTGGACACTGGTGCAGCGAAAAGTTCCATCATGCATTCGAAACTCCCTGGCGCACCTTTGTCTGGCTTAACGAATGCTTCCGTTTGGATTCTCTGGCGCCCCCGTTAGCAATCCGGTTTCTATCCCTTTGCCCCTCTCAATTGGGCCTCGTGAGTTAGAAGCTCCTTTGATTTTAACTACTGGTTGTGGTGAGAATCTTTTGGGCCTGGATTTATTGAAGCGGTTATATGCGACTCTGTACTGTTCTCCTGCGGGAGTGGAGCTTACATTGGGTCAGAGAGTGATCTCTCCTATGTACTTGTCAACTGATAAGCTCCCACTGGAATTGAGTTCTCTTCCTGAGTCTTTGTGGGCTACAGGTCCCAATGATGGGGGCCTGCTGGACATTTCACCTTATGTTGTCCAATTGAGATCGAATGTGCGGTTACCACGTATTCCCCAGTATCGTATCTCTCTTGATGGTGAACGAGCGCTATTAGCGATCATATATGACTTGATCAAGAAGGATGTTATTGAGGAAACTCGGGGAAACGTGTGTAACAGTCCTGTGTTACCTATTTTGAAACAAACTGATCCATCCAAGCCTCCTGTGTACCGTTTTGTCATTGATTTAAGGGAGGTAAATAAAATTGTGATTCCGCAATTTCCTGTGGTGCCTGACATTACGGCTTTACTGACTCTGATTCCAGCTTCTGCCTCTTGGTTCTCAGTGATCGATTTGAAGAATGCTTTCTTTAGCATTCCGATTGCTGAGGAAAGCAGAGATCTATTCGGCTTCTCATTAGGTGGTCGCAGCTTCAGGTTTAAACGCGCTCCTCAGGGCTACTGTGAGAGTCCATCGATCTACAGCCAAGCCCTTAAGAGTCAACTTGACGCGTTTGTGTTACCGGCTGGTTCGGCCTTGATTCAGTACGTTGATGACCTGTTAGTGGCTGCTGACACTGAGCAGATTTGCAAAACTGCTACAGTATCGCTGTTACAGCATCTATGTGACTTACACCACAAGGTGTCACCTTCTAAGCTTCAATATTGTTGTCAAGAAGTAACCTATCTAGGTCACTTATTGTCAAAGGAGGGAAGAAGGTTGACCCCAGAAAGAATTGCAGCAATTGCTCGAATGACTGTGCCAACAACTCAGAGAGATGTGCGTGCCTTTCTAGGTATCACGTCATACTGCAGGCAATGGATTCCAAATTTGTCATTGCTAGCGAAACCATTGGTAGCCCTCACGTGCAAAGATGTTTCGACTCCTTTGCCATGGACTGAAGAGTGTCAGAAAAGTTTTTCTGAATTGCGTGATGCGTTGTGTTCGGCTCCTGTGTTGGGTACTCCTGATTACAGTAAGCCGTTTACACTATGCGTCCACGAGAGAGAAGGTTGTGCGTTAAGTGTTTTGACGCAACAATTTGGCGGTAAGCAGCGTCCATGTGCATATTTTTCCTCGACCTTGGACCCAGTAGCTAAAGCATTGCCGAGTTGTCTAAGAGCGACAGCGGCAGCTGCGGTGTCCATCCTGCAATCTGCAGGACTGGTCATGGATAATATGCTTACGGTGATGGTTCCGCACGCGGTTGACACTCTCTTGAATCGTACAAAAACCCAATACTTGCTGAGCGCAAGGTTGTCCAGTTATGAGTTGACGCTTTTGGCAAGTCATATACAAATAAAGCGTTGTAATGTACTGAACCCGGCGACTTTGTTGCCGACTAATATGGAATCAGATGATGTACCACCACATGATTGTTCTTTACGAACTGAAGAAGAAATGAAGGGTCGTGTTGACCTAAAAAACACTCCATTGGCAGATCCCGATGGTACTTTGTATGTTGATGGTTCATGTTTTAAGTTGTCGAATGGTGATGTGACGACTGCGTATGCTGTGGTGACATTGAGTACGTTTGTGGAAACTGCGAGATTAAGTCAGAATTCAGCCCAAGCGGCAGAGTTGATTGCGTTGACGAGAGCGTGTGTTTTGTCTAAGGGAAAGCGAGTGAATGTGTTTACAGATAGTCAATATGCGTTTGGCGTTGCACATAGCTTTGGTCGTCTGTGGAGAGAAAGAGGATTTATGACATCGCATGGCACGAAGATCCAACACGGACAGCTCGTGAACGATCTTTTGGACGCACTTACATTGCCTAAGCAGGTGGCAATTATTAAATGCAGCGCGCACCGGAAGGTTACGTATGATGTTGGTCGTGGTAACGCATTTGCGGATGAGATAGCTAAAGAGACAGCTAAGAATCTTGCAACACGAATGTACGTTGCGAGTTCAGTAAGGTGGCCGGCGGAGACTGGTATGTGTGAGGACACTGTTGAGAGCGTGAAAGCGATTCAGAATGAGGCTACCGAGATTGAAAAGACTAAGTGGAAAGAAAACACACGGGAAAGTTAGATGCGCACGGGTGTTGGATTGATTTGTCGGAATGTCAGAGGTGGATGTTTCCGGATGCATATGTGCTAGCCGTTGTGACTATGGCTCACGGCTTGTCACATATTAGCGCGAAAGGTATATGTAAGTTGTTGTCCCCTGTATGGAAGAATGATGGTATTGCTAAGTGTGCTGAGAGAGTGGTTAAGAATTGTATGGTATGTATGATGTATAATCCCGGCAAGGGCACTCCCACTCCACCTGGCCATTTTGCTCCTCCTACATGTCCCTTTGAAGTTATCCAACTGGACTTCATCCATATGGAGAGATGCAATAACCTAAAATATGTATTAGTTGTGGTTTGTGCGTTCTCCAGATGGATTGAGGCCTACCCTCTTAAAGATAATACTGCCCTGTCCACAGCAAAAGTCCTACTGAAGGAATACTTTCCTCGGTATGGAATGCCACGGATTGCATGGTCAGATAATGGAAGTGAGTTTGTGGGGAGTGTGATGAAGAGTGTGTGTAAGGGCCTTGGAATTCAACAAAAATTCCATAGTGCCAATCATCCCCAGTCAGCGGGTTTGGTTGAAGGGTACAATGGTACTCTGAAACTGAAACTTGCTAAGATTCAAGCTACGACTGGTCTGTTATGGCCTGATGCCTTGCCTTTGGCTTTCTTGTCGACCAGGGCGACTGTAAACTCTCGAGTAGGGCTTAGCCCATATGAGATTGTGTTCGGCCGTCCTGCGAACATCCGGGGAGTCCCTAGGCCTAAGGCCTTTGGTAGTCTTGAGTATCCAATGTTAATTGATTATCTTCATGATCTGACTGCTAAACTGAGGTTAATTCATCAACAGGTCTTTGAAGCTCTACCGGCACAGACTGAGGGTCCTGGACATCGGCTCCAACCAGGTGACTGGGTCGTCACCCGCAACTTTGGCAGAAAGCGCAACTTGGAGCCGAGATTTGTGGGTCCCTTCCAAGTCTTGCTGGCTACAAGGACTGCAGTTCGTTTGGAAGGCAGGAAGAATTGGGTGCATGCCACCCACAACAAAAAAGTTCCTATCCCTTTGCCAGCAGATTCTTGGGTGAGGACTGGGATTGCCGCAACGGAAACGGAGACCCCAACAAAATTTGTGCCGTTTAGTGATGCTCAACCTGTAGGAGACACTTCATTGCAGCCAGATACATCTGTTGAACCATCAGCATTGGAGAATTCGAGGCTTGAACTGTCATCTGATCGATTGAACGCTGTTTCACAATCCGAACAATTATTTGAAGAACAGACTCGACCTGGAAAAATCGATATTTTCTTCGTTCTCGTAACAAAGACTAATAAAAGAAACCCTTTTTTTTTGTTTTTCCTTTTTGAATTCACATTTCCCCCTTACTGTTGCCATGAACTTTATGAACAATTGCATCCTCCAGTAATTATTGAGTTCTTTTCCACGTATGTTTTTTCCCACAGCTAGGAGATTTGCATTAAAATCAAATGTTTGATTAAAGAAAACCATACATCCGGGTTGACCGTAGGGCCGTGCGGGTACTTCCTTCTGTTTAGCAGGTTCCTGACACTAGGTCGGTTACTTTTGTCGATTCCTGGGAACTCCTGGGAATTGATAATCGCTACTCAGAACGAAGTGCGTCAAGAACGTTGCGGACGGTTTCTAGAGGATGGAATTCTCTAAGTTGTCGGAAGTGGAGAGGATGCTAGCTCATAGATCGAAATTGCATAAGGTTGTACGAACAAAATGCTTTCTGTTTCAGGTGTTCCTGCTGTTTCTGACTGTTTCTATGCTATTGGTGGGTGGAGTGTATTTTGGAATACAGTTGTTATTACCTTCCACTTCACCTACTTCTTCTTCTCCTGAACTGAATTCTATTCCCACTGTTTCTCCACATTCCTTTCATCCTTTGCCCCAACATGAACAGGTTAGACGTGCGGAATTCATGAACAACTCCTTTGTCCAACTCCTACATCAGCATCAGTTGGTGATGAATACTACTAACTGTTGGGTGTGTGGGTTAATGCCACATACCATGGATAGGGGTATTCCGTATTTGGTTCTTCCTTATAGCTCCCAGGGGTCAGCTTGAGCATTCCAAACTATGTTCCGTAGTGCACTAGATTCCTACCCCCATCGAGAGCCACGCACTGCAGATTCTGGTCCCGGCCCGTACCACAAGCCTTTGGCAAGAGCGATTATTGACTTAGATAGAGATATTTTTGATGCATCGCTTATTCCAGAGGAAGAGGTGCAAGCATACAAAGATCTGAGTGAGGCTGAGTATAGTATATCAGTGGGTGATAGACAGCTTAAAAGCTCGTCTCCGATCTGGATCGTACCCCATCTCGGTAATTTCTGCTTGCAAGGCCTTGGCCGAAATCCGCGAGCCCAGCTTGGGAAGAGCGCTTGCACTGAAACGTATGTTTTACCAATGCTCTCTACCCCTGTTCTTCTGACTGCCAAGGGTACATACTTTGTATGTTACGACCGCGCATATACGTGGTTGCCCCGTGACTTCTCGGGCACCTGTTATATTGCGAATCTGTTGCCACCAACCTTCACAGTTGCCTCGGACTATCACAAGACTAGAGTTGTGAGAGGCGTTATTAGTAAAGAGGACACTGCCGGTCAAGAATCAGGAGACTTCTTTAAGGGTTTCCTGCCATTTTGGGGACCTATGATCAATAGTAGGAACCTGAGACAGTTGACTCGTGTGGTGGAATCAACTGCTAATATAACTGCAAGTGCTCTTGGTAATCGGACAGCAGAGCTTCAGGCGGATAGGCTTATGACGTTGCAAAACCGTATGGTTTTAGACGTTGTTCTTGCAGACAGAGGTGGTGTATGTAAGGTGATCCATTCGAGTTGCTGTATTTTCATTCCTGATAACGCTCCAACTGTATATCAAGCCATCTCGAAGTTGCATAAGATCTCCGAGTCCATACACGTGGACGTAGGTGTTTGGACGCTACTAGGATGGTTTTGGGGCCTGATGTCGACTTGGGGTTGGAAGATTCTGATGATCATTGGGGTTGTTGTAGCATTTCTGTTCATGTGTTGTCTTTGCGTGCAGTTTGGTCCTGCCTTATGTGGCCTCTGTGCTACGACGTGTATAAGACGGCCATCTGTTACCAAGGAAGCATTGCTGGATAGAATAATGTTGCAGCAACATCTGACCAATTTGATGAATATCGAGATCGATTCTGATATCGACTAGTGCCTACATGAGGGCAAAAGGAGCGTCTGAGGTTCTGTGACAATTATATTGGTGTTTTCGACTCGTTCGAATATGGACGAGTTTGGTATCTATGAACCCCAAATGACGAGTTTAGTGGGTGTACGCATTTTCGCTACGCTGGCCTGAACCGTTCGTCTCATTCGTGGGTTTCTTCATCTGAACCCACGGGTTCCATTTTAGATACGGCATCCATTTTGTCTCTTGCCCTCAAGTAGCCAGCGAACGGCACTGGCCGCTTCGTGACCCTGGGATTCCCAAACTCTTGCGGAAGACACGTGTTCCTTTAAGGGTGTCTTTATGACGAGGGGGATTACACTGCAAAGGCAGATGGCTCCGCTCGAGGCTCACCTTGCCGTGCCGATCTATTGTTTCAGCCGTGCATGCATTAGGCACGAATCCTTTTATCCTGCAATCGTGCTTCCGATATTGCCCCCTACACTCTTTTCCAATCTGTTGTTTAACTTTATCTTCCTTGCACCTGTCTCTGTCTCCTTTCCTTAATTTGTTTACAGCTAGAATGGAATGTACTTAATGGTGGGATAACGTACTTTTACAGTTGGGAACCGGCGATGCTACTGTAATTATGTTCCGGGACCCTGAATACATGAAAGCAACCCTTTTGAAGTTTACTGTGGGAACTGAGTTGTAACCTTTTGTTCGTCAAGTTGTGTTATGACTAAAATCTGTATAAAAGGAGCGATCCACTGTTGCAATTTGAAGCAGTCTCCCAGAACCTACACGTGGTGTACTTTTTGTGACTTCTGTATTCCCTGCAGTAAATAAATCTCGATCTTTGACGCTGAAGGAAGTGTCCTGTGTCTCTGGGATTTGTACGCCAGAACAGGTAACCCACGAAGGTTTCAGGTGTTGTCCCCTGGCACCGCTGGGCCTTAGAATAGCCCAGTCCTTCACTCTCTTGTCCTTGCATATCTGCTCCTCATGAACTTCTGAGAATGTACTATTCAACTGCTGCATTATTGCTCTGGATATTTAAGGCATGCTGATTTTGGTCAATATAATTCAGTCCTTGCGACTTATTTGGCCTGCTGAAGTTAATTGGTTTGTTATGCTTTGTTATGTGTTATTTTTATAGCTATGTTGGAGGCAATGGCATGGCTATTTGCATTATCATGTATGTTATGCATTTATTCTTCTTTGTTAACATTGCAATAAATCGTTCCATAAAATGCAACATTATAGCAAAATCAGGATCTTTCATTAAAATCGCAAATTGCAAAGATGATACTAACAGGGATTTTCTATCTTATTGTGATTGCACAGATGTTCCAATTTCCCTCATTTTAACATAAGGTGCAGGTAACCGATTGGATTAGATAGCCACACCCACCCAGGGCTGCTGGTGTTCTTAGTGGTAAAATTTCAGGGATTATAGAATACCTGATCCTGGGGTGCCTAATAAAATATGACCAGTGTTTCTTTAGAAGCTCTCCAGTGGCTCCAGGTTAACATATGAAATGCATGTAAATCACTCTGCACCAATCACTATATTGAGACCTACTCAGCTTTATCTCTGATAAACTGCTTTAAACCAGGCAGATGGCGGTGGTCTGAAAATCTGGATTAGGTGGTAGGGCCCATGCTCAGGCGTGTAAGGCAGGGGAGACATGTATTTTATTTTCAGGAGAGAAAAGCTTAGACTAGTGTTCTCTAACGATTAGCTCGAAGCTCCTGGTAGCTCCTCAGTAGCCTGGAAGTAGCTCCTGGAAGGGCATCCTAGTACTGTACCTAAATCAGAGAATGTTGACAAGTTGAAGAAGGCAGCAGAATACACCTCTGTAATCTTAGAGTGACCTCCAGCCAAACAAATGGCAGGATAACATTCTTACAGACGAACACACAGTGTTACAGCCTGCAGTACCTGCAACATCACCATCTGTATGTGCTCTCAATTTAGCAAAAGGTCACTTTGCTCTTAGAGGAGAATAATAGAATATCCTCAAAAATCTTCACGGAATTTGGTACTTTGCTGAAGAAAATTCTAGGAAACTCTATCTAATGTCTTTTTGGCATAGAAAAAAATGGCCAAATATAGAATTGTATATATAAGTGATATGTAAGAGGTTATAGTGGTCAACAGGTGGGTCTCACTGCTACAATGCCATATTTATCAGCTTAAACTTTTTTCTGGCATTGAAGTAAAATGTTACTGAACTACAGTTTCGTAAATATGGTTCTATTTTTGTTTGATAAAAAAATAATTATCCGATAGGAGAAGCATCATTTGAGATCCCTTTCATTTTTTAGGCCAATAACAATATTACTCCAAAGCCATGGTTGTGGGCATACAGCATGTTAAATGGTATTCTAACTAACTGATAAATGGAAAGGAGCAAGAAACTGCTGAAAATCATGGTAAACGTTTACCGGTATCATGTAAAGCTTTGTTGACTAGTGCTGCTCATATACTTTTAATCAACTCGTTCAATATTGGCAAATGATGCAGGTGACAGAATTAGGCTGAAAGATGAGGACAATCCATCTTTCCCTTAATTTTAAGATTGTCTTCCCTATAAAAACGGGCACAGTGCTGCTTTGACACTTGTATTTCCTATTGAATGTTGTAAATACATGACTGAGTAATTTTGTCATTTATCATTAGAAATCAGCCAGGAGAACAAGCTTAGGGTCAGATGGATAGACAGAGACAATCAAGTTTGCGGAAAAGCTGTGATGGTGGCCCTTGGAGGAAGAAGGGGCCCACCCAGAGAACGGCAGAAGCACTCCTGGGTTTGGGCCATTGAAGGCAGTAGAACAATTACATTGGTTCCAGGTTCTCACAAATAGAGTCAGAGTTAACAAGATGGTGCCCTGTCACTTTCCTCTAGGGTTTGTCCTCTTGCTTAGTTCTTCACTAGCTCTGCATCCATCAGCTGAGCTATAGTTGGTTCACTCCTTGCTTCACATTTCTCAATATATTTACCCAAAGCACATACTTCAGAGTCTTATCTATGAAGTTTCTAAACCTCAAGAGTGTGTGGTGGTGATCACAGGGGGCCTCATTTATGAAAAGTGAAAACAGCGATGCATCACTTTTCACTGCGCACTTCTTGCGACACCAATGATGCGTCATATTTAATGTATGACGCATCATGTCGCAAGGACTTACAGATACGTCAGTATTTCTGACGTATCTGTAAGCGCAAAAGTGACGCATTGCTGGAGTGTGTCACAAAAGTGACGCCACTCCAGCAATGCGTCCTTTTATATGGGGAAAGCCCCATGTGAAAGGGCCTGCGTCAGTCTTACGCCTGCTGTGAGGCAGGCGCAAGATTTTGACGCAACAGCGTCCTAAAAGTGACGCAGTGAAATCTCATAGATTTCACTGCGTCACTATTGCGAGGCTTTTTGCGGGGGAACGCCCCCTCTGCATACATTATACCTGACGCAGGTATAATGTGGCGCAGGGGTTTAAAAAGTGACGCATCTACCTAGATGCGTCACTTTTTAAATATGGCGCAACAAGGCGCTTTTTTTACGCCGCTGATGCGTCACAAAAAGTGACGCACCGGCGGCGCAAAACTGCCGCAAGGCCTCATAAATAAGGGCCAGGGTGTTTACAGCACAAGTTCCTTCTAGACGCCCCGGTGTTTCTGGGGCTCAGCACTGTTTACTGTTCTGAATGACATGGGGAATTACCTACACACTGGGCTACATGCTGGGATCTGAGGGAATTCATTTACTAGTAATGTTATGCTACTTAGATATTACCCAGATGCCCCCATTATCTGTATCAGTTCTGAAAGCTCATCCTACGATGGAAAACTGCAGGACCCTCTTTTCGACCTGAGTTTTACTGAATTACTGACCTCCCAGGATGTTGCTGCTTTGATCTTCACTTTTTTGGCACCTCTTTCTCTTGTGGGAGGGGACCATTCCTACTGTGATAGCACTGGCCTTTTTGCATGAGTCTGCTTTTTTCAGCGCATGCCATTTCATCAGATGCTTGACTTCCTGGTCTATCTCATTTGCACTGGTTCCTATATTCTGCATGTGACAGGGTTTCGATGGAAAGAGCTCAAATCAATGTACTTACAGCTAACGAGGCATATTATCAAGTGGGTTTATCTCCGCTTTTTTGGCTTTAAAAGCCAAGAAAGCAGAGATAAAATTATCTCCCTATTACCTAGCTGTCGCTAACACCAGTTAGCGACAGCTAGTAGGAGATAGCGACCATCTTGGGCCCCACTTTGCATGTCAGAGAAATTTATCACTTAATGACATGCAAAGTGGGCGTGCCAAGATGTTAGCGACTGGAAACAGTCGCTAACATCGCTATCTCCTATTACCAACTTTTGGAGATATTCGCGCTAAGCGCGAATATCTCCAAAAGCTAACACCTGCCCTGAGCAGTTCTTAGCCATGTTATCCAATGGGAGGTGGATAACATGGCTAAGAGCATTAGCTCGCTAATGCATGAATATCGCTGACTTTTCAGTGATATTCATGCATTGCGGCCGATTTTTATTTTATTTTTAATACCAAGATTTATCTGCGATAAAAATCGCCGCAGGTCGGCGATACTTTTTTGTCTCTAAACAAGCAATAGCGATAATTATCGCTATTGCTTGGTAATATGCCCCGATCATTTCTTAAACTGAAGCGGTTTGTTTATTCAATGTGATAAGCAGATTCAATACTTTCATTTTTATCGGCAAGTTACAAAATAATATACTTATCTCTCTGCAATGATGTGATATCAAAAATGTCATTTTTTTATAGCATATTGCCTTGGGAGCGACACTACGGCTGTTACGACTTTTAAACCAACAGGCAAAGTGTAGCTACTTGATTTATCACAGAATTACTGAAAGTCAATGATTTACATAAACTAGATGTCCCCTTCGAATCCAAAAACATATGTTGGGACTATTTTTATTAATAATTTGGATTAAATATATCTTTCTCTGCTGTGCATGGTTCCCCTCGCTTGTTTGTATTTTCTATAGTTTTAAATATTATACCAACTGGGCAAAATTGTATTTTTTTTTAAGAGGGGCTAATTTTTGGTATGGGACCCTGAGGTCTTAATATTTTCTGATCGAAAACATTTGAAAGCTAATACTCCGTCAACATCTAGGCTAATCAATGATTGGTCATGGCAGGATAAAATGGCTGCTTCTTCTGCCCCACGGGGGAATGCATTTCTGGCAGGTTTTTACCCCGAGAAAGCAGTCGCCCATGCGATACACAGTTTGTCACCGATAATGATGCCCAATACATATCCTTGGTAATCCTGAAAAGGCATTTACCTGCTAACTGTGCTTTGAACACCTGTTGTATTGATGTGTGATGTTTTCTTAGCCTAGTGAATTGTATCTTAACTGCTTATATTTGTATTAAACATGTATTTAATGTGGGACAATTTGGCAGTTAGCAAGAAATTAAAACATTTTTCAGGAAAGGCAAAGCCTGGAACACATTTATGTTTATGCAATATCCTGCAGACCTATCCTTTCCCTCTGAAGGCTTCGGTAAGACACTGCCACTGTGTAACACACCTTGAGCACAAGAAGTTCTAAGTTAAGGATTTAGCAGAGCGTCTGCAAATCATGAGGGCTCAAGCTCCTGTGTATCTGTCCCATTTAGAGGTGGACAGCTGCGAATTGTGCCCTTGTGGGGCCTCCAGGGTCTCCCCTCGTGGCCCGTCCACAACCAGGTTGCCCCCTTGCATGGGAATCCACGTCCTATTTAGGCCAGTCATTCCAACACAATTATTCATTGCCCAGGTCCACCGCGAGGGCAATGGCAACCTAGGCAAGGAAATCACCAAAGGCCCCCACTCACAGGGAGAAAACTCCCTATAAATATTGAATACTGAACAAGATGCCACAACATGACCTATTGCTTTCCTTCATTTCTGACTGAAGTGCTTCTACAGGTTGGTGGGAATACTTTTATTAGGAATAAATGGCCTCATTGGCAGTGAACCCTACTCAGAGTGGGTAGTATGCCACTGGGTGAGATGGGACCTGAACAGACCCAGTAGCTTGGTGGACCACGTCCAGATCTAAAAGACACCCTTTGACTACATCAAGGCTTAGAATGTTTGGTGTGATATGAAAGGGTAGAGTTGTAGAGGAAGTATGATACCAACATTGGCACTGGTATTACCAGGTTTTCAGTGTTGTTCTCATTAAAGCTTCTGTCTTTTTTATAGTTTAATTGCAGGGCTCTTCCAAAAATGTATATTTGTATTGCATCTCCTCCACGTGCTCTTTATGAAAGATCAGACAGAGTCCCTTTTCCATCCTTTCTCACTGCTCCTTTATAAGTCGAACGACTTAATTTTCCAATAGCTGAAATTAGTGGCCTTTTGCAACGACCTAACTGCCTGATTGCAGGTACTCTAAAAATTTGAAGCACAGGCTGCTTGAACCAAGGCAGCAGGCTAATCAGCAATTCAAGATTGGAAGAAAGAACAAAGATAGCAATTTTTGCTCAGCAGTGGCCAAAAGTATGAATATTCATTATTTATTTTGGGTCCACGTACCTGCATATACGTTTCAAAAGTTAGAACTAACCACTACCATCCTCTGTGTCTTGAAAGGAGCAATCACGTCAGATTTAGATTTCAAAGAAATGTCATGCAAGCCACTGCGGGGAATGAGACTTTGATACCCTTTTTAATCCCTTTGATATTAATCTCATTCATCAATTTGGATCGGTTATTTTCTGTCATTGAGTAAAAGACAAACCCCACATAGGTTAGATAACCCCCATAAACTGACGCAACTCTGAAGGACCACTTACGACTGATAAAGTTTAAAAGATTTAATATAAAATCAAGAAAAGTTGCAAATACAATCCTCTCAGGATAAGATTCAATAAGTATACTGGAACTAGAAGGAACATAAATTCCCTAAAGAACCTCAGTCTACAAACGAATACAATCAAAGTCAGTTCCAGAATCAACAAATTAAAAAGCATAGATATAATGTGGTTCTGTTGCGTCATCTAAAAGAAAAGAATACAAGTTAAATCTGTCCCTACTCTATGCTAGGTGACATCCCTACTTCGCAAGTTTCTAGTACCCTAAAAAGGTGTCAGCAGTTTGACTTCCTAAGAAGTTCAAACTCTCTTAGCCTCTAAAGGTAACTTATGTCGAGAACAGTACCCTTTCAGCCTACCCATCCGCTCTCCAAGGGTCCTCGGCCTACTGCTCCCTTGCGCTCTGATCTCTCTCAGCGCTTGCTCCTAACTTGCTTGCCATCTGCTCTGAGCTTGTGCTGCTTTGCTTGCTGTTCCTAACTTCTCCCCAGGGTGCTGTCCCTAAATACACAATCACCGTATGGATGGAACGCCCCTTGACGCCCACCACATACTCATACATATGATGTCATTTTCTAGGTCTTTCCATAGCTTCGTCTCTTCGCGTCGTCCGTTAAGTTGACCCTTCTCCTTAGTCGCCATCTTCGTCTTCTTGCTGGTGACTTCATTGACATTCCATTTGACACTTTCGGAGCAAAGTCTATAACCTCATCAGAACTTCATTCTTTATGGCTGTATACGTATCCTCATTTGGTCCTGTGAATGGTCATTTCAAAACAAGACTCAAATTCCAACTGTCTCCTCTCACGTTTAGGCCATAAACTTCGTCCGCCATTGTCACCTTAAATCTAGCAAACTTAGACTCCTTGGCTCGCACATTCGGATGAAGGCTATTCACGACTCCTGTGAGCCCACAAAATTACATACAGCGGACTACACTTCTGCGAACCCTTGGTCAGTCAGGTTAAAATCACACATGACCCAACTCTTCTAACATTCCTACAACTTCTTCTACACAGTATAACCTTTAACACACATTTATATATAATCGCATTTAGCAAATCCTTTGCTTATAAGTGAATACATTTTACATAGAATATGAACCATATACATAGAAAATAAAATTATATTCTCCTGTTACATCGGTTGTATATGCTCTGTACATTTCTTCATTTTACATTTCTCGCCGCTTCTCCATTTAAGATTTATACACGTACATGAATTCTACTTTGCACGTTCTTCTATTCGTAAGCATTTCTACACATTTCTACATTAGCCCATTTCATATATGGCTTCTAAATCTTATGCATTTCTAAAGTGAATACAAGTACATTTCCTATTATTCATGTTACATATGCTAACTTTATACTATAAGTGCTATTTCATGGTACAACTTCTACGTTTATACGATATGCTTATAATTATGGTCCGGATATACTTTTTATTCAAATTGCGCTCTCTCAGTTCCCCCCTTTGATGACCTCTAGTGGTCATCACTAAAATGCAATTTGAATAACACCTTTACACAGAACTAGTTACAAGATTCCCTCTTTTTATCGTTTCGAGAGCTCTTAAACTTTTATACTGTTGATCTTGTAAAGCAGCTAATCTCCTTTCTTGCTCTCTCATGGATCTTTGTAACCTGTTCGTCCTATACCATCTGTACAGTTTCACTAACCCTAACAATGTAATTATGCAAATTAATACTATTAAAACAGGTTTCAATATATACCATATAATGCTTTTACCAAGGTTGGCAAACCAATTTCCAACCTTTCCTACTCCATGACCTACTTTTTCCCAAACATTTACTTTTGTTAAATCTTCGATTTCTTGATGTATCTCTGTAATGTTATGTATGACTTTCTCAAGTGGTTTTGAATTATCAGGAATATAAGTACAACATTCCTGAACCTTCAGAGCCTTGCAGACTCCGCCCTCTTTTGCTAGCAGAACATCTAAAGCAAGTCGATTCTGAAGAACCATTGCTCTAATCGACTGCATCTCGCCTTCTACTAGCATCAATGATCTTGCAGTACTTGCAGATAATCTATCTACAACTGTAGCCAGTCTCCTGATCTTAACATCGTTAAGTATTAAACCTAACATAGGAAACATTGCTCCAAATATGTCTCCAACTACTTCAGCATCTCCTACTTCTCTTTTCATTCTTATCGAAGCCCTTCCTTCTATAATCGCTAAATCCTTTGCATGATATATTTTGGGGAAGACAATTGCCAAGTAACACGAACCATACCAATTGTCAGGCAGTTTTACATAGGCATTTCTTCCACATACAAAATATACATTCGGAATAGCTTGCATCTCCTTCATAAAATCTTTCGTATAGTATTCCAACCTAAAAGCATGTTCGCAATTTACTTCACCTACAAATACATTCTCATAATATGTCTTGCTTCGAGTTAAACATAACTTTCCTTTCTGCGTTCTATCTAAAGCTATTGGACCATTGCTCCCTTTCTTTTTGTGTGCTTTTTCTTCTTCGGTCCAATCAGTTTTCCACTGTCCTGACATTTTTAGAATCTTCTGTCTTCTGTATCTGTCATCTACTTGTCCTATGAATTTCTTCTCTATCTCTGACACCTTGCAAGTCAGATTATTTCTGCGTGCATATGAAGTATCTAGTGTATCCCAAGGAAGAAAGAATTTGGCTAATCTATCCTCCTTTTTATAATAGTCCCACTTATTCATTTGTTTATAATTCGGAACTTCAGGCAGTACCGAATCATAATTTGAAAAGTAGTACTCGAACCCGTCTCTACCATAAAATATACTGAGCAGTAAACTACATGTTATCCCATAAGTCAGTGGGAGATGATGATATCTGATACCTTCATCTACAGAAGCCGGCAATTGCATACAAACGTAGCAATCTTTGGCCTCCATGGCATCGATATACTCATACAATAGTTTGGCATATGCATTTGACCTAAAGTTTCCCTGTGACTCGTCTACGTGTAACCTACGAGCTTCATTTGCCAGTAACGCCTTTTCACGAATTACATTGCTCTCCTCCTTCTTCCCAACAAGAGCAGGTTTCAAAGTCGTTACAGGCTTTACATCTGTTATTTCTTTATCACTTTCATGTCCTACTATGTATGATATGGTCACTACTGTAATTATGAGAAAAATTACTACTGCTATTAGTGTACCCATTATGCATTTGGCTTTTCGGTTTGGGTTGCCGTTCTCCATGTTATCAAACAGCGTAGCTCTTTCTTTTTCGAAGAAAAGTTTTCTTTGCAAGTCTTTATTTGCTTTATTTGCTTTCTCAGTCTGTAAAGTGCTCTTTATCAACAAAGTCTCTTTTCGCAACAATGTCTCTTTATCTTCAGCAACTGACAACCCTAACCCTTCTCCGTCCTCTAAATGTAATCCCTAATTTTATTCTTCTTTCCACTCGGCGCTAGGTTATCTTCTTCTTTATAGCTTAAACACAAAAGTCTTTATGCATCTATAATTATTCTCGTACCTGCAGCTTTAATAACAAGTTCCAATAATTCAAAACAAATGACTTTTTCTTCTTGTTCTGGGATTTGATGACCAAAAGTTGGAAACTGTAATCGATTTAGCACTAGGTCTTTGATCCGACTTAGGTAAGGGGGTATGGGAAGTGTGAAAGTCAGTAACCCCTCAGTCCCGAGTCCAGGCGTCAACATCCATATCTCCACTGCCACAAATGGATCGAGATCGATTACTTTCACTTCTCTCACTCTCCCAGATTTCTGTCCCCAAGACATCTGCTAGATAAGTCCACTCTGGGGTGGCGTACCTTCGACAGGGCACACGTACTCTTCTTGATCTTCTTGGACTCTCGGAACCTGAATCCGTAGTTTCTTCTTCTTGATCTGAATCTTCAGCGATCGGGACAAGGGTACTTTCTTGTGGTTCTTTTAAGCTTGGCCTTCTCCTTCTTCCTGGCCAACTAGCTTCGTCACTCCTTGTCCTCCTGCTCCTTGTTCTTGGTCTCGTTTCTTGCTCACTTATAGCTTGATCGATGTCTGACTCGAATTCCCAGCTACTTCCTTCTTCTGAGACAGCTTCGGTTTCACTGGTGTCTTGACCATCATCGACCTGTTCCGACACAGGCTCAGCCTCTTCAATCACCTCTACAGCTTGGCTTTCCCCCTCTGTGGCTTCTCCATTTTCCGCTGGATTCTCATCCGAGAGAGGAGCTGTTTCTTCTAGAGGTGTTGCCACTCTTCGGGTGTGTGAGGCGTGTATCCAGTTGGGCAGGCCTCCACACTTTACTGCAGTGTTCGTAACAAGTATGACTTGAAATGGTCCTCGCCAGCGCACGTCTAGACAGTTTTTCCTTACGTGCTTCTTCACCAGGACCCAGTCTCCTGGACACAGGTCATGGCACAAGTCTTGTGCTGATGGAACCTCTGCAGCCTGGACCTGAAGGGACACAGAATTAATGGCATCAGATAATCCCTTGCAGTAGTCCAAGATCAAATCGTCTGTGATGTTCAACAACGCTGCAGTCGGAACCGATGGCAATCTCATAGCTCTCCCCATTAGCACCTCGTGTGGAGAGAGACCTGTTTTTCTATCTGGTGTGCTACGTATGCTCATAAGAACCAAAGGAAGTGCGTCTGGCCAACTCAGGGACGTCGATGAACAAACTTTGGCGAGTCTGGACTTTATTGTGCTGTTGATTTGTTCTACAATCCCTGAAGCTTCTGGTCGATAACTGCAATGGAGCTTCTGATCGATACTCAAAGCTGAACATAGCATCTTCACTATTTCGCTGTTGAAATGAGTTCCTCTGTCCGATTCAAAAGAAAATGGCACCCCAAACCTCGGTATTAACTCTCTAAGCAACAGCTTTGCTACTGTAAGTGTATCGCATCTACGTGTAGGATAAGCTTCGACCCATCTCGAAAATATACAGACAATCACTAAAACGTATCTGAGTCGATTGCACTTGGGCATTTCAATAAAATCAAGCTGCATTCTGTTGAAAGGCCCCCCAGACCTCCCAATGTGACTCAACGTGACTGGTGTTCTCTTTCCTACATTTAGTTGCTGACAGATCGCACAACGCTGACATACTGCTTCTGCCGCTACTCTAAACTTTGGATTAAACCACGTTTGTCTGAATACTCTCACCATAGCATCTCTACCTATGTGTGCTGATCCATGCAATTTCCTTGCCATTGGACTAACAAGTTCGTTTGGTAAAACTGCTCTCCCATCTGCAGAAATCCAAAAGTTCATTTCGCTTTTCGTACACCCAGCTGTTTCCCAGCCCTTTTTCTCATCATCTGGCGCATTTTCCTGAACACATTTCAGTTCATCCCACGTATCTACAGTATCTAACAACATAGTCAAATCAGTTCTTTCCTGTATTCCTCCCACTTCTACATTAGTGTGAGAATATCCCTGTTCTGCGCAGTAACGCGCTACTTCATCAGCATAACGATTGCCTTGCGACACAAAATCTACGTTTTTCGTGTGCGCGGCACATTTGACAACTGCGATAGCTGATGGTCCTTGCAATGCATCTAACAGTAGTCTCACGAATTCTCCATTCCTAATGGGAGAACCCGAGGAGGTCATGTATCCTCTTTGAGACCATAACTGCCCGTAATCGTGAACTACCCCGAAACCATACTGGCTATCGGTGTATATGGTGACTCGAATCTTATTGCCTGCTAAACAGGCACGCGTCAAGGCAACAATTTCAGCTACCTGAGCGGAATGTACTCCTTCCAGGCAGGCGGCTTCTACAACTCTGGTGATTGTACAAACTGCATAAGCTGCTCTCAGCTGACCAATATCGTCTCTTACGCATGAACCATCAACAAAGAAAATTTCATCGGGGTCAGTTAATGGCTCATCTACGATATCTGGTCTCAGTTTGGTGCATAGTTCAGTCACATCAAGGCAGTCATGATCTGTACAAATTTCATCATCCACCTCATTTGGAAGTGGCATCAACGTAGCAGGATTTAAGACGGAGCATCTCTTTAGGGTCACATTCTCGGCAGCCAATATGACTTGCTCGTAGCGTGTGAGCCTGCTATTCGTCAGATGCTGAGTCTTAGTCCTGGTCATTAACAATTCCACTGAATGCGGCACGTACACCACTAACTGATGTCCCATTACCACACTCTCACATCGTTCAATGCTGACACCCGTTGCAGCTACGGATTTGAGACATCCGGGCAACGCTGCGGCTACTGGATCTAATGTAGCCGAAAAATACGCAACTGGCCTACGCGCATCTCCGTGTATCTGGGCCAAAACTGCTAAAGCGCAACCTTCTCTTTCGCAGCAGTAAAGCAAGAATGATTTTGTGTAATCAGGCATTCCTAAAGCCGGGGCACGACACAAGTCCTCCCTCAGCTGCAAAAATGCCATCAAACAATCTTTGTCCCATGGTACCGGATCACTCACTCCTTTGTGCGTCAGTTGTAATAACGGTTTTGCCTTCAGTGAAAAGTTGGCTATCCACTGCCGACAATAACCGACCATGCCTAGAAACATCCTGACTTCTCTTTGTGTCTTAGGCGCGTTCATTTTCATGATCGCCTCTATTCTGTCTGGAGACACCTTCCGTTTTCCCTTTTCAATCCTATGGCCCAAGTATTGCACTTCGGTCAGACAATACTGCAATTTACTTGGAGACACCTTGTGTCCATTCTCGGCCAAGTGATTTAGTAAGGTAATGGTGTCTACCTTGCAAGCTTCCTCAGTCTCTGACGCAACTAGGAGGTCGTCTATGTACTGGACCAGAACTGAGTTCTGGGGCAGCACTAGACCTTCAAGATTTTTCTTCAGCAGCTGGTTAAATATCGATGGGCTTTCTGAATACCCCTGAGGGATACGACACCATGTTAAAACACGATTTTCCAGCTTAAAAGCGAAAAGATACTGGCTATCTTCATCCAAAGGAATCGAGAAGAAAGCCTGGCATAAGTCTATCACGGTGAACCATTCAGCTTGGAACGGTATCTGATACAATATCACTGATGGATTCGGTACCACTGGACAACATGAGACAACAATATTATTAATCTTTCGAAGGTCTTGCACTATTCTGTATTTTCCACTAGGCTTCTGCAAACCCATAATCGAGGAGTTACATGGACTACCCACGATCTCCTTTAGTATTCCCTGCTTAATCATGGATTCGATCACAGGCTTTATTCCTGCAATCGTCTCCGGTGTCAACTTATACTGTGGTGTTCTTGGATACTCGGCATTGGGTCTTACCATGATCTTTACTGGTTCTACCCCTTTGATCAGTCCTATTTCTTCTCCAGTAAAATCCCACACCTCAGTTGACACTTTCTCCCTCAAGTCCTGTGGAAGCTCCTCCACTGTTAAGGTAGGATATAGTTCCACGCATTCCTGCGAGTTTACAACCTTGAAATCGGCATCCTCATCGTTGGTCTGCACTTCTACTCCTTCAGGTGTGCAATGTATTGTGCAATTCAGTTTACACAACAGATCTCTTCCTAACAAACACACCGGGCTAGAATCACAGATCACAAACTGATGTTCGTCACTGTAATTCCCTATCTTCACTGACACTGGTTCTGTCAGAGGATTCGTCATCCTCCTGTTTGCGACTCCTACCACCTGAATCGTCTCTCCCGACATTGGCAGACCTGGGACTACCGCTGATCTCAAAGTGGATCGAGCGGCCCCTGTATCCACCAAAAATGTCGCAGGACATCCAGCTACTTCGGCTTCTACGTATGGTCCTCTCTGATCTACCTCCAGGGCTGCTCCTAGAGTACAGTCTTCTTCCCTATTCACTCGTTGCCCCGTAAGAGGATCAACGTAGTAGCATTCTTCTCCTCCTACAAACAATGGCATTTGTCTATAGGGTTTCCCTCCATTTGCAATACGAGGCGGTTGAGGAAACGGGGCTCGAGGAGTCTGAGTCCCCCCTTTGACAAACTTTCCCTTTGGGACTGCAGCTCCCTTAACCACGTTGTTCTGAACCTCATCCTCCTCCTGTTCTAATTCGCCCGTCTCAACATTATAAGGACACTCGCGTCTCCAATGTCCCACCTCGTTACACTGATGACACCTCGTTGTCTTTTTCAGTGTCGCGATATCTATTCTCGGTCTCGGTCTTTCTTCCTCATCTCTGCTTTGATTATTCTGTTTCTTTCCTGGCGTTCCTGTTCCTTGTTGCCGCTGTCCACCCTTTCCAGCTGATTGCATCTGCACTAGCATCAGCTTCTCCTTAAGTTTCTTTGCCTTCGAATCTATTTCATCGCTACAGTATCTCGCATACCTTAGAATCTCGTCTAAAGGTTTGTTTTGCCAACAGATCAAATGCTGTTGAATCATCAGGCTTATGTCTGGTCTCAATCCTAAAACAAACTTAGACACAAACTGTCCTATGTCTTTAGGATCCATTACGTCTAACCCACTGTACTGTTTGAATGCTTTCAGCAATCTCTCATAAAACTCGTGAACTGTCTCTTTGGGTTCCTGAGTCGTTCGATCTATCTTAACCCAGTCTATGTCTTGCACCAGCACTTTCTCTTTTAGCCAGGCAATTACTCTCTCGTATTTTTCCATGACTCTATCTGATGGACCGTTCGTCTGTGCATCCCTCGGAGGCTCACAAGTGGGCCATTCGATACTAAGTTTACATGCTGTCCACAAATCTCCGGGTACTACGATATCAAACAGAGTGTTCAAATCGATCCACAGTACCTTAGAGATCTTCACAAACCTCTCTACCTGCTTATACCACTCCACGGGGTTCTCTCTTAACTTGGGGAAAGAATTAGTAAATGCCGCTAAATCCCCCCTACTCCAGGGCACATGGACGTAGTTTCCGTTCGCGATTTCTCGCAAAGGGAAAGCTTCCATTCGCATTAGCTCTCCATCCTGGGACTTCGCAAGTGTACTCCTTCTGACGGATCCCCTCTTAGACCATCTTTCCTCCCATCTATCCAGATCCCTCCATATTCTGATACACATGATTAGTTCCCTTATGTGTACTCTTAGGCCAATCGTCCTACGCTCATCTAGATCCTGATCCGTGCAATTTAGTCTATGGTTGGGTTGTAAAGCTTTAGTTCGTGACATGTCTATCATATACCTATCGGCCAATTCAGATAATTTTTCATGAGCTGACCTTGCTTTCCGAGTAACATCCTTAGATAAAAACAGTATTTCATCTGGTTCGTACAGCTCTAACCTTTCTATTGCCACTGTGCCATCTATGATTTCATCCAAGTCTGATTTCAAGCTCATTACATCAATCCGCTTTGCTTTTATTTCAGCCTTCAGTACATCAGTCCTAGGTTGTTCTCTTACATCCCTTTCTCCTCCACTACGCGCCCTACGTCTAAGTACAGGTGAGTTGTGAGGAGTTCTTCTTGTATCTCTCTGTTCCCACCTCTCTAGATCCCAAGCTTTTCCATCCTCCCTTGGGGTATGGTGGAACAACGCTCCATTCCTCATCACTACATTCTGTCTTTTCGGCTCGGTCTCTCTAGATACAATGTAGGATCCTCCGTTCTGTTCTGTATCACTGCACCTCTCTTGCTGTCTGGTGTCGCTCAATAAACGGTAAGGTCCTTCACGGTCCTCCATGTTCCCGCGATCTCGTTTGTGATCGCCGGATGCATGGCGAGACGTTTCGCGACTCTCCATGTTCCCGTGATTCCAATGTCGCACATTTTCGTCCGGGGCATGGTGAGCGCACCTGAAACTATCTCGATACTCCTGCGTCCTTCGTTCTCCCTCACTAAGGATGACGCGAGGCACTCCCCCACACCCTGCACTCCTGTCGTCGCACATTTGCCTATTGCCATTGGTAGTATGGCAAGTATCTCTTCTGCTTCCTTGACTCCCTCTCTCCCACTCTGGGCTGCTTTCGCCAGCTCCACAATGAGAGAGGATCCTATTATCCTGGTCACTCCATTCTGCTCCTGTTTCAAACCTTTTATTCTGAGTCTCTTCGGCAGCATCCCATTCTTTCAAATACTCCCTTAGCTCCTTATAGGACTTCGGTTTCGGTCCCCTTAAATCCATCTGTCCTCTTTGGCCCCCCTGTTCTATC
Organism: Lissotriton vulgaris; assembly: GCF_964263255.1. Classification (NCBI taxonomy): domain Eukaryota; kingdom Metazoa; phylum Chordata; class Amphibia; order Caudata; family Salamandridae; genus Lissotriton; species Lissotriton vulgaris. The sequence continues at coordinate 115,184,329 of NC_141697.1, read as the reverse complement.
CAGGGACCCGTTGCGGAATCTAATGGGGTACTCCGACACTTTGGTGCTAGCAACTGCCTTTGGGAATTGATCGTATTATTCCTACTCTCCATCTCTACCCTTTCCCTGTCCCATCGTGCCTGTTCCTCCTGCTGGACCCCCTCTGGGTTGTAAATTGACACTATAGGACCTATGGTAACAGGTACTTGTAAAGCATCTGGCATTTGATACGACCTTGCATGCTGTGTTTCTGGCACCTTCTGGACCACGAATCTTCCCACTACTCTCTGTTCGGGACTAGATTGAGTTGCTTCCTCACCTTTCTTGGGATCCCACTCTGATGTGGGGAGCGATTTATATTCCCCCCACCTAGCTCCGTCCCCTTGCTGTAGTACAGGACTTTCGGCTTCGCTGTTGTACGGAGGTGGTCTATCTGTTAATAGTCTCTCTATCAGATCCTCATCTGGCTCGCTATCCTCATCTTCTTCTAGCGGTTTCTTTTCTCCCGTAGCTTCTAGCATTGTGAACAGTTTGTCTGCTTCTATCTTTTGCACTCTCCACTTTTTAGCTTCGTCATCCCATTTTGCATCCTGTACTGCTTTTACCGATCGTCTCACTCTTTCTTGGCGTCTCTTTAAGCTTTTTTCGTGTGCTGCTCTAAACCATGCACTAAGTGCTTCGAACTGTGTTGGCCTCGGTAGAGGTCTCGTTGCAAGCATTACCGCTTTCAATTGGTTCAACACTTCTAGCTTAAACGTCCCGTATCTCGGAAACGTCAGTTCCTTATTCCCTTCTGTTAGCTTATTCCACTCGGAGATCCATAATATTGAGTGTAAGCCTACATTCACTGCCATATGATAAGCTGGCGTGCCTTCTGGTGGAGCTTCTTCTCCTGCATATAAGTTTCTTCTATCTCTCTTAAAGATCGCCCTTAAACTCTTAAAACACTTCATTTTCGATAATCTACGATTTTCCTTATTAATTCTCTCCTTTGTTTACGTCCCGATGACAAAACCACCAATCCCTGTGCGACTCTCGCTAGTCAGCCTATCCCAGCGCGGTTCTATGCTAACCGGCCAATCTCAGCGCGGCTCTACGCTGACGTCACTCGTCCCCTCTGCAGCAGTTCCCCTCCTTTCTCAGCTTGCCTCGCGGTCTTGCATACGTCTCATTCATACGCCGAAAAATGACTACTTCCGTCCAAGCGATCACTTTTCTCTGACTGTACGGCCACAGTCTAACTGTAATTGTCACCTCAACTGACGAGACGTCTTCCTCTCACTTCGGACGTTCGCCTTAACTGATAGGTTACTTACACACAGTAAACGTACGACCAGCGTCCGTTACTCATACACTCACTCAAACGCTCACCCTATCATCGGTCTGCGGGCGATCAATGGTACCTCATGACCCCCTTTAAATGGTAGACAAATTACTCTGGGTGTTCGATACACCCGAACCACTTGAGCCCTCTCTGGACATAAGATTTTATCCGGTTGCGCGCGCTCACAACCTTCCCTCAATCACACTACAGGCATTCAACTCCGCTTGACATTACAACACAGGTACAACATAAAACACCGCAATCTGGCAACGCATGACCCTTATACTCACTCTCGACCGACTCTGCTGCTTTTCTCTCGACGCACCGTCAGCACCTTCTTCGGCAGGGATTCTTCTTCTGGTCGTCGATGACTAGGGACCTTGGGGTAATCTAGACCTGACCTAGGTTGTCTTCCTCAAGAAGAAAACCATCTTTCTCTGCTACCAACTGCGGGGAATGAGACTTTGATACCCTTTTTAATCCCTTAGATATTAATCTCATTCATCAATTTGGATCGGTTATTTTCTGTCATTGAGTAAAAGACAAACCCCACATAGGTTAGATAACCCCCATAAACTGACGCAACTCTGAAGGACCACTTACGACTGATAAAGTTTAAAAGATTTAATATAAAATCAAGAAAAGTTGCAAATACAATCCTCTCAGGATAAGATTCAATAAGTATACTGGAACTAGAAGGAACATAAATTCCCTAAAGAACCTCAGTCTACAAACGAATACAATCAAAGTCAGTTCCAGAATCAACAAATTAAAAAGCATAGATATAATGTGGTTCTGTTGCGTCATCTAAAAGAAAAGAATACAAGTTAAATCTGTCCCTACTCTATGCTAGGTGACATCCCTACTTCGCAAGTTTCTAGTACCCTAAAAAGGTGTCAGCAGTTTGACTTCCTAAGAAGTTCAAACTCTCTTAGCCTCTAAAGGTAACTTATGTCGAGAACAGTACCCTTTCAGCCTACCCATCCGCTCTCCAAGGGTCCTCGGCCTACTGCTCCCTTGCGCTCTGATCTCTCTCAGCGCTTGCTCCTAACTTGCTTGCCATCTGCTCTGAGCTTGTGCTGCTTTGCTTGCTGTTCCTAACTTCTCCCCAGGGTGCTGTCCCTAAATACACAATCACCGTATGGATGGAACGCCCCTTGACGCCCACCACATACTCATACATATGATGTCATTTTCTAGGTCTTTCCATAGCTTCGTCTCTTCGCGTCGTCCGTTAAGTTGACCCTTCTCCTTAGTCGCCATCTTCGTCTTCTTGCTGGTGACTTCATTGACATTCCATTTGACACTTTCGGAGCAAAGTCTATCACCTCATCAGAACTTCATTCTTTATGGCTGTATACGTAACCTCATTTGGTCCTGTGAATGGTCATTTCAAAACAAGACTCAAATTCCAACTGTCTCCTCTCACGTTTAGGCCATAAACTTCGTCCGGCATTGTCACCTTAAATCTAGCAAACTTAAACTCCTTGGCTCGCACATTCGGATGAAGGCTATTCACGACTCCTGTGAGCCCACTAAATTACATACAGCGGACTACACTCCTGCGAACCCTTGGTCAGTCAGGTTAAAATCACACATGACCCAACTCTTCTAACATTCCTACAACTTCTTCTACACAGTATAACCTTTAACACACATTTATATATAATCGCATTTAGCAAATCCTTTGCTTATAAGTGAATACATTTTACATAGAATATGAACCATATACATAGAATATAAAATTATATTCTCCTGTTACATCGGTTGTATATGCTCTGTACATTTCTTCATTTTACATTTCTCGCCGCTTCTCCATTTAAGATTTATACACGTACATGAATTCTACTTTGGACGTTCTTCTATTTGTAAGCATTTCTACACATTTCTACATTAGCCCATTTCATATATGGCTTCTAAATCTTATGCATTTCTAAAGTGAATACAAGTACATTTCCTATTATTCATGTTACATATGCTAACTTTATACTATAAGTGCTATTTCATGGTACAACTTCTACGTTTATACGATATGCTTATAATTATAGTCCGGATATACTTTTTATTCAAATTGCGCTCTCTCACCAGAAAAAAACCCTTTTAACAGCCGGGAGCTCGGAGGATTGATGACGTCACTTAGTGGTGAGAAGTGACAGCTTTGAACATAGGTGACTTAAGTTCTGATTCCATCCACGGCTCAAATTCATATTAATCTGGTTTCATGTCTTAACCTATTTGTGCACCAAATGTTTTTATTGTGAAACGTAGTGTGGCTTTGTTTTAAAGTGTTCCAACACACTGCCTACAGAAGCTCATAGTGACTGCTGTAGCAGTAAATTTGAGTCTTTAGAACAATGGGATTTGAGGGGCAGCCAACCACAAGAAGGTGTGCCACCTAGGGTATTTTGGGTAAGTGGTGCAGGGTTTTTGGGCTAGTTTTGGGCCACACACATAGCCTAACATATATAGGGGTGTCATTTTGTGTGCCAGCAACCATTTTATCATGATAGCACAGTGGCTGCTACTTATTAGGATCTATTTGTCAGTTGGGAGCTTAGCGTGCAGGTTGTTGGCAAGGAGGAGCTTAATGTGCAAATTAGCAATGGTTAAATGTATTAGGGTCTTAAGTGGTGTAGCATAGACTATTCGTATCTGACCTACCTGATGGCAGCTGTTGCAGGCCACGATAAGGTGGCCCAAGCCAGGCATAGGCTGGTAGAGGCCGGGTGGCTTGATTTAAAGAAGGACGGAAGCCAGGGCATCTGGGGTCGGCCGTATGGTAAGACAGCCAGTGGCGCTTCTGCAGCAGTAATGACATGTTACTTACCGGTAATATTTATTACTCTGAGTCGTAACCCTCCCCATCCCAGTCCTAACTAAATGAGCATAGCTCCACCCACCAGAAGCTCCCAAACAATTAAAAAAAACATCCCTTCCCTCCAAGCCACACCCACCCTGTGAGGCATATAACCATGTGACCTGCCAATCCACGTCCTGTACCACCAAGCACAAGTAGCCGAACAGGGAGGGAGGGTTGGGAACCTGGACTGGGACGGGGAGGGCTACGACTCAGAGCAATGAATATTACCGTTAAGTAACTGGTCATTACCTCCTCGTCAGCCCTCCCTGTCCTAACTAAATAAGCAGATACCAAAGCAAGAATCGGCTTCACTCAGTGGCAAAAACAGACTTTATTAAGCACAGTAAAAGTCACACAACCAGAGCAGAACGTAATACAGCATACCCAAACCCAGCAGAATCAGTTCCACCCACCACCATACAATAATAGGACATAAAGGTGTGAGGAGAACTCCAGGTAGCAGCCCTGCAGATCTCGGCCATGGAAGACCCTTGAAAACAAGCCGAGGAAGCAGCCACCCCGAGTCGATCTCTCCTGAACCGACCCAGGCACCACATACCACAAGCCTCATATGCAGCCCCCACAGACTACCGCAACCAACGAAAGCAGAAAGCTTCAGACCTTCATCAGGCAGCCCAAAGGTCACAAAAAGGAAATCCACCTTAGGAAACGGCTTAGTACGCAGCAAGTAGACCTCCAGAGCCCTCCGAACATCCAATCAGTGCAGCCGCACCTCAACCTCCGAACGAGGACTCGGATAGAAACCAGGCAAAACCAGATCCGCCGAGCAGTAATACGAGGAAAGCACTTTGGGAACAAAGGAAGGATCAGGCGGCAACCCCACCCAATCAGGAAAAAAATGCAAAAAGGGGACTGAACACAGCAAGGAGCCCAACTCCCCAATCCACCAGGCAGAGGTAATAGTGACAAGGAAAAGCACCTTGATCGTTAAAAACCACAAAGAAACATCAAGCAGAGGCTCAAAGGGAGCCCCCTGTAAGGCCCCCAAAACCAGATGCTAATTTTAACTAGGTGCAAAGGACCGAATGACAGGCTTCTGGAGGAAATAAGTCCTCAACAACCGGGACACCAGGGGAACCACTGGCTCACAGACCGAACCCCAAAAGGCCTGAACAGCCACCCACTGAGCCCTCAGGGAGGACGCAGCCAGACCCAAGTCAAACCCGTCCTTCTTTTTTTTTTTTTTTTTTTTTTGATAAAGATGGTACATAGATGGACAAATTTCAGCAATTATTACATACATGATAAGAATTTGATTAATATTTGATATATTTACATACATTTTTAATTACATCTTGTTAGCGGGAACGAGAAAAATAAATAGATAAATAGGGTTAGAAATCAGTTTCAATTAATTGGAGACGAACAAAATTTTTTATCCATTTCTATCTATTCTCCAATTAGTTACAGGAGCCCATAGGCGAATACCCTCCTTACGCTGCCTCATGCCTTTATATTCATAGAGGCAGGATTCTATGTTATGAATTCCTAGAAATCTCGAGAGCCACATCTGAAAGGATGGAGGGTTCGTATCTTTCCACGCCGCAGAAATTAAAATTCTAAGTACTGCTACAGATAAAAACATTAGGTCTCTTTCCGCCTCGCTTAAACACAACTTAGAGTCTGTACCCAGTAAAATTAAGGTAGGGGATAAGTCGATGGACTGACCTAGCAGCCCCTCCATAAATTTAATTATTTCTTTTTTAACATTTTCCAACTGATTGCAGGAAGAAAACATATGTATAATGTCAGCATGACTTTCATTACATCTGGGACAATTATCATTCTCGCCTAGACCCCAGGCGAATATCTTCGCGGGTGTATGGTAAAGATTAAAAATAGTCTTGTAGTGTTGTGCGCGAAGGTTTGATGCCCGGAATATTTTTTTATTCAATACAAGCGCAAGATCCAGATTGACATCAGAATCTCCTAATTTTGTCGGCCAGTTAGACTCAACCTTCTCAATATCATCCGGGATTTGGTCCAATAAGCAATTATATAAAATCTTAATCTTCCTACAGCTTCTATTTAATAACTCAATCAGTGGAAAATCCGCTGTATGTGAAGTCTGTGGCCTGACTGCCTTAATTGCCCTGGTAACTTGACCATACACCAGCCATTGACTGTCTGGAATACCAAATCTTTCCTGCAGCATTTCGAACCCCAGAATTTCACCTTCTTCCATTAAATCTCCCAAGGATCTAAGCCCCAGCCTTTTCCACATCAGCAAATTATTATTATTTTTTAGTTGAGGAAAGAGAGATGAATTATACAGTTGCAAAAAGGAGTTGATTTTCGGGATATTAAACATTTTCATAATTGCTTTCCAAACCTTCCATGCGCCAATCAGTGTCTTCAATCTTGTTTTTTTATAGAAGCTTCGTTCCAATTCACACTGAAATACATTTACAGTCTTTTCACCCAATAACATCCTATATATCTGGGGCGGACATTGTTGATCTACAAACCCAGGTGTTATATCAGGTACAGATGTAGATTGAAATAGAGTAGTCATTTGGGTTAGCAAGCAGGCCCAATGATATAACTTTAGATTCGGCAATCCCATCCCACCCCTTTCTCTGGGCAGTGCCATTAAGTTTGTAGATCGCCTTACCCTTCCATATTGCCATACAAATCTGATAAACATAGATTCAAGATGTTTCATGATCCTGTCCTCTATTGCTAAAGGGATAGCCCGAAATAAGTAGAGAACTCTAGGGAACATAGACATTTTAACTGCATTTACCCTTCCTATTAATGAGAGGTGTAGCACATCTATTCTTTTTAATTCCTTCTCAATATCCTTAATAAGTGGCAGATAATTCTCACTTACAATTTTCTCAACATTGGCATTATTTTAACCCCTAAATATACGGCAGAGTCGACGAATCTATAGTCAGTTTTGGCTATATTTTTAGAGCAAATAACCTGCGTTTTTGTTTCATTTAGAAGATAGCCTGACTCTTCACCAAACTGTTTAGCCATCTGAATTAGAATAGGAAGAGTTTGTTGTGGATTATTTGTTAACACTGCAAGATCGTCAGCGTAGGCCAGTATTTTACTTGAATAAGCATTGCATATCACTGGAGCTATCTCTGGGCAGTCAAGAATACACTGTATAAGGGGGTCAATATACAGCGCGAATAGAATAGGGGAACAGGGACAGCCTTGCCGAGTCCCTCTTTTTATATGTATAACCCCTGATTTCTCGCCCATTGCTGTTACCTTAGCTGTTGGTTCTACATACATGGCTTTAAGGGCCCCTATAATATTGGGACCAAATCCCCTCGCCTCTAAAATAGCCCAGAGAAAGCTCCAGTCCACACGATCAAACGCCTTCTCTGCGTCGAGCAGGATCATAGCGACATCCCCCCCCATGGCAGTCTGGGCATCAAACAAAGATATTGCCCTACAGGTATGATCCGTTGTACCCCGACCGGGGACAAACCCATGCTGCCATGGGGATACTAGACCACCAATGACCCTGCCCAACCTCTTTGCCAAAATTTTAGAATAAAGCTTAGTATCGGAATTTATTAATGAAATGGGTCGGTAGGACCCCGCCTTTTCCGCTGGTTTCCCCTTTTTATGGAAGATTGCTATATTTATTTCTTTCCAAGAGGAGGGTGTTGACCCTGTACACATAACCCCATTTAACAAATCTACCAGAAGCGGAGTGATTTCGGTTTCTATTGTTTTATAGACTTCTAAAGGTATCCCATCGGGACCTGAAGCTTTACCTGAGGCCAATTCCCGCAACGCAACTGTTACTTCTAATAATGTAATTTCTTCTTCCAATTTTTTTTTGACTGAGTCTTCTAAAAGTGGGCCCCGATCTCGTATTCCTTCCCCTGGTTTCTTAGTAGGTTCTTCCTGCTCATACAGCTGCTGATAAAATTTCTCAAATACTCTTAAAATGTCCTTACTTTCTGTATACCTGATCTCATCCTCTTCTATACATACAATAGTGTTTCTTGTTTTTTCCTGCCTTAACCTGAGGGCAAGTGCTTTCCCTGCCTGCTCACCGGTCTCATATCTTTTAACCCTATTTGATTGGTATTCTCCTGTGACTTTCATAGTTACTTCTTTCTGGAGTGCGGCTTTGATTGTCAGTAAAGCTTCCTGACTTGCAGTGGTATTAACCCCTTTGATTATATCAGTCGTGTGTTGCTCTTCTACTTTTACTAACTCTTTCATTAAACCCTCAATCTTATTTCTATCTTCCTTTCTTAATCTTGCTGAACAGCTAATAGTTTCACCCCTCAATGCTGCCTTAAAAGTTTCCCAGACTGTGTTTCTAGACGCACTGTACCTATTTGCTGCAAAGAATTGTGGGACCCAATTTTTCAGATGATCTATAAATCTTTTATCACTAAGGAGCTTTTTCTCAAAGGACCAGGAATTACTTTTTCTTTCCCTCTGACCTATACTATATGTAAGAATTAATGGGTTATGGTCAGACACCACTTTAGGAAGTTTAAGTATGTCAACTTTCGATAACTCAGAGGAGGAGATCAGGAAGTAATCTAATTTCGTGTATTTTTGGGCAGGATTAGAAAAGTATGTGTATCCAAAATCCAAGGGGTTTTTGGCCCCCCATACATCGAGCAACCCATGAGAGCTCAGAAGAGATCGAATAGATTGAAAGACCTTGGGTTTCCGACCTGCATATGGTTCATATCCGACCCAATCAGCCGAAATATTAAAATCCCCAGCTATTATCAACGGTGTAGCCCAACCCACAAGTTCAGCTTCTAAAAAGTCAAATATTTCCGGCTCATCTTGGTTGGAGCCGTACACCACACATAACGAGAAACCGAGGTCTAAGTCAGCAATTACCCATCTCCCATTGCTATCCGCCTTCACTTTCCTTGCTTTACCTAGGGAACCTCGAATTAGTATAGCTACACCTCGGATTGTAGACGTCTGTGTAGAGCAAGCTATTAAGTCAAAGCCACCCAGTGAAAGTAGATTGCGTTTTGACCATGGGAGATGGGTTTCTTGTATACAGATAATATCAATCCTTTCATGCCTTACTAAGAATGCAAGTCTCTGCCTCTTTCTCCAGTCATTCAGTTCTCCCGCATTAATAGTGCAAATTCTAATGCTTGCCATTTAATTGTTTATATATCTCATCACTCCAATCCTTAATCATGTTATTGTCCTTCTCAACAATTCTTTGGTCAAACCCGTCCTTCAAAAACTCCAAGACAGTCACCGGATCCACCTTCACTACAGACCACCCCTGCGCCGTACACCAGTTCAGAAAGGAAACCCAATGCCTGGCATAGGACTTGAGTGTTGAAGGGCACCTAGACCGCTGAATAAAGTCAGCCACAGAAGGCGAACACCCCAACGACACAAGGTTCATCCTCTCAGCAGCCAACCCGCCAGGCACCGGCAGACTAGTTTCCCCCGAGACAGAGGGGGAACAACAAGGGACAAGGGACCACCGGCAATCTCCAGCAAGGCCCCACCGCCAACCTCAATAACAGAGGAAACTAAGGCCTCCTGGACCAATCCAGAGCGACCAGGATTACCGAAGCCCGGGCCAGCTTGACCTTCAGCAGTACACTCGGAATTGGAGAAACAGGGGAAAAGGCATAAAGCAGGCCCGCTCCCACCGGAAGGACAGGGCATCCACCCTCCAAACCGTGGCTGACTGAACCAGAGAACAAAACCTCTTGCTCAAGGCATTCTCCAGGGCTGCAAACAGGTCCACCACTGGGACCCCGAACCGGGCCATCAGGCAACCAAACACTTCCTGTGACAGGCACATGTCTGACAGGAGAGGGAAACACTCTGCTCAGGCGATCCGCCTCCGAGTTCCAAACCTCAGCAGATGTAAAGCCCTCAGAGACAACAAGTGAGACTCCGCCCATAGGCAGATCCATTGTGCCAACAAGTTGAGGGAAGCCACCTTCTCACGACCCTGGCGGTTGATATAACACACCACCACCGTGTTGTCTGACTGCACCATCACATCCCTCTGGAGGACCTAAGGCAGAAAATGAGCTAACACCAACTGAAACTGCCTTCAACTCCCTCCAATTCGACGACATTTCCACCTCCAGCACAGACCAAAGACCCAGTACCGACTACGGATCCAAGACCTCCCCCCAATCAAGTTCACTAGCATCAGTTGTCAGGACCAACCTCTCCTGGGAAACAAAGGGCGAGCCCTGCAAGAGCTTCTGATCCACCAACCACCAGGACAACTTCCGGGTCCACACCCCCCGGTATCAACAGCTCATAATCCAGAGAGGTGGGATCCCAATGTCCCAGAACATGATTCACCAGGGGGTACAAGTGTAAACGTGCCCAAGGTACAATCATTACAGTAGCTGACATCAGCCCCTGAAAACACCACCACTGGTTTACAGCGGAAGATGGAGCCCCCCACACCTTTCTCAGTTCGTGCCCAAGAATCAGTCTGCGTTGCTCCAACAGGAAGACTTTTCCAAACCTGGTGTTGAACACCCCACCAATGAACAGCAGTTCCTGAGTGAGGCAAAGATGGGATTTTTCCAAGTTCAAAATCCACCGGAACTGTTGAAGGAGACTGCAAACCTCCCGGGTAAGTGCCTGAGCCTGAAGGAAAGAAGAGGAAGAAATCAACCAATCGTCCAAGTAAGTGAACAACTGTATTCCTTGAGCATGGAACAACCCCACCAAGGGTGCCAACACTTTAGTGAACACTCTAGGAGAGGCAGACAGGCCAAACGGTAATACCTGAAACTGATATAGATCCACCCCCACACAGAAACAAAGGAACCTCTGCAAAGCCGCGTGCACTGGCACCTGACAGTAGGCATCCTGGAGATCTAAAGAAGGCAGGAAATCCCCCACCTACAGGAAGGGAAGAATCAGCTGTAGAGTCACCGTCTTGAAGGACCAATGAGGTGTACACAAGTTTACAGTCTTCAGATCCAGGACAGGACAGAAGTCCCCATTTGGCTTCAATGATCGGAAATAGGATCGAGTAAATCCCCGACCCTGCTGACCTACAGGCACCTTCACCACAACAACAGAGGAAACCAAGGCCTCCTGGACCAATCCAGAGCGACCAGGATTACCGAAGCCTGAGCCAGCTTGACCTTCAGGAGGACACTCGGAATTGGAGAAACAGGGGAAAAGGCATAAAGCAGGCCCACTCCCACCGGAAGGACAGGGCATCCACCCTCCAAACCGTGGCTGACTGAACCAGAGAACAAAACCTCTTGCTCAAGGCATTCTCCAGGGCTGCAAACAGGTCTACCACTGGGACCCCGAACCGGGCCATCAGGCAACCAAACACTTCCTGTGACAGGCACATGTCTGACAGGAGAGGCAAACACTCTGGCTTCAATGATCAGAAATAGGATCGAGTAAATCCCCATCCCTGCTGACCTACAGGCACCTTCACCACAACCCCCTTTGAAACCAAGTCCCGAACTCCGTCCAACAGAGCACAACACTTTGTCTGAGACCTGGGAACAGGGGTAGCTCTGAACACATCCACCGGAGGAGTCCCAAATTCGATTCTGTAGGCCTGTTGGACCACCTGTAACCCACTGGTCAGGAACAAACTCCTCCCAAACAGGAAAAAAAATGGTGAGGCGACCCCCAACCGGTACCCTCAACAAACTCTCCACATAGTCACGACCTGCAGAAGAGGAAGTACTCTGTTGACCCCGGGTCTTGTGGAAAGAAGGGACACCCCGGCCACGTCCCCTACCACGTAAGGGCTGGGCTGTCATCTTAGATTGAAATGCCTGCCAAAAAGCCCGCTTATAACACGCAAACTTCCCCTTCTGAGAAGAACGGACCGGAGCCAACAATTTCTTGCCCTCAGCAGTTTTCTTTATCAAAGCATCCAAGGGCTCCCCAAGCAGCTTAGAGCCTGTGAAGGGAAGCTTCATTATGGCAGCTTTCTGAGCAGCTTCCGCCTTCCAAGACTTAAGCCACAACTGTCTCCGAGCAGCAACAGAGGCACCAGCTGCCACAGCACTAAAGGAGTCGAAGGGCAAATCTGCCATGAAATGCAACTGTTGTTCCCACATGGACAAAGATTCAGAGGGATGATCCTCCCGCAAGAGCTGTTCAGAAATACCCAGACAGTCATTAAGAAGTGACTGAATCCAGATAACTGGTGTAAGCCGCAGACCTAACTGCAAGATTAGAGGCTACAAGGCACCTTCAACCCGCTTGTCCACAGGATCTGAAGGACCCGCATCATTGGACACCACCAGGCTCTGCAATGCGATACCAGCCAGCAGGGAATCCACCTTCACCACGAACTGGAATTCCCCAGTGAATCCTTGCAAAGGATACCTCATAGCCAGAAACCGGGGAAAGGCAAGTTTGACAGCATACTTCCACTCCCCCTCCAGCGCATTCCTCCCCGACTTATGAATGGGGAGGCATTCAGGTGCCTTCTTCAGGTAATCGGAGAAGAAGTCTTCAGACTCCCCACCCTCCACGGGACCAGGGAACCCCAAATTGTCCCGAACATACTGTAGAAGACTGAAAAGGTCAGCTCCTTGAACAAAACGACCCTTCACCTCCTCATCAGAGTCAATGTCTGGATCGACCTCCGCCGAGGCATCCAATTTCTGCTTTTTTTTTAGGCCCCTTGGGCTCACAAGCCAGAAAGGCCGCCCCCCACAGCAACCTTCATCTTTTTGCATCTGCCAGAGAATGAGCAGCGGAAGACCCAGTGACCACCACCTCCTTCTCACAGTGGAGCTCACACACATCCGAACCTCCGAGCCTCCGCCCTTTTGACAACACCTGGTGGCCCTCCGCCCTCGGGAGCCCGCCCACCCCGACTGACCATGCATGGAACCTCTGCATCATCCTCGACTCCTCCCTCTCCATGTCGCGCCAGATCAACGCAATCAACTCCACCAGTTTCAACTGCCTCTGCATCCTCCGTAAGACCTTCAAATGGATCCCCTCGACTGAAGAAAGACCGTCAACCATGCACTCATTACCAGCAGACTGGACTACTGCAGCACCCTCTACGACGGAATCAACAAGACTTTCCTACCCAAGCTCCAAACCATCCAGAACACCACAGCCAGGCTCGTCCTTGGGACACCGCACCATAAGCATATGACCCAACACCTACGAAGCCTCCACAGGCTCCCTGCCAAGAAGAGGATAAGCTCCAAACTCCTTACCCACTCCTACAAATCCCTCAACAACATTGGACCCAAATACCTCCACGACCGAGTATGCCTCTACGTATCCCAGAAAAACCTCCGCTCAACCGACCTCGCCTTGACAGATGTCCTCCGCATCCGCAGAAGCAGAGCCGGTGGGTGAGCTACCTCCTACATCGCAGCAAAATCCTGGAATGAGCTTCCGGTCAACATCAGACGCTCCCCAACTATCTACACGTTCAGGAGGGACCTCAAGACCTGGCTCTTCAACTGACCTGGAGCTGTTCACCCACCCCCAGCGCCTTGAGACCCTCACGGGTGAGTAGCGTGCTTTATAAGTCTCTAATTGATTGATTGATTGATTGATTGATTGATTGAACCTCTACCCTCTATGATGTGAACAGGAAAACAGAGAACCAGACTCCCAGAAAAACCCGAGACCAATCAATGAAAAATCCCTGCGGGCCAACCAGGGAACACCACTCAGACCCTTAGCCAGTCTTAAAACAGGATTGAAGACCGGCCCATTTCCCAGCCAATCATAGACAACTCCAAATCCACAAGAGGAAAGACAGAAAGAGGCCCCAACTGTAAGGACCTGAAGTATCGCAGAAGCCCCCGCTACAGAAACCAGTGGACACACAGGTAAGCAACTCCTAATATGTCTCAGTTGCACTGCCTGGAGCAGGGATCTAGAGCCACCAAAAACACTACAAGTTTCAAATATGTCAGTAAACACTGACCAAATGACAGGAAACCCCCACCAGGGCACACCCCAGATTGGTAAACTGAATACCCCATCGGTTTCACTCATAGGCAGACTATGATCGGGCATAAACGCCACTAAACGTGGGGACCCATGAGGTGCCGACCTCCACTTATCAATCATAGGCAGCTTGCAACAGAAAACAGAAAGGGAAAACACGGGTTAGAAATTAGACGAACACCGAGCCCTTGAAACATACCTCTAAGGAGGAGCAAACCCGCCACACCCCCGGCGTTCAGAAGCGACAGCCGCGCCCAACACACCCCCCCTCCATCCCCGGGTGTTCCCGCTAGAGCAGGGAGCAAACCCGGAAGAGGGGAGGCCACAGCAGGGAGTCACCACCCCACACTAGGAAGTCTGGCCCCCTAACCCCACAGTCCTACCCAAGCAGGGACTCAAACCTACCTGCATTCAATGACAGGCAAATAGGGGACTAAACAGCTGCCAAGCAGACCGTTTCACACTTACCCGAAAGGAGGCACAGTACCAGGCCCCCCCCCCCACCACAAAGGCAGCTCAGAATTAAGTACACAGAAAAATCAAACAGGATGTGGATTGACGGGTCACATGGTTATATGACTCAGGGTGTGGGTGTGGCTTGGAGGGAAGGTATGGGTTTTTAAGTTGCTTGGGAGTTTCTGGTGGGAGGAGCTCTGCTCATTTAGTTAGGACTGGGACAGGGAGGGCTGACGAGGAGGTAATGGTCTGTGCATCCGAGTGCCGGCATCAGGGCAAAGACCAACCCCAGGTGAGTGGGAGGGGTCGCTCTTGTACTAGGGGAGCAGCCCGAGCAGGGGAACAGATGCATAAGGCCCCAGCAGTAAGCTGAGGGCATCGGCAGGCTTAGCCACAACTAGGTGCTGGGGCTGCGACACGCACAAGTGGAGGAGCATTCGTTGCAAGGCCTCCCAGTAGGAGACGGAGGCCTCACAGGGCTGTAATGATTTTGGGCAGCGCAAGGCCTCCCAGGATGAGAGGGAGGCCTTTCTAACTAGAAAAAGGGGACACCCCCGTCGACAAGAAGAGCATCAGCTGCAAGGAGGCCTCGCTGACTAGAAAAAGGGGGCGGGCCGCTGATGATGGGCGTGCTGCCATGTGTAGAGGAAGAGGGAGGGTTGGGACAGCTTACAAGGTGCAGGGCAGGCTGCAGGAAGGGGGAATAGAGAAGAGAATCAATGAGCTTCTTGCGAGCAGGCTATAGGCACAGCTGTTGCCCGAGGGTAAATTGTACGGAGGTTTACAAGCAGTAGATGTCAGTGGGTGCGGGGACAGCAGTAGGAGAGCAAGAGGTAGTTGGCCAGGTTTTATTGGAAGGAGAGCTCCAGGATAATGACCAAGGCAAGCAGACAGGGCCACCTTGAGAAAGGGACTTATTGGAGGGGTGCCTGGGACCCTTAGGTAGCCCAGTAAGGAGCACCTAAGAGGAGCTGAGCCACACAGCGACTCGGCCCGGCCGTCTTATTCTCATGGGAGCTCGCATGGACCCCTGACACTTAATGTGAAATATTTTACTTTGAGTTTCATCGGACTTGTTGCCATCTCTTGACTATTAGTAGTGTTTTTATTCTCCGGAACCAGTGGGTCTCTTTATTTCTGGATTTATTTTTACTAAACGTTTGGCCGCCGTCTCATTGAGACCATGAAAAATTCAGGAAGAGGCGAAACACGTGTTGGCTGTTTATCCCAAAAAAAAATTACGTTGTATTTCATCTGTATCAGAAGACTGTTGTTTCATACATTATATTAAACAGGAACAGTGTTCCTTACTAGACCTTACTGCTTGGACGGTGTATTTTTCATACAATACTACTTTGAATGTTTTGGTTCACTAATATTATATGATTCATTATTCTGGATCCTTCCAGTCTGGCATTATACACCGTTGGTAGTAAGGTGTCCAAACCATTATAGCACCATCCAACTATCTGTATGCTTTGTATTTACAATACTTTACCCAATATATGTATCATACGATGTGCGATATTTGAAGCCACTACTACCGACTATTGTTTTGTTTTGCTCCAGATGAAGTTGGCTGTGGCCAAAGCCTTGGGTGTCGAGTGACAGGGGACATTTCCCGTCCAATATAGCTAGGGCCTTGGGGGACAGCAGAGCAAGGAGGGAAGTGGGGAGGAGAGGGTGCTCCCCTTCCTTTCTTCCTCTGGGTGGCGGTGGACTGAGAAGTTGCCATGATTTACAGAAGTTTGTTTGTCAGAGGCAGATCAGGGAGAAAGGGAATAGGTAGGCACTCCTGGATAACATAGGAAGTTCAAGGTTAGGTAGGAAGGTCAATGAGATGCTAGGGTAGTTGAGGTAGGTAAAGGGAACCGATTTAAGAGGTCCTACTTACCAATTATCAAGCTTTATTCGACAATACATGTGATAAAAGCAAAAATGTACACATACAATAAAAGTGTTAAAATAGAGAATAACATTTTAAAAACAGGGAAATCTAAAATCTTCTAGAAATAAGTGGAAATTAGCATGAATAGGATCAGGCCATCATAGTATAGTAAGATCTGTCAATGGTGTGCGTGACCTATCACATTTGTTATTTCATTCATGAAACACTAAGGCCAGTGCTAGGCTGAAGGAACATTTCACTTTTGCCGGTGATACAGTTCCAAAACCAACTATTTGCAGGTAGCAGTTGAGATCTTATGAGGCACGTCCGTTTTAAAATCTTTGCTACAGGAATTGTGTATCGGAGTGAAGAATCAGTGTGCAGGATTCTCAGGGCAACTTCACATGATCTTGTGCCCATGTTCCTGCATGTCAGTGCTAACCACACTTTCCTAGGCACAGAATAAGCAGGGCAGATGAACAGGAAATGTTCATAGGTTTCTTCATGGTTAGTGCAGATGGGAGATTTGCTATCTCTTGAGGTAATCCATTTGGCAGTAAAAGATTTTAGAGGTAAGCTAACCAACCATGGCGGTGCTGCTGTTTGCTTTATATACTATCAGATTCCAGTATCTCTCCTTGATTTGTTCCCTCGATGTATGCTGTGAGCTGGATGTAAGTGGGTCAGGCCCTTTCTGGCCAAGAGGTTTCTAATGTCACTCAGCCATCTCATTTTATGGAAATGATCATGTCCTTGAGGCCCTCTGCACAGGTGGCCAGTTATGGTGTGCTCCATATTCTACGCCAATACAGAATGGGGCGTAGCCTTGCTACATCTACTAGGGATTTTTTACCTATGTCATTTTAAAGGGATAGCATGGAAGTGCTTTGTGTTAAGTTTAATATCATTCAAATCAAACTGTTCTCTGATATAGCTAGCCGGTTGCATTTCTCAAAGCCCCACAATTCTGCGCCATATAATACTGAACTCACCACCTTTACGTTATAGATGTTCAGCACTGGGTTAAGTGGCTTGGTCAAAGATGATTTGAATTAGTTAAGTATGGCTAGTTGTCAGTGTTTTAATGTCATGGAGTCAATATGTGGCCTTCATCTCAGTTGCATCTTGAGGGTAATACCTAAGTAAATAAATGAGTCTACCTGCTCCAGAAGTGATTCTTCCATAACCACACTACCCCTGAATGACGTATTCTGATTAAAAATCAAGAACTTTGTTTTTGTGGTGTTTATTATTAGGCCTCCCAGGGAGCTGAATTCTTTAAAACGTCACAAGGTGTTCTGCAATCCAGAGGGAGTTTTAGAAATGATGAGCGTATCATCTGCTAACATTAAAATCAGAATCTTTTTTCCTTTTTTCCTGCTAAAACTGGGGCATTGGTAGGGGTGATGGATACAAATTTGGCAATTCCATTAATGAAAAGTGAAAATAAAGTGGGGGCCAATACACCCTTCTCTACTGAGAAGCAATCAGTCTTATAACTCAATGGGCATCCCTTGTCCTTTAGCTCACTCCATAACTTACAATGAGAGACCAGGTCAAAGGCAGATTTAAGGTTGACAAAGGCAGCGAATTGGCTGCCCCTGCTGAGTACTACGGTCCGCCAGTGTATTAAGACAAATTGAGAAACCTGATCTATGGGGCTTATTTGAGCCGGGAAACCAGCCTGGCGTGGACTAAGGATGCCTTTGCCATCTATCCATTCTTGGACTTTTGCCAGGACAAGTCAGGCCACCACTTTTTGGATTGAGTCTATGAGACTTATTGGCCTGTAATTCCCATGCAAGGACCTGTCCCCCTCTTTATACACTGGGCCAATTTCTGCCCCTCGCCATGTTTCCGGAATGGGGGTGCCTTGAGCGATGGCATTTGCGAATAGCAAAATGTAGTGGCTAGATTTAACTTTGTCATGCAGGAAAATGTCACCTGGAAAGTTAGAGATAGCTGGTGCTCTCCCACCCATTATAGCTTTGAGGGCTGTGCTTACGTCTGCCAAAACAAATACTTTATCACTAGAATATTATCACGTTAACATAGGATCGCAGTGCTCTGTGTCATCAGTAGCATATTGCGTGGCAATGTATTCTACCCTGGTGTAGAGGTCTACATAATTTTGTGGGGGCGGTGCTACTCCCCCTCTACCCCATTTTACCAAATTCCAAAAATGCTGAGAGTTACTCCTATTACATTCCAGTTTTAAATCCTGCCATCTATTAATGTCCCAGACTTTTTCAGCCCTTGCCACTGCTTTTGTTATAGATTTTTCTTGCATTTTATATACTGGGTAAGCCTCTTGATCTAACTGCCACGCCCAAAATTCTGCCAGCACGCTGGCACTCTATATGATACCAACGATGCAGAGACTGGGTAACCTTTGTCCTAGCCCTAAAAGGCCTTGGAAAATATGTGCACATTTTGGAAAATAGTTTATTGTGCTGCAGTGTTATTTCGTGAAGAGGCTAAAAGGTAAGGAGTGATGACTCCATCTCTTCTATAGTATTATCAACATTGCTATTAATTATGGACAGTATTACTATTTGTTCTATGATCATAGACCATGTAACCCGTTGCATGTCATTAGTAAGTTGCAGGTCAGCAGTGATATGGGTGTGCGTTTGTACTTGCAAATCTGTGAACACAATGTGGAGCAAATAGGGTTATGGTCACTCTCCACACAAGCCATCACAACCATATCCTCAAGGGTATGCCAGAGTTTTAAGCTAGTTAAGATATAGTCAATGCAGCTTGACTGGTAGCCATTATTGAATGTGCTTGCTCCCGCCCTCTCAGAGATGGTTCTACCATTGGCAGGCTTTAGACCTTATTTGAGACATAAGGCTTTCATTTGGATGGCTGCTTCAGTCCATCTTTTAATTGGTGGTAATTTTAGTTGCAAAATTCCCCATTTCTTATCCTCCTCCACCACCAAATGTTTTTTCGCCACTGCCAAGGGGCTCAAAAGTAGTATTTAGGTCACCCACTATGATGACTGAGGTGTTCCAGGGGAGATTATCTAAACGTTCACTTAAGGCTTGGATTGTATCGGATCTTCTCCCCCCGCTTTTGCCTCTTGCATAGATATTTTATATTACAATGCCTCCGTAAGGCCCACACATCAGCTGCATGGCCAGGATATTGGTGCAATCAGATGGAAGTACCTGTATTTTGAGGCAGATGTCCTGTCAAACCCATTGGACAAGACCCGACCCTTAGAGCTTGGATAGCAGGGATATCATAGTTTAAATATCTGAGTGATATAATGGTTCAGCTAGCCAGGTTTTTTTGAAAAGCACATATATTCAACTTTCCGACAAAGGTGTTCCAGTCCGGGGAGGTAATCCTGTTCCTTAATCCTGCGAGATTCCAGGATAAAAGGGATATACTATGGGGTGATAGATGTAAAGCATGGTTTGGGATTACCCCTTGGGTTGTGGTCCGTAGTATATGGCTTAACTCACTTTCAGCCCCATTGGGGCAGATCATCACAACAGTATTGTCCAGTTTCAAATGGAATCCAATAGGTACCCTGATATACACTTGATTTTAGAGGTCCCACTTACAAGGAGCCCTTCTGATGCAAGTATGTTATTCAGGTTTGAAGATGTTATTGGGGAGGGTTAATGTCTTAAAATTATTTTAAAATAATTGAAATATTAAAAATAATTAACTGAAACATACTTAAAAATACTTAAATAGCCTTAAAATTATTAAATAATTAATTTAAGTAAAAAAGAAATTTTTTAACAAAACTATATATATTCACATGATATTAATAAAAAAACACAATATTTGTACTGTAGGATAGCGTAGGGGTAAAAATTACTATTCCCACTTCAAAGAGTGCAACAGTAGGGAAAGCGTTGGATAGCGTAGGAGTAAAAATTGCTATTCCCACTCCAAAGAGTGCAACAGTAGGGAAAGCGTTGGATAGCGTAGGGGTAAAAATTACTATTCCCACTCCAGTGAGTGCAACAGTAGGGAAAGCGTTGGATAGCGTAGGGGTAAAACTTACTATTCCCACTCCAGTGAGTGCAACAGTAGTGAAAGCGTTGGATAGAGTAGGGGTACAAATTACTATTCCCACTCCAGAGAGTACAACAGTAGGGAAAGCATTGGATAGTGTAGGGGTAAAAATTATTATTCCCACTCCAGTGAGTGCAACAGTAGGGAAAGCGTTGGATAGCGTAGGGGTAAAAATTACTATTCAGACTCCAGTGAGTGCAACAGTAGGGAAAGCGTTGGATAGAGTAGGGGTAAAACGTACTAATCCCACTCCAGTGAGTGCAACAGTAGGGAAAGCTTTGGATAGCATAGGGGTAAAAATTACTATTCCCACTCCAAAGAGTGCAACAGTAGGGAAAACGTTGGATAGCGTAGGGGTAAAAATTACTATTCCAACTCCAGTGAGTGCAACAGTAGGGAAAGCGTTGGATAGCGTAGGGGTAAAAATGACTATTACCACTCCAGTGAGTGCAACAGTAGGGAAATTAAATACTCCATATAATATTTAAATATATATATATATATATATTCATATCTATAAAAAAAGAATTAAAAGTAATTACCAATTTAATGTAATATAATAATTAATCAATTAAAAAAACAATTACAAATTACTTATTTCAATTAATTACCTATTAATACAAATTAATTAGCAGTTAAAAATGAATTAACAATTAATTAAAAATAAATACCAATAAATAAATTAAATTATTTAATTAATTATAATTCAATTACTTCCCACCCTATTCCCCTATAAACCCACAACCTGCTACGGAAAATAAATTAGTAAAATTAACATACTTATCAATTAATCACTGAAGTAAAATTAATTGCCAATTAAAAATTAATTAATTTCCCAATAAAAATTAACTAACTATTAATTCAAAATAAATACCAATAAATAAATTTAAATATTTAATTAATTATAATTAAATTACTTTCCACCCTATTCCCTTATAAACCCAGAACCCGCTACAGAATTAAATTATGCAAAAATTAAATAACATAAAATTCATTACTTAAAATAAATTATAACATAAATATACACTTTTCACACATATACTAACATAAAAAACACTATAAAAAATTCGATATTATTAAAAATTCCATAATTTTAATAACATATTATATGCTTCGATATTTTGACTTTCTATATTTATAAAATTCGATATTACATTACTTACCTTAAAAATGATATTTTTGATGACTATATTCTGTCCATTCGATATTTTGTCCATTCTAAATTTTGATGTCGATATTTGTGTAATTCGATATTTTGTACTCAATATTCTGTCTGTATACCGATTAGGAGGAGTGTGTTATTGCCGTTATCACTTGATGCTTGTAATTGTGAAGAGCATGAAAATGTCCTGATAAGCCTGTTACTGTCCAGTTCCTTTGAATGAAGTTTGTCTTTACATTCTGTTCTGAACACCACTTTAAAATATGTAGAGGCTGATTAACAAATAAGTCACGTAACACAGAGTGGGTGCCAAAGGTGCTGCATTGTGCGACAGGGAGAAGAGAGCCATATCGCTCCTCCCAACTTGTATATAAAAAACAAATCATAAAGTAAAAAGAAAAGAAACAAAATAAATAAAAAATGTTGTACGAAATAGCAAAAAAAAGTTTCTTGAAGGCAATTGTTTCAATTGTTGCTTCTCGTTATTAACATACAAATTTCTTTGCAGCACTGCCATTAGTTTTGTTTCTTGTTAATTTGGCGTGGCCTTGCTGCGTTCAAGCCAAACCCATGTTGTTAATTATGATATACCTCTTGGCATGTTCAGGTCCTCAATTTGTATCCATATAAGTCACCTCTGAGATAGGCCCACAGTTTAGGTCAGTGTTCAGAGTATTTCAAAAGTTCCACATATACATGAAATTTGATATGTCCTGGTAGTAATAAAATGATGAATGCAGTTTGTCAACACTGTGAGGCTTGCATCCAAAGGATAACATGGGCTTACCATATAGCATTTCACAAGTGGTTACTATCTACTGGGATCACATAGGAAAGTATTTTTTGACGTATAAGGAATTGTACGATTAAACACTATAAAATGGTAAAGTTGGATTTGGAGTGACACTTGAGTAAATGACACTTTGTTTAATGAAACACTATGTTGTCCTGACCATTTGGTGACTGTTGCCTTTATCTTGGGTCACATGACCAGGTGAAGCTTGCTGTTTTTCTTTATGTATTCTTCTCAGAAAGTGAGACAAAGGGCCATAGAAGTTGACAGGATAATACATCTGACTTGATAATGGGGAGGAGCTGTCACCTATAACACATGCACACTGTGTTAACTCTTGCCTGAGCTGAGTTGCAAATGGTTTGAGTACAGTGTTTTTTACCCAAGACAAGCTGGGGCAAGGGCAGGCATGCAGGCAGAATAATCACGACACCCCTGGGGTGCAACACTTAATTACCTTATCCTAATTTAAAGTGGACACCAAGGGCTCCATTAGGATGATGGGCGGGGACACCACCGCGGGGGTGGCGGGGTGGAAAAACAGCATTTACCGCCCGCGAGCAGCGGAACTCACGTCCGTAACATTAGGATAGGTAAACACAGGTCATATCCCGCCCGCCGCGGAGCGCCGTGCACCGCCATCAAAGTGTGCCCGCCACAGCGGCGGAGAGAGCCAATCGAGACCCTCTGCCGCGCCCGATAACGTCTGCCCCGCCCGACAAATCAGGATGGCGCAAACAAGCAGACGCAACGCAGCGGACACACCGCACAGCTGAAGCAGACGGAAACTCGACAGCGAGCACCAGCGACGGCTCGTGGAGGGAGTTACGGTGGGGCAGGAGGAGGGGGAGGGGCAGGGTGGAGGTTGCTAAAAACCGGCATATGGATAATTGCAGGTAAGTAAACAATTTAATTAATAAAACGAATTTCGTAGCTCGCACTGCATTGCATTTTGCGATGCAAGGCGCACTACGAAATTCGTTTTATTAATTAAATTGTTTACTTACCTGCAATTATCCATATGCCGGTTTTTAGCAACCTCCACCCTGCCCCTCCCCCTCCCCACCCTCCCGCCCCACCGTAACTCCCTCCACGAGCCGTCGCTGGCGAGCACGAACGCCGAGACCCGACATGAACCCCATCAACCCAGCCCTCCATATGCATCCGGTAATGTACCTGCTACAACACTATCGCCAGATGGCCCGCCGCGGACGCTGCCACAGGTACGCCACTACACGTATGCACCACACAACACACATGCCGACACAGGGCCCAAGCACCACATCAGGCAACCTGCTGGGGGGCACAACACATCCGCAGGGGCACCCACACATCACCCACCTCACAACAAGGCACCACACAGCATCCGGAACACACAACGTCCGCCAACCAGCAGCGACATCACAGTCAAGGTCACGTCTCCGCCGCGCTCAACACATGCCACCATGCTGAAGGCAGGGCCACACCAAGGCATGGACAGGGCACAAACATCACAGGGACAGACCACCCACAACCACAATGCATCCCACCCGAGCTACACACAGGCCAGGTGCCCATCCCGTGCACCCCCATGCACACTAACAAGCACTGTAAGAACAAGCCCAATACACACACACAGCAACATACAACACCCAGCCAGGGACACAGGCACTGCAGGATTGGCTGACAAGGAACACACAACACGAGTGCACTCCCACAGCCCACACAATTGCATACACACATCCACACAGGGCAAGACAAAACAAACAACAGGCATACAACTCCTGGCTGACACATGTGTGTCTCACACTATACAGGGGCACACATGCATACACTACAAACTTACACCCTACACACCGCACACCTCTGCCACACCCAACACCACACATGACAAGTAAGCCATGCCACCAGGACTAATGTCCAACACAAGATGACTATACACATACACGCCTGAAAGGAAAACGCACAAAACCCCATGACATCACAGCCAGCAACAAACCCACTGAACTGCAGCACACCCTGTGCTGCCAGTGTCCCCCAACATGACCTGTGAACAGTGTATGCAACAATAGCAAATCACCAACAAGAGAACTGCAGTCCTGTAAAATAGCCATCACAGAGTACAACATCAGTAGTGCCAGAATGGACTGATGACCCTGTCACACCTGTTTACAAATCAGATGGCTACAAACGAGCCTTGCAATGTATAAATGAAAAATAGAGCATGGTACACAGTCAAGCTAATGCAAACAAGAAAATGACTCCAATCAGCAAGGAGACTGACAAAACACACACCAGAAGTAACTGTAATTATTCTCAAATTGCACAGATGTAGAAATACAACATTAGTAGACAACACCAAGCCACAAAATCATGTACAAATGGCAGAGACTATGCACAGGTGAAACACAAACAAGAAGGCCAGAGTCCATGGCAGGGGAGACAGCAAGTAGATGAGAGGCTGCACAGGGGAGAGTACAGCACATCAGAGCAACAGGCCCAGAGTCCTTGGCAGGGGAGAGTACAGCACATCAGAGCAACATGCCCAAAGACCTTGGCAGGGGAGACAGCAAGTACATGAGAGGCTGCACAGGGGAGAGTACAGCACGTCAGAGCAACAGGCCCAGAGACACACACAGGTCGCAAACAATGGTCTTCACTAGCACACTTGTGTGGGGTACAGGCGCATGAGTGTGTTCACAACTCACTCCTGGCTGTCATGCTGACTGGGACCTGGCTGTGTTTTGTGGACAGCAGGCCCACTTGACTGGGCTGAAAGAGGCCCATGTGATGTGGTAATAACAGAGGGCCTGCAAGGTGGAGGGCTGTGTGGACCAGGTGGCACAGTGGCACGTGGAGGTGGAGTCATGCACACCCCTGACACCGTGTGGGTGGGAGAGGTTGGAGGGGTGCCCTTCCACTTTTTTGGTACATGAAATGGCTTGCCTGTCTTGGGGTTGATGGGAAGTGGTGATGGCACAATAGGCACACACACCAACTGTCCCACATCAGGGGCAGACACTGGCACTCCCTCAGGTGATGTGCATGATCCTGCAGAACGCTTTGGCTGGCTACTCCTCCAGACCACCTTACCCTCTCCAGAAGGTGTACCTACAGTGCCCACCTTCCCACCTTCCCCAGGGGTGGTGTCTACAGTGCCCTTCAGACCCTTCTTGCTAGGGCTGGTCACAACACTGGCCTCCTTTCCCTTGATCACTGGCCTGGACCCAACACTGGCCTCGTTTTTCTTGATCACTGGCCTGGACCCAACACTGGACTCCTTTCCCTTGATCACTGGCCTGGACCCAACACTGGCCTCCTTTCCCTTGATCACTGGCCTGGACCCAACACTGGCCTCCTTTCCCTTGATCACTGGCCTGGACCCAATACTGTTTTCCTGTCCGTTGATCACTGGCCTGGACCCAACGCTGGCCTCCTTTCCTTTGATCACTGGCCTGAACCCAACACTGGCCTCCTTTCCCTTGATCCCTCTGCTAGTCACAACAGGGCTCTCCTCTGCCTCAATGACTGGGCTGGTCACAACAGGGCTCTCCTCTGCCTCAATGACTGGGCTGGTCACAACAGGGCTCTCCTCTGCCTCAATGACTGGGCTGGTCACAACAGGGCTCTCCTCCACCCTCCTCGATGTACTGTGTTTTGGGGTTGATGTGGCGGGTGGTTTTGTCCCTGTGCTCCCCCAGGTGTACTCATAACATGCAACACATTCTCTGTGGGCATAGGAGAGTCAATTACTGGAGATGCCTCTGCATCAAAGGAGCCTGATGTCTGCCACAAAGATCTCCTGGCATTGCTCTTCTATGACTTTTCCTTGTCTGTGCATATTGAGGGGGCCCTGCTCTTCTTTGGGGATGGAGTCTGTGGACGTGATTGTCTTGTTTGGGTCTGACGTGTGCTCCTAGTGTTGTATCTTGTAGGTGATGTAGTTGCCAAGTGGTGACTGTGATCTGATGTGGCCACTGAATGGCTGGTCGTCACAGGCACATGGGCTACAATGGGAGCATGTGCCTGTTGGAGGGCTGACGTGACAGTGGCTGACAATGCCTGGACTATACGGTTTAGCCCACCCACGTCAGAGTGTATGCGCTCCATGAATGCAATCACCTGGCCTAATTTGTTATCATGGGCACTGAAGGCATTGAGCAGGGCGGTCTGGCCCACGCAAATTTTGTGCAGGGCCTCTACGCACTCTGCACTAAGGGCAGCTGGGGGGACAGGTGCAGGGGAAGTAGTGCCATGTGTGAATGTCGCTCTTCCCCTCTTAGTAACATGGATACGGCCAGTACCAGTGGAAGTGGATGGGAGGCTGGGCACTGGCCGCTGGTTGTCAGATGCAGCAGCAGACTCCCCATCCCCTGTGCCTGCTAACATCGATGCATCACCGCTGGCATCAGATGAAGTGGTACTCTGTCTCTAACACACGGATTTCTCCTGCATATTCCTGTCACCCTCAGATGCGCTGTTTTGCTCACTGTCACTTGGCTCAGTCTCACTAGGCTCCGCTGCCGCTGTCGTGCTGGTCTCGCCACCACTTGTCTCTGGATCATGTTCCGCCGTAGTGTCTTGCGATTCTGCATTAGTGAGATAAACAGGGTAGTGTAAGTGTCATCATCTGTTCACACGATTACAGATCAATGCAGCACTGTACAGGCCTTGGGCTACATGGTAATCATCACACCCTGCAATCACTATGCAGCTACACACCATATAGTCCACAACAGTGCCTGTCATGCACACAAACTGCCTGGACTGAGGCATGTCGATGCCACACAGCACAACACCCTGCCAGTGGATGGAGTGCCCCCACCCCACATAGACCTGCCTCATGGACATGATGTGGCCACAACACTCATCACCACTGACAGCCATACATGGAACCAGAGGGGACCACACACACCTGTACTCACTACACATGCCACGATGCCAACCAGGCCACAGCAAGGACCATGTGCCAATCTGGCTTCACATTGTCGTCGGATGTGTGGCCCTCAAACATAATGGTGCATGCAAAGTAGACAGACATGGAGTCACACTCATGAAGTGGACACTGCAGTCCGGCACAATATGGACTCCCCACACCATCCCAATGAAGAGTGACCATGTGGCCACAATAAATCTGTCACGGATTAAGGACTGTAGGCAGGATCAGCAAAGTAAGGCCATGGTGGGCCAATGCCTCATACAGGCACACATCACAGTCGCCACTCACATCACACATCACAGCATGGCAAAACACGCACATCACATGTGTCACCGCTGCCACAGGCCCTGTACTCATGCATCCACTCCCAGACGAACTATCCATCCCCAGATACTCACCATCTCTGTCTTGCAGCTGATGCCCCTTCAGACGTGCAGCCAGGTCTGGATTGGCCACTGACAGTATGCGTCCCATCTGTTGAGTCATGGTGCACCGTGCCAAACGCCCTGTGTGTGGTAGCATCCCCAAGGTCATCTCTGCCAATTGCCTAGCCAGCCGGCTGATGTCGTCCCACCTCTTGTGACAGTGTGTGTGTCATCTGTTTGATACCCCCAGGGCTCGCACCTTTGCTGCTATGGCCCTCCACACGGCCTTATGTTGGTGTGGCTTGAGCTGCAGGTATGAGAGTTAAGAAGGGCAAAAGAATATTAATGAAATGTGATAAGTCAACATCTATCAGTACAGCAGCCAGACACTGACTCAGGACTCACAGTAACCTCTCTACCTCCCTAACTGGGGGTACCCTCACGAGGGCACTCTGCTTGACATGAACCTTAGTGAATGCATGCACACATTATGGTTCCTAGTCTCAATGACATGCACACAAATGCATGATGCCTCACCACAAATGCATCGACAGCAGTGTGCAAATCAGTTATTGTAGAGGGCACTGATGGGGCATAACTAATATTCAGTGTGCAGCTACTGTAGCAGGTGAGTCTGTAGATGTACATCGTTTGGCAGTGCTGCCACTGAACCTACTCTGTGTGTCACACTGACTCTGACTACAGGGGCACCCACAAATGTCCTCACAGGAATTCACTGTCCTGCCATCTAAAAGGATAACAACCGTTAGTTCTGTATGTGCGACAATGTGACATACCCCACTCACACATACCAGTACAGGGCTAGGAAAGAGTTACATAGCAACACACACACTCTCTCGAGGTGGAGACAGCTTGTCTGTCAGTGTCTGTCATTACCCCACATCCCCAACATATTATGCAGCATCACCACTACACGTCTCACACCACCCTCCCCTACAGCTCCCTACATGGTGACTTACCACAACATTGGGCCCACCGAACAGCCGTGGGAACTGTGCCAGCACCTCATCCACAAGGACATCAAGCTCCTCACTCGTGAATGGACTGGCACGGATCTTATCTGTTCTTGACATCCCTGTGGATATGGCAGACCTGTGGCGCACTGGCATACTCGCCGGGGAAGGTGAGCAAGATCTTTGTGGCAAGCTGTATGCTGCACAACCTGGCCATCCACAGGGGTGTCCCCCTGCTCCTGGACGATGGTGATGTACCAGGGCCACCACCTGCTCAGGGACCTCAATCCAGTGATGAGGACAGTGGAGAGGAGGAAGGAGTTGATCTGCGCCAACAGCTCATTGAAAGCTACTTCACTTGAAGGTGGCTGACGAGGTACAACGTGTACATTGTCTGGTGTTGTTGCTCTTGTTATGAATGGCTATGCGTGGCAGTAACCAATAGGCACATGTACTGTCACCCATGTGTGTAATTTGTGAAATGGAAGTTCAGTGCGGAGATGTTTATAGGACTGTATTTGTGCACATCTGCTAGACATTGTGTAACGTGGCTGTGAAGTTTAGGATATGTTTTGTGCAGTGATCTGTGTGTTGTCACAATGACACCAGTGACTCTTGTTCTGTTGTGTCTCCCTAGGTGCTACAGAGGGTTCCTGGCCTGCATACTGTATATCATTCGCACACATCATTGACATCCTCAACTATGTAAATCCTGCACTATAAAAATCACTACACAAAATCTTGTACATCAGGTATTTTATTTTGGGAGTGGACATGTGATTGGTGCGGTGATATTTACATGAAGGTGTGGAATGAGCAGTGAGTTGACAGTCCAGTTCAATGAGATGTAAGAGTAGACACCACATGGATGTGGTGACCCAGTCCAGCAGAGAGGTGCCATTTCCAGGGCAATGTGGGGAAGGATAGTCCAAACAGTGAATGCAGTTGGGAAGAGGGTTGTCTTCACGGCTGGCTCTGTG
Organism: Lissotriton vulgaris; assembly: GCF_964263255.1. Classification (NCBI taxonomy): domain Eukaryota; kingdom Metazoa; phylum Chordata; class Amphibia; order Caudata; family Salamandridae; genus Lissotriton; species Lissotriton vulgaris. The sequence goes on along the minus strand of NC_141697.1, from coordinate 115,154,656 downwards.
ACTGGCCTGTGGTAGGTGCTTTGCCTACAGAGACTCCCAGGCTCTTCTTAGGACGCCCCCTAGATCTTTTTGGTGATGGGGGCCTGCTGAATGGCCAGCGGCGTCAGGGGACTCGTCCCTCTCTGTTGGCGCAGGGAGGATGGTGACCTGTCATCCTGCAGCACAACAGGAGGGGACGGAGGTGGTGGTTGGGACACAGGCCTATCCCTCTGCAACGCCACTTGCTGGCCCATGAGGTCCACCATCTGTCCCAGCCGGTTATCGATGGACCTCATCAGCAGGATGAACTCCCTCATTAGTTCATCAGACCGGCCACTTTGTCCCTGGACCTCTTGGTAGGCATCACCAACTCTGGTGAAGTGGTCCAGGGATGGTGTCCACTCCTCCCGAGGTCTGGTGGTAACCCTGGCCCTCCCACGTGCTCTGCTGCCACGGACCTCTTCCCTCGCCACTGGGGGACCACACACTCTATCCCTGATCTCCACAGCTGTTGGTGTGGGATGGTCATCCCTAGGGACAGGGAGGTTGCTGCAGGTGGTACTAGTGGTCCTGGTGGTGTTGGTAGCAGTGGCGGTGGTGGCTGTGGTGGGTGCGGTGGTAGAGGCTGTGCCTGCAGGGGTCTGCTGCGTTGTAGTGGCAGCAGAGGTGGTGGTGGGGAGGATGGGGGCCTGGGACCTCTGGGTCTGTGGAACACCTGATGGGCCGGCCTGGAGATCATCATCCATACTGTCCTGGGAGTCCGCTTCTGAGAGTTCATGGGCCGGGGGTGGAGACTGGCTCTGCTGGTCGTTGGTGTTGTCCTCAGCAGTGAGTTCTTCATCACCTGTGGAGTGGATGGGGAGTGATCAGTGTTTGTGTCATCTGCGTATCATCATCTGTCTGTACACTACGTACATGTGCAGTCATCAGTAGTAGAAATCATGACAACACTGTGTAACATTTCATAGTGCTGGGGGACATCATGGAGTCATACATATTGATTGTCAATGCTTTGGGTTCTATTGTTTTAGGTTTACTGGATGCAGGTCACACACACACACTTCATGCAGAATTACTGTAGATACGTACCTGTTAAGTGACTGTGCGGGAGGCAATGACTGACACATGCTCCTGGGTGGGGGAGGCCTCAATGCTGCTGGGGTGTGGGCCAGGGGGAATGGTGGGAGTAGTAGTGCAGGCCTCCCTTTCTCCCTCACACACACCCTCTCAGTGAAGATGTCTACCAACCTATAAGTCTGTTTGTCAAACTGTGCAATAGCTGACACATGCTCCTGGGTGGGGGAGGCCTCCATTCTGCTGGGGTGTGGGACAGGGGGAATGGTGGGAGTAGTAGTGCAGGCCTCCCTTTCTCCCTCCCACACACACCCTCTCAGTGAAGATGGCTACCGACCTGTAAGTCTGTTTGTCAAACTGTGCAATGGCTGACACATGCCCCTGGGTGGGGGAGGCCTCCATGCTGCTGGGGTGTGAGCCAGGGGGAATGGTGGGAGTGGTAGTACAGTCCTCCCTCCCTCCCACACCCTCTCAGTGAAGATGGCTACCTACCTGTAAGTCTGTTTGTCAAACTGTGCAATGGCTAACACATGCTCCTGGGTGGGGGAGGCCTCCATGCTGCTGGGGTGTGGGCCAGGGGGAATGGTGGGACTAGTAGTGCAGGCCTCCCTTTCTCCCTCACACACACCCTCTCAGTGAAGATGTCTACCAACCTGTAAGTCTGTATGTCAAACTGTGCAATGGCTGACACATGCTCCTGGGCGGGGGAGGCCTCCATGCTGCTGGGGTGTGGGCAAGGGGGAATGGTGGGAGTAGTAGTGCAGGCCTCCCTTTCTCCCTCACACACACACACCCTCTCAGTGAAGATGTCAACCAACCTGTAAGTCTGTTTGTCAAAGTGTGCAATGGCTGACACATGCTCCTGGGTGGGGGAGGCCTCCATGCTGCTGGGGTGTGGGCCAGGGGGAATGGTGGGAGTAATAGTGCAGGCCTCCCTCCCTCCCACACCCTCTCAGTGAAGATGGCTAACTACCTGTAAGTCTGTTTGTCAAACTGTGCAATGGCTGACACATGCTCCTGGGTGGGGGAGGCCTCCATGCTGCTGGGGTGGGGGAGGCCTCTATGCTGCTGGGGTGTGGGACAGGGGGAATGGTGGGAGTAGTAGTGCAGGCCTCCCTTTCTCCCTCACACACACACACCCTCTCAGTGAAGATGTCTTCCAACCTGTAAGTCTGTTTGTCAAACTGTGCAATGGCTGACATATGCTCCTGGGTGGGGGAGGCCTCCATGCTGCTGGGGTGGGGGAGGCCTCCATGCTGCTGGGGTGGGGGCCAGGGGGAATGGTGGGAGTAGTAGTACAGGCCTCCCTTTCTCCCTCCCACACACACCCTCTCAGTGAAGATGGCTACCGACCTGTAAGACTGTTTGTCAAACTGTGCAATGGCTGACATATGCTCCTGGGTGGGGGAGGCCTCCATGCTCCTGGGTGGGGGAGGCCTCCATGCTGCTGGGGTCTGGGCCAGGGGGAATGGTGGGAGTAGTAGTGCAGGCCTCCCTCCCTAGCACACCCTCTCAGTGAAGATGGCTACCAACCTGTAAGTCTGTTTGTCAAACTGTGCAATGGCTGACACATGCTCCTGGGTGGGGGAGGCCTCCATGCGGCTGGGGTGTGGGCCAGGGGGAATGGTGGGAGTAGTAGTGCAGGCCTCCCTCCCTCCCACACCCTCTCAGTGAAGATGGCTACCAACCTATACGTCTGTTTGTCAAACTGTGCAATGGCTGACACATGCTCCTGGGTGGGGGAGGCCTCCATGCTGCTGGGGTTTGGGCCAAGGGTAATGGTGGGAGTAGTAGTGCAGGCCTCCCTCCCTCCCACACCCTCTCAGTGAAGATGGCTCCCAACCTGTAAGTCTGTTTGTCGAACTGTGCAATGGCTGACACATGCTCCTGGGTGGGGGAGGCCTCCATGCTGCTGGGGTGTGGGTCAGGGGGAATGGTGGAATTGTAGTAGTGCAGGCCTTCCTCCCTCCCACACCCTCTCAGTGAAGATGTCTACCAACCTGTAAGTCTGTTTGTCAAACTGTGCAATGGCTGACACATGCTCCTGGGTGGGGGAGGCCTCCATGCTGCTGGGGTGTGGGCCAGGGGGAATGGTGGGAGTAGTAGTGCAGGCCTCCTCCCTCCCACACCCTCTCAGTGAAGATGGCTACCAACCTGTAAGTATGTTTGTCAAACTGTGCAATGGCTGACACATGCTCCTGGGTGGGGGAGGCCTCCATGCTGCTGGGGTGTGGGCCAGGGGGAATGGTGGGAGTAGTAGTGTAGGCCTCCCTCCCTCCCACACCCTCTCAGTGAAGATGGCTACCAACCTGTAAGTCTGTTTGTCGAACTGTGCAATGGCTGACACATGCTCCTGGGTGGGGGAGGCCTCCATGCTGCTGGGGTGTGGGACTGGGGCTATGGTGTGAGTTGTTGTAAAAACCTCCCTCCCCCATACAGGCCTCCTCAGCAGGATGGCTGGCTACATGTTGGGTGGGGGTAGGCAGTGTGATGGTGTTTGTGTATTGCAAGGTAGTAATTGGCATTGTGGTGGTTGTCATTTGTCTGTACTTACCAGCCTCTGCTCCCCGGCTACTCCTGTGAGACTCTCAGGTAGGAGTATTGCAAGCACCTTCTCCTTCCATGGTGTGAAGGTCTTTGGTGGGATGGGAGGGCCACTGCCAGTCTGGTTAGCCAGCGTCCAGTTCTTGCTCCTCCTGTCCTTGACAACCCTCTTCAGATCATGCCACCACTTATGGATCTCCTTCTTGGATCTTGGGGTGGCCCCTACTGCATTCACCCTTTGGACTATCCTTTCCCACATTTGTGTCCTGTTGGCTAATGGTGTCTGTTGTGTGGAAAATTAATACGGTTTGGTAAACATTATCTGCGCCATCTTGCCTTTTTCCCCGATGCCACACATTTTGTTCGTGCACACCCGCCATTTTAGGTGCCTTGGTCAGAACCACCCTCTGCACGCCGCTGACCCTCAGCATGGCTCCTCGCCCTCACAAGCACCCCCACGCACTGGTCACCCCCGCTCTCTCATGCATAGACTATAAAACGTCTCCATCTGCGCTGCTCTCCCATGAGAATCAAACCCCTCTCCCACGCAGCTCTGCCTCGGAACCTCATCCTGTTCCCAGCGCGACACCTCCCACCATTCCTTTCATGGTCCCGGATCCTTTGATAAAACCCCCTTTTCCTCTGTGCCCGTTTGTCTTCCTCGTTCCCAGGCCGCCACCTGGCCCTGCGGATACTGTTATTACCCCCCCCCCTCTCCTGTACAGTAGGAAGTTTCCCCCATCAAAGGATCCAAGAGTTGATCGAAGCCCCCACCCCATGAGATCCGATCAACCTCACACATTCCGTGAATCGGCGGAATGTCCTGCTGCGCGACAATCATCACCTGTTGTGATCGGGGTGGGGACTTCAACTGTAAATGTGTGTGGGAACGGGCCTGAAGGGGAGATTCCGAGGATGTCCTTTCATACTTCAAAGCATTGCAAGAATGTGTTACATGCAATAAAGTTCGTAAACCTGTGTATAAGAGGCCAGGCCTCAGAGATGCAGTTAGAGCACCTCGTGACGATACTTGCTGTCCGAACTGATGTGTTTCTCCTCCGGAGAGAATAAAACTTCTGTTTCCTGCCTTCCAGTCTCCAGCGCCTGCCTCTTTGTTTGGTAAACTTGAGCGGGTATAGAGGCGGCTCACGCCGGGCAACTTCGGAAAAGGTCTTTTGCCTGTACCTTTTTCAACAATTGGCGCCCACGTGGGGCCCATCAGCGACACGTGGATCCAGTGGGAGAGGTCCTGACGACAGAGTGAACGACTGCAACGATCGGGAGAGCTCCTGCCCAATAGACCCTCGTCTGGCAGCCGATCATCCGAACTTCACTGGTTCCGAACAGACCTCTCTCGAGTGATCTACGGTCCTGACTGGGAACCATCAGGAGTGCCGCGAGGAATACGAAGAAAAGAGGACGATCGGGCGCTGGATTTGGAAGACAAGAAACTGACCATGCGTTCCGGGTAAGGTCGTGTAAACACAACGAATTGCGAAATGATTGTTTGATTGTTTAGAAAATACTAGTATTACTCTTTGTTGATTTGTTTGGAGATTCGCTGTCTGCAAACGGAGAAACAACCGGCTCTCTCTTTGCAAGCAGTGAAGGATAGGTAACGCAGCCGTCGTGCCTATCTTTCTCCCCCACGGATTGATTGTTTGAACCCGAACTACGGTTCGTGGATTGTTTTCGGGAGATTCCCTTCTTCCACACTGATTAATTGATTGAACCCGAACTACTGTTCGCGGATTGTTTTCTGGAGATTCTCTGTCTACAAACAGGAAAGAACAGATTCCCTCTTTGCAGATAGTGAAAGGGTAGGTGACGCAGACCTTTGCGGGCCTACTTATTCTCCCCACTGATTGTTTGATTGACCGAACATTGACTGTTTGATATTGGTTCATGAGGTATTCACTGCCTGCAAACAACGTAGAATAGAAATATTCTGTCTAGTCTTTGCACGCAGTGATAAGATAGGTAGTGCTGACTTTTGTCCCCATTGTGATCCGTCATGTCTATCTTCTCCTCACTGATTGGTAGCTGGTTCAACCCGGACCGTTTATTAGAGGTAGACCATCTAGCTCCGCTGGAAGGCACCCCTAATAAAGACATGTTCACAAAGTATGGATTAGTTACCATAGCTTATAGTAAGCTATGGCACAAGTATACCAAAGAAAATCAAGAGAAACAGTGGCCACTGATAGGATCCTTCGACCTTGATAAAATAGAAACGTTAGAAATAGCCCTTTGTAGTAGTAAGACAACGCCTATTATGCTCGACAGTCTCGGTATGTGGCGCAAAGAAGCAATGCAACGAAAAGAAAGAGACGAAGTCAGAGTAGGTAAAGAAACGCGACAGACAACCTTCCAAGCATCTGATAGGCCGAAGGAAGGGATAGCGGTGACACGGTCCCAAGGAGTAAACACAGGAAGGGAACGGTGTAAAGGGATGTACCGACAGGACAACCCCAAGACACGACGACCCGAACGTAATCCCCCGACATTACGCGCAGGACGAACAGACTTCGGACAAAATCAATGTGCTTTTTGTAAATATTCCGGGCACTGGAAAGCCCAATACCCGACTCTACTGAACACGGGTAAGAGCAGAGGGCCGACAGAAATAACAGGCCGGCAGAAAGGGAAAAGGCGTGAGACAAAGATGAATCAGACTGACACAGACAGGCCGGATAGAACCACCACGTTTGATTACGCCCGATGGCACAGATTTCGCCAGACCGATTTCAGCGACATGTTTGAGTTCTCATAGCTCGAACAACGCTAAAACGGGAAACCCAGTCAAGCTCTAAGTTACCCGGTGACGAACCCCGTACTACCGCTACTATTCCCGCACACAAAAGCCACCCTTTCGGATAACACACAGAGTAGTTTCGGACAGATTAGTATACATTCCATTAACAAACTCAAACTTCGAGTGCAATGGGACTGATCACTCTCTGTTGCCCCGCACTCTGTGAACAAAAGCAATTACAGGCCTGCATAGACCACCCCCCCGGTCAGGAAAACTGTTCTTGTGGACACCCCACCCCCCCCATTACCCAAGCATAAATACCTACCCCCACCGTAGCGAGGTTCTCGTAGTAAAAGGATTCAAGGAAACCAAGTCTCTGTTATATAATTTAAGATTTAATTCCAGTAAAGTAACACCGTATTAATAGGAGCAATACAATACATATTACACCCACTCCGGAAGTTCCCAAAATGCAGCAGGTCACCGGTCACGCCCATCCGGAAGGTGAAACACGCAGCACGTGTGGGGCGGGGTCCTGCTGACAGCCGTCGATCGAAGAGGTCGCCGGTGGGAAGTCCAGGAGGCGCCACGGGCCCGGCATGTCCCATCCTCTTCTCCCATATGGTCTAGCAGTTAGGATTCCTGGTTCTCACCGCCACGGCCCGGGCCACGAGTAGGGAGAGGGCGGATGCAGATGGCCCCCTCCCTCGTATCTCCTGGTCCGGCCATCACGAATACCTCCGCTGAAGAAATGGTGCAGGGGGCTGGGAGAGGGAGGAGGCGCGAACGAGCCTCCCTCGCCTCCCCAGGTGGAGGTTTCCCAGCCCCGGCCCGGCGCCGAAATCCTCCAGCCGGGCGATGCACATACTTGCGCAGCACAGGACATGGAATGGCCAGCCGCCATACTTGCGTAGAACGAGACATATGATGGCCCTCAAGAGTACTTGTGGAGCACGGGATATGGTCCGGCCATCACGTATACCCGTGCAAAGGGACGGCGTGGGGTGCACTGGGAGAGGGAGGCGGCGCGAACGAGCCTCCCTCACCTCCCCAGGTGGAGGCTCCACAGCTGCACCCTAGCGCCCTGAACCGAATGTCCTGCTCCTACGGCACGGTGTTCCATTTTTCGCCCCAAGAAGTCTCATCCACTCTTGCAGACACGACGAAGGGCGACTGCTGCGGAGTCTCAAAATGGCGTCTGGGCCCCCTGGAAGCCGAGTCTAGGCCGCTAGAATAACCTTGACCAGCAACGTAACTTGGACGCTTGCCCACCTGGGCACGAGCCCCCACCTCCGACAACATCTCCACAGCTTTGAAGATTCTACAAGAGTCCCAGGAGCCCTCGACCCCTGCAGGCTTCCGGTGGGGAACAACTGCCTTGATCGCTCGAACAAGTTCTGGCTGAATCTCAACGTGACCCGGTAGGGGAGATTTTTGCCTCCCTCCCCTTTTTGATTGACGGTCCACATTGCCTGCCCCTTCTGTTAGCACAAGTTTTGAACTGCCGAAAAGAACTCTGGTCCAACCGCCGGTTGTTGGAAACATTTTGTCCCTGATGCTACTTCCGGACTAACCCGGCCCCGCCCAAAAATGGCGCCGGTGGCAATAGGAACTAACGAACACCTCGTGGTGTCTTCTTTTGCTAATAAGACTTGATGTTCTGAGAATTGTATATGATCCTTTGTACACTTGACGAAAAAGGGGGAGGGTTCACTTGGCGAACATGTAAAAAGATCCCGTTAAAATGTTGGTTTCAATGTACGATTTATTATGATATTATTGTAACTGATACATAACGACGCTTATGACACACGCCCACGGTATGCTTCTAGGAAATTTGATTGCAACTAATCTGACTATGCTTCCAATTATGAAATGAACGTCCCCTGATCCCTCAACTATTGATAGACGTTTTTAAGTTTCCTGCAAATAACCAAATGAACTCTTTTAAAATATTTTTAATGCTGCAGAATAGCCCCCTACTGTACACACTTCAGCCAACGCCGTGTCCGGCCAAAATACGATTGCACTCTCATATTTACATGCTGAACAATTATGCAAATAAAGGTTTTTCAAACTACGAACAGGTATCGCATACTTTTGTAAATGTGGGATCAGCGGGAAGGGTTTTTCCTGTACGACCTGTTTTGTTCTCTTTTTAAGGTTATTAGAAAATGGTCGCTCAGCCTCGAATTGATGATCGAATCTAAGACACGATACGCTGCCCCCAAATGTACAACTAGCTCAGGAACAAACGCATGAAGGAGGACCTCGACTTCTGAGAATGGGTAAAGTAAAGCGGTGTGAATGATTAAATGTTATAAAGGTATGGTACTCAAAGGTACTAGGGAATAGGGTTGGCCAAAGAGCGAGTATGCCTTAGGACATCACAGCATTAGGAATGATTTAAGGATCCCCGATAACTAGATACCTCGCACTAAGCGCCTCTAATTTTTTTAACGTCTCCCTACACACGACCTATAATGCCACACTCCCTCATGAACAGCCTATCGCTCGCCATCCTTACCACACTGCCCGCCCCCTGGCTTCGGAAACCAAGATCTCAGGGATTATATCCCGAGGGGATAAGACGAGTAGGTGGTAAGTAAGGGACTTTCGTACCCGTACATGTGATATGCTCGAATGTTGTCCCCCTCCCTTCCCCTCTTTACCTCCCTCTACAGGTTACATTGGAATCCCGACTGAGGTATAGTGAAGATCTGAAGCCACGCCATGTCTGATACACGAAGCGGACTAACGCAGCAAGGTGGCACCTAAAGACACCCACACACTGCTCTTGTAACGAAAGAGACAATAGTTGTATGATATGATGAGACGCGATCACCCCTAACCCGTGTTGCGTGAATGAGCACAGACCACGTATGTCTGAAACTGAGAAAATGTTTTCTATGCGACTGAAGCATTGACTTAACTAGGCAAAGGACTGAGAGTGCGAGGAGTGCGACACAATGGTGCCCTTTTACTCAATGCATGTCCCTCTGTCAAACTGCATGCTTTCTAAATCCTAACCCAGACCCGTAATGTCTCATGTTGTGAAAAGCGCCGAATAGCCTATCTTAGTACACGGCTACTCTCCATGTTGCACGTGTACTGTTTAGCCTATTGTTGCATATCTCTCTCTCTCTCTCTCTCTCTCTCTCTCTCTTTCTCTTTCTCTCTCTCTCTCTCTCTCTCTCTCTCTCTCTCCCTCTCTTCCACACTCCCACTCTTCCTAACGACTGGCACCTAATTGGCGAACCACCATCCCTGGTGCACCACCCAATTGGCTCCAAATTCCGCAGGTATTTGCACAAATTTGCCTTAACTAAAATTACATTGATACCATGTTACTACCTCTCCTTTCTGCTAAATATTGATGTGATCTAAATTGGCCAAAAAGGAAAGGACAGGTAAGACGACTGAGGTTCCCTAATCTGACCCGTAATAAGGGAACTACATGTCAGTGGCTGCTGTGATAAAATGCCTCAGGTAACGCGACCTTCCCCGTTCCAAATTATCTCAATGTCCAAACAGTAAAAGTGATCGAAGCATCCCCGTCTTCCCAGAACGCCCCCAGTTTTGTATCAGCTGCCCCGGACGAGAGTTTGAAAAATGTGACTCACCCCTGGTTGTAAGGGATGGGTCGACTTACGGCTGACACAGGCCAGCCGTTGTACCTAGAAATGATTTGTTGACGAACAAGCTACAAAATTTAGAATTTGAGAAATGTCCCTGAACGCTTACCAACTGAACTGTAGCCTTCTGCTAGATAGCGCCCTTGCGACTCAAAGCAAGACGATAGTCCCTCATCCCAGTTTACTATGTGCCTAGTTGTTTTTCATAAGACCCCGGTCACCCCAAGGATGAGTCGAATAGCTATCGCAAGCCCCCCCCGTTTTTATGAAGTAGCCAGGCTGTAAGAGACTATGTAGAAATTAGAATGATGTTTGCGAAGTTAAGATTAGATTGAAATGAAGAAATTGTTAAATGTTTAGCTGAAAGATAGGATGCATTGATATAATGGAAAATTGTTTAGCCTATGTTCATTCCTCAGAAAGATACCTATCAGACCATGGTGATAGCACGTTGCACTTTTTTGTAAAATACAAAGCCCTGAAGGACGTTATAGCTTTGTAAGACTCGTACTAGAAAAGTGAGTGTCTGCCAGAAGAACTGATGTGACTGTAATAAACAAATGCAATGAACAGGTATCAGACCTCGTACCACGTCAATGAATGTAATACCAACAAACGCCAAAGAAATAGTCACGAAGAAAAGTTGTAGGGAATCCAGCAAACCTATCAACAATTATTTACACGTTGGTCGTAAACCCCAGTGTAACGGATGTTTCCCCAGTTGCTTGGAGTTGGGAGAGAAATAGACTTATGTGATTACCTTCTACTGCCAATTCTCTAAAGACTGTCTTTTCAAACTCATTTAAGGGTACCACCGTCGGAGGAGAGAGAGACCGGATGTGGGAGCACGCGGCCTGACTGCTGATCGTGGAACATCAGCGACTTTGACCAAGGCGGGACCGCAACAGTAAGGAGTCGCAGGACGAGGCATTGTTTCCGACCAAATGAAAGGAAAGGGCTGACCTGGTGCCCCTGTTCGATGATCAACAAATGCCGAAAGTCCCCGCCCTCTGAGCCCGATCATGGGCCCACCTACCTGAAATCTTTCGTCCCCCTGGTCTGTTCCCGATCTGGCCCCGCTCCATCCCCTCTTCCCCCGACCTACCCTAAGGACTACTCACACACCCCTTCTTCCACCTGAACTCTTTGACAATTGACTCGAAAAGGAGAAACTGCAGTCAGATTGAATAGGGTTTCGTTGCAAACTAAACTGAAACTTGGGTGCCCTGTCTAAGGTACCCACGAAAGAATAGTTTGGACACAGGGCGAAAAAGGACCTTTTTGACCAGAAAAACGAGGAAAAGGTGGTGCCCTGCAACGCAGGACCTGGACTAGAGCTGAACGCATAGCTCCACCGCCGGTGCTCAACAGTGCCAACAGAAAACGACAAAGAATGCCGAGAACTCACTAATAATGGTCCACAACAATAAGACACTGGAAAAGGCAACACCCCTCACCTTCGAACAATGACACCCCTGATTATCGTTTCTACTACGTCTCATTTCTCTCCCAGCCACCATTGTATTGATTATGCTCCAACCGAGAACGAAATGAACTTACATATGTAATAACCTATCAGTTCATATTCCGAATGACTATAAGCATCTATGAAATGTACCCAACGCTCTCACTACAGAATCACTTTTTGTCCGATATTGCATTACTATGACTTTCCTGCAACAAGCTTAACGATGGGCCCGCCTCCTAAAATAAAAGATTGTAAATGTAATGTTTATGCACAGCTCCTTCGCCTGGGTTCCTACTACTTTACTTATGATTACCACAGTAGACATGGATAGGAAATAGGCCAGCAAGATGTCTTGGGAATGTTAAAGGGAGGACTGTGGAAAATTAATACGGTTTGGTAAACATTATCTGCGCCATCTTGCCTTTTTCCCCGATGCCACACATTTTGTTCGTGCACACCCGCCATTTTAGGTGCCTTGGTCAGAACCACCCTCTGCATGCCGCTGACCCTCAGCATGGCTCCTCGCCCTCACAAGCACCCCCACGCACTGGTCACCCCCGCTCTCTCATGCATAGACCATAAAACCTCTCCATCTGCGCTGCTCTCCCATGAGAATCAAACCCCTCTCCCACGCAGCTCTGCCTCGGAACCTCATCCTGTTCCCAGCGCGACACCTCCCACCATTCCTTTCATGGTCCTGGATCCTTTGATAAAACCCCCTTTTCCTCTGTGCCCGTTTGTCTTCCTCGTTCCCAGGCCGCCACCTGGCCCTGCGGATACTGTTATTACCCCCCCCCCTCTCCTGTACAGTAGGAAGTTTCCCCCATCAAAGGATCCAAGAGTTGATTGAAGCCCCCACCCCATGAGATCCGATCAACCTCACACATTCCGTGAATCGGCGGAATGTCCTGCTGCGTGACAATCATCACCTGTTGTGACCGGGGTGGGGACTTCAACTGTAAATGTGTGTGGGAACGGGCCTGAAGGGGAGATTCCGAGGATGTCCTTTCATACTTCAAAGCATTGCAAGAATGTGTTACATGCAATAAAGTTTGTAAACCTGTGTATAAGAGGCCAGGCCTCAGAGATGCGGTTAGAGCACCTCGTGGCGATACTTGCTGTCCGAACTGATGTGTTTCTCCTCCGGAGAGAATAAAACTTCTGTTTCCTGCCTTCCAGTCTCCAGCGCCTGCCTCTTTGTTTGGTAAACTTGAGCGGGTATAGAGGCGGCTAACGCCGGGCAACTTCGGAAAAGGTCTTTTGCCTGTACCTTTTTCAACAGTTGGACCAGGCTACCAAATAGTTGTGGCTCTACTCTCACAATCTCGTTGACCATGACTGTCAACTCACTCTCGGTGAATTTGGGCATTTTTGGTGCAGTCATGGTGAGTGGGGGTTGAGGTGTTTGTGGGTGCAGGGGTGTGTGGATGCAGGGGGGTGGTGGGGATATGTGAGGTGTGTTGTGTGATGGGGGTTTGTTTGTGATGGTGTGCTGGTAGTGTTTATGGTGGTGGTGGGTGTGTGTGTGTGTGTTGCTCTGTTGTCTCTCCTGTCAAGTGTGGTGTATGGCCTTCTCTTCTGGAGTGATGCAAAGGATTGTGGTCAGTGAAGGGATGGCTTTGTAGTCAGCTGTGTGGGTGTGTCCAATGGGATTTAGGTTGTCAGGTGTGTTGTGGGAGTAGTTCTGTGGTTTTGTGTTGCATTTTACTAATTTTTATTTATGTGTATGTGTGTTGTATATTTTGGGGCCAGTGCAACTTTGTTCATGGGATTTAGGCATCACTGAGGTGTTTTCACATCAACCGCAATATTTTTCATGTTTGTCCGCAGCGGTGGCTTTGATGCTGCTTGACCGCCATTTCTCCCATTCACTCCTGAGTGAGACCGCGCAGGTCCGTGTTGGCGGTTCTGACTGCGACACCCTCAGGGATAGCGTAATTTACCGTGCGGTGTGTCTGCTTTCCATGCAGTGGGGTGTGCCTTTTCCGCTGCTTATCTGACCGCCGCAGACAATTTTTTGCCGTCTCCGCCCGCGTCAGGCGGATATGCTTTGGCCGCTGCCGCCGCGGGCGGTCTTTTGTGGCGGTTGTTCCTAATTTGGTGGACGGTATTTCCGCTGTCCTGGCGGGTGGTTGTTTTCCGCCTCCATGGCGGTCGGGGAGGTTTTCCGCCCGCTATCCTAATGGGGCCCCAAGTAACTATATAGGTACCTCATACCCAACTGTTCATTAAAACTCTTGAACTAAGGAAGACTCAGAAGCACTGATGTGGTGCTCTGCAAGAAGAGCTGCTACTCTGCTGTCCTGCTGACCTGCTGCCAGATCGAAAGTAGTAGAAGTGTCCTCAAAGGTTAGTTGGCTCGCCTCTTGACCATGGCCTCAGGGACAGAAAAGACTCAAAACACATTTATCCAAGCACCTGGCCTGTGCCTGTTGTGGGTTATAACCCCCAAGTGGTGTATCAGAATCCTCGACCCTCGGAAGTGGGCCTGAAGGTGCTGTGCCAGCACCAACTCAGGGCAACATATTTACTTACATCATCACCTGAACCACTGCAATGCATGCGCAGCACGGGGACCCCCTGCTTTCGGCAACCCAGGATTTACCTAAATACTTTTGGTTGTGCAGTTTGTAACTCTGTTGGGCTCAAACTCCATTCTAATTGTCCTATATTTGTGACTTTCTTATAATCCAGCACAGCAAGATACCCACTGTTGGCACTGTTTACTTATTGCCACCATTTTCAGAAAAAAGTATAAATTGCATATCTCTGGTTCTCCAGATTAGTTTTTTACAACGTTTATTCTCATGCAATTAATTGACTTCACTATTTTTATCGAAATTGGTTTAGTAATGTTATTGTGTTGTGTTTTCAAATGATTACACCTTGAAGCACTGCATAAATACGTTACACCTTGCTTCTTTTTTAGGCCTGCTTGCTTTCTGACATGATACCAGTGGGTTAGGCAGAGGTCAGTTACTAAATTAACAAGGATTACTTGCAGTACATGACATTTTAGTCCATGTGCCAATATGTTTGTCATAAGGCATAGTGGCAATCTGTGACAAAAATTGACACGCAATATGTTCAGACCCACTCTGTATGTCTTGTTGGTCCTCTACGTCAGACCTGTCCTGGCCCTCAACTCCAGCAAGCAACTACGTTGGAATGAGGGGTGCCACCCGCTCCTCCAATGGATTCAACTCCTCCTGAACATACAGTTCTCCTCCGGTCCTCGTGGCAGATTTTAGCTTCCTGGTCAGGCTTTCTTTAGTCCTGCATTAGTTGTCATGCCAAAGAATTTTGCCTTTCACAACTTCCTTTTGGTGCCGCACAATTGATCTAGTCAACTATTGTTTACCATAAAGCATCTTTTTTTGCTAATGGTAATTTTGAAGTGACAGATAATAAATAGTCATTTTTCGTCATCTCGCTTATGAGTATTTCACTTTCTTTCTCAGTGACGTGTACAGCAGCCTGTTAATGATGATCAACCTGACCTTAATTATACTCTGGCTGCCATGGATAAAGTTATCTTCAATCAACTCCTGGACACTATACACACTCCTCCTATGGTCTTGGTAGGAGATGAAAATGTTACTGGTTCTACAAATGAACCAACCCAGGCAGTGTATCATCCACCTGTTCGGCAGAATGGTCTCTGATGACCCCCAAGTCATGTGTCAAAGGAGACTGATAGGGGTCCAGCACCGTATAGGTCACAGAAAGGATCAGGGAGCTTATGGACGACGGCCAAACAGTAGCACTGGTCTTGTTAGATCTCAGTGCGGCTTTCGACACCATTTCTCACTCCATACTGCTGGACAGGCTGGGGGAGAATGGTGTCGAAGGCAAAGCTCTGGAATGGATTAGATCCTACCTTTCCCTCCGTACTTTCCAGATCTCCTCTTCGGAGGCTTGCTCTGAGGTATTCCATTCTCCTCACGGAGTGCCACAAGGATCAATTTTGAGCCCTCTGCTTTTTAATTTATACCTACGTCCACTGGCCAATCTTGTAGAAAATGTTGGCTTAAGTTTAATGACCTATGCAGATGATTCACAAGTCCTATTCTCACTCTCGAAATCTGACATGTCTACCCCATCTGCATTAAAAGTAACCCTGGGCGAAGAACTACGCTCCGTTTGCGGAGTTTGCGGAGTTTTGGCAACTCCGCGTTCCGCGGAGTTCGCGTAGCTGCCGATAACTCCGCTATCCGGTGCGGAGCGTAGTTGTCGCGCGCTAAATAACATTGTCGCGCGCTAAATAACATTATCGCGTGCGCGGCAATGGCTTACCTTGGTTCTGCGTTCGCTTTTTCCCGGTCGCGTCGGCCACCATGTTTGTAAACCCTTCCGTGCAGCTGTGCGAACGCGATAACGTCATTGGAAGCGCGATAAAGCCATAAGGACGCGCGAGTATGTTTGTTGGTAAGATCGAGTTGCCGAACACGCAGAACCTGCAATCTTGCACAGAATAACTCGCGAGCATGTTAAAAGTTAAACCATAATAATAAATTACCATTTTGGTTAGCAAACAAGTGAGAAACCCCTCAAAGTTGTACCTTTGGATGTATTTTTTGGGGGGAAGGAGTCCTCTTTCTGTTTCTACTGTATTTTTGAATATTAAGGAGGAAGGGCTCTGGAGTTTACAACTTCCTGTTCCTGTCCACCAGGCTCCTCCCAGTGCTTTGTCCATGAGGTGGTCACTTTCATTTGGATTTTGAGCTGGCAGGATCACTTTCTGTGTGTGTTGGCTGCATTACTGCTTTTTTTTTATCTTACTGAGGACTTTTGGATTTTGAATTCTCTTTTTCAAGTAAGTTCAGTAATGTATGAGTGAGTATGATGTTGTAGACTTGTGTTTGTTTGATTTAAAATGTTTTAACTACATTATTCATTCCTTGATTTAAATTATTGATGGGTGCCTACTTTTATGAGGTCCCAACTTGTATTTCTTTTTAAATTTCATCCAGGCTACATAGAGAGGTACCTATGGGTAAAATCATAATTCTGTGTTTAAATTTTTATTCAAGTTTGTAAACAAACATCATGGCTGGCATTGGATTATGGTCATCATTATGCAATAGCAATGTCTGCTGTGGAATTTCTGTTTGTGTAATGAAAAAGTTTTTTTATTTTTTTAAGCCAATAGCTGACCCTAGTACTCCATGTAGTTAGTGTGTAGGCATGTTTGAGTTCATTGTAATAACTTTCTGTGGTTGGCCTGGCCATGTGTTGTTGGCGGCCATTTTATGTTTCCCAGCCACTTTGGTCTTGCCATAGGCCTCCAAACTTGTGGCCTACTCTTCCAGTAGGCCAGAGGTACTAGTCATAGGGTCATGAAAGGTAATCAACTGTTTTTCTGGTGTACCTCTAATTAGGAAATCATGGATGGACTGGATTGATTTAGAAAATCTTATGTTTATGTGTGGGGTATGTCAGGTTTCGGGTGTCTGTCAATTTCTGCCATTAGGTAACCCTAGGAATACAGCTCGGGTAGTTTTGGTAACGTCGCGCCGTGTGAGAACGCGACCTTACCTTTTTTGTCTTTTTCGCGCGCTCAATGTACTGGCTCGGGAACGCGATAACGACTTTTTACTCGATTCGCGTTGCCGAACACGCCGATTTTGCATTCTCGCGAACAATATGTCCCGAGTTGCATAAAAGTTCCTCGAAAATGTTTAATGTGTCCCCTGTGCTACCAAAAAGTCCTCATTTTTTGTGTTATTTACTTCTTTGGTTGTAGTTTTGTCTTCCTGGAGCATGGGCCACTCCCAGTTCCTTTCTGTCCTCTATGTAATGATTTCTTGTTTATGGTTGGGGTGACCAATTTGGGGGGTGGTGTCTGGTGTGTTCATTTTGTGAAGCAAAGCATTGTCCCTTTGGCATAGGCATTTATTGTCTGTCCTCTCTTTCTTTTCATGTAGTGGTGAGGGCCATTTTGTGTGTACTTACTTCCTTTGTGATGATTCTGCTATGTTGTTGTTGGTGGGCAGGCTATGTGGTGGCGGCCATTTTGTGTATGCTTCCTTTGTGACTGATTTTGCCATGTGGTGGAGGCCATTTTGGGTGCATCCCCTTTCCATGTTGTCTTTGGGTGTCCCTGTCCTCCTGGCCCTATGGAGGCGGCCATTTTCTGTGTCCTTCCCTGGTCCTCTTCTTTTGCCATAGCCATCCAAGGCTTTTGTAGGTACTACCACTCAAAGCCATAGGTGCATTCAAGTTAATCAACTATTTTTGTGGTGTAACTTTAATTACACCGTGTATGGCTTTGGATTGCTTCACATTTTTTTGTAATGGTGGTACTTTTAGTTTTTTGGTTGCTTGTGTGTAGCTATTATGGCACTCCCTGCCATTAGGTAACCCTAGGAATACAGCTCGGGTAGTTTTGGTAACGTCGCGCCGTGTGAGAACGCGACCTTACCTTTTTTGTCTTTTTCGCGCGCTCAATGTACTGGCTCGGGAACGCGATAACGACTTTTTACTCGATTCGCGTTGCCGAACACGCCGATTTTGCATTCTCGCGAACAATATGTCCCGAGTTGCATAAAAGTTCCTCGAAAATGTTTAATGTGTCCCCTGTGCTACCAAAAAGTCCTCATTTTTTGTGTTATTTACTTCTTTGGTTGTAGCTTTGTCTTCCTGGACAGGCCATGTGGTGGCGGCCATTTTGTAGGTACTTCCTTTGTGCATTTATCATTGGCCTCCCTGCTTTTGGTCTGATCTGATAGTAGGACAGACTCCCAGAGGTGGTAGTTAGTTACTAGTTAGCGGGGCTGCTTTATGTAGCTGTTTCTATTTGGTCTATTTAATTACCATCATTACGGCATGTGTGTATGCCATTGCATTTCCAAGTTGGTTGTCTGGGCAGGGGGGTAGGTAACTTTTTTGTGTGTGTAATAATTTTATGACTTGTATGTGTTTTTGCCGTGAAGTTTTACAAACTCTTAGCCATGGTGTATTTTGATTTTCCTTGCATTAACCTGTCATGACTCATGTGTAGCAGGCAACCTCCTTTTTCTGTCCATATTGGTATATGATAGGCCTGCTTGACTTTATTATTGGTTATTTCTAGCTGGGAGCTGTGGTGCTTGTACTATTAGTCTTCTTTTTTGTGTTTTATACATTGCCCTGTGTGTCTTTCAATTGTTCATGTGTTGTTGGCTTACTGCTTGTTTGACTGACGTTTTCTGTCTTCTTTGCTTGTAGGTGCACAGAAAAAGACTGAGGAGGTGCTGGCTGTTTTCATCCATCGCCCGTTCAACTGCCAGACGGACGTCCTTCAATTGTACGCCACGTGTGGGGTGTGACTCATCTGACCACACATCTCTGCAATTTGTGCTACTGAGTGCTGCTGTGTGCTGCTGACATCAGAAGAAGATGGGTCCTAAGAGAGCAGTTACCAGGTCCTCCACCACCAAGAAAGTTGCTGAGAAGAAGGTACAGAAAAAGGAAGTGTCACTTAAGGCTGGTATGGACCCCCAAACCTTTTTTGGGCCCCCAAAACGTACGCCTGCAGCAGCGGTGTCCATGGTGCAAGCTGGAGCCAGCACATCCGCATTAGCGGGGGCAAGCCACCAACCCAGGGCCAAGCACATGAGGGTCGAAGAGGTAGCCGACCTAGTGTTACAAAGCAGTGATACTGAGCCTGAACTTAACTTATCGCTGTCTCAAAGTAGCACACAATCCACGCAAGCTGAAAGTGCTGAACAACCGCCGCCAGCAGTAGATGTTCAACAACCACAACCACTTCCCGCAATAGTTGTTGAAAAACCACAACCACCGCCCGCAATAGTTGTTCAACAACAACAACCAAATCCCACAGTAGTAGTTGTTGAAGAACCACAGCACGCTATAGTACTTCCTCAAGAACAACAACCACCGTCTCCGCAGGCAATAGTGGAAGTTGTTCCTCCCGATGTCGGGGCAGTTCAGGAAGTAGAGCCTCATTCCGAGCAAGAAGAAGAGGAAGCCACTTCTGGAGGTGATCTACTGTCTTTAAATTTACGAAAGGAAAGGAGGGTTAGTGGCAGTGCATCGAGTTCTTCGCATAGCATCCCTTCAGATGACCTTGATAAGGAATGGCATCCACGACGAAGAACTGAGCATTCAAAGGAGAGGCATCAAAAGACCAGGCTGGGAAAAAGGAAGGATCCGTCAAGGCTTGAACTTCCGGAGTTCGATGTAGGTGAACAGGATACTGATGGTGATAAAGACGGGTCTGACACTGACAATGTCATCATCACAAGCGTTATTCCTGGTGCAGAGGATGTAGAGACCAGCATTTTCACCCTATCTAGAAGGGCTGCGATTAGTGATGAGCAGGTAGCACGTGTAACTCCTACACACTCAGCGCCCAAAGTAACACCAGCTCCCATTTTTGCATCAGCGAAGGCCCGGCAGCGTGCGACATCCAGCGCAAGCGCCACCTCAACAGAAGGAGGTAGTGGCAGTACTAGTACTGAACTGTCACATAGGGAAATGCAACAAAAAGGCTCCAGTTCATCCGGGATTGGAAGTGGGTCCTCCTCTTCCTATGGCAGGAGACAAAAGTTTAGCTCCCCAGTCTGGGATTTTTTTACGGTTCACCCACATCAGGAGAACATTGCTATATGCTCCATTTGTCACACCAATGTTAGTCGTGGTAAGATTGGTACAAACTATGGTACTGGAGGCCCAACGACCCATATGAAAAAAACACACACAATTGTATGGGAGAACCACCTTGCAAGCTTACAAAAAGATGTAAGCACTGGTGTTGGTGGGGAGGATACAGTACTACAAGGTCCACTCATGGAAGAAGAGGGAGACGATGACCTTCTATCTGGGAGTGGTACACCAATGAGCCCTGTCGCCAGCACTGGAGTGGTGCAGTCCAAATCCTCAGCATCAGCAACTTCTCAGTGGCACCAGAGTCAGCCGGAGACACCAAGGGCAAGGAGTGAAAAGTCTGCGTTGAAAGGTGGTCCGTCTAGTAGAACAGACAGAATTACCAAGCAGCTTACCATTACTGGCATGTTTAGGCAGGAGGGAAAGTACGAGCGGAACCACCCAACAGCACGTTTGTACAATGCGAAACTTGCAAAAATGTTGGCACTGGACCTTCTCCCATTTTCATTTGTTGAGGCAGTGGGATTTCGGCAATTAGTGGCAACACTCGCCCCAAAATGGGACGTTCCCAGTCGCTACTATTTTGCAAGAGTTGCTATTCCAGCACTACACCACGACGTGCTGGGATTGATTGGGAAAGCCTTACAACAGAGTGTTGTCCATTGTATCCACCTGACAACCGACATGTGGAGCAGTCGCGAAGCCACAGCAGATTACATGTGCATCACCGCACACTGGATCTCTTTTGCAGGTGTGAAAGACAAGTTAACATCAGGCCTTCTTGATGTTGCTGGGATTTTCAATGACACTCGCAAACATGCAACTGTAGCCATGTTTGGTATGGAGAAAAATCATACTGCTGACAACATTTTGTCTGACTTTAACAGCAAGGTCTTTGAATGGCTGAAACCAAGAGGCCTTAAGATTGGTTTTGTTGCCACCGACAATGGCAGTAATGTAGTGAGGGCAATGAAAGATGGACAGTATTTCAGGGTACCCTGTTTGGCACACTGCATTAACTTAGTCGTGCAAGACTTTCTGAAACATGAACAACAAGTCAGCAACATACTGACCATCTGCAGAAGAATATGCACGCATTTTAACCATTCTTTCAAAGCGCGGAAGCTGCTACGCGTCATTCAGCGGGAGCATAATTTGCCAGTCAAAGCACTGATCCAGGAGGTCCCAACACGTTGGAACTCGACTTATTTCATGCTTGAGCGTCTCTTTGAGCAGTACATACCACTGAATGCTTATGTAATGTCAAGAAGATTTGTGGATCCTACTGTTAATCTTAAAAGCCTGACCGTTGAGATGTGGCAGTGGGACATCATTAAATGCTTGACAGAGATGCTACAACCTTTTGAGGTGTTCACACGTGCAGTTAGCAGGGAGGACTGTACTATGGGCCAAGCCATCCCATTGTTGTACATGCTCGAGCAACAGCTGAAGGAGGTCTGTGAAACATACGAAGGTGACGAAGAAAAAGTTGATGCATGTACCTTGGCCAAGGCCTTACGCAACCGCTTATCTGTAAATGCAAGGCTTAAAATGATTGTGTCAGATCCAAATTACATAACTGCAACAATCTTGGATCCACGGTACAAATTGTTTGTCAGCAGTAGCGCAGTCATTCCTTTTTCAGATGGGGATGTTGCCAATTACAAAAGTTCCATAGCTGTGGAAGCTAATGATTTCGAAACTGAACGGCTGTTACTTAAAGGCCTGACAGTGCCAGCCC
Source organism: Lissotriton vulgaris (assembly GCF_964263255.1). Classification (NCBI taxonomy): domain Eukaryota; kingdom Metazoa; phylum Chordata; class Amphibia; order Caudata; family Salamandridae; genus Lissotriton; species Lissotriton vulgaris. The sequence continues at coordinate 115,132,850 of NC_141697.1, read as the reverse complement.
AGGACAGTCAAAGTACTCCAGGCCATCCTCCTGAGGCAACTCTGGCAAGTTCATCACAGCATGAAAGCGGTGCGTCCGCTTCCCAGCAGGCACCAACAGTACCAAAAGCAGCACCTACACGATCTGATTCAGCAGACACAACCAAAAGCATAACTGCTTTTTTTCTACAGAAGGGAATGGGTAAGTCCGTTGCTGTTGCAAAGGGGAAAGAGGAGCAGCAAAGCCGAGCACCATTGAACACTGAGCGGATGGTTCAGGCCTATCTGGATGACACAACAGAGGTGTTCATGGAGCAAAGCCCATTGGTCTATTGGTATGAAAGAAGGAGACAGTGGCCAGTGCTGAGCAGGCTGGCGATAAAGTATTTGGCTTGTCCTGTAGCCAGTGTCGCCTCTGAGCGGGTTTTCAGTGCTGCTGGTGCCATTGTGACATCGAAAAGGACCAGTCTCTCCCCCAAAAGCGTCGAGAGGCTGACAATGATAAAAATGAATCAACACTTCATACCACCAGACTATACTGTACGTGAATCAGAGCAGGATGAAGAAAGCGAGCCCGAAGAATTTATCACTGCTGGGTTACATGACCTACTGCTGTCCGGACCCGCAGAGTTTGAGGACGAGCACCTCTTCCCTGACCAATAGGCTGTTAAATTGTGACTTTTTCCCTTCTTTTATTTGTGTTATTTATTTTCTTATTAAAAATGACTTTCTGGTGCATAACTGCTAATCTTAAAATAAAAAGCTCAACCAAATCCATCCCCACCACTCATTCTTTTAATGTACCTACTGGAGTTGCACACCTGTGCATTTTATTTTCGCTGTATCTTTTTTAGTTACCTCCTGGAGTTGCACGCCTGTGCATTTATGTTCCATGTTGACTGCACTCCTCAGAGTCTTGCTGCATCTTCTTGACTCCCACTCAAGTCAATACAATTCCATCTTGGCAGCCATACATTTGATGTTGTAGATGGAGTATAGTACAATAACAATAATGTAGCCTCTAACAGTCCCTCCATAATAAGTGAACCGTACATGACTACAGCCATCCTCTATTTCATTTGAAATCTGCAACTCATAATAACTGCCTTGCTGAGTCTTACTGTTAAGGCTACCACCTCTGTCTGCAGGCATTCAGAGACGACTCTTCTGTGTCAAAAGAAACTTGAGCAGGCATCCACAACTGAAGTCAACTTGTTGTGATGACTCGCATTACAAAGGCTCGGCAGCATCTGTGATCAATCTTCTGACAGTGAAAGAGAAGAAGAGCAAAACAGGTATAAAAATGAATGATGCCATGCATTGCATTGGATGTATTTTTTGGCTGACTCTGAGCTAATGTGCATGGAGTTGAAGTATACTAGTAACTTCAGTTCAGACTCACGTGATAGCCAATTCTTCCATGTTATTTACTAATAATAGAAATTATTTACGCACTTGTGTTCCTACTACTACAGATGCAGTCAGGACTTAATTTATCTTTGCTGTCCGGCGGTTGGATCTGAGCTGATTGATGCACGATGTTTCTTGGAGTGGAATACAAGGTAATAAATAAATACAAATAAGAGTCACAGCACAGTAGACCCAGGCTACTACATGTTTGTGCACAGTGCTGTGGTAGAGTACAATAGTGGTATGATTGATGACTGAGAATGACGCATTGATTTTGTTGATTAATTTTGTAAATGCTAGGTTGCTTTTTCAATTTCATTCACCTTTCTGTGGGTCTGAAATTTTTAGGGAAATGCAGTTTGTATAACGGCCAAACCTGTGTCGTCGTGGGCCTGTTGTTGTGTGCTTGCTCCTGTCTTTTTTTGTACTTCTACATTAAAAATGATATGCAACTAGTAGACTTATACAAATTGTATCCAAGCCGCCTCAGTCTGAAAGTCCTCTCATACGACTACTCCTCTTGTTTTGTATTGTTTTTTTATCTTCACTGTATTACAATTTGTTTAGGTCATTCACATTCTTTTGTATTTGCCTTTTCTTTTTCAGGCTGGACATCTTTCACGGTTCACCCACTGCTTTATAGTATGAGCATCAACTCTCATCCTTACCACAGATCCTCATCATCAAGCAATTGGATTGCGGGAAACCAAGAATCATATTCAGCGTGTCCTTTTCTTACGTCCATTGCTTACAATCATTAGCTAGCTGATCAACATCATAAATCATCGTCTTCATTGTTTTGCTTTTGTTGTCTCCAATCTCCATGCGTACTGTTTTTCTTTCTCAAACCTTTCCCAAAACCCCCGTACCCATCCATTAAACAATCCCTAACCCTCTTCCCCCGGGCTGCGTGGTTACATTGAGGTGTGATGTTTCTTACATTAAATATACACCAACAATTTGATCACGCGCTTGCTGGGGCAGATGTGGTCAAAGCAACAATAGTGAAATGTCAACAAGGCATGGCCAGGATCTTCTGCGGCTTCCCAACTCAAGCTCTGTGTATAACGCCAAATAATTTACCATTAACATCAAACAACGAATGCATCTAATGAATTGGCGTAATTTTTTGGGTTTAAAGTGTAAAGCATTATGATTTAGAAAAGTTTGACGTTGCCGTGAGTACTACAAGTAAAGTTGAACTTCTTATCTTCTCTTGCACTTTGTTTCCAGTCCCCAAAACCATTGTTTTGTTTCAGTTTAGCAGTTGCAATATTGGGTCACCCTTGCAATGTACTGTACTTACTTATACTACCCCCACATTGTCTGTCACGCAAATGACTGTCTCTTTCTTTTTGTCGCTACTGGCAGGGTCTGTCTACTACTATCACAGAAGTTCTGATTCTGAACCACAGATTCTTCGCCATTGTCTTGGAAATCAAATGCAGCCCTTGCAGTGCCACACTTCATGATAAATCATCATCATCTCATCAGCAATCACAGGTAAGATAAGTTTGCAGTGAGGTATAACGCAAGACAGACTGGTCGTTCTTCTAATACTACAAATATAACTCGGTGAGGGTTTACTGCATCTATCTGTTTGCATGTTAAAGAAAGATGTGGGCAATATATTTAATTATTAAAAAGCACTGTCCGCCGACCTGCATGGCCAAATTAAACCTTGCGAGGTTGCACAACGTACATTATTTGGTGAAACACTCCCCCCTCCAACCCCACAAGAAACGCAAATGAACTTCAAATGTTTTCTTTTTAACATAACTTAGTGTCTCGTTTATTTTAACATAATGTAATATATAACTAAAGATGATACAAAAATAAAATATATATAAATCCTACACCAAGCTGTCCCCCTACCCGCCTCCCCTAACCCCAACCAAATTCCCACGCTCAATGTCATGTAAAAAAAAAGTAAAAACCCAACACCCAATTCCCACCCACCAACAAAAGGATTGAAAAAGGGGCAAACAGGGTCCATCTCATAGCCGGCGGGCTTTTAAGTGTTGATCCACCAGGATCTTTACACGCTCCTCTATCTGTTTTTTAGTCTGACTGCTTTGAGCCTCCAGCCTGGCTACCCGGAGGAGAATTTTTCGCTGGAACTGGCGGCACCTACATTGGCAGCCATGTTGTTGTGGGGGGGTGGACGATGCGGGGAAAATCTGGCGGCGGGCGGCTGCCTGAGCACGCCGACGTACTCCTGCAGGCTTGGGGGCCGGGGCATTGGAAGAGGCAGCAGCTGCTGCCGCCGCCTCCTCCTCCTCCTCCTCGGCCTGAGCCACCAGCCGGCGGTAGGCCTCAACGATGGCCTGCAGTTTCCGCTGACGGGCCCGGACTGCCAGCTCCTTCCTCGTTGGTTTAGAAGGAGTAACTATAAAGAAAGAGACAGAATTGTTGTAATCAAAAATCCCAGCAAATAAAGAACGCAAAATGGATCCAACACATAGTGGGCGGCACAGTACAGTAGCAATAGCAAGCAAGTTGAGTACCTAAAATGTTGTTTTATCTATCTTGAACATTCTACGCCTTATATACTTCATTTGTCTGCCTTTTTGGCACGGCATTATGCCTGCCCTAGTAACATAGTATGGGTGTACTTGAACGGTCACATACGAACACCTGTCTTCTTCATATCTCGTTCTTTTATATCATATACTCTGTGCTTCCGGGAAAAGTGACAGTCTCAAACTAACATTAAATTAACAGTGGCCAGCTAGTACTAATAAATGTCTACTCTAGAGACTATCATTCTTTATATCGCCAACAAACGTTAGGTGGTTTGTGTTTCGCCAGCAACGACCCGGAATGCATCCAGTCGTCCCCTCCTTCCCTTGCCTTTGTGTTTAACCAAAACACCGCTGCCAACACTAGTATCCACTATCCACTAACCACCAATATTGGATGTGTCTCCCACCCACGCAGGCAGCTGTGTTTTCCACTTTCTATGCTTCCACAACAACCCACGCATCCAACTGCTCTCAAACACCTGCATTGCTGATTCCAAAGTATCCTTCTATATTATATGATTAGAGCTTTTTCCTTGCACCTTTCATCATACTTAAAATCAATCTCATGTTAATCCATCGCGGTCATGTAATGTTGTGGATAAGACTTTTTTAGTCTGCCACCAACCTTTCACAGCTGAGTTGTAGTCACATAGAAGAGGCATGTATAACTAATTTTATCAATTCTGGCCGGTGGTAATGCTTTTGCTAAGCTTGGTAATGAGAACAGTGGCGTCATATATTGTCCAGTAGAACTTCAAGTTCACTATAAATATCAGAGTACAGTGAGGAAGTTTTCCCCACCCACCAAGTAATGCGGATCACTATTGAATGTAACTTACCATCGCCCACCGTTGTTGTCTCCTCCCCCGCTGCTGCCGGTGCTGCTGTAGGTGCCTCTGGTGGTCCTCCATTCCCCTCCGGGATCGCCTCTGCTGACGGCGTTGCAGCGCCGCTGCCCCCGTCGGCACTGGTGGATGGTACCGGTTCTGCAAAAATAAAAATAAGTAATTAAGTACACCTTTTTAGATGGATGCACAGCCCCCATTGTACTTGTTCACCAAGAACGGAGTTCTGCAAAACAGTTAAGTACAACGTAATCACTAGTAGTCCACATTGCCTAGTACAGCAGAGTAAGTAACACACTACACATATCAGCATTTATTTGGTATGGTATGGTACCCAAGCTCATCTCATCTATACTGGTACTCTAGTCCTTGGAAAGTTAGACTGAACCATGTAACCTAACCAGTTTACTTTGTACATCAATGACATGTCTACAGTTTTGCGCATGCTACCTCACAGCTTGTTGCGCAGTACGAGGAGACGCCTTTGAGGCCACATGATAGTTCAAAGCATACACCTGAAGAGTTTGGAAAATAGAGGCCCGTATTTACTTTTTGAATGTGGATTGTGGAGTCCAGTTTCCTTACAGCCTCAGGTTACACCTTCTTTTTTGCATGACAGCTAAAAAGTTGAATAAATGTATGTAATGTTTTCATACTGTCTAACGTGCACCACTTTTGTCATTATCTTTCGGCAGATGAGAAGATTTACTTCTACGAAGCAAAGATTTGCAGAGCTTACCAACAAGAGGCATATGCAACCAGTATACGTTCAATGGTGAGGGGTCTCGGACATTTCCCACATTTCCCTATCGTGCACTGGTAGCTGTACAAATGTAGGATACTTTTTATTGAGCCTTTTTTAACTCTGGATTTCTTCTGGTGGCCCTGCCCTTGACGTATTTGACAGAACAACTTAAAAACATTGATGTTACTTACTTAGTTACTTCTAACAAAATAAAGGTTTTGAAGTACCACATTGACTCGGAAGTATATTTTCAGTGTCTGTTGTCTTGTAGACTTACACGAGAGAGTGAGAAAAAGGGGGTTACTTAGGTTATGGATTGTGTAATAAAAAAAGCATTTGGCATCTTCATATTGGGGTTCAGGAAAGGGGTAATTGAATAATTGACCAATGACTGAGCCCATATAGGTTGTCGTTCATTGAATTGTGGGTTCCTCTGAGTTCTGTGACTGAGGTGTAAGACTGTAAGTAAGTAAGGTCCAACCTGCCTATCAACAACAACATCCAATTTTGGGGTGCATACATAGTTATGTATGTCACTGCATAGAAGAATACCCGCAAGAGTAGTAGTGGTATTCATTACTAACGCTTACAAAATAGTAGACCAATATCTGCATGCATACTTGGTTGGTGTCAATTGCCAAAGAAGAGACATTACAGAGGAAAAAGCATAAGACAGGAGTGGACCCTGTGCCTTCCGCTATTCGATCACAGATTTTTTGAAAAGATTGATACCTTAACTAAACAGTTAGGTGAAATGTCATTAATCGGTTGGAAAAAAAGCTCCGTTAGAAAGTTAGGGAAATATCATTGTTCCAAAAGAAAACACTGTTGGACTTACTAGGGACAGCAGCAGGATCCTCAGTAGAGGAGCTCTGTGCCTGTGGTTCACAATCACGTTCACCCGCCGACTCGGTCCCAGCCTTCTGCTTGCCCCTGGGTTCTGTGGTTCATGTAAGAAATAATAAAGAAAGAGAAAACATTGAGTGCTGTGAAACATAGACAGCAAGCATTTCAAAAACCACTGCTACAACATTAAAAGAAACAAACATTGGTCTACCAAATGACTACTGCCTTGCATGATTCACTGACTAGTGTACTTGGTGAAAACAAATCAAATGTTCCATAAACATTCTGATTGCAGATTACTAAGTAACACAGAGGCAGTAAGACCTGAACAACACCACAGATTCAAGAATGTAAGTAGCCATTTCTTTTTCATTTTTTGCCAGCAAAATACATAGATCGCAAGGAGGAGACAAGCTTAACTTTGTGCATACTAACTAACACGAAATTGTACGTTCATGGCATCATATTTTGTTTTGCTACTGACTGAATGCTACTGCTGCCCTACCCACTCAATAAACAAACTACATCAGTTCTATGGAGGGCTGAGGCAGGGGCGGCTATAGGCTCATGGTGGTCCTGGACTCCTGGCCAGGGAGCGTAGGTGGGGGGCCCGGAAGAGGAGGTCGGGGCGGAGCACGGAGGCCAGTGAAGAGGGGGGAGTCAGGGTGTTTGGAAGTGGAACAGAGCCGGAGGCACCAAATCCCTGCCAGGGGCCGCCACGCAAATATGTATCCATCCTCTGAGGATTATTAAATTAAGGATATATATTGGTGGGGTGGCCCCTGGCGTTTGGTGGCCCTGTGCAGTTGCACAGCTTGAACATGCCTAAATCCGGCCCTGGCTGAGGTAAGAAGAACAAAGTAACTTTTGCATTCATTGCCAGAGGAGTATTATTCATGCAGAAGAGAAGGCCGTGAAAAAAAGATACAATATGCATTGCAAACACGTACAATTATCCATCAACGGCTATTTCACTGACGGACAAAGGAAGGACAAGACTCTATTAATAGCATTAACTAACTTCAGTTCTCTACAATAAAGAAAATCTCACACCAATAAACAGCAAAAGCTAGCGCCAAATTGAACACGCAAGAGTCAGTGAAGATGAAGAAGCGCAGCATAGACCAGTGTCATACAATTACAGTAGATATAATAACGGAATACATCGGAAATGTAACTAGGAGCACCAGTCATTGCGTTACTTATTCAGCCAAGATTTACAAAGATACAACAACAATACTTATACTACTATAGAGATATATTATACACACTTTTTTTTTTGGGTAGCCACTCACCAAGACCCACGACCTCGACGCCAAGCAGGTCCAACAGGTCCTGCTCCCGGTCCAAAATGTCTGCCCAACGGTGGGTCAGCTGGTGGTGGGTACGCCGGATACCGGAGCAGCGGAAGACTGCCCGGCGCACCTTCACCCACCGCCGGAGACGCTCCTCAATATGCTGGTAGCCGGAGCCGGGCCTGCCACCTGCTGCCAACATCAAGGGGAGGTAGCGCTGGATAAAAAAAAACAAGGGCAGCCACCTCCTCCTCCCCAAAAAGTTGGCGGGGCCTCACCCCTTGGGGGCGCATTCTGCCGCAAGGCAGCCTAGTTTTTTGGGGCACTGGCGCCTTGCCCTTTGAGCCGCCGCTGCTGCTGGCGCCCTTGACCATGGTTCTGGGTGGAGGGTAGAAGAAAACTAAAAGTTCAAGGCAAAAAGGTAGGGGAAAGAAGAAGCAAGGTAAAAGAACAAGAAGGAAGTAAAAAGCAATAGAAAAGTTGTAAAAGTAGAAATAAAATGAAAAATATAAACCTAGGCACAGAGAGAAATAGGTAATAACTAAAGAAAGTTAGAAAAAGTGGGTAAAAAGACAAGGATTAAAGAGATTTTAACAGGATGCAAAAGTAGGCCCAAAACCATAGCCAGAGTGTGTGATCCACAAGATGGCTGCGCCCATCGCGACCGCATGGGTAGGTTCGCGCGATATTTAGCGCGATCACGCACTTTTGTAGTGCGAACGAGAAGATGAGTTCCCGAACATGTCTTGCACAACGCGACCACGTTAATTGTGACCCGGAACAGGAAATAAGGGAACGCAAGCAGGCGGGACAAACCTCTGTGGTAATTTAGCGCGCTAGCCATCCCGAGCATGCAGGCAACGCCCCGAACACGCGCACCGCGCTCCCGAAGACGAAAAACGGCGCGCGAACGGGCCCAGCAAGCAACTCCGCATGCTTGCGGAGCTACGCGTAGTTCGCGGAGTGCAACTACGTCTTCGCGTAGCTCCGCGGAGTCCGACTCCGCGAACTACGCCCAGGGTTAATTAAAAGTAGGCCTCCAAGAAATTTTTTGCTGGATGTCAGACAACCAACTTAAACTAAATGGAGATAAAACAGAAGTACTCCTGTTAGGAAATAGCAAAGATCTCTGGAATGATTCCCATTGGCCACCATCATTGGGTAAACTTCCATCCCCAGCCTCGCAGGTTAGAAACCTTGGGGTCACCATTGATAACTGTTTATCCATGTCCCAGCAAGCAAACAAAGTGGCAGGTATATGCTTCACCATTATTAAATGGTTACGCAAAATCATCTGGATGCTGCCACCTACTACCCAGAAGACCGTGGTCAATGCCTTAGTGACATCTCGGCTTGATTACGGTAACATCTTATACCTGGGCTCAAATAAAGCAGTGATAAAGCGTCTGCAACTAGTGCAGAACGCTGCGGCTAGACTGCTTTGTAAAATCCCCAGATCTGCTAGGATCACCCAACATCTCAAGGATCTGCATTGGCTTAAGGTTGAGAACCGTATTCGTTTCAAAGCCTTGAGCTACCTATTTAAAATCAAAGCTGGCACTGCCCCCAAATATCTTCAGGCCCTTGCTAAGCCCTACCTCCCAAACCGTAACCTGCGTTCAGGTACAGCGGCAAACTTTGCAGTACCAAGGTTTAAAAGAGCCAGAATAGGCGGGAGATCTTTCTCCTACCTGGGGGCCAATGCTGTGGAACACACTGCCCTTTCACATTCGCAAGGAGGAAAGCTATGTGAATTTTAGAAAGAGCATAAAAACGTGGCTTTTTAATAAATAATTGCTTTGTCTGTTCTCTCCCCAGTGATATCTGAGTGTTTTGCGTTTCTGGCGCCGGGAAACCCTTTGTGGGTAGCTGCGCGCCTTACAAATGCTATAAAATAAATAAAATAAATAAATATAGTGGAAACTGTACTGTTGGGGATGGAAACAGTAATGGCCATACTTGAAGGAGTCCAGAGGTTTCTCTGCCCCATTAAGGTGTGGGAAGAGGCTGTAGAGACACCCATTCTTGGCTCCATGGAATAGTTGCCTCCTTAGCAGACATTGCTGCTGTGATAATGATTGGGACAAAGAACAAATCCAAACTATATATCACACCAGTGATCTACATTAGCAGCTAGGAGCCATCAATTCCTCAAGAGAACAAGGACTGAAGACCATGGGGAAATGATGATGTTATTAAGTAGTGCCCTCAACTACAACACGGTTGTTGTTGTGTTGAAAGAAAGGCAAGCCCTTGCCAGGGATTATCATGCAGCCGTTCTGGCATTCACTGATGTCAGAGGGAACATGGTTTGAAGATATTCATCATCTGAGGTCTACAGTGTGGACAAAATGACCTTTACTTCTACTCCTCCATCAAAAGGGGGGTGAATATTCATCAGATGATGAGGAGGGACACTTTACTATAGTACTAAAAAGATATTCCACGCAAACATTGATGATTGTGTTCTGGCCAGGTACTTTCATTGGTATGTGTTTATGATCATGCCACCCGATTATAAAGCCACTACAGTCTTCAATCAGTGACATGCAGTCCTTAGCATCTGTTCTTGCCATACAGCATCCTTCTTAGCTAAAAGTAATGTGCTGGAGAACAGTCACAATAATGAGTTACTCCTTTCTGATTTGTGTAAAATGTTTACCATCATTTAATTTCCTTTTTGATGTTTGCTTTCCTCCTTTACCACCAACTTTTCATCATTGATCAACAATCAAAAATTGTGTGCAACATTTGCTTTATGTTAATAAAGTTCACATACAAAAATTATCACAATCCCTGTGTATGAATTATGTAATTTTTGGAATGACCCTTTCATTGCTAGCCTTAGGACTTGGGTGCGTTTGGCACTGATGTGCAGTGCCAGAGTACTGTGCTTATCATGTACATACTGCAGAGCGATTGGATGATTCATGTTAGCTGTCAGTCCCTTGTCATGGGGTAAAACCTATAGCAAGGGAATGTATCTTGAACGTGCCCCTGTGTGCCTACTGTACTGCTTGTCCCATCCTAGGAGCTAGCTCATCAATTGCGCCACATGTTTGCCCTGGTATGGCCTGTGTGCAGGTGTTACTATTACTCGACTTGGCATTTACAAAGCTGTGTGCCAAAGTTCTGCATGTCTACTGCTATATCAGAGTTCTCCCTCATGATGGGGTACAGTGATGGAAACTGTTTTAGCAGGTGAGTGTATGTTTTACCTGTAAGAGCCAAGACTGACACCAGGCGGTGTGTTTGGTATTATGGGCCTGCTTCTCGCATTGGATTTACATGAGATGTAGGAAAAGTCTGTCTAGCATTATTTCCTATGGGAAGATTAGCAAAAGTATGATGTTTGGTGTGGATGAGTTTGTAATGGCAAATCCTCTCCAATAGTGGGAGTGGGTTCAACACTATGGGGATGGAAATGTTCCTATAGAAAAGTACGCTTTTCAGTTAGGGGTGGGAGGTGAACTACACTCCTCCTGTAGAGTTCAAGGAGTTTTTGACACTGAGCTCCACTTGGAACTTGGAGTTCTGAAAAACTCTGCAGAGCGCAGCTGAGCGGAGTTTGCTGCCCCCACCCACCCATACTGACAACCACTCTCTCACTCTCTACACCACGTAAGCTTCACCCACGGTTTCTTGTCCTTTACCACTCATTAATGCTTCCTGCTATTCCCCTCAGGTGCTTGTCTTACAAAGTTCAAGCTCTGGGCGCTTCTGGGGCACACAGAGTGGGGAGGAAGCATGAAAGAAAGGAGCAAGGGGGAGTAGACGAGTTCCCGATGGCACAATGAGAAGAGTGCCCCGGAGTTTAATGGCAGGTTGTTTTTTGTTATTGGTTTTATTGATTTCTGTGGCATTCTTCATCAATACAATTACAATGCTGGCATAACGTATAATTTGAATTCATAAATCATGGATTAGTGAAATGTTTAGGGGAATGGGTGATTACTTGCTTTTAGTTTAATAAAGCCTAAGTTGTATCTCTAATAATATTTTGCTCATTAAAATGTAACTAACAAAATTGTTACTTCGTAACCTTAAATACATTGTAAATTTTAGGAACGAAGGCGTGGTAGTAGTTTTGGAAAACATTCTATTTGCTTTGTAAAGCAACATGAAAAAACAACCAAAGCACAAGCATACAGTAAAGAACGTGGGCATTACTAATCTAGCTCGACCATGGAAATAAGCCAAGAATGGGCAAATTCTAAACGTTTTTCAGCCCGCCAACTAGTGTCTCATTTAAACACCATCATTCCAGTTCACCCTAGACACTTATCCTCCTTGAGAACCTTCCCCCCCATCATTAATGCTTCAAGCTATTCCCCTTGGGCACTCAGCTCACAGAGTTGAAGCTCCTGATCCTTTCCGGGGCATGCAGAGCGGGGAGAAAGCGTGAAAGGAAGGAGCAAGGGGGCGTTGTGGAGTTTGTGATTGCACTGTACGAATATCGCCCTGTAGTAAATTAACTGCATCCTAAAGCTCACGTCCATTGTTTAGCAGTACTTTACTCCCAGCAGGGCGGAGCAAAATTTGCAAGTTCCACTGAGTTTTTATGCAACTCCGCAGAATTCTGTGTAGTGCAACTGGGCGAATTCTGCCCATCCCTAATTTCGATGTGCATGGCACTGTGTGCCTGGCTGCCTGTCTCCAAATTCACAACTGGGTGCTAGGGGGATAGTCACATCTGTACATTCCTGATAGAGGGCCATAATCCATGGCAAAACAGATCTAACGGTGATCCCTTCCTCTTGAAGCACCTAATATTCAATCACCATTTTTAAATTTCTAGTTTTTCCCTAGAGTTAAAGAAAGGGAATCGTGTGCACACTGAGTAGCACCCACCGTCCCGGTGCCTATTCCCTAAGGAATTCAAACTTTGTTTTCTACAACAGCTAAGGTGCACCACAAACAAGAATTTATACAAATGAGTTTTACAAAAAGTCGCAAGCGATGATTTTCATTTTATGGATTTCCAATCTTTAGTCAGCAAAATGGAGTACCACACAGCCGACGCATTTCGTCCCACGCAGGGGACTACTTCAGGGCTTGTTATGATTAAAGCTGACCTCCAGATGGATATGACCGGTGTTCTATAAAAAGGTATTCATAAGACCTCAATTTTCTAGTAGTATCTTACAGATTTTTTTTATATGAATAGCCCGAACTATTATTCAGGGATTTCTCTTGGCTTGAGAGGAGGTCACAGGCTAGCTTATAACACAAGTCACAAGGGTGAGATCGAAAAATAGTGGTCTCTTTAAAACTTATTTCTGGTCCTTGGTGGGTTTGATGCTTATAGAAGATTATAGAAACGTGGTATATCACCAGATACGAGCTGATTCTATATTATATATTCTTAAACCAGTCTTAGTAGAGCTGCTCTGTAAGTATCAAAAGGGAATATTCAGTCTGAAACATGATAAGTCCTCCGGAGGACTTATCATGTTTCAGAGTGGTGTTATAAGCTAGCCTGTGACCTCCTCTCAAGCCAAGAGAAATCCCTGAATAATAGTTCGGGTTATACATATAAAAAAAATCCTTAAGATACTACTAGAAAATTGAGGTCTTATGAATACCTTTTTATAGAACACCAGTCATATCCATCTGGAGGTCAGCTCTAATCATAACAAGCCCTGAAGAAGTCCCCTGCGTGGGACGAAACGCGTCGGCTGTGTGGTACTCAATTTTGTTGAATAAAGATTGGAAATCCATAAAATGAAAATCATCGCTTACGACTTTTTGTAAAACTCATTTGTATATATTCTTGTTTATGGTGCACCTTAGCTGTTCTAAAGGCCATAATCTATGGGTTCACGTGAAACTGCAGACCTCTTACTCTAAAGGGCCATTCTGGGATGGTTACGTGGGGGTAGAATTGGCACTTGTGTTCCAAGGGTCAGGCCCTGCTAAAGATTGCAATCAAACCTTCATAGGTGGATAGCAGAGAGGACAACATTTGGAGAAGGCCTGTGCATTTCAAAGGTGGCCTTTTGAACCGATCATATCTTAAAAGTCCATGGTTGGTATAACTACTGGGGGACAAGAACAACTAACCGTAGAGAAGGGTCTAAGGGGAAGAGTTTAAAGACCTGCTCGCATCCTATCCCCCAATCTAACTAGTGAACACACACAAAGGATGCTAAGGGTCTAGACAGAGCTCAAGGTATCTATACACTCCCAAGTAATGTATGGAGAGATAATCAATGTGTTGAAAGAAGAGAGAGAGAGTGTGTGAGAGAATACCCATCAGCCCACCCATTGGCGGAATCTCGTCATCTGGGTTTTTTTTTTTGGAAAACTGGTATCCACTAGATCCTTCACTGAGTCGTATTGTGAAGAGTACTAGTATAAGATCCACCAGTGAGAGAGAACCAGCAAGATCGAATGGTGGTGCTGATAGTGAACAAGAAGAATTGTGAAAAAAAGTGAAAAAAATCAAGAGGTGATTAAAATTGCCTATTATGATGCCAAAGGTAAGACTTTATTAGGAGGATCAACACAACGGCAAGATTAAAAAGCAGAGTGATGATAGTGTGTCAGCAAATACTACTATCAGTGGATGGAAGTTATATGGTCGACATGTTTCAGCCTCACAAGGCTTTCTTCAGGACCTGTATAAATAACACTACTGCAACAGTGAAAACTAATAGAGGTGAACCATGTGAATGATGACCTACCGTTTGTAGGCTAAGATCATGGTTAGAGGAATTCTCTTCTGAAACACAAAAAGACAGACATCCACAACCAGATATCATCATTTCAAGAATAGTGATACATAATTCTACATGTAGAGGGATATGTACATATACAATGTTTATTTTTGCAATTGTCAAAAACTCACCCACAATGTGTGTGGAACAAGCCTCACCTCGCCTGGCACTCGCTCAGGTTTTTGAGGCCCCGCTCTAGAGGGATAGGGAGGGAGAGAAAAAACAGACACATTTGCCTACTTTCCACACTTCTTGAAGAGAAATCTGGTATAGGAGGAGCACAGACAGGAGGAAAACTCCAAAGGCCTAGGCACTTCAATTTAACATAAGGACCCAAAGGTTGTTCTGTAAACTGTATGATTAATTCCATTGTTTAACTCAACCTGGAGCAACACAATGCTCCTGTGATAAGCATATTGTCTAAATCGGAAAAAATGGGGTAAAAAATGAGGTTAAAAATTAGAGCACCTCTCTCACGCACCACACAGAACACAGTTATTAAGCCAGAAACCGTTCCGTATCAAATCGGGAACAATCAAAAAAATGAAAAAACTAAGGGGTTCTTGGCAGAAATTCCAACGTTCCATCGTAGGGCCACCAACCTGTCCGTCGTTGCCTCAGGCTACTGACTGAGCCGAGGGGAAGGTAATGGACTCGGTGACCCGGATGGATTTAAACAATTCATGTGGACCAGAGAGGAGACTGTAGGCAAACTCATACTCTATCCGCTGATTGGTTGTTATAAAGAAACCGGAAACCGGAAGATAAACAGGAAACCGGAAGACAACCAATCTGCATAGTCTGTAGTCATATCTCGCTCTCTACTTGCTGGTAGGCTGATAGGACCCGTATATTCTTTAAGCGATCTGATAGGATCCGCCTGTGCGATGTGCGGACCAGAAAGGGAGCCCGGAGAAGCGCCAAGTGACGCCACAAGGGCGTTGGTGTATCTCCGTATGGATGTCATTTGATAGGCGGAATAATGTAAACAGCCCTATTCGGATCGCCCCCATAGGATCATGCACGGAGCGTAAACTATTTACACTTATTACTCAATTCCGATCATGAAAACAGCCCTATTTGGATCGCCCCCGTAGGATCGTGCACGGAGCGTAAACTATTTACACTTATTGCTCAATTCCGATTGCGGAACCTGCGTGCTTCAAAAAGATCAAAGTATTTGGAAAAAACCATATGCAGAGATATTTTTAGAATAAACTCATAAATGGTTGGAACTAAAAAGTCAATCAGCCGTAGTCATAGAGAGATCTCACGGCATTACGACGTAAGAGCTCTGTTTCCCGTTAGATCATCTGCTGATTGGGTGTATAGTGTAAACAGACCGCAGTAGAGCCGTACTCAGACTGACACCGTACAGAGGTGAGCAAGGAACGAAAATTTGTTAAACATGTTGGATGCCTAATATTGATCGTGAAAGAGTAACATGCTCCACAAAATATAGATAAGTGTTATCTGAAAGTAAACCATACCACTTGTATAACCAACCAATATGACAACAGAAACATAGGCATACAAGTCACAGGGCACTCTCTCTCTTCTTTCAACACATTGATTAGCTCTCCATAACTACTGGGGGTTCGGCCTCTGAAAGTAGAGACACTTTTGGATTTGGAACCATACTACTCTGCTTCATTATTGGGACATTGCCACAAGGAATCATTAGGGCAGGAGCGACTGCAACTGGATTATCCACAGACTTGTGGTGGCTTGGAGCTTGTAGTGCTCCAAGAAGGGGACAATAACTTGGTGGATTTTGCCTGGATGTTGCTGGCCTGCAGCTAGTGCCAACTGTTGTGGCATTGGTCTCGAAGTACTCTATGAGGGCACGTGAGCTGGCCTTTTGTCCAAGAGATCCCCGAGTCACAAAGGATCTCACTGCCTCCATGAGATCATAAGGTATGCATTGGGTGCAGTGGAGACAGATGGAAGTGATTGTGGGTGGGACAAGGACCGCCCTGACATACATCATCTTCTTAGTGTGCAAGAGGAGTGTATGCGCAAAGATCAGCAGCCATCTGAGGTGCCGGGATGTGAGGAGTTCGAGAATTGCAGGGGTAGCCTGCAGAGGCTGAGGTTGTGTGGTGTCTGAGGGGTATTGGGGGAACCTGAGCTGAGGTTGTCTTCGGCCTACAGGTTGGGAGAACGACAGTGCCTGACATAGCCGCCCGAGGTTGTTGGCTCCCTCTCCCTGGACCCACATCACAGGGTGCTTTGTTTTTTAATACATTTTGAGAAGACCCCAGGGGTTTTGTGTGCATTGTGGGTATTTGCAGCTGACTGCCAGCGGTCTATGGCAGGTCACATATACAGTGTGTGTTTCATTGTGATTTCAATAGAGAAGTTTGGCATTTGCGTATAGTTGTAAAGTGTATAAGCAATGTATATCTCATTCTGATTTCAGTGAATGAGTGTAATACAAAGACAAGTGTTTTTATACGTATGGTGTGGAGTCTTTTTGTGGTAAATGCAATGTGTTGCGAGGGGGTTGTTGTGCAGTCGCTTTAAACCCGAGCCCAAAGGATAAGCCTGACTGCTCAGTGCCAAGCTACCAGAAGGTGAGCTCAGGTTATTGGACAAGTGTATCATACTCATTATATTTCGAACGGTGGGTTGTGGCCCGCTTTAATGCATCTCGGCATGCCCACTGGGTCTAACAATAATGTACTGTAAAACTTTAGTGTTAATGTGTTGCTGTGGTGATGTGTCTGCATAACTGCATGAAAAGGTATGAGTTAACACAAATCAATGTTTAAACCTAGGAAATACCATTCCTTTCCATCAATAATTAGCTACATATTGTTTTTCTTCATAGAAACATATCAACCATGCATGTAAAGTAGAAAAATATTTATTGTAACAAACTTTTACATACTATAAATATACCTATCTATCTAATACTAAAACTATGCTACTTACTCTAATCAACTTTGTCCTGCCTCTAAAACTATGCACATTTTACCTAATTATCAGTGACACAAGGCATATTAAACATCAGACCCTCACCGACCTTAGAAACATGAATAGACACACGACCTACATATACTATATGTTAAACATATACCATCTAAATCCATAATTCTAAACAAATATTTTTCTACACATTTAGCATCATCCCCCTCCCACAAAACACCTACTCAGTATAAAAAATGTGTAATTAAAGTATCATCAGTGATATCACTGACCATGCCATGAGTGATGTAATATGTGAGGTCATAAGCAGTACATTGACGGAAGCGCAAGTTATAGTTAGCTCATCTAACTATTACTGCTGAATTTCATTGGTTTATTAAGAGTGAAACCTGAGACTAACAATAACAGCCCTATAACCTTTGTTTTTTTCAGTGAATTTCCAAGGTTTCTTAAATGCTAATCCCTAACTATAACGTTCCTGTAACCTTTGGTTTATCAGAGAATTTTTAGGTCGAGCATTACAGCGCATGCGCTGTGTGCAAGACATGCTGTAATCACTCTAAGGCAGGGGTCTTCAAACTGTGGGGCGCGACCCCCAGGGGGGCCGTGGAACGATGCACAGGGGGTCGCGCCTTCACAGTGTCACTTCTGCCTCCAGGGCTTCAGCCCCCCTCCTCCTCCGTCCTGTGTCTCAGCCCGGGCTGCTGCAGTGCAGCTCGCGCTCCTGGGGCCTCGGCTGGGCAGTGTCTGGAGTCTTATCGCCGGCCTGAGTTTTCACAGGTCTTTAAAGACCATTAGCATATTCACATGCCTTTGTTAACCGATTACCAAACATTCGTTTTTTTATGGTTCCAGTACCCCCTGGGCCCCCACCCTGCCTATTTCTTACATTTGTATTTTTACACTTACTTTTGTAGTGTGAGAATGCATTTAATGAAAATAAATATAAAGTTGTGTTGCCAAAAGAAACATGCCTGCTATGTGTTGTTTAAAGATCCTGCAGAGGCCTACTCTTGACACTACATTAAGTTATAAATAAAAAAGTATGTATTAATTAGGTTTGTGACTTTTCTGTCTTTATTCTCTTTAATTATTAGTCATGGATCATTAAGGCATCCCTAGAACACAATTAAAAGTGATTTCTATGTATATTTGCTGTTCTAAGTATTCACAGATAAGTGCAAAAAATACAGCTGTAGGTGACTGCTTATTTCTGGGCCATCACAATAATGAGCTGGTAACCCTAATCATTAGACTTTAAGTTTGTTGCAGGATCAGCACATTATTTATTTCCTCCACCCTTGAACCCTGATTAATGCCATTATAGCAATAATTTAACTTATATCTGAAACCCTAGGCTTCAAGTTTTTGGGAATGCACCCTGCTTTCAGACTACTCACTTCTCATTCTCGCCTTCACTTTCACGTTCACCTTGCACTGCCAGCGATCACAATGCACTCACACTGATCACAATGCACTCACACTGATCACCATGCACTCATACTGATCACCATGCACTCACAGCAATCACCATGCACTCACAGCAATCACCATGCACTCACACCAATCACCATGCACTCACACCAATCACCATGCACTCACACCAATCACCATGCACTCACACCGATCACCATGCACTCACACCGATCACCATGCACTCACCCTTGCTGCTCCTGGCCATGGCCAGGTGAGCTTCTAATGTGGCAGCGCGTATTCCTGCGGATTGGGAAGCCCTTCGCAGAGGTTGACTAGACATCTTTCTGATGTTAATTGCTGTATTTTGGTTATAAACTTGTACTGATGGGGTGAAATCTTTCCTCAGTATTACTGTGTTTAAAAAAATTCTAAATAATAAAGCAATGCTACCCCAAAATACGCAGCATCACAGAACATTATTTACATTTTCTACTTACACAATTTAGTCAAGCCTGTCGCATAATTTGGTCCTCACCTTCCTCATAACCTAGAGGTTTAGAATTTTTTGTCAGTGGGGGGGTCCTTACGCTTGAAAATGTTGACAGGGGGGTCTCGGCATCCAAAAGTTTGAAGACCTCTGCTCTAAGGAGTGTAATTACAGCTGTTGCTTGCCATTGGCTCACAATTCCATCGCTCTTATTTTCTGGCTCCTTATTGGCCGGTGCTCCTGATACATCACTTCTGTTTTTAAGCCTAGAGCACCGGCCAACTACAGTTTCCTTACACTGTAGGTCATTATCTATTTCTTTGGAGACTACATATTTATTACCATGGCCCCGGCTTAACAGGCAGCCACGCAAATACGTTTTGGTTACTGAACCATTCCAGTGGCAAACATTAGCAACATGTCCTTTGTTTTGAGGCGCTGACGTTGCCCCCACGCACATGCTACCCTGGTTAATGACTGAGAGAGCGCAATTTGAATAAAACGTATATCCGAGTCATATTTACAAGCATATCATATAAACGTAGGAATGAAATGTATATCGAACGTGAAGTTGACGCTTATAGCATAAAGTTAACAGATGTGACCAAAGTAATATAGGAAACGTAATTGTACTTACTTTTGAACGTGCATTAGATTTAGAAGGCCCGTATACTTAGTGGGCTAATGTAGAAATGTGTAGAAATGCTCACGAACAGAAGAACGTGCAAAGTAGAATTCATGTACGTGTGTAACTTTAAATGCAGAAACGGCGAGAAATGTAACATGGAGAAATGTGAAGAGATCATATATATAACGATGTAACAAATGAGAATATAAAATTATATTCTATGTAATTTATATTCTATGTAAAATGTATTCACATATAAGCAAGGGATTTGCTAAATGCGATCATATATAATTGTGTTAAAGGTTATACTGTGTAGAAGAAGTTTGTAGGAATGTTAGAAGAGTTTTAGGTCATTTGTGATTATAACCTGACTGACCAAGGGTTCGCAGGAGTGTAGTCCGCTGTTGGTAATTTAGTGGGCTCACAGGAGTCGTGAATAGCCTTGATGTGAACGTGCGAGCCAAGGAGTCTAGTTCTTGTTAGATTTAAGGTGACAATGCTGGACGAAGTTTATTGCCTAAACGTGAGAGGAGACGCTTGGAATTTGGGTCTTGTTTTGAAATGACCATTCACAGGACCAAGAAAGGTTACGTATATAGTCGTAAAGAGTAAAGTTCTGATGAGGTGATAGACTTTTGCTCCGAAAGTGTCAAATGTAAAGTTAATGAAGTCACCAGCAAGAAGACGAAGATGGCGTCTAAGGAGAAAGGTCAACTTAACGGACGACGCGAAGAGACGAAGCCATGGAAAGAGCTGAAAATGACATCATGGGGGAAAGTCCGTGGTGGGCGTCGAAGGGGCGTTCCACCCACACTGTGATTGTGTATTTTAGGGACAGCACCCCGGGGAGAGGAGAGCGAAGGCGAAGAGCGCAGATGGCATGAGCAGATGTCCAGAGAGAGAGATCAGAGCGCAAGGGAGCAGTAGGCCGAGGACCCTTAGAGAGCGGATGGGTAGGCAGAGAGGGTACTGCTTCTTAAACTTAAGTTACCTTTAGAGGCTAAGAGAGTTTGAACTTCTTAGGGAGTCAAACTGCTGACACCTTTTTTAGGGTACTAGAAACTTGCGAAGTAGGGATGTCACCTAGTATAGAGTAGGGACAGATTTAACTTGTATTCTTTCCTTTTGTAGATGACGCAACGGAACCACATCATATCTATGCTTTTTAATTTGTTGATTCTGGAACTGACTTTAATAGTATTCGTTTGTAGATTGAGGTTCTTTAGGGAATATATGTTCCTTCTAGTTCCTGTATATTTGCTGAATTTTATCCTGAGAGGATTGTATTTGCAACTTTTCTTAATTTTGTATTAAAACTTTTAAACTTCATCAGTTGTAAGTGGTTCTTCAGAGTTGCATCAGTTTATGGGGTTTATCTAACCTATGCAGGGGTTGTCTTTTACTCAATGACAGAAAACAACCGATCCAAAATTGACGAATGAGATATGTTATCAAATTGATCATAAAAGATATTAAAATCTCATTCCCCGCAGTTGGTAGCAGAGAAAGATGGTTTTCTTCTTGAGGAAGACAACCTAGGTCAGGTTTAGATTACCCCAAGGTCCCTAGTCATCGACAACCAGAAGAAGAATCCCTGCCGAAGAAGGTGCTGACGGTGCGTCGAGAGAAAAGCAGCAGAGTCGGTCGAGAGTGAGTATAAGGGTCATGCGTTGTAAGATTGCGGTGTTTTATGTTGTTCCTGTGTTGTAATGTCAAGCGGAGTTGAATGCCTGTAGTGTGATTGAGGGAAGGTTGTGAGCGCGCGCAACCGGATAAAATCTTATGTCCAGAGAGGGCTTAAGTGGTTCGGGTGTATCGAACACCCAGAGTAATTTGTCTACCATTTAAAGGGGGTCATGAGGTACCATTGATCGCCCGACAGACCGATGATAGGGGGAGCGTTTGAGTGAGTGTATGAGTAACGGACGCTGGTCGTACGTTTACTGTGTATAAGTAACCTATCAGTTGAGGCAAGCGTCTGACCGTCAGAGGGAAGACGTTTCGCCAGTTGAGGTAGCAATTACAGTTAGACTGTGGCCGTACAGTCAGAGAAAAGTGATCGCTTGGACGGAAGTAGTCATTTTTCGGTGTATGAATGAAACGCATGTAAGACCGCGAGACGAGTTGAGAAACGAAGGAAACTGCTGCAGAGGGGACGAGTGACGTCAGCGTAGAGTCGCGCTGAGATTGGTCGGTTGGTGTAGAACCGCGTTGGGATAGGTTGATTAGCGAGAGTCGCACAGGGAGTGGTAGTTGTCATCGGGACGTAAATAAGGAAGAGAATTAATAAGGAAAATCGTAGATTATCAAAAATGAAGTGCTTTAAGAGTTTAAGGGCAATCTTTAAGAGAAATAGAAGAAACTTATATGCTGGAGAAGAAGCTCCACCAGAAGGCACACCAGCTTATCATATGGCAGTAAATGTAGGCTTACACTCGATACTATGGATCTCCGAGTGGAATAAGCTAACAGAAGGGAATAAGGAACTGACGTTTCCGAGATTCGGAACGTTTAAGTTAGAAGTGTTGAACCAACTGAAAGCAGTAATGCTTGCAACGAGACCTCTACCGAGGCCAACACAGTTCGAAGCACTTAGTGCATGGTTTAGAGCAGCACACGAGAGGAATTTAAAGAGGCGCCAAGAAAGAGTGAGACGATCAGTAAAGGCAGTGCAGGATGCGAAATGGGATGAGGAAGCTAAGAAGTGGAGAGTGCAAAAGATAGAAGCAGACAAACTGTTCACCATGATAGAAGCTACGGGAGAAAAGAAACCTCTAGAGGAAGATGAGGATAGCGAGACAGAGGAGGATCTGATAGAGAGACTATTAACAGATAGACCACCTCCGTACAATAGCGAAATCGCAAGTCCCGTACTACAGCAAGGGGACGGAGCTAGATGGGGGGAATATAAATCGATCCCAGTAACAGAGTGGGATACCAAGAAAGGTGAGGAAGTACTTCAATCTAGTTCCGAACAGAAAGTAGTAGGAAGATTCGTGGTCCAGAAGGTCCCAGAAATACAGCATGCAAGATCGTATCAAATGCCAGACGCTTTACAAGTACCTGTTACCATAGGCCCTATAGTGTCAATATACAACCCAGAGGGGGTCCAACAGGAGGAACAGGCACGATGGGACAGGGAAAGGGCAGAGATGGAGAATAGGAACAACACGATAAATCCTCAGAGGCAGATACTAGCACCAGTGAGTCGGAGTACCCCACTAGATTCCGCAACGGGTCCCTGGATAGAACAAGGGGGTCAAAGAGGATCAATGGATTTGAGGGGACCGAAACCGAAATCCTATAAGGAATTAAGGGAATATCTGAAAGAATGGGATACTGCCGAAGAGGCTCGGAATAAAAGTTTAGAAACAGGAGCAAAGTGGAGAGACCAGGATAACAAGATCCTCTCTCATTGTGGAGCTGGCGAAAGCAGCCCGGAGTGGGAGAGAGGGAGTCAAGGAAGCAGGGGAGATACTTGCCCTACTACCAGTGGCAATAGGCAAACGTGCAACGACAGGAGTGCAGGGTGTGGGGAAGTGCCTCGCGTCACCTTTAGTGAGGGAGAACGAAGGACGCAGGAGTACCGAAACACTTTCAGATGCACACACCGTACCCCGGATGAAAATGTGCAATATTGGAATCACGGGAACATGGAGAGTCGCGAAACGTCTCGCCATACATCCGGTGAGCACGAACGAGATCGCGGGAGCATGGAGGGCCATGAAGGTCCTTATCGTTTGTTGAGCGACACCAGACAGCAAGCGAGTTACAGTGGTTTAGAACAGCACGGAGGATCCTATCTCGTATCTGGAGAAACCGAGCCGAAAAGACGGAATGTAGTGATGGGGAATGGAGCAATGTTCCACCATACCCCAAGGGAAGACGGAAAGGCTTGGGATCTAGAGAGGTGGGAACAAAGAGATGGAAGAAAAATTCCTCATAACTCACCTGTGCTTAGGCGTAGGGCGCATAGTGGAGGTGAGAGGGATGTAAGAGAACAACCTAGGACTGACGTACTGAGAGCTGAAATAAAAGCAAGACGCATAGATGTAATGAGTTTAAAATCAGACTTGGATGAAATAATTGACGGCACAGTGGCAATAGAAAGGTTAGAGCTGTACGATCCAGATGAAATATTGTTTTTATCTAAGGATGTTACTCGAAAAGCAAGGGCAGCTCATGAAAAGTTATCTGAATTAGCAGAAAAGTATATGATAGACATGTCACGAACAAAATCCTTACAGGCCAACCATAGGCTGAATTGCACAGATCGGGACCTAGATGAACGTAGAACGATTGGGCTAAGAGTACACATAAGGGAACTAATCATGTGTATCAGAATATGGAGAGATCTGGATAGATGGGAGGAAAAATGGTCCAAGAGGGGATCTGTCAGAAGGAGTGCGCTTGTGAAGTCCCAGGATACAGACCTAATGCAAATGGAAGCTTTCCCTTTGCGAGAAATCGCGAACGGAAACTACGTTCATGTACCCTGGAGTAGGGGGGATTTAGCGGCATTCACTAATTCTTTCCCGAAGCTTAGAGAGAACCCCGTGGAGTGGTACAAGCAGGTAGAGAGATTCGTGAAAATCTCTAAGGTGCTGTGGATCGATTTGAACACTTTGTTCGATATCGTAGTACCTGGAGATTTGTGGACGGCATGTAAACTTAGTATTGAATGGCCCGCTTGTGAGCCTCCGAGGGATGCCCGGACAGGCGGTCCATCAGATAGAGTTATGGAAAAATACGAGAGAGTAATAACATGGCTAAAAGAGAAAGTACCGGTGCAGGACATAGACTGGGTTAAGATAGATCGAACAACTCAGGAGCCTAAAGAGACAGTTCACGAGTTCTATGAGAGGTTACTAAAAGCATTTAAACAGTACAGTGGGTTGGACGTAATGGATCCTAAAGATATAGGACAGTTTGTGTCGAAGTTTGTTCTCAGATTGAGACCGGACATAAGCCTGATGATTCAACAGCATTTGATCTGCTGGCAGAACAAACCTTTGGATGAGATTCTGAGGTATGCAAGGTACTGTAGCGATGAGATAGATTCGAAGGCAAAGAAGCTTAAGGAAAAGCTGATGTTGGTACAAATGCAATCAGCTGGAAAGGGTGGACAGCGGCAACAGGGAACAGGAACGCCAGCAAAGAAACAGAATAATCAGAGCAGAGATGAGGAAGAAAGACCGAGACCGAGAATAGATATTGCGACACTGAAAAAGACAACGAGATGTCATCAGTGTAACGAGGTGGGACATTGGAGACGCGAGTGTCCTTACAATGTCGAGACAGGCGAATTAGAACAGGAGGAGGAAGAGGTACAGAACAACGTGGTTAAGGGAGCAACAGTCCCGAAGGGAAAGTTTATCAAAGGGGGGACTCAGACTCCTCGAGCCCCGTTTCCTCAACCGCCTCGCATTGCGAATGGAGGGAAAACCTATAGACAAATGCCATTGTTCGTAGGAGGAGAAGAATGCTACTACGTTGATCCTCTTACAGGGCAACGTGTGAATAGGGAAGAAGACTGTACTTTAGGAGCAGCCCTGGAAGTAGATCAGAGAGGACCATACGTAGAGGCTGAAGTAGCTGGATGTCCTATGACCTTTTTGGTGGATACGGGGGCCACTAGATCCACGTTGAGATCAGCGGTAGTCCCAGGTCTGCCGATATCAGGAGAGATGATTCAGGTGGTAGGAGTCGCAAACAAGAGGATGACGAATCCTCTGACGGAACCAGTGTCAGTGAAGATAGGGAATTACAGTGACGAACATCAGTTTGTGATCTGTGATTCTAGCCCGGTGTGTTTACTAGGAAGAGATCTGTTGTGTAAACTGAATTGCACAATACATTGCACACCTGAAGGAGTAGAAGTGCAGACCAACGATGAAGATGCTGATTTTAAAGTTGTAAACTCGCAGGAATGCGTGGAACTATATCCTACCTTAACAGTGGGGGAGCTTCCACAAGACTTGAGGGAGAAAGTGTCAGCTGAGGTGTGGGATTTTACTGGAGAAGAAATAGGATTGATCAAAGGGGTAGAACCAGTAAAGATCATGGTAAGACCCAATGCCGAGTACCCAAGAACACCACAATATAAGTTGACACCGGAGACGATTGCAGGAATAAAGCCTGTGATTGAATCCATGATTAAACAGGGAATACTGAAGGAGATCGTGGGTAGTCCATGTAACTCCCCGATTATGGGTTTACAGAAGCCTAGTGGAAAATACAGAATAGTGCAGGATCTTCGAAAGATTAATAATATTGTTGTCTCATGTTGTCCAGTGGTACCGAATCCATCAGTGATATTGTTTCAGATACCGTTCCAAGCTGAATGGTTTACCGTGATAGATTTGTGCCAGGCTTTCTTTTCGATTCCTTTAGATGAAGATAGCCAGTATCTTTTCGCTTTTAAGCTGGAAAATCGCGTTTTAACATGGTGTCGTATCCCTCAGGGGTATACAGAAAGCCCATCGATTTTTAACCAGCTACTGAAGAAAAATCTTGAAAGTCTAGTACTGCCCAAGAACTCAGTTCTGGTCCAGTACATAGACGACCTCCTAGTTGCGTCAGAAACTGAGGAAGCTTGTAGAGTAGACACCATCACCTTGTTAAATCATTTGGCCGAGAACGGACATAAGGTGTCTCCAAGTAAATTGCAATATTGTCTTACTGAAGTGCAATACTTGGGCCATAGGATTGAAAAGGGAAAACGGAAGGTGTCTCCAGACAGGATAGAGGCGATCATGAAAATGAACGCGCCTAAGACACAAAGAGAAGTCAGGATGTTTCTAGGCATGGTCGGTTATTGTCGGCAGTGGATAGCCAACTTTTCACTGAAGGCAAAACCGTTATTACAACTGACGCACAAAGGAGTGAGTGATCCGGTACCATGGGACAAAGATTGTTTGATGGCGTTTTTGCAGCTGAGGGAGGACTTGTGTCGCGCCCCGGCTTTAGGAATACCTGATTACACAAAATCATTCTTGCTTTACTGCTGCGAGAGAGAGGGTTGCGCTTTAGCAGTTTTGGCCCAGATACACGGAGATGCGCGTAGGCCAGTTGCTTACTTTTCGGCTACATTAGATCCAGTAGCCACAGCGTTGCCCGGATGTCTCAAATCCGTAGCTGCAACGGGTGTCAGCATTGAACGATGTGAGAGTGTGGTAATGGGACATCAGTTAGTGGTGTACGTACCGCATTCTGTGGAGTTGTTAATGACCAGGACTAAGACTCAGCATCTGACGAATAGCAGGCTCACACGCTACGAGCAAGTCATATTGGCTGCCGAGAATGTGACCCTAAAGAGATGCTCTGTCTTGAATCCTGCTACTTTGATACCACTTCCAAATGAGATTGATGATGAAATTTGTACAGATCATGACTGCCTTGATGTGACTGAACTATGCACCAAACCGAGACCAGATATCGTAGATGAGCCATTGACTGACCCCGATGAAATTTTCTTTGTTGATGGTTCATGCGTAAGAGACGATATTGGTCAGCTGAGAGCAGCTTATGCAGTTTGTACAATTACCAGAGTTATAGAAGCCGCTTGCCTGGAAGGAGTACACTCCGCTCAGGTAGCTGAAATTATTGCTTTGACGCGTGCCTGTTTAGCAGGTAACAAACTTCGAGTCACCATATACACCGATAGCCAGTATGGTATCGGGGTAGTTCACGATTACGGGCAGTTATGGTCTCAAAGAGGTTACATGACCTCCTCGGGTTCTCCCATTAGGAATGGAGAATTCGTGAGACTATTGTTAGATGCATTGCAAGGTCCGACAGCCATAGCGGTTGTCAAATGTGCTGCGCACACAAAGAATGTAGACTTTGTGTCGCAGGGCAATCGCTATGCTGACGAGGTAGCGCGTTACTGCGCAGAACAAGGATATTCTCACACTGATGTGAAAGTGGGGGGAATCCAAGAAAGAACTGAATTGACAATGTTGTTAGACACTGTAGATACGTGGGATGAGCTAAAGAGTGTTCAGGAGAATGCACCAGATGATGAGAAAAAGGGCTGGGAAACAGCTGGGTGTACGAAAAGCGAAATGAACTTTTGGATCTCTGCAGATGGGAGAGCAGTTTTACCAAATGAACTTGTTAGTCCAATGGCAAGGAAATTGCATGGATCAGCACACATAGGTAGAGATGCTATGGTGAGAGTATTCAGACAGACGTGGTTTAACCCAAAATTCAGAGTAGCAGCAGAAGCAGTATGTCAGCGATGTGCGATCTGTCAGCAACTAAACGTAGGAAAGAGAACACCAGTCACATTGAGTCACATTGGGAGGTCTGGGGGGCCTTTCAATAGAATGCAGCTTGATTTCATAGAAATGCCTAAATGCAACAGACTCAGATACGTTTTAGTGATTGTCTGTATATTTTCTAGATGGGTTGAGGCTTACCCTACACGTAGATGCGATACACTTACAGTAGCAAAACTGTTACTTAGAGAGTTGATACCGAGGTTTGGGGTGCCATCCTCTTTGGAATCGGACAGAGGAACTCATTTCAACAGCGAAATAGTGAAGATGCTATGTTCAGCTTTGAGTATCGATCAGAAGCTCCATTGCAGTTATCGGCCAGACGCTTCAGGGATAGTAGAACAAATCAACAGCACAATAAAATCCAGACTTGCCAAAGTTTGTTCATCAACATCCCTGAGTTGGCCAGACGCACTACCAGTGGTTCTTATGAGCATACGTAGCACACCAGATAGAAAAACAGGTCTCTCTCCACATGAAGTGCTAATGGGGAGAGCTATGAGATTGCCATCGGTTCCGACTGCAGCGTTATTGAACATCACAGACGACTTGATCTTGGACTACTGCAAGGGACTATCTGATGCCATTAATTCTGTGTCCCTCCAGGTCCAGGCTGCAGAGGTTCCATCAGCACAAGACTTGTGCCATGACCTGAGTCCGGGGGACTGGGTTTTGGTGAAAAAGCATGTCAGGAAGAACTGCTTAGACGTGCGCTGGCGAGGACCATTTCAAGTCATACTTGTTACGAACACTGCATTGAAGTGTGGAGGCCTGCCAAACTGGATACACGCCTCACACACTCGAAGTGTGCCAACACCTCTAGAAGAAACAGCTCCTCTCTCGGATGAGAATCCAGCGGAAAGCGGAGAAGTCACAGAGGGGGAAAGCCAAGCTGTAGAGGTGATCGAAGAGGCTGAACCTGTGTCGGAACAGGTCGACGAAGGTCAGGACACCAGTGAAACCGAAGCTGTATCGGAAGAAGGAAGTAGTTGGGAATTCGAGTCAGAGACCGAACAAGATGTAAGTGACCAAGAGACGAGTCCAAGAACAAGAAGCAGGAGGACAAGGAGTGATGAAGCTAGTTGGCCGGAACGAAGGAAAAGGCCAGGCTTAAGAGCACCACAAGAAGGTACCCTTGTCCCGATCGCTGAAGAATCGGACCAAGAAGAGGAAACTACAGAATCAGGCACTGAGAGTCCGAGAAGATCAAGAAGGGTACGTGTACCCTGTAGAAGGTACGCCACCCCAGAGTGGACTTATCTAGCAGATGTCTTGGGGACAGAAATCTGGGAGAGTGAGAGAAGTGAAAGTAATCGATCTCGATCCATTTGTGGCAGTGGAGATATGGATGTTGACGCCTGGACTCGAGACTGAGGGGTTACTGACTTTCACACTTCCCATACCCCCATACTTGAGTCGGATCAAAGAACTAGTGCTAAATCGATTAGAGTTTCCGACTTTTGGTCATCAAATTCCGGAAGAAGAAGAAAAAGTCGTTCGTTTTGAACTATTGGAACTTGTTGTGAAAGCTGCAGGTACGAGAATAATTGTTGATGTATAAAGACTTTTGTATATAAGTTATAAAGAAGAAGATAACCTAGCTCCGAGTGGAAAGAAGAATAAAATTAGGGATTACATTTAGAGGACGGAGAAGGGTTAGGGTTGTCTGTTGTTAAAGATAAAGAGACATTGTTGCGAAAAAGAGACTTTGGTTGATAAAGAGCACTTTACAAACTGAGAAAGAAAATAAAGCAGATAAAGCAAAGACTGGAAAAGAAAAGAAAAACTTTTTCGCAAAAGAAGGAGTTACGCTGTTTGACAACATGGAGAACGACAACCCAAACCGAAAAGCTAAATGCATAATAGGTACACTTATAGCAGTAGTAATTTTTCTCATAATTACAGTAGTGACCATATCATACATAGTAGGACATGAAAGTGATAAAGAAATAACAGATGTAAAGCCTGTAACGACTTTGAAATCTGCTCTTGTTGGGAAGAAGGAGGAGAGCAATGTTATTCGTGAAAAAGCATTACTGGTAGATGAAGCTCGTAGGTTACACGTAGACGAGTCACAGGGAAACTTTAGGTCAAATGCATATGCCAAACTATTGTACGAGTATATCGATGCCATGGAGGCCAAAGATTGCTATGTATGTATGCAATTGCCGGCTTCTGTAGATGAGGGCATCAGATATCATCATCTCCCACTGACTTATGGGATAACATGTAGTTTACTGCTTAGTATATTTTATGGTAGAGAAGGGTTTGAGTACTACTTTTCAAATTATGATTCGGTACTGCCTGAAGTTCCGAATTATAAACAAATGAATAAGTGGGACTATTACAAAAAGGAGGATAGACTAGCCAAATTCTTTCTTCCTTGGGATACATTAGATACATCATACGCACGTAGAAATAATCTGACTTGCAAGGTGTCAGAGATTGAGAAAAAGTTCATAGGACAAGTAGATGACCGATACAGAAGGCAGAAGATTCTAAAAATGTCAGGACAGTGGAAAACTGATTGGACCGAAGAAGAGAAGGCACATAAAAAGAAAGGGAGCAATGGTCCAATAGCTTTGGATAGAACGCAGAAAGGAAAGTTATGTTTAACTCGAAGCAAGACATATTATGAGAATGTATTTGTAGGTGAAGTTAATTGCGAACATGCTTTTAGGTTAGAGTACTACACGAAAGATTTCATGAAGGAGATGCAGGTGATTCCTAATGTATATTTTGTATGCGGAAGAAATGCCTATGTAAAACTGCCTGACAATTGGTATGGTTCGTGTTACTTGGCAATTGTCTTCCCCAAAATATATCATGCAAAGGATTTAGCGATCATAGAAGGAAAGGCTTCGACAAGAACGAAAAGAGAAGTAGGAGATGCAGAAGTAGTAGGAGACGTATTTGGAGCGATGTTTCCTTTGTTAGGTTTAATACTTAACGATGTTAAGATCAGGAGACTAGCTACAGTCGTAGATAGATTGTCTGCAAGTACTGCAAGGTCATTAATGCTAGTAGAAGGTGAGATGCAATCGATTAGAGCAATGGTTCTTCAGAATCGACTTGCTCTTGATGTACTATTAGCAAAAGAAGGCGGAGTTTGCAAGGCTTTGAAGGTCCAGGAATGTTGTACTTATATTCCTGATAATTCAAAACCACTTGAGAAGGTCATAAGAAACATTACACAGATACATCAAGAAATCGAAGATTTGACAAAAATAAATGTTTGGGAAAAAGTAGGTCATGGAGTAGGAAAGGTTGGAAGTTGGTTTGCCAACCTTGGTAAAAGCATTGTATGGTATATATTGAAACCTGTATTAATAATATTAATTTGTATAATCACATTGTTAGGGTTAGTGAAATTGTATAAATGGTATAGGACGAACCGGTTACACAGATCTATGAGAGAACAAGAAAGGATATTAGCTGCTTTACAAGATCAACAGTATAAAAGTTTGAGAGCACTTGAAATGATGAAAAGAGGAAATGATGTAACTAGTTCTGTGTAAAGGTGCTATTCAAATTGCATTTATTGATGACTCCTAAAAGTCATCAAAGGGGGGAACTGAGAGAGCGCAATTTGAATAAAACATATATCCGAGTCATATTTACAAGCATATCGTATAAACGTAGGAATGAAATGTATATCGAACGTGAAGTTGACGCTTATAGCATAAAGTTAACAGATGTGACCAAAGTAATATAGGAAACGTAATTGTACTTACTTTTGAACGTGCATTAGATTTAGAAGGCCCGTATACGTAGTGGGCTAATGTAGAAATGTGTAGAAATGCTCACGAACAGAAGAACGTGCAAAGTAGAATTCATGTACGTGTGTAACTTTAAATGCAGAAACGGCGAGAAATGTAACATGGAGAAATGTGAAGAGATCATATATATAACGATGTAACAAATGAGAATATAAAATTATATTCTATGTAATTTATATTCTATGTAAAATGTATTCACATATAAGCAAGGGATTTGCTAAATGCGATCATATATAATTGTGTTAAAGGTTATACTGTGTAGAAGAAGTTTGTAGGAATGTTAGAAGAGTTTTAGGTCATTTGTGATTATAACCTGACTGACCAAGGGTTCGCAGGAGTGTAGTCCGCTGTTGGTAATTTAGTGGGCTCACAGGAGTCGTGAATAGCCTTGATGTGAACGTGCGAGCCAAGGAGTCTAGTTCTTGTTAGATTTAAGGTGACAATGCTGGACGAAGTTTATTGCCTAAACGTGAGAGGAGACGCTTGGAATTTGGGTCTTGTTTTGAAATGACCATTCACAGGACCAAGAAAGGTTACGTATATAGTCGTAAAGAGTAAAGTTCTGATGAGGTGATAGACTTTTGCTCCGAAAGTGTCAAATGTAAAGTTAATGAAGTCACCAGCAAGAAGACGAAGATGGCGTCTAAGGAGAAAGGTCAACTTAACGGACGACGCGAAGAGACGAAGCCATGGAAAGAGCTGAAAATGACATCATGGGGGAAAGTCCGTGGTGGGCGTCGAAGGGGCGTTCCACCCACACTGTGATTGTGTATTTTAGGGACAGCACCCCGGGGAGAGGAGAGCGAAGGCGAAGAGCGCAGATGGCATGAGCAGATGTCCAGAGAGAGAGATCAGAGCGCAAGGGAGCAGTAGGCCGAGGACCCTTAGAGAGCGGATGGGTAGGCAGAGAGGGTACTGCTTCTTAAACTTAAGTTACCTTTAGAGGCTAAGAGAGTTTGAACTTCTTAGGGAGTCAAACTGCTGACACCTTTTTTAGGGTACTAGAAACTTGCGAAGTAGGGATGTCACCTAGTATAGAGTAGGGACAGATTTAACTTGTATTCTTTCCTTTTGTAGATGACACAACGGAACCACATCATATCTATGCTTTTTAATTTGTTGATTCTGGAACTGACTTTAATAGTATTCGTTTGTAGATTGAGGTTCTTTAGGGAATATATGTTCCTTCTAGTTACTGTATATTTGCTGAATTTTATCCTGAGAGGATTGTATTTGCAACTTTTCTTAATTTTATATTAAAACTTTTAAACTTCATCAGTTGTAAGTGGTTCTTCAGAGTTGCGTCAGTTTATGGGGTTTATCTAACCTATGCAGGGGTTGTCTTTTACTCAATGACAGAAAACAACCGATCCAAAATTGACGAATGAGATATGTTATCAAATTGATCATAAAAGATATTAAAATCTCATTCCCCGCATGACCAACACGTAGCACATTCTGCCGCAGCTGCTGCTTTTGTTCCTCTACACAGTCAAATTACGTTGCTTCGGCATGCATGAGGTGACGTTATTAACGCTCGTCTCCCGGGACAAGCACAGGGTAAGCACAGGGTTTTCCTCCTGGCAAGGCTGACTTTGGTGGCCAGCATGCAGACCAGGTGCACAGATTAATGTGTTTCCCTCATTCAATAGAACCGTTCTGACGTATTAAATACAGTTTGTCTGCCCCTGCGCCAACATTTTATCCAGGGTAAGTCACACACACAGCTTCGTAAATGGTTCTTTATTTAATTCTTTTAGTTACTGAATCATTCCAGTGGTATACATTAGCAACACATCCTTTTTTCTAGGCCCTGACATTGCCTCCACGTGCACGCTACCCTGGTTGCCTAACAACGCATAGGACATGCTGCCACAGCTGCCATTTTTGTTCCTCTACACAGCCAAATGACGTTGCATTGGCATGCATGTGGTGACGTCATTAATCCTCGTCTCCCGGGTTGAGCATAGGGATTTCCTCTCCGCAATGTTGTCATCCAGGGCTCCTTTCTCTGCCCTAGTGAGAGCTGTGGGGAGTCTAGTCACGGCCCTGAAATGTTCCCACCCGAGGCTTCATTCACCGCTTTAGGTAGATTACCTGGCCTCATTCAGGTAAATTTACAGCTAGAGACATTCACAAAACTCATAAAAATACACAGACGTCTGCAAAAAAACAGACATCAATATTCGCAAATCCACAAATTGCATCATCATGTTTTCTCGTTTTAATCCCAAAAACTGCAACCCCTCCCTGTGTTCATTGTTCAAAAATTCATGTGCACAGGTGGCTCTTCCAGTTTAATGAAATGAAAGTTTTTTTTTTTTTTTTTAATACATAGCATAATCTTCTCATCTGAATAGAGCCTTGGTTCCATCCACAGGTGCACATTGTCAGAACATATACCTCTGCAGCACGGACGATCCTGTGTAAACATCTAGCAAAGCACAGCGTTGTTTCTGCTCACTTACATGCTGTGCACATTCCCCGGGCTTCCTGGCACATTCCCAGGGCTTCCTGGCACATTCACATAAAGGTTCCTTTGTACAACGTTATCATCAAATAATCTGTACAAATTTAGCAAGGTGCTTTATACAAACATTTAACCTAATTAGTGGATTCACTTGTTTGACTTGTAGAGTCATTAAAAATCATTAAAAAAAACTGAAAGACTTTTAACAAAAAGTTTACAAAATGTGAGATAGCAGACAGTGAAAATAGGAGTTATTCACATGTCCCAGAAAAGGAAAAGTTTCAGGAGCAAAGACTTGCTAAATTAAACAAATATCATTCCCTTCCTCTTTCTGCTCGCTCTTACAGACAGGCACAGGATGAACTAGTCTGGGGAAGGGGAGGGTCACGAGGGCTAAATAGCAAAAAGCTCCAGAAGCAATTAACATGTGCACACTCAGCTGAGCAGACAAGGACTGTTCTGCTTGTAGTAACAATATTTAAACAGCATATTAATTATGTCTTTAAAATGGAGGCCATCATAAACACAGAAATGGAACCAGCAAAAACAGAAAACCTGCTCTGGCCCAAATGTATTGCCTACAGGGCTGAGCCTCATTCCGGTTCTCTTGGTATATACCCCCCCCAATCTATTGGCTAATTCTTTGTACTGCACCTTTACCATAATTTTGCCTGTCTCATGATGTTGGCCTGTTTTTAGGTTTTGCCTACACGGCACTCGCACATCCAAAATCTCTTGGAAAAGAAAATGTGTTTTAAAAACTTGCATTTGGTGTGTCAGCACCCACTTTGCAATTATAGTCCTTAATTTCAAGAAGCTAGGCTGGCAGTAAAATAGGCACTGTTACTGCCACACTTGCTTCTAGTGAGCAACAACTATAAGTAAAAAAGTGCATATTTACACACTACTTGCAGGTTTTTAAAATGCAAATAAAAGGCATTGTCATTTACAATGCCAATAGCTCAAACTCTTGCAAATGTGAGACCTATTGCACTGCAAATGCTTGTTTAACTAGTAGTTGCGTTTGCAGAGTGGTGGAGTAAGGGGGTGGGGCCTGCTACCAACTCTCAGCAATCCCGCTCTCTGAGACTTACTGGAGGTAACAGAAGGGATTCCTGTCCCCAAATACCTTTAGCATTGAAGGGGACATCATCCCCAAACTAGCAGTGTGCAAGAGGCCCGTTTGCAGACTGGTGGAGAAAGGGGGTGTGGCCCCTGAAGATCTCTCAGCAATCCCACCGTGTGGGATTTAGTGAAGGTTACAAAAGAGGTTGGGTGCCCCCAAGGACCCTTTGGATCCAAGGGGACTTCATTCCCAAACCAGCAGTGCTCCAAAAGGCGTGTTTGCAGAGGTGAAAAAAGGTGCATGGCCCGGTAGTCCTCTCCGCAATCCCTCTATTTGGCCTCAAAGGATCTCAGCATTTAAGGGGGCTTCATCCCCCAACTAGTAGTGTGTCAAAAGGTGCATTTCCAGAGCAGTAGAAAAAGGGGTCATGGACGCCGACCACCTGTCAATAATCCCATTGTGTGGGACTTGCTGGAGGTAACAGGAGGGGGTTCTGGCCCCCAAGGGCCCTCAGGAGGCAAGGGGACTTCCTACCCCAACAAATAGTTTGCCCAGAGGCACATTTGCAGAGTGGTGGAGAAAGGGGGCACACCTCACAGCAACTTCACTGTGAGTTAACTATAACTTATGCCCCTGCAATGCACTGCTTATGACCTCCCATATTACAACACTCATTACACTCATTACATGGTCAGTGACATCACTGATGACATCTCAAATCACAATACTGATGGATTCATCAAGTGAGTGTAAGTGTTTTTAAGAGTTTATGTGTGTTAAGCATATCTACTAACCTACTACAAATGGTAAATTGGAATACAAGGCGCACTACTACTGAATGATACTATGTCTAACATATATTAAGTGAGTGGCTGTGTGACTGTATGTATCCTTGTGTGTATTAGTGTGTAAGTGGCTGTATGGGTATATAAGTAATTGTGTGAGTAGCTATGTGGAGAGTGAGATGCTGTGTGAGTGGTAGTATTGGTGAGTGAGTGGGTGTGTCAGTGGCTGTGTGGGTGAGTAAGTGGCAGTTTGAGTGGCTCTATGGGTGAGTAAGTGGGTGTGAAGTGACCGTATGGGTGAGTGAGTGGGTATCTGAATGGCTGTATTAGTTATTGCCTCTGCGTGTAAGTGACTGTATGAGAGGGTATTTGGTTAAGTGATTTGGTGTGTGAGTGGCAATATTAGAGAGCAAGTGTGTGTGAATTGCTGTATGGGTGAACGAGTGGATGTGTGAGTCCTTCTATGGCTGTGTGAATGGGTATGTAAGTGGTTGTGTCGTTGTGTGAGTGAGAGTGTGAATGTTTGTACAGGGAGTGAGTGGCTTTGTTGAGATGCTGTATGGATGTGTTAGTTACTGTGTAGGGTAATATGTGGGTGTGTGAATAGCTGTATGGGTGAGTGTGCGGCTATATGAGTAAATGTATGACTGAGTGACTGTATGAATTGTTGTAAGTGTGAGTGGATGGTTATGGGATTGACTGTATGAGTGAGAGAGTGGGCGTGTGAGTGCCTCAATGGAGGATTAAGTGGGTGTGAGTGCTGGTATGGGTCTGTGAATGGGTATATGAGTGGTTGTTTGGGAGTGGGAGTGGGTGTATAAGAGGTTGTATGGGGTGTGAGTGGATATATGAGTGGTTCTGTGGATGATGTAATTTTAGATGTCATCAGTGAAGTCATCAGTGATGTCACAGGCATCATAACACAAAGAACATGAGGAGAGGGCCCAAGGGAGACAATTTAAAGACCTGCGAGAAAAGATTCCCCTTACATTATAATCATAACACAAAACTTCTCGGGTCTATGCTAGCATGAAACCAGTTTGGAAAGAAAGAAAGAGTGAATCTGTGTCTCTCAATAAAGCCCCAAAGGGGAGCAATCCCTTTTAGGACTAATGCCCTCACCCACCATAGGTGGCATGCTTCATCATATGGGCTTCTCCTCCCAATGGCAAACCTAATCCCACTCAGGGCTACAACTCCCACACTGTGAGGTAGGAGCTCTGGGAATTTTTTAGATTGTCCTAAGCTGTTGAGGATGCTCAAATCCCATTTGTGAGTGATAGGTGTCATGAGGGTGCAGCGCAAAAGGTGAGTGAGAATTTAAGAGTGAGTTTAAATCTACCTAATGGGGACAAAAACTCTTTATTGACTTGCCCGAACTGGTAGGGTTAAAAAGTAGTGCAATATGTAAAAAAATGCAGGGTGACCAAGCAGGCCAGGAACACCATCAGTCACTAATGTGCCCTTAGACAGCTGTACACATGTAATTAGGCGAAGTGCCATCATTCACAGTGCAAGACAACCAAAGGATGAAGTGGGCTGATCCATTGCTCCATGCTGTGGTGGCTGTAAGCGACATGTGATTGACGCTTGAACATACCAGTGGATAATGAGGGTTGAGTCAAACCTCCTGTATTCATACATATATATGATTTTTTATTGAAAACATGAGACTGGAAAGGCACTACACGTGTCTTTAGGCAGCCATAACAAACTGATGGTTTGTGGAACCGCCTGGACATTTAATTAATTGTTATATTTTTTTTAAAGAAAGAATCTTTATGTGAAGGGAATTACTTTAAGGTAGAGCAAAAGCAAAAGTAAAAACATACTTTTTACAGCATCCCCATACTGGACGGCCCATAGCCACAACCCACGGAAAATATTTGGGTCAGGTATAATATTGGACGATAGCATGAGTAAACAGATTTTCTTTTTACGAGTATACATTCGTTGTCTGTGAATCACAAAAGCGATTTTGCGCTTGAAAATTAAGTCCTTTTCTTGTTTAACTTGAACGAATCATGCATATGGGTTAATGAATTTGGCCAATGTGCTAAAATAGCAGAATTTTGTTTATGCACCTACATTCTAGGTGACCCAAAAATAATTACTTGGCTCTGCAAGCGGCAGACCCTGGTGACATTTACAGGTGGAAGATCTGCACACCGAAGTGAAACTTAAGTAGGCAACAGTTTTGATTATTTAGCGTTGCTAGCTTAGAAATAGGGAGCGGCATTCTGGAATTTTCCAAAGCGTTAGAACTTTGAGAGTTTAAACCATCATTCCCAATGTGTTTCACCACTCTGAATATACAGATAACACTGCACCAAAATGGTGACATGAAGGTGTATGAATAATACGAGTTCACCAAACATCCTCATATTGTGAGGAGCGAGGGAGAAAAATAAGATTGTTTGCATCGAAAATGTACACTTGGAGTAAAA
Organism: Lissotriton vulgaris; assembly: GCF_964263255.1. Taxonomy (NCBI): domain Eukaryota; kingdom Metazoa; phylum Chordata; class Amphibia; order Caudata; family Salamandridae; genus Lissotriton; species Lissotriton vulgaris. The sequence goes on along the minus strand of NC_141697.1, from coordinate 115,094,196 downwards.
TGTATGAAATACAAGCAAATAGACACTTTTTTTAGCCAAACATGTGGATAGTCTGCATGCGTGAGTCCGCAACACTAGTGATGGAATTATGATGTAACACAATGTGATGTCATTCTACATAATGTAATATAGAAGGTGCGACTCATTAACGGGGAATTGAGACTGCTGTTAGATTTCTTCTCTAACTCGATCATCACCACATACCGCCACCCACCCCTAGAAGCTTCCACGCCCAAGTTACACACCACCCACCACGCATGTGAGAGAGTGCAAAACTGTGTTAGAAATCGTAGGGGTGCATCATATTCACAAGTAATCCGCACCCGCATATATAGGGGTTTATAATCATGTTTAAGTGTGACACAAAGCTATGAACGCATGTATCAGAATTTCCCCTAGCTGCAATATAACGTGTTTCTTGAAGTATTAATGTCATGCAATCTAGAAATGTATTTGTGAAATTTATGCTAGTTTAGTTAAAGTGTGTTTAAAGAAATGTCATGTATTTCAATGTATGCTTAGTAATTCATTATTGTATTCATGTAAACGACATAGAAGTGTTTAGTTGGGAAATGTATTCTTTTTCTTTTTCTATAATGATGCAGGCCTAATGAGTAAAACTGTTCGCCAAAGTTAGGGGGTGACATCTCGAAACGTGCAGGGGCCCAGGTGGGGATAACGGGTTGTGTAGGCCGAGTCAGGAATGTGACTGCTAGCATAAATCATGAAACTGCCCCCTTTCCTAGAAGGTTGCCTTAAAGAATTAATTGCAAGTAGCATATTGTCGTGAACCAATTAACGTGCGTTCCTTTGCAGGTGCAAGGTTAGCTAGAGATAGTAAAGAAGGGCCCATTGTATGTGAAAGTTAGGAAAATAGTTGTAGACCTGGAGGAGTGGATGTGGAATTTTAGGGAAGCAACTTCAAGAGGAGACGACTGTGAGACCCAAGGCTGTTTTTCAACGAACAAGGATGAAGACATCAAGATGACGACCCTTTGAAATCCAACTCTCCAAGGGGGGCGCCTCTTGGGGTGTGTCAACTGAATTGTGGATTTCGTATTAGGGACAGCACCCCGGGAGGAGAGCAGAGTAGAAGCGCACAAGGGCGAAGAAAGATGCTGGGTAGGCAGAGAGCTGCTTGCGAGATGAACTTAAGAGGCTAAGTCCGAACTGAGTGAGTGAACTTCTTTGGAAGTCACCACGGCTGACACCTTTTTAAGTTAGGGAAGATCCAGTTGTAGGGATGACACTTAGTATAGTGTAGGGACAGACTTATCCTGATGTATTTCTTCTTTTCTTCTATGCCTACCAGGACCCAGATCATAGCAATTATTGCAAGCTTAGTGGTCCTGGAAATCACATTAGTGCTGTTTCTCAGTCGTTTGAGATTTTTCCGTAGGATTATGTTTGTATTAGTACCTGTGTATCTGTTGAACCTTTTACTGAGGTGTTTATATACACAACTGCTTTTGGCTTTATAATAAATCTTCAAACTTGACCTTTTGTCAGTGGTTCTTTGGGGAAGGAAATGGAAGTGATCCGAATTGTTTTGTTGAAAAAGATTGCCTTCTACACTCTATGACAGGTACAAAGGTCTAATCGACCTGTGACGGGATTCTAGAGTTGAGTCCAAATTCTAGATTGAATTTCCCGCCTTTCCAGTTGGTAGCAGAGTAGGATGGTTTATCTTCTAGAGTGAAGGTAATCCACATAGGTTAAGATTTCCCCAAGGCCCATAGACATCCGAAGATGTGCGTCCATAGAGCAGCGGACGGAGAATGGCCATCCACGGAAGATGACGAGAAGTGACGGTGCGGCAGAAAGCAGCAGGTCGTAAGAGTGTGAGTATAAAAAAGGGTCATGCGTGTTAGATTGCGGTGTGTATTGTGTTGTTGTGTTGTATTGTCTAGCGGAGATTGAATGCCTGTAGTGTGAAAGGAGATCAGGTTGTGAGCGCGCGCAACCGGTGAAAATCCTAGGCTCAAGGAGAGTTTAAGTGGTTCGGGTGTATTGAACACTCACAGTAATTGTCGACCATTGAAAGGGGATCATGAGGTACCATTGATTTCCCGCAGGACAGAGATAGGGGGAATGAATGTGTGAATGCGTGGGTAACGGACGCTGGTCGGAAGTTACGGTATGTATGAAACCTATCAGAGAGGCGATTGCTCTTTAATTGGACAGACATTTGCCAGTCGGTGACAATTACAGTCAGACTGTGGACTTACAGTCAGAGAAGTGATTGCTTGGTCGGAAGTGATCATTTCGAAGTGTATGATTGGGACACATGCATGACTGAGAGACGAGCGGAGAAAGGAGGGGAACTGCTGCAAACAGAGGAGAGTGACGTCAGGAAGCGCTGCGCTGGGATAGGGTGGTTAGCGGGAAGTGAGTGATGTCAGCGAAGAGCCGCGCTAGGATAGGACGGCCAGAGTGAAGCCGCGCTGGGATTGGTGGATTGTCATTGTAAAGTAAACGAGCATAGTAAACAAGGAATTGTTGTGGATTTCATCATGAAATGTTTTAAAGGTTTGCAAAGTTGTTTTTCCGGAGAGAAGAGTTTAGAACCTCGGGGTGGGGAAGAGGCTCCACACGAAGATACGCCAGCTCACTACATGGCTACAAACGTTGGGTAACATACTATATTGTGGCTTGAGAACTGGTGTAAGATGACTGAGGGGAATGAGGAACTAACGTTTCCTAAGTACGGGACGTTCAGGTTAGAGGTGTTGTATCAGCTCAAAGCGATTATGTCTTCCTTGCGACCTTTGCCTAGGCCAACACAGTTCGAAGCGTTAAATGCATGGATCAGGGCAGCCCACGAAAAAAACAGAGACAGAAGACAAGAAAGAGTGAATAGATCAGTTAGAGCAGTACAGGACGCGAGGTGGGATGCACTAGCCAATAGATGGAGGGTACAAACCATAGAAGGGGATAGGTTGTACCCATTGTTGGTAAGTGAGAAGGAAGCACAGAAAAGGAATACAGAAGACGATGACAGTGACACGGAAGATAGTCTGATAGAGAGGCTATTATCGGACAGACCGCCTCCATATAATCCAGAAGTAGGAGGGACCTCACCACCACCAACAGAAAGGGGAACATCGGCAGTGGACGGTGGTATCCTAAGAGAGAGCGACTTAGGTCCGGTAGGGAACAGGGTCGTCACAGTGGAAAGCGAGGTACCTCAACTGGCCCTGGAAGCAAGAGTGGTGGGAAGATTCATGGTACAGAAGGTACACTGTGAGGAGGGGGCCAATGCTCAGAGGTTACCAGATGCCCTTACGGTACCCGTTACCATAGGTCCTATAGTGTCAGTGTACAACCCAGAACATACCCAAAGCGAGAGTCTGCCACAAATGGACAGGGAAAGAAATGCCAGTGAAATTAGGGATAACGTGGTGAATGAGTGGAATCAATGGTCCAGACCGATAGAAAGGAGCACCCCTTTGGCAGCATCGGCAGACTCCTCAAGAGAACAGGGGGGCTTAAGAGGACCGATGGATCTGAGAGGACCACGGCCCAGGCTCATTAGAGAATTGAGGCCAGATTTGAGAACCTGGGAGACGGTTGCGAATAACCAGAGCGATAGGACAAGGGACGATTGCAGACAGTGGGGTTCAGAGAACAGGGAAATATCCCAGTGCAGGTCAAATGGAAGTAGACAATATGGGGACCGTGGGAGTGAGGAAAATAGAGGTATGTTTACCCCTGGAACTGCAGAAAGGCGACAAGAATGGGACTGTGAAAGATGGGAGAGAGGGAGTGTTCCTCATAACACCCCTGAGGAAGACAGAAGAGTGAGTCAGGAATGTAAAGGGAATGACCCAAGCGAAACTTCTAGCCAAGGCACATTGAGAGCAGTGATAAAGGCCAGGAGAATAGATGTACTAAGACTGAAGTCGGAAGTAGATGAGATAGTGGAAGGTACAATCCCTCTTGAAAGAATAGAACTTTACGATCCAGATGAACTGTTGTTTGTCGCGAAGGATGTTACTCGTCGAGCTAGGGCAGCTCACGAGAAACTAACAGAATTAGCGAACAAATATTCAGTGGACTTGACCAGAACAAAGGCTTTCCAAGGCGGCCAAAGGTTGCAGTATACAGACCAAGACCTTGATGAGAAAAGAGTAATCGGATTAAAAATCCACATCAGAGAACTAGTAGTGGGAATTCGAATTTGGGTTCAATTGGACAAGTGGGAGGAAAAGTGGTCGAGAAAGAAAAGTGTTAGACGGAGCACCATAGAGACTCCCACAGAAACGGGGCTAATGCATGCAGAGGCATACCCCTTGAGGGAGGTAGCCCATGGAGGATATGTGCACGTACCCTGGAGTAGGGGGGATTTGGCTGCCTTTACGAACACTTTTCCAAAATTGAGAGAAAACCCAGTGGAAAGGTACAAGCAGGTAGAGAGGTTTGTCAAAATCTCAAAAGTACTGTGGGTCGATCTGAACACACTGTTCGACATTGTGGTTCCGGGAGATCTGTGGGTAGCGTGCAAGGTCAGTGTCGAGTGGCCCACAGAGGAACCAGAACGGGATGCACACACGAATGAACCTTCACCAAGAATGATGGTAAAATATGAACAAGTGATTACGTGGTTGAAAACCAAGGTGCCAGCACAAGACATAGATTGGGTGAAAATAGATCGAACTAGACAGGAACCAAAGGAGACAGTTCATGAGTATTATGAGAGACTGCTACAGATATTTAAACAGTGCAGTGGTCTGGATGTGATGGATCCGAAGGATATGGGACAGTTTGTGTCCAAGTTTGTTTTGGGCTTGAGACCCGAGATCTGTCTAATGATACAGCAACATCTGATTTGCTGGCAAAACAAGCCTCTGGATGAGATCCTGAGATACGCGAGATACTGCAGTGATGAGATAGACTCGAAGACTAAGAAGCTTAAAGATAAACTGATGCTAGTCCAAATGCAATCGGGAGGACAGGGTCAGGCAGGAAGTGGAACGCTGGGGAGAAGATCGAACAGCCAGAAAAGGGACAGTGAGGATGGCTCAAGGCCAAGGGTGGATCTGGCGACTCTGAAAAAGACAACAAGGTGTCATCAGTGTCACGAGATCGGGCACTGGAGGCGTGAGTGTCCCCATAACCCAGAGAATCAAGTACAGGAGGAGGAGGAGAGCCAGACTCCCCAAACTCTGAGGTCCACAATAGTCAAGCTCAAAGTGGTAAAAGGGGGGACTTCCGCTCCTAGAGCCCCCGTTCCCCAGCCACCGAGGATCGGAGCAGGAAATAGGATATACCGCAGATGCCCCTCCTGATAGATGGAGATGAATACTATGCTTTCAACCCAGTAACAGGAAGGTGTCTGGAAGGGGAGGAAGAATGCACCTTAGGAGCGGCCTTAGAGATAGACCAGAGAGGACCCTTTGTAGATGCGGAGGTAGCTGGACACCCCACTACATTTCTGGTGGACACGGGTGCGACTCGTTCTACTGTGCGGTCAGCAGTGGTTCCTAACCTGCCTCTGTCAGGTCAGACCATTCAAGTTGTGGGTGTAGCGAATAGGAAGATGACAAATTCACTGACCGAGCCAGTTCCAGTGAAAATAGGAAACTTCTGTGACAACCATCAATTCGTGGTATGTGATTCTAGTCCTGTGTGTCTGTTAGGAAGGGACCTGTTGTGCAAACTCAACTGCACCATCTACTGTACACCAAAGGGAGTAGAGTTGGAGACAAATGACGATGACGCCGCATTTAAGGTCGCAAACACACATTTGTGCATAGAATTGTATCCTGCACTAACAGTGGAGGAACTCCCCTGGGACTTGAGAGAGACAGTCAGACAGGAGGTTTGGTATTTTACAGGAGAAGAAATTGGATTAATCAAATGAGCCAGTCAGGATACAAGTAAGACAAGATGCAGAATTTCCAAGAACATTCCAGTACAAGCTGACCCCAGAGACAATTGCGGGAATAAAACCTGTGATTGAGTCCATGATCAAACAGGGAATCTTAAAAGAGATAATGGGCAGTCCGTGTAACTCTCCGATTATGGGCTTGCAGAAGCCTAGCGGGAAGTTCAGGATAGTGCAGGATTTACGAAAGATAAACGATATTGTTGTTCCATGCTGTCCAGTGGTACCGAATCCATCAGTGATATTTTTTCAGATTCCAGCACAGGCTGAGTGGTTCACTGTGATCGATTTGTGTCAGGCATTTTCCTCTATCCCGTTACACGAAGAGAGCCAATTTCTTTTCGCTTTTAAGCTGGAAAATCGTGTATTAACATGGTGTCGTATCCCACAGGGGTATACAGAAAGTCCATCGATCTTTAATCATAATTATTGAAGAAGAATCTTGAAAGTCTAGTACTGCCCCAGAACTCGGTTCTTGTACAGTACATAGACAACCTCCTTGTTGCGTCAGAGACAGAAGATGCCTGTAGAATAGACACCATTGCGTTGTTGAACCATCTGGCAGAGAATGGTCACAAGGTATCTCCTAGCAAGTTACAATACTGTCTTCCAGAAGTACAGTATTTGGGACACAGGATAGAGAAGGGAATAAGAAAAGTGTCCCCAGACAGAATAGAGGCAATAATGAAAATGATGGTGCCTACCACACAAAGAGAGGTTAGAATGTTCCTGGGAATGGTTGGCTACTGTCGACAGTGGATTGCCAACTTCTCACTGAAAGCGAAGCCTTTACAGAAACTGACGCTCAAGGACGTGAGTGATCCGGTACCATGGGACACAGACTGTATGATGGCTTTCCTAACGTTGAGAGAAGACTTATGTCAGGCTCCGGCCCTGGGAGTGCCTGATTACACTAAATTGTTTTCACTGTTTTGCTGCGAGCGAGAGGGCTGCGCGTTAGCAGTTTTGACCCAAGATCACGGAGGTGCCCGTAGGCCAGTTGCATATTTCTCGGCTACCTTAGATCCAGTAGCCGCAGCGTTGCCCGGATGTCTCAAATCTGTTGCGGCAACAGGTGTCAGCATTGAGCATTGTGAGAGCATCGTAATGGGGCATCCATTGGTGGTACACGTTCCACATTCAGTAGAATTGTTAATGACAAGGACCAAAACGCAGCACCTGACTAACAACAGGCTCACACGTTATGAGCAAGTTATACTTGCTGCAGAGAATGTAACCCTAAAAAGATGTTCGGTTTTGAACCCTGCTCCATTGATGCCATTGCCAAATGTTTTAGATGATGATTGTGAAGACCATGACTGCCTTGAAGTGACTGAACTATGCACCAAACCACGACCAGACATTGTTGATGAGCCTTTAGAAGACCCAGATGAAATTCTCTTTGTAGATGGCTCATGTATAAGGGACAATGCTGGATACTTGAGAGCTTTTGCCGTTTGCACAATTCATGGAATAGTCGAAGCTGCCTGTTTGGAAGGAGTACACTCCGCTCAGGTAGCTGAGATAGTAGCGTTGATGCGTGCCTGTCTGGCAGCCAACAAGATTCGAGTCACCATATACACCGACAGCAGATATGGGTTTGGCGTGGTTCATGACTTCGGCCAGTTATGGTCTCAAAGGGGTTATATGACATCGTCAGGTTCCCCTATCAGGAATGGAGAATTTGTCCGGTTACTGCTGGAAGCTCTGCAGGGACCCGCAGAAATTGCAGTGGTAAAATGCACAGCACACAGTAAAGGTGCTGATTTTGTGTCCCTGGGTAACAGGTATGTGGATGAGGTAGCACGTTACTGTGCCGAGCAAGCTTACTCTTTCACAGACCAGGTTGTTGAGGGAATACAAAGAGGGACCGAGCTAAACATGGTACTTGAAGTGGTAGACACTTGGGACGAATTGAGAAAGATGCAGGAACAAGCATCAGATTTTGAGAAAAGAGTGTGGGTGACTTCTGGCTGTACGAAAGGGGATTTGGATTTGTGGATTTCGGCAGATGGGAAAGCTATGTTGCCGAATGAACTAGTGAGCCCAATGGCCCGCCAGATACATGGTTCTGTACACTTGGGAAGAGATGCTATGATACGAGTATTTAGGCAGACATGGTACAACCCTAAGTTCCGAACGGCTGCGGAAGCGGTGTGTCAGAGATGTGTCACGTGTCAACAGATGAATGTTGGGAAGAGGACACCAGTTACGTTGCGTCATGTGGGAAGGTCTGGAAGGCCTTTCAACAGAATGCGATTGGATTTCATTGAGATGCCAAAGTGTAACAGCCTCAGATATGTCTTGGTCATTGTATATGTGTTCTCCAGGTGGGTCGAGGCATATACCACTCGTAGGTGCGATACACTCACAGTAGCTAAATTATTGTTGAGGGAGTTAGTACCTAGATTCGGGGTCCCGACCTCTTTGGAATCGGACAGAGGAACACATTTCAACAGTGAAGTTGTGAAGATGCTCTGTTCTGCACTGAATATTGATCAGAGACTGCATTGTAGCTATCGGCCAGAGGCTTCTGGCATAGTGGAACAAATTAATGGAACGCTCAAGGCACGAATGGCGAAAGTGTGTTCTTCCACATCTCTGAAATGGCCAGATGCCTTACCTTTGGTGTTCATGAGCATGCGTAGCACACCAGACAGGAGAACAGGACTTTCACCCCATGAGGTGATGATGGGAAGAGCTATGAGACTACCGTCCGTCCCCTCAGCGGCCTTGCTGAATATCACAGATGATCTGATTCTTGATTACTGCAAAGGATTATCTGACGTCATCCATTCTGTGTCCCTTCAGGTGCAGACGGCAGAAATCCCGACTTCTAGAGACCTCTGTCACGACTTGTGCCCCGGAGATTGGGTGCTAGTACGGAAGCACGTGAGGAAGAGCTGTTTGGACGTCCGCTGGCGAGGGCCGTTCCAAGTCATCCTGGTAACGAACACGGCAGTGAAGTGTGGTGGACTGCCAAACTGGATACACGCTTCCCACACCCCAAGAGTCCCAACACCCCTGGAAGAAACAGCTCCTCTCGTAGAAGAAAATCCAGCTGTGGAGGAAGATCCACAAGAGGGGACAAGTCAAGCTGTGGGGGTGTCCGAAGAAGCTGGTAACTCTTCCGACCGAGCTGAGGGAGATCACAGCGACAGTGATACTGAAACTGCCACTGAATGGGAAAGCTGCTGTGAGGGTGATCCCAACTCTGGAGAAGCTGAAGGTCGAGATGAGCAAGTTGTGCCGACAAGGGTCAGAGGAGTAAGGGGCACGGAGGCAAGTTGGCCCGAAAGGCGGAAAAGGTTGAACATGAGATTGACCTCCGAAAAAGATCTTGCGCCTGTATCCGGAAACATGAGACCAAGAGTCAGAGGAGAAGGGTCCAAGGAGATCAAGGAGGGTGAGAGTACCTTGCAGAAGATACGCCACTCCGGAGTGGACCTACCCTTTGACAAATGCCAGGTGTACTGAGATCCGGGAGGGTGAGGTCAGTGCTGGTGACCGATACGGCCCGAACTATAAATTGGAAGTGTTTCTGTTGGTGACTGGACTGGAAATAGAAGGCCTACTGACAATCACCGTTCCTAATCCCCCTTTCCTAAGCAAGATAAGTGATTTGATCCTAAATAGATTGACTTTTCCTACATTTGGTCCTGAAATCCCTGCCTGTCATTCAATAATACTTCATATGGAACTTTTAGATTACGTACTCCGTGCACTCGGAGAGAACCTGATCATTGATGCGCACTAAATAAGCTATAGAAGATACTTAGAGCCTAGTGGAAAAAGAAGAAATTCAGGGACATCCCTTAGAGGACGGAGAAGGGTAGGGTCACCTGAACACAAAATGGACAATGAAAATTGAAAGGGGACCTCTGCTTCTAGGTGTGGTTCGAGAAAATTCATAAAGCCAAGCAAGAGACTGTATATTGCCAAGACTTTGTGTTGCTGCTAAAATCGAATCACACTGTCTGAGACCATGGAGGCTGGGAATGTATTATAGGTACACTATTAGGGTTAGTGATTTTCTTTATATTTGTTGTAGTTTTAGTTTCTTATTTAGCACCACCGGAGCAGGAAGTGGAGGTCAAGGGAACTCCTAAACCTACCACTCCTAGCCAAAAAGAGGTAGACATAGGAGCCAAGAAAGCTTTGCTAGCTGAAGAAAGTCGTAGATTACATGCTGATTTGTCCAAAGGAAACTTTGGGAAAAATGCTTATGCCAAATTTCTGTATGAGTACATCGACGCAATGGATGCGAAAGATTGTTATGTGAGTATGCAATTGCCTGCTTCAGTAGATGAGGGTATTAGATACCATCACTTGCCATTAACATATGGAATTTCATGTAGTTTGTTGCTTAGTTTATTTTATGGCAGGAGTCATTTTGAGTATTTCTTTTCGAATTATGATGTTGTGTTACCAGAAGTCCGAAATTATAAGCATTTGAACAAATGGGATTATTATAAGAGTGAAGATCGATTAAGGACATTTTTCATTCCTTGGAGAACGCTGGATACTTCATATGCCCGAAGAAATAATTTGACTTGTAAAGTGTCAGAAATTGAGAAAAAGTTTATAGGGCAGGTGGATGATCGATATAGGAGGCAGAAGATCCTAAAGGCTTCGGGCCAATGGAAAACAGATTGGACCGAGGAGGAAAAGTCACACAAAAGGAAGGGTAGTAATGGTCCAATAGCTTTAGATCGAGTGCAAAAAGGGAAACTATGTATATACAAGGGTAAAACCTACTATGAGAATGTGTTTGTGGGAAAAGTAAGTTGTGAACATGCTTTCCAAATAGAATACTATACAAAGGATTTCTTGAAGGGAATGCAGGTGATCCCGAATGTATATTTTGTCTGTGGAAGAAATGCATACGTGAAACTACCGGATAATTGGTATGGACCATGTTATTTAGCAATTGTCTTCCCCAAAATATACCATACTAAGGATCTAGAAATCATAGAGGGAGGAACTCAAGCCAGAGGGAGAAGGGATGTAAGCAATGATGAGGTAATTGGAGACGTATTTGGTGCTATGTTCCCTCTTTTAGGGAAAATACTGAATGATGTCAAGATTAGGAGATTGGCAACAGTTGTGGATAGGTTGTCTGCCAGTACTGCTAGATCACTAATGCTGGTGGAGGGAGAAATGCAATCAATAAGGGCAATGGTTCTCCAGAACCGCTTTGCCTTAGACGTCCTATTAGCAAAAGAGGGCGGAGTCTGTAAACTTTTGAAGGTCCAGGAATGTTGCACTTACATTCCAGAGAATTCAAAACCTCTTGAGAAATATATACGCAACATTACTGCTATCCACTATGAGATTAATGATTTGACACAAGAGAACACATGTGAAAAGGTTGGCAAGGGTCTTGGAGGTGTTGGAAGTTGGTTTCCAAACCTGGGTAGGAGTTTCCTTGAATACATTTTAGAGCCTCTTCTCATCATAGTAGCCTGTGTGGTTGGAATATGGGGTTTGTTGAGATTGTACAAATGCTATAGGTCCAATAGGTTGGATAGAGCAGTGAGGGGACAGGCACGGAGAATGGAAGAGTTGCAGGACAAATAATACCGAAGCTTAAGAGCTTTGGAAATGCTTAGGCAAGGAAATGTTGCAACAAGTGTTGTTTAAAAATCAGTCCCTACCCTAAGGAATGTGGGATGGTGGTGATGACACAGGTCATCAAAGGGGGGACTGAGAGAGCGCAAAACTGTGTTAGAAATCGTAGGGGTGCATCATATTCACAAGTAATCCGCACCCGCATATATAGGGGTTTATAATCATGTTTAAGTATGACACAAAGCTATGAACGCATGTATCAGAATTTCCCCTAGCTGCAATATAACGTGTTTCTTGAAGTATTAATGTCATGCAATCTAGAAATGTATTTGTGAAATTTATGCTAGTCCAGTTAAAGTATGTTTAAAGAAATGTCATGTATTTCAATGTATGCTTAGTAATTCATTATTGTATTCATGTACACGACATAGAAGTGTTTAGTTGGGAAATGTATTATTTTTCTTTTTCTATAATGATGCAGGCCTAATGAGTAAAACTGTTCGCCAAAGTTAGGGGGTGACATCTCGAAACGTGCAGGGGCCCAGGTGGGGATAACGGGTTGTGTAGGCCGAGTCAGGAATGTGACTGCTAGCTTAAATCATGGAACTGCCCCCTTTCCTAGAAGGTTGCCTTAAAGAATTAATTGCAAGTAGCATATTGTCGTGAACCAATTTATGTGCGTTCCTTTGCAGGTGCAAGGTTAGCCAGAGATAGTAAAGAAGGGCCCATTGTATGTGAAAGTTAGGAAAATAGTTGTAGACCTGGAGGAGTGGATGTGGAATTTTAGGGAAGCAACTTCAAGAGGAGACGACTGTGAGACCCAAGGCCGTTTTTCAATGAACAAGGATGAAGACATCAAGATGACGACCCTTTGAAATCCAACTCTACAAGGGGGGCGCCTCTTGGGGCGTGTCAACTGAACTGTGGATTTCGTATTAGGGACAGCACCCCGGGAGGAGAGCAGAGTAGAAGCGCACAAGGGCGAAGAAAGATGCTGGGTAGGCAGAGAGCTGCTTGCGAGATGAACTTAAGAGGCTAAGTCCGAACTGAGTGAGTGAACTTCTTTGGAAGTCACCACGGCTGACACCTTTTTAAGTTAGGGAAGATCCGGTTGTAGGGATGACACTTAGTATAGTGTAGGGACAGACTTCTCCTGATGTATTTCTTCTTTTCTTCTATGCCTACCAGGACCCAGATCATAGCAATTATTGCAAGCTAAGTGGTCCTGGAAATCACATTAGTGCTGTTTCTCAGTCGTTTGAGATTTTTCCATAGGATTATGTTTGTATTAGTACCTGTGTATCTGTTGAACCTTTTACTGAGGTGTTTATATACACAACTGCTTTTGGCTTTATAATAAATCTTCAAACTTGACCTTTTGTCAGTGGTTCTTTGGGGAAGGAAATGGAAGTGATCCGAATTGTTTTGTTGAAAAAGATTGCCTTCTACACTCTATGACAAGTACAAAGGTCTAATCGACCTGTGACGGGATTCTAGAGTTGAGGTCCAAATTCTAGATTGAATTTCCCGCCTTTCCACATGTGTGGTTCAGAAGTTTTCTGCGAGCTTTGTTGCAGCGGCTGATAGGAGGGCAAGAAAGTCAAAAGGAAGGGATGCTAGATGCATGAATGGAGGGGAGGAACAAAGAAAAGGGAAGGAAGGAAGAATAAAGGAAGAAATGGAGCAAGGAAAGAGACAAAAGATTTGATGGAGTGGCAGGGGACAATGGGGAGAAGACAAGTCCTGTTGGAAGGAAGGAAGGATACTATGGGAGAAGGGAAGTAGAATAAGAAGAGGCAAGGGGAAGTAAGGGAGGTGCTGCTGAAAGAGGAAGGGAGAAGGAAGGTAGAAATGAGGAGCTAGAGAATAGAAAATAGGGTCATGATAATGGATACGCGTTTAAAATTGAATCTGCTTTTGCTGCAAAATAAACCTTGTGTATAGCTGGGTGCACTTGTCTTCCAAGTTCTTCTGATACCTTCGAAGACCCCGTTCTTAACGGAGTTTACCCTTCGCGGTCATAGGTTACAAGGGCCTGTGTGACCGAGAAGCCACATTGCTCTCAAACTTCACTGGGAGCCTCGCGCAGCTGGGGCCTCCAGAACTGGATGGTAGCACTACTTCTAGGGCTGCAGCTGCAGGGTCGGACTAGGAACTGAAAGCAGCCCTGGCAAATCTAGCCAAACCAGCCCCTGTCCGGCGTGTAGCAAGAGAGTGTAGCGAGCGAGCCTGACCACTACTAGGGGGATTTGGGGGGGTTCTCCCACCACAAATATTTTGGAAAAATTGTGAATTTTACAGCACATTTTTCATTACATATTCGATTGAATCAACTTTCAAAGCACAGCAAATAGTAGATGATGACCTTAAAGAGCACCAGGTTACCCACCCAGTCATATGTACCCATAGAAATTCTTACAGAGTGCACCAAAAATAGACAAGAGAAGTGAATCAGAGGCAACAAAGTAAAAGCTAATCCAGCCCCCTTATGGTAGGGGTGGGCATAATTTGCGTAATAGCGTTACGCAAATCTCTGCAAAATGGTATAAAATCTCTGCAAACACGCAGAAATTCCGCGAACACACATAATTGCTTGTTTGCGATGTTTTTTCCTGTTTGCAGTCGTTGTTTGCATGCTCAGGGGAATAATCTCGCAAACACACCCTTTGAGAACGCGAACAAGCAAAAATTTTGGTGAAGTCGCGGAACGCTGAATTTTGGGCAATTTTGCGTTCTCCACGGAACGCAAAATTACCTAAATTCCGCAAATTCCACAAGCGGAACGGAATTTACCACCCAGGCTTACCTTATGGTGTGTAGCGAGCACGCACAGTCAGCAACCACTACTATGGAGAGTTTGGGGTGTTTCCCCCCCCCAAGAAAAGTTTGGAGACAGAAAGGCCAAAACATGGCCTGATTGCCTCACATGACTATGACGTGTTTTACTGGAAGAATGTGGGTGAGGTGGTGCAGCATTGCTCAGTTACGCATGGCTCATGAATAGCACTGAGGGCGGCATATGAATATTTACTTTAGTGCAGTGACAGGCTGATATGGGGTCTCTCATTGACATTACCAGGAGAGTTACACAAACCATGGCTCACCAGTGTCTAACAACTGCCAGTTCTACCCTTTGGACTCCCAGCCAGGGCACTCAGAAGAAAGGGCACACCAGTCATGCTTCTACCCTAATATCTGTCTTTTATAGGATCCCAGTTATAGAGCATAGGATTTCTTTTACTTCTTATTATTATGAATCAAACACTCTGTGGTAATTTCTGCTTTTATTCGTAAATGCTTTACCATTAACTCCCTTTTACAGATTGCCCTCTTTCTACATGCTGTCCATTCCAGGCTGAAGAAAATCTTGTCTGGGAGGGCACAGATTGTCAGGTTGGGATCCTTTAAAATCAATAGCCCTTAAACCTACGTACAATGCTCTTGGTGAGAGCTTTTACAAAAGCCTTGGAACCCGGCTTTTCAACAGAGCGTTAATCTCTCTGAATTCTGGGATTCTCTGGCATCCTGAAAATGTTCTGGTCTACGTAACCTTCAACAGTGGCCATAATGTGAAATAAGGGAACAGAGGAGTCAGAATCATTCGGTGGGAGAGGCAAGTCTGTGGAGATGGTTGATTTGTAACTACGGGTCTTATGGCCAACACCACAAGCTGTCCCTCAAAAGTGTCACTTGATCTCAATACCTTTGTTAAGGCGCTGAATGAGAATGGATCCCAGCCTCAGGTGTAGGCCATCCAGCCTAAACCGACAATACCACTGAGTGCTCTGATGGTAACTCATTCTGAAAAGGATGCTTATAATGCCCTGAAGAACACTGCCTTAACATCAACTAGGTCTAGTGATCTTGCGGAGACTGAACGTGAGCTTGGTGTCCTAGCTGGGTTCCATGACTGTCTCTGGCTGTCTGTATTGCATGGACATGTGGGTGACCAAGACTGACCTCGCCTTGGGCCTACGGTCTTCTTGCCGGAGCATGGACAGATTATCCAAAACCCATACTTTAGGTCAACCTGCGCCAGAGGGTAGACTTACCTGAGACCCCAGATACCACCTTACATCAGGACCCCAACACTTAGCCAAGCACTGAAGCCAAGAGTAACACTCTTTGAGTTTGTCTGGCTGTGCCCTCTCTGCAAACAACCACATATAACTCTTTTGTGAAGGCAAAAACAGGACAGAATTCACAAATGACACTATAAATCAAAGGAACCTTGCACATGTCACTGCCTCTAATAAATGCTAAAAATGTAACTATCCTGAAAACAACATGCTTATTATTTGAAGAAAAAGGCCCACCCATCTAGTTTCCCTCCCACATGCACTCACAATCACACAACCTAATGCCAGACACACGCGCCACTCTTGTCCTGAAGAGGAAGAGCTTTCCTTGGCTGAGTTGTAGATAATGCACATGAAATGTAGGCGTTATTAACTACAAATCCTCTCTTTAATCTGGAATATACAGTTTCTTGCTAAGGATGCTACCTGGTGCTGACAGAGGGGCCAATCCTGGTTGAGTCTAACATTGCAACTCAGCAGGGTGTTTTTTTGATAGCATGAAAATGTGAAGTAGTAACACAACTTGTGTGTGAAGGCGTCCGGAGGGGGTGTATGCTTCATTCAGACTGTGAGTTTAAATGTGTGTGTGTGTGTGTGTGTGTATGTAAGTGAAACTTGTGAAATCTCAGTCAGATTGAGGCTGTACTTGTATGAAGTCTGGAGTGAGCGTCTGCATGAGGCTACCTATGTGTGTGTGCTTATTTAAGTCATTTAGTGTCTGTCTTTTAGATTGTGTGTTTGATGCAATGTCTGCTTGACAACGTCTGATTGCTTATGATTAAGATTGTGTATGTGTTTGTAAAATGTAATGTGTGAGCTGGTTTGATAGGTCCAGCATGTACGTGTTTGATTGTGCATAAGCGTGTGCCTGTGTGTGTGCTCATGTGTGTTTAGCTTTGGGTGTCTTTTGTTTAGACTGTATGTGTTTAATTTAGACTATGTGCTTTACATGGAGGTCAGGTGTCACTGATTAAGATTGTGTGCTTCAGCATTGCTATGTGTGTGGGCAATACCCCGGTAGGCTGGATGGGGTGGGCCCGGTTTTTAGAAAGGGGGCCGGTTTTGTTGCTGGGGCCGATTTTCGGTCCATGACTGCGAGTGAGTTAGAGTCAGTTCAGTAGTCTGAAAATAATTCATGTATCCATGTGTCTTTATATGTGTGAAAACATGTTGGTTTGAATCCGATTAATTCTATGATTGGTTCGGTATAAATAAAAATACCTTGTTGAATACGATAATAGCGTGCTCAACCTTTCCGCAAGTGTGGTTAAAATTATAGGTGTAAGAGGCAATTTTTTGGTGTTTAGATTGCAATAGGGTCCAGCCTCCTCACCTGTCCATAAGGGCCTGGCTCCTTTCATTTTCCTCATTTAAGTGTTAAGTATGGCAGCTGGCAGCGTCTGCGCGTAAACTGTGGCATACAACTGCTGCTCCAAGCTTGTGCTAAGGCTGAGGCTGCTGTCAGGCCCACACTCGCACCTTAGTGCAACATTGGGGGGGCTGTTCTTTGTTTTGCGAACTCTTGGAGGGACTGCTGCTGTTCATTTTAACGTCCCGTTTTGCTGCTCCAAGGTGGTGCCTAAATCTATTGCGCGCCACTTCTCCACATCTCGCGGCCCCCGCTCCGCGGGAACCGCTCGTGTCTGGAGTACCAAGGGAGTGTGGACTTTGATACGGGAGACCTGAGGAGCTGATCACCTGCTACCCCACCCACAGACTGCAGCGGAACTGCGAGGACCAGCCTGCTGTGCGGCGCTAATCGGCCGCAGCTGGTCCTCTTCCCGCCCCTCTCTGTACTAAGATCCTGCGGAGCTGTACCTGTTTGGTTGTTCTTTGTTTTGCGAACTCTTGGAGGGACTGCTGCTGTTCATTTTAACGTCCCGTTTTGCTGCTCCAAGGTGGTGCCTAAATCTATTGCGGGCCACTTCGCAACATCTCGCGGCCCCCGCTCCGTGGGTGCCGCTCGTGTCCAGAGTACCAATGGAGTGTGGACTTTGATACGGGAGACCTGAGGAGCTGATCACCTGCTACCCCACCCACAGACTGCAGTGGGACTGCGAGGACCAGCCTGCTGTGCGGCGCTAATCGGCCGCAGCTGGTCCTCTTCCCGCCCCTCCCTGTACTAAGATCCTGCGAAGCTGTACCTGTTTGGTTGTTCTTTGTTTTGCGAACATTTGGAGGGACTGCTGCTGTTCATTTTAACATCCCGTTTTGCTGCTCCAAGGTGGTGCCTAAATCTATTGCGGGCCACTTCACCATCATCTCGCGACCCCCGCTCCGCGGGAGCCGCTCGTGTCCGGAGTGCCAAGGGAGTGTGGACTTTGATACGGGAGACCTGAGGAGCTGATCACCTGCTACCCCACCCACAGACTGCAGCGGGACCAGCCTGCTGTGCGGCGCTAATCGGCCGCAGCTGGTCCTCTTCCCGCCCCTCCCTGTACTAAGATCCTGCGGAGCTGTACCTGTTTGGTTGTTCTTTGTTTTGCGAACTCTTGGAGGGACTGCTGCTGTTCATTTTAACGTCCCGTTTTGCTGCTCCAAGGTGGTGCCTAAATCTATTGCGGGCCACTTCGCCACATCTCGCGGCCCCCGCTCCGCCGCTCGTGTCCAGAGTACCAAGGGAGTGTGGACTTTGATATGGGAGACCTGAGGATCTGATCACCTGCTACCCCACCCACAGACTGCAGCGGGACTGCGAGGACCAGCCTGCCGTGCGACGCTAATCGGCCGCAGCTGGTCCTCTTCCCGCCCCCTCCTTCATCTACTTATTGCGCGGGTAGTCTTTACGCGCAGCGAAACGTGCGCGGGACGATACCCGGACAAAGCCAGGACAAAGGGCGGGCCCTCTGAGGCCCTCAGAGGCTGAAGTAGGCTGTGCTGTGCCCATCCCTTTCCAAAGTATATTTATACTACTGTTTGCAGGCCTGTGGCGGCAATTGTGTGTATTATAGTGATTTGTTATAGTTTCTGTGATCTTTCATGCTCCCCCTGGCTTCTTTGAAATGACGGCCAAAAAACTAAGGTCTGGGAGACTATTAGTTGGAAGGTCGTGCTCCAAAACTAAATCGAATCCTCTTCGTAATAAGGATAGCCATGCTGTGCAACTCAAGGGTTCCCGCCAGTTATTCAACCTCTGGGAGAGGGGAAAGAATAGAGCTACAATTGTAGAGCCCACTACCGACAACAGGGATGTAAAAGATCTAGTGGTAAAAGTCCCCATTTCTCTGACGGGATCGAGTACTGAGGGTCTGCTGGATCAGTACAACAAGGAAAAGGGAGCTCCTACAGTAGTTGCAGTAATGGAAGGTTCGGCCTCTTTGGACAATTGTGTGTCTCATTCCTTACTTGCTACAAAGGATAAAAAATATACAATCCTTTCTCCCCTTACAAACCTCTCCTGATGCCATTCTAAAAGTAGCAGGGGCAACGGAACATGTTTCTCTACCTAAATCCAGCGAGTCTCCTTCTATACATCATGCATTCAGCCCTTCTCTTTCTAGAGGAGTGCGAAATAACGATCTAACCTCTTCTGGTTTAGATATGGAGCTTTGTAGGAGATATATTGAGGTCGATACTGGTAAGGCTCGGGATCCTATAAAAACTCCAGTAACATCTGTTCCCCCTGGCCTCCACCTTTTTAGCAGTACCCCCTCAAATATCTCCCAGTCAAATACTTCGATGAGCCCCAACCTTAATATAACAGGTATAGATGCCATCCACCCGCCTAGGTTTGATAAACCTGTCTCTGACTCCCTTTCCACTCTTGAACATTTACTTTCCTCCATTCTGTTATTATTAGAAAAATGTGTTGGGGGCTCTGACTGTGTACTGGAAACAGTAACTCAAATACTGAAGGTCTTACTGTGCAACCAACATGAGAAGGTAATCAGTCCTATTCTAGAGGCAAAAGGACAAGATCCTGTAACACAGATAGATCTCGTATTGCAGAATGACCCTAAGATAGCGAATGAGACCCCCAATATCTCCCAACCATCTTACGTTAGGGAAAAACTAGCTCCCTCATCGAGAGCTCCGACCTCAAATTGTATAGTTGACCTTGTTCCTGCAATAGAGGTCCTTCATGAAACTGTTTCAAAGGTAGACAAGGAACTCTTTCCGATTTTTAATATGCAGCGGGCGTGAGAGAGAAGGAGGTTTCAGAATCAGAAGACTATAGGAAAAAGGGTAAATCAGGGAAAGTTAAAAATAACGGGGGGAAAAAGAGGAAATTAATTAGAAGAATTGAAAAAATAGAACGAGAAAAATCCTCTTTGAAGAACATTTGGATACGTCCTCTAATAAAGAGCCAAATCAGGTTTCCCTGTTGGTATTAAAAGATGAAAGTGGGGCGTAAAAGGAGTTGTGGATACCTCAATCTCCGTAGTACAAAGGCCTATCCCCTTATCATCAATTCCTTGCTCTCTTGGCGAGCCTAATACAGACAAAGGGGATTTTTCTAGTTTAGCACAACAGGGAAATGTGATCACATTTACTGGCCCTGCTTCATCAGCTCTCAATCCTCTGGCCAGACCTTACTCTGACAAGAGGGAAGGAGTAGCGGTCTGTAATAAACCTCCTGAAATGCCCAAAGAGGAAAGTATTGACACCCTCACTCTTGACTTCTTCCCCCTATTTGATGCTGATTGCATCTTTTTTTTGGAAAACCTTTTTTTGAAAATCAAGGCACACAGCTATTTAGCCTTACATCCCGGAGGCTAGGCAGCATTCTTGGAGAAAGGATATGTAGTGTACTCAGTACATGTTATAAAATCGTATCAGGTTTAATTTTATAATATGATAACATATAACCTATGAAATAACAAACTAGAGAAACACCAAAACCAAAGTGAATAGGCAAGGAAAGTACGTAAATGCGACAATACCCAGTTCAGGGGGTTGGCAGGGCCGTATGCCCACAAGGTGCTACTAAGCAGTATAAATTGGACAACAACGGGGGGAGGAGAATCAGGATAGCAATGAAATAACGAGTAAGTTGGAAATGAGGGCTAGGGGGAGAGTCGTACATCAATTGGGGCAGTGTCGGGAGGTAGACAGATATCACCCCTATATTCATTCCAGGCCCCCCCAAACCGTACTCCACCTCTTGGGCTTACCCCTGTCCACATACACCGTCTTCTCGCGAACAATGCACCAATCCATATTGGTCTTTCACAGTTCCACAGAGGGGGGCGACGGGGCCCCCCACTTCTGAGCGATGTCACGTTTCGCCACCATGTTCCCCAGGGTGACCCATTGGGTTTGAGCGTTATTGTAATCCGTGGGGCCCCACACATTCAACAGACAACGCCGGGCCTCCGCCGGCAAATCCACACCAGTCACCTCACGCATCACCGCATGGTTTCGCCTCCAGTAAGAGGCTATGGCATGGCACTCCCAAATGATGTGCATGAAAGTGGCCAGTTCTCCACATCCGCGCCTACAAAGACCGTCCACTGAGAGTCCCATATGAATCAGCCTGGGGCCAGTTACATATACTCTATGGAGAATTTTCAGTTGGACCAGGTGTAATCTAGCTGGGATTGCCACTTCCTTGGGAGAAGATACCGCACACTGCCAATCCTCATCGTCCAATTCGACTCCATCACGCACCCACTGGCCCCTCACACTCAACAGGAGATCGGTACGGACATTGATCAATTTTTTGTAGATCAGTGAAATGGCACTGTCCGGCATATGGCCATCCAGGACCCTGTCTTCCAGCGGGGACGATTCAGGGACCTTCTCGCCCGCCGGCAACACCGCCATAAGAGCGTGTCGCAATTCGGCATATCTAAAGAATTCCGTCGCTCCCAGTTGGAACTCCGTCTGTAGAGCGGCAAAAGACTTTATCTCGACCCTGGCCATCATATCATCCACTTTAGAAATGCCAATTAGGTATCACCGATCAAACCCCTTTGTGTGCCACAGTTTGCCCAGTAGATCAGAGTCATAAAGCGGAGTAGCCAACGTAAGCCTCCCCTGCCACCCCTGCGCCTTCGTAATGGCCCTCTAAATATGTACAGCTGTCTTAGTGGGACCTGGCATTCCTCCATCCAGAGATCTCGAATATAGCGCTCTGTAGTACTTCCCGTCACCAAGGAGCCACCGATCCATGGCGTACCCCGGACCACCAGCCGGTCCATAGAAACCATGGTTCAGGGCGGCCAGCTGGGAAGCCCAGTAGTACCGCCGGATATCCGGCAAAGCGATGCCGCCGTCGTACCAAGGGAGCGTCAATTCGGTGATAGCTATACGTGGCCTACCTTCCCAAAAGGAGGGTCCGCTGCAAGCCTTTAACCTCCCTAAAATACCCGGAAGGGACAGGGTCCTGTGTGTTCTGGAGCGCGTACAAGAATCTGGGCAGGGATATCATCTTAAACAATGCCGCCCGTCCGAGCAGGGACAGCGGCAGCCTGCGCCACCCCTCCACGTCGCGCCAAAGGCGTGCAAGAGGGGGAAGCAAGTTATTTGAGTACCGTATCCGGGCATCGGTTGAAATATAAATGCCCAGGTATTTGAACCCCTGCCTCGCGATCTGTATAGCGCAACCCCTGGGAAGACGCGGAGTCTCACCATTCAGCACATAAAGGTGAGATTTGGACCAGTTAATAACCAGGCCCGAGTATCTCCCGAAGGTATACAGCACATCGCAGGCCACAATCAAGGATTTACAAGGGGAGGTGAGGTAGAGCAAAATGTCATCCGCGTATAAAGACACGCGGTCCTCAAAGCCGGGCGACCACTTCATCCCATGGATATCAGGGTGGGTCCGTAACCAAGCGGCAAGGGGCTCAAGCGCCAATGCAAATAGCAGAGGCGACAGCTGGCATCCCTGCCTGGTACCTCTACGCAAAGCAAAAGAAGCTGACACTCGCCCGTTAACCGTGACATTGGCCAATGGGTTAGCGTATAGAAGTCTGACCCATCTGATAAACTCAGGGCCAAACCCAAACTTTGTCAGCACTGCCCACAGGTAATTCCATTCAAGGGAATCAAATGCCATTGTCGCGTCCAGAGATGCCAAGACGGACGGCTCCCGGAGCATACTGACCCTTGCCATGACCGCATGAAGTCTCCTGAGGTTGAGGGCAGTGTTGCGATGAGGTATAAAGCCCGATTGGTCCGGGTGAACCAAGTCGGTGATCGCACCCACCAACCGATTGGCCAATAATTTAGCCAGGATTTTAGGCTCGGCGTTCATCAAGGAGATTGGGCGATATGACCGGCAGAGGTCTCTGGGTTTCCCATCTTTGTGGATGACCACAATGGTGGCCAATCGCTGGTCCGGAGGGAGTTCACCCACCTCGCGTGCCTCAAGGAACATGTTCCGCAAAGGCAAAGCAATGGCGTCAGCCTTTATTTTATAAAGCTTCACCGGAAGGCCGTTGGGACCGGGAGCCTTGCCAGACCTTAAAGAGCGTATTGCAAGCGCCACCTTGTCCACCGTAATACTTCTGTCCATGTTGTCGCGTTCAGTATCCGACAAGCACGGAAGTTCAATCCCTTCAAGGAGAGAGGCAGAGTCCTCCTCGGTCATATCAGAAGCCGAGGTGTATACAGACTCAAAATAATCGGCAAAGACCGTAACTATTGCGCTGGGGTCGGTGACAACCAGTCCGTCCTCACCCAGCACCGCGGGTACCACCCGGGAAGCCATCTCCTTCTTGTCAAGCCACGCAATAAGCTTGCCGGCCTTGTCCCCGACATCGTAGATCTTCCCTTGTTGTTCTCTGCCCATCGCCTTGGCAGCGTCAGTAGCAGTGGCTCGGTACTCCGACTGCTTGAGTGAGAGAGCATGTAGCAGGGCAGGCGTCGGATCAGTCTCCAATTGAGAATCAAGATCCCGAATCTCTGATTCCAGCCGCACCACTTCCTCATCTCTGCGTCTGCGCGCCTCGGCTATTAAGGAGAAGGCTTCTCCTCTCAGGACAGTTTTAAAGGCCTCCCATAGGGACAAGGCCGACGTTACAGAGCCCGTATTTTCGGAAAAATAAAGCTCAATGGCCTTAGCCAGGAGGTCACGAGTCTTAGGGTTACGGAAGTACCACAGATTAACCGGCGCTACTCTAGAGGCCACTACGATGTCAAAATCAAAGGACACCCAGACCGGGGAATGGTCCGAGATGCCTCAGGCCATCAAACGGGCCTCGGAGACAGCCGATGCGTGGGCAGCCAAAGCCAGAACATAGTCAATCCTGGAAAGGCTACCGTGCGCTCCCGAGTGGAAGGAGTATTGCAGCTGAACGGGGTGAAGTAGTCTCCAGCAATCAATAAGCCCCATGGTGTCCAAAAAATCGGGAAGCCAGGACTGCGCATTTCGAAGATCCCTGGATGGATGACGGTCTAAGGTCCCAGACCCAACTGCATTAAAATCTCCACCAATTATAAGCAAGCCTTCTGGCAGGCCCAAAATGGTGCTCCCAAGATCTTGAAAAGTGGTCGTTTGTAAACCAGGGGGAACGTAAACAGAAACCAAGACCAGGGTGCGCCCCTCCCACCTACCCGTGACGGCAACGTAGCGTCCCCTCTCATCAATCACGCTAGATTCAACCTCAAACGGGAGAGACATGCGCACCATGATCCCCGCCCCATGGGACCCCGAGGAGAACCCAGAGTGTGCCACCATTTTGAAGCCTTTTCTGTTGAGTGCGTGGCACGTATTCCCAATGAGATGAGTTTCTTGCAACAGAATGACATCAGGCATGCATCTTTTAAACATTTGTAACACAACCCCTCGCTTAATGCGATCACCCAGCCCATTAACATTCCAACTCAGAACATGTAACTTCTTACCCCCATTCGTCGATGTAAAGGCCCATGCCACCCCCGCGGGGAACAGCCGCTACAGCATAGTCAACAGCAGAATAGTCACCTTGCCATGAAATAGGTAAAGAAAAGGGAAAGAAAACACACAAGAAACAATCAACCCAACCACCCCCCACCCTGCGCCCCTGCATTAGACTAATGAGCCCCCCCAACTAGCAGTGTGCCTGTCGCCCCAAAAACTACTCTACGAAAAGCCCCTAGAGGAGAAAGGAGGCATCCTATCTTCCCCCGTTTCCCCCGTTCCCTGAGAAAGGATAGCAGCAAAATACAGTAATCTGTGACTGACTGCCTGAGCAGACTCATCGTCCGAAAATGGCCCAAAGGGACCTCTCACTCCTGAAGATCGCGGCCACCCGACGCCCCCTCCGACTGTTCCTCAGGCGCGCTTCGGCGCTGGAGCAAAGTGTCCAACCAGTCCCCAGCCGCTTCTGGCATGTCGAAGAACAATGCCCGGCCATCATTTTCGATGCGTAGTTTCGCTGGGAACAGCATAGAGTATTTCATCCCCAGCTCTCTCAGTCTACGTTTCACGCCCGTGAAACTTTGCCTTCGCTTCTGCACCGCTTGGGTGAAGTCCGGGAAAAAATTAATGTCGGCATTCTGGAACTTTAGCGGCCCGCCTCTCCTCGAAGCCTGCAGGATAACGTCCCTATCCCTAAAATTGAAGACCCTGGAGATGATAGGGCGCGGAGGGGCCCCCAGCTTCGGTCGGCCTCCTGGCAGTCTATGTGCTCGCTCCACAGAGAAGAACTTGCTGAGGCCGCCGGGGGCTAGATGGTTCTGGACCAAGTTCTCGACAAAGAGGTCGGCGGCATCCTCCTCGGCCCCTTCCGGAACACCAATGATGCGGACGTTCTGGCGCCTGGCCCGTCCTTCAAAATCATCAAGCCTGCGGGCAAACAACATGTTTGCGGCTTTTAGGTCTCGGATCTCCGACTGTAGGTCCATCACGTCTGAGGTCAGACTCGACGATTTTATGTCGAGTGACTTGACTCTGTCATTAGTCTTGCCGAGATCAGCTCTGATCAGGTTGATCTCGATGGCTAACGTGTCGACCTTGTGCGATAGCACCTCATGTTGCTTATGCATCTCTGAAATTGAGGTGGTGACTCGCACACCATTTTTAACAAGTTCATCATGGTTTATTCTCTTATGGAGCTATCCTGGTGAGCGCTTCATCCAAAAAGCGCTAGACATGTAAATCGAAACGGAGCACTGATATACAAAGTACTATCAGTTCCAGGATGCATCACGTTGTACAGGTTGGATAACCTTCCTCGTAAACCAATTAATCCAAAGACCACTTTTTATGTTCCATATTCAACAGTTTATTGTTCGTTTGTCAATGTTCAAACCAAGGTGATTTCAATTTTCAAATGCTTGCATAATGCCCAATCGCCTTTAGTACAGCATGTAAAATCCCTTGCTCCAAGGAAATGAGATAATGTTTAACCCAATGCATTTCAAGCCTTTCTGGCCCTTCGTCAGGGGTTTCTATCTGTAAGATTAAAATCAAATATATTGCCATTAGCATCTTAAACTCGTGTTCACATCACAATTAAACGTTATCAGGCGATTTTTCGTGCCCCGTTGCATGTCATGTTGTACCTCCCATAACCAGCGTTTTCCCGCTATAAGCAAAAATGCCGTCTACATGAGTTACTTAGATGTTTTCATACATTATACCCTCTATACTTCTAGCTTTACAATGAGCGGCCGATAAACATGTGGTATATTAACGTACCTTTCTTCGCTAGTTAACTACGAACATGACGCTCTGAATCTTCTCCCCCACTTCCTGTTCAAGTCCTTCTCTAGTTTCGTCTTTGGTTTTTAACATCTTAATCCCGCCCACATTATTCGCGTTTTGTTAACCGCGTCATTCCTCACAGGGTTAAAACCTGCCCTTCTACCACAACTTCCTCGCCTCATTGTATCCCTTCAAACTCACGTCATACTATAATCCAACCACCTTCGGTCACCATTCTTTGCCCCGCCCTACCCTCTGATGATTTAACGCTACGCTGTTTACGAAATAGATGTTTACACAGCACAAACTAATAGATATGCAAAATGTTTAAATAATATCAAATGAGTGAAACATTTCATGATGCTTCATTATATCCAATGTTACAATATACAGATTTCAAAGTGTGTATAATTAAAGTTCATGCGTTTTTCATCGTTCTTCGAAATTCCACTTTTTGCGGGTGCTGAATCATGTAGGATGACAGTTCATACAAGAAATTGAGGTGGTGACTCGCACACCATTTTTAACAAGTTCATCATGGTTTATTCTCTTATGGAGCTATCCTGGTGAGCGCTTCATCCAAAAAGCGCTAGACATGTAAATCGAAACGGAGCACTGATATACAAAGTTCTATCAGTTCCAGGATGCATCACGTTGTACAGGTTGGATAACCTTCCTCGTAAACCAATTAATCCAAAGACCACTTTTTATGTTCCATATTCAACAGTTTATTGTTCGTTTGTCAATGTTCAAACCAAGGTGATTTCAATTTTCAAATGCTTGCATAATGCCCAATCGCCTTTAGTACAGCATGTAAAATCCCTTGCTCCAAGGAAATGAGATAATGTTTAACCCAATGCATTTCAAGCCTTTCTGGCCCTTCGTCAGGGGTTTCTATCTGTAAGATTAAAATCAAATATATTGCCATTAGCATCTTAAACTCGTGTTCACATCACAATTAAACGTTATCAGGCGATTTTTCGTGCCCCGTTGCATGTCATGTTGTACCTCCCATAACCAGCGTTTTCCCGCTATAAGCAAAAATGCCGTCTACATGAGTTACTTAGATGTTTTCATACATTATACCCTCTATACTTCTAGCTTTATAGTATGACGTGAGTTTGAAGGGATACAATGAGGCGAGGAAGTTGTGGTAGAAGGGCAGGTTTTAACCCTGTGAGGAATGACGCGGTTAACAAAACGCGAATAATGTGGGCGGGATTAAGATGTTAAAAACCAAAGACGAAACTAGAGAAGGACTTGAACAGGAAGTGGGGGAGAAGATTCAGAGCGTCATGTTCATAGTTAACTAGCGAAGAAAGGTACGTTAATATACCACATGTTTATCGGCCGCTCATTGTAAAGCTAGAAGTATAGAGGGTATAATGTATGAAAACATCTAAGTAACTCATGTAGACGGCATTTTTGCTTATAGCGGGAAAACGCTGGTTATGGGAGGTACAACATGACATGCAACGGGGCACGAAAAATCGCCTGATAACGTTTAATTGTGATGTGAACACGAGTTTAAGATGCTAATGGCAATATATTTGATTTTAATCTTACAGATAGAAACCCCTGACGAAGGGCCAGAAAGGCTTGAAATGCATTGGGTTAAACATTATCTCATTTCCTTGGAGCAAGGGATTTTACATGCTGTACTAAAGGCGATTGGGCATTATGCAAGCATTTGAAAATTGAAATCACCTTGGTTTGAACATTGACAAACGAACAATAAACTGTTGAATATGGAACATAAAAAGTGGTCTGTGGATTAATTGGTTTACGAGGAAGGTTATCCAACCTGTACAACGTGATGCATCCTGGAACTGATAGTACTTTGTATATCAGTGCTCCGTTTCGCTTATGCATCTCTGCCTTGATGCCCGCAATGGCGCCCATTACGTCACGGAGAGTTGGATCCGAGTCGTCCAGCGACACATCCCGCTGCATGTCCTTAGTCCGCATTGTGACTCCGGGCGATCCCTTTGGGAGGGCGTAGCGATCGGAGATAGTGGATTGAGAAAGGGACGTTTTTCTGCTGACCCGGGGTTTCCCTTTATCTGGATCGCCTCTGCCCGCCATGTTGGGCAAAAAGGTCACTTAATCGGGAAGACTCCCTGGTCATCGTCGGGGCCCCAAGTAGGTAGGTGATAACGTCCGCCCCCACCGCTCTTACAGCACTTCAGTCCCCAGAGTAACCTGGGTGATTCCTTGAGGTGGGTCAGCCGTTCACTCCCAGGACCACCACCGTGTAGCAGCGCTGCAGTCGCCCATGTAATTCCAGGCTATGATGGCGTCGTCGTCCCCAACCTTCAACACGGTGTAACTTCACCTAGGGAACTCGGATCTTCGCTCGGAAAACGAGTCCCGCATCAGCAGCAGTTCACCAGCATGTTCCCACTTCCGTGGGACAGGATAGACGGCAGGATTAATTCGGAGGATCGGAGGGTCTTCGGCGCTCCGAGCTCACGCGGCCATCTTGGTTGCCCGCGAAGCTCCTCCGCTGATTGCATCTTAAACAGATCATTACTCCTCAAATATTTTCAGGAATCCGCAAATTTGAAATTAATACAATCTGCAGATATAAATATAGTATCGATTCTGAAGACAGAGGCTGGAAACCTAACAAGGGTAAAGTTCTATTCCAAATTAGTAGCAAACCTAATCCTGCAACGGTCGGAAGATTTTCAGAGTAGAGGGATCGATGTTATGCCCTTTTGGGGGAACATCCTCTATGGTAGACCTTTTAGGTCCTCAAAATCCTCAAACTCTTAAACTTTTTCACTCTTGCAGGCAGCCTCTGGTAATACAGAACAGTCTGTTGGTTTTGATGATTTAAAAATCAGCATATCAAAAGACCTCTGTTTTGTGTCATATACTAGCCCCCCTATGCCTCCTCCCCAGGATAAGGTTGTGGATGAAAGTCATCGATGGAACTGGTTACCTGGTGTTCTCTCGAGAAAATGGACTAATAATTATTCATCTCATTCTCATCTTTAGCGGCAACATATCGTTATTATCTTGGAATGCCGCTGGGTTGAAGAACAGTCCTGAAAAAATTCAATTCCTCCTGTCCTTAAAACCCAGTGTGATCTGTCTCCAGGAGACGTGGTGTACAGAGAAAATTCAGGTAGGAAGGGACTATTTTGCACTGGAGGGCTATGCTTCCCCCTCTAGTAGAGGCCGCGCTAGTGGGGGTATTGCCTGTCTACTGTCCAACAAGATAAAATGGAATTTTTCTCACTATCTGGATCCTTGCAATCTATTTCAGGCCATAACGTTGTTTAATTGTGACAATGTTGAAGCTTCTAAACCTTTAGTTTTGATTATATTCCTCCCGAAGTTAGTTTTAACTTAACTCTAAAAAAGGTGTTTTGTTATATACAGAGTATTAGGGAGAAAACTCCTCCTCCTAATATAATTCTAGTAGGGGACTTGAATTGTAAAATCTCTAATTTGAGTATGAGCCTGTTCTGTGACAAATACAAAGAAGAATCTCAACAGATCTCCCAAGGTTCCTTCCCTGAGAACATTAAAACAAATAAGCGAGGGAAGATACTTCTCAAAGAATTGTTCGATATGGATGGGATCATTGCAAACGGAAGGCTCCCTTCCGATTCCCCTGCAAATTTCACCCATAAATCTCACCAGGGTGAATCCATTCTAGATTATGTATTAGTAGAGAATTCTACCTTTGCCCTATTGAAAGATCTTAGGGTTATTGAAACTCTCTTTGGCAACCACAAAATACTTTCTATCTCTGCGAACATAAATCCCCCCAAATCTGACCAGTGGTCACTTAACAGCGACCTGGTAAGTTTTGGTGTTAAATCTAGAAGGTTCTACTGGAATACAAAAGCTCAACGAGAGTTGGAGAGTATTCTTGATGTAGCAATTAATGACCTTGCTAATTGGCATGGTTCTGAAATTATGTGTTTCTCAGATTTTTTGAAGGTAGTGATCGCAGTCGCTAAAAACCCAAAGAAGAAAAGGTTTACTACAATACCCTTCAGTCCCTTGCGTCTACTCAATATAGAAATAAATAAGTTAGTAAGGGAACAATCTTTGTGTAAATCGGCTGACGGAGCGTGTAGAGTTGCCCTACTAAAAAGAAGGAGGAGAAGGTTAAAGACAAAACTACGAAAAGAGGGGGAGGATATTATTTGGATAAAACTTAGAGAGGCTGCCTTCAACTGAGAAATGAGACAGTTTTGGTCCCTCATAGGTGAGGGCTACGGGACCAGAACAAGATCGCTTCCTATCCCCATTGGAGAGCAAATATGGGTAGACTATGTTACAGCCCTCTATGCGAGCAACGGAACACTGGCCTCCCACATAAGTTTTAATGAGAACAGTCAGCCTTTAGTCCCACTTTCTGAAAAGGATATTGAATTAGCTATTAAGGAAATGCGCTCTTCTGGGGCAATGGGACCGGATGAACTCCCAATCTCTGTCCTAAAGCAAAGTAGTACAAAATGGAGCAAACTGCTATGCCCTGTGTTTAACATTTGCTTTTTGAGCGGAAAGGTTCTCTCATCTTGGAAGGGGAGCATTCTGGTTCCACTCTTTAAAAAGGGTGACCGGTTGTCTCCCCAAAACTATCGCCAAATTGCTCTTTTGGATGCAATTATCAAAGTTTTCGCAAGATGCCTTTTGAAACGAATTAATGATTGGGTTGACCAGATCAATATACTTCCCTTGGGATTTCGAAAGAACCATTGCACCATGGATAACTTAACAGCTCTGCAAGTAATATCCGACAAATACATCAGGGTTAGAGGGGGGAGAGTCTACGCAGCCTTCATAGATTTCTCCACAGCTTTTGATAAAGTTGATCGTCCTTTGCTGTGGAAGAAACTTTTGGCTTTTGGTATGCCAGGCCGGCTCTTACATCTAGTTCAGGACCTCCACTCTGATACCTGGTGCAGAGTTCTATTGGGAGGGGAGAGAGGCTTATCCCAAGCGATCGCCTCAGCCAATGGTCTCAAACAGGGTTGTATATTGGCCCCACTATTGTTTTCCCTTTATGTTTGTGACCTCCCTCAGACCCTATCCTCAAGTGAAGGAATTGCCCCTCTTCTGGGGGACAAACCAATTACATGTTTGATGTACGCAGACGATATATTACTTTTAGACCTTACTCCGAAAGGACTTAATAATCGTCTGCAGGCATTAAATATATTTGCCGAGTCCCATCATCTGAAGATTAATATATCTAAAAGCAAAGTAATGTGTATGATGGGAAAGAAAAAACCGAAATCTGGGAATTTTAGTTGGTCTCTAAGCGGTCATAAGCTGGAAATTGTAAAATCCTATGTTTTCTTAGGGAAAATAGTATGCGGTAACCTGAGCGATAAGGCCCACATAGATAACAACACCCGAAAGGCCAAGACACAGGGTAATGGACTAAGTGCTCTCTACAAAGCTACCGGCAAAAGACATTTTGTTCATCTGCTAGAGGCTTTTCGGCCAAAAATTCCAGCCTCTTTGCTTTATGGCTTTGAACTTATTGATCTGGGGCAATGGGTTTTTTTGGATACCATCGAGGGTAGACTTTTGCGTGCGATATTTAACCTCGGTTAACAATGCTTGTACAGTGGCATCTCTCAGACTTGAATTTGGCATACGAAGTAGCTGGGTTCAGGGCCTGGCAGGAGTAATACGTTGGGTCTCTTGTTTGGCCAAGGGAGAACCGGCCACACTAAGATACCTTATCAAAAAATAATTATTGGGTCCCCTAAAAGAATACTCCTTACTCATAAAGAATTTTAGAAGGGCCATTACTTTACTTGAATTGGAGGAATCAACTCTTTTTATGCTATCCTCACATCAACTAAAGTCTACCCTAAAACTGGCAACATGGAAGTTGAGTTTTAGGAGGGACAGAGATTCTCTTATTTCCAAGAAAGGTGTTACTCATATTGTTAATTCTTATATATTCAAACATATGCAACCTTATGCTTCTTGGAACCTTCCCCATGGCCTACGCCGCTTTTGGTTCCTTTTGAGGCAGGATCTCCTCCCTTTGAATAAATTACTAGCTAGATGGTATGGTTCCTCCGTTAAATGTAACCTGTGCAATAATTCAATCCAGGATACCGCCCATGTTGTCTTCGTATGCCCTGCCCTAATGGCTCATTGACGAAAGTGGGTGAGACCAATTTGTTTACAATTAAGCATTTTGTCAGCAAAATCTTTAATCGATGCTACTTATAACCCCCCCAATGAAATGCTTTGTTACAGAATGTTTAACTTTTTAAAATGTTTTTTAGAACTGTATTAATGTGGACATGATCTCTACATTTTAGTTTCTGTGTTAATAGAATGTATTTTAATGGATTTTTTTTGTATCTGTAACCATTGTTGTTCTTCCATGTCTTGCTTTTATGTGGACCTCATTTGAGTTCCAAATCATATATCAATAAATTGAATTGAATAGTGCAACATTGAATCTTCCAGTGATCTCCCACAGCATGACACCTGACGTCATTGAGGACACAGTCAGGTTGTGTCCATGCCGGCACTGCAGGGGACGTTACTTCCTGCTGCTGAAGCAGGGAATTTAGTTTGTTGTGGATAAAGGCGTCTTGGCTACTGGTTTCAGGGCTGTTAATTACCCCCGGTGAATTTAATTATTGTGGCAGGTATGGAAGACCGTAGACCAGAGGTCTTCAAACATTTGGATGCCGAGACCCCCCTGTCAACATTTTCAGGCGTAAGGACCCCCTCCTGACAAAAATTTCTAAACCCTGTGTGGGTGACAAGACTACCCAAGTGACTGCATGGTGAGTGATGCAACAGTGTGAGAGTACGGTAAAAGGAGTGACTAGAGGGTGAGTGAGGTGACCATATGAATTTGGGTTCGGCTGTAAGTGCAGAGTGAGACGAATTAATGCATGGTTAGTGATGGCCTTGTTTAAGTGAGCTACAGATTGAGCAGTGAGGGGGGGCTGGTGAATGAAGTGTCACATGAGTGCAGGGTGAGTAGTGTGCTCATGTGACTGCAGGGTGAGGTAAAGGGGGAACAGTGCAAGCACCTTGTTAGTGAAGAGTGATCACTGTGAGTGCAGGATGAGCGGGTGAATGTTGTGAGTGCATGGTGATCAGTGTGAGTGCATTGTGATCACTGTGAGTGCATTGTGATCACTGTGAGTTCAGGGTGAGCGTGTGATCGGTGTGAGTGCATGGTGATCAGTGGGAGTGCATGGTGATCAGTGTGAGTGCAGGGTGAGCGGGTGAATGGTGTGAGTGCATGGTGATCAGTGTGAGTGCATAGTGATTGCTGTGAGTGCATGGTGATCAGGGTGAGTGCATTGTGATTGCTGTGAGTGCATGGTGATCAGGGTGAGTGCATTGTGATCAGTGTGAGTGCATTGTGATCAGTGTGAGTGTATTGTGATCACTGTGAGTGCAGGGTGAGCGGGTGAATGTTGTGAGTGAATGGTAATCAGTGTGAGTGCATTGTGATCAGTGTGAGTGCATTGTGATCGCTGTGAGTGCAGGGTGAGCATGAAAGTGAAGGCGAGAATGAGGAGTGAGTTGTCTGAATGCAGGGTGTATTCCCAGAAACTTGAAGTGTAGGATTTCAGATATAAGTTAAACTATTGCTATAATGGCATTAATCAGGGACCGAGGGTGGAGGAAATAAATAATGTGCTGATACAGCTCATTATTTTGATGGCCCAGAAATAAGCAGTCACCTAAAGCTGTATTTTTAGCACTTATCTGTGAATACTTAGAAGAGCAAATATAAATAGAAAGCACTTTTAATTGTGTTCTAGGGCTACCTCAATGATCCATGACCGATAATTAAAGAGAACAAAGACAGAAAAGTCACATAGCTAATTAATACATACTTTTTTATTTATAACTCTATTTAGTGTCAAGAGCAGGTCTCTGCTGGCTCTTTAAACAACACATAGCAGGCATTTTTCTTTTGGCTACCCAACTTTATATTTCTTTTCATTAAATGCATTCTCACACTACAGCAGTAAGTATGAAAATACAAATGTAAGGAATATGCAGAGTGGGGCCCAGGGGGTACTGGAACCATTAAAAAAACTAAGCCTAGGTAACCAGTAAACAAAGGCATGTAAATATG
This sequence comes from Lissotriton vulgaris, assembly GCF_964263255.1. NCBI lineage: Eukaryota > Metazoa > Chordata > Amphibia > Caudata > Salamandridae > Lissotriton > Lissotriton vulgaris. The sequence continues at coordinate 115,059,979 of NC_141697.1, read as the reverse complement.
CAAATGCTCTTTAAAGACCTGTGAAAAGCTCAGGCGGCTGGAGAAAAGACTCCAGACACCTCCCAGCCAGCCCCCAGCAGCGCGAACTGCACTGCAGCAGCCTGGGCTGAGAGACACTACGGGGAAGGAGGGGGGCTGAAGCTATGGGCCTCGGCAGAAGTGTGAAGGGAAGGCGCGACCCCCTTCCTATCACTCCATGGCCCCCCGGGGGTCACACCCCACAGTTTGAAGACCTCTGCCGTAGACAGAGGGAAGTCAACGACCGCCAGGACACTCAGTCACTGGACGGCCCTGCTTGGGACTCTCCCTGGACAGCCTGGACGTACGACTCTCACTGGATGCAAGCTGGGCGGCAAACTCGAATTGCCACGCCCCGTAGTGGCTCCCCGCCCGGCCTGCAGCCAGCCTTGCAGCCTGAGTGTGAATGTCCTGCAATGAATTACTGGAGGTCCATCGTCTTCCAGACTCCCATATGCGGCCCAAGTAAGTATCAGCCACTATATATTAATACACACATGCTGGCAGCGCGCAATCATGCAGCTGCAACACTTCCTGATGTTAGTTCCTCCCAAGTGACTGTCAGTTGCCAAGAACTACCACCCCAGGTCTCACAGGGGCGAGGGGCAAGAAGAAGGGCACGCTAGAGAAAATAAAAAAAAAAATCAAGTGAGAGAAGATAACATTTCTACACTTCATTTAAAAACGTGGACATATCTTAATCTTAAACTGGCATATTTTATACATTCCTATCAAATAAGCAAATGTAGTGTACGAAAACAGTCAAAGGTGCCTGTTTTGCAGTACATTCCTTACATGTAGAACTGTGTCTTAAGGCTGCACGTGTTTGGAAAGAGAATGTTAGTGAATACCCCAACAGTCTCAAGAGATGTAGTGTAACTTAAGGCAGTCGTAAGTTATGCATGTTTTCATAAGCCAGCCTTAAGTGTTCAACAGTAATGCTAGCTCCAGGGTACTCTGGCCTTCAGTGAATAGTGATTTGTTGGAAGGTCCCTACCTCTCCTTACTGTGTCCCTGTTATGACCATTCCAGAATGGTTCCCTGTTATGTGTGTCATAGCAATACTAACTCATGTGAACTGTACATTTGCATGCACGTGACTCTGAATGAGCTAGGGAAATTCTCCTATAATATTATAGCTCCAGATACATCAGCTTGGTAAGGGTCTACTTGGGACCCCGCAGACCCTCTGATGAGGTCAGAAAGATAACGTGACCTTTACATTGGTATGAAATTAATGACCTTTGCTGGCTCTGGCTCCCCTTAACTTCTGCTCTCTGCTAGCACTTGCAGCATCGCTCAAGCGAAATGCCTCAAATTTCTTCTACGTGCCTGGGACCTTCAGCAGTTTAATTTCCCCTCAGCAGTAGCTTACTGGCAATGGCCTCTGTTGTGGTTTTAGGATTTATGACTGCTTTTTGTATAAATACCCAAATCTAGCATCTCACCAGCAACATGAGCGTGACCACTAGAAGCATCCGTAGCAGGCATTGGAACCAGTGGCATGTTCCATGCAAGGAGGTAGCCTTAATACCTGTACTCACAGGATGCATCTAGTCTGGACCTTGGAACTAGGTGTGAGCAAAATAGCGAAAAGAAGAAATTTGCACACTGTTACGAACATGTATGTTAAATTTGGGGAGATTTTGATCTCGAGAAAGTGTCACTCATAGTCGTTGAATGTCACTCATAATTACACTGAAATTATGGAAATGTCACACATAAGTAACCTGAAACCTTGGCAGCTATGGGTCATCAGACAGACTGCTGTACTACTCTGCGTCTCTTTGCTCAGCTCTGAGCGGGGGAAAAAAAGCACAACTATCTGCATAAATAATGCTGCCGTCTGTCTCCGTGCAGGTGTATTTAATCATTTAATAATCAGAGGTGCAGCGCGCAGATGACTCCGCCACCGCATCTGCGCAGTTCACCCTTAGGGTGGGGCTGGTGTCTGGTGATCATGCGTATTGGGGCTGGAACAATAAAAAGTGCGCGTGACTGGTGAAGCGAGGTCAAGGAGGTATCCCAGAGGCCAGAGAGACGACCCATAATGTAAATATTTCTTCTTCGAGCCCCCTTTTCTGCGTCCGCATGAGAGTCTAGTGTCTTTATCTACAATGTAAAGTATCATTGTCAGGGATTTGTTATTTTGTTTAGGAGCTCGGGAACTCGTTTACAAAAGCATTGCATAAAGCCTACCTTCTCTGATCTTTATCCTCGTGTTTGCACCCTCATCGATTATTTGTTTTGGAGTATATTCAAATACTGTACGCAAATGGAAACACTGTTGATTTTTTAAATAAAGTAGAGGGAACTTTGTTCGATCCGGTAAATCAACTGATGGTAACTATGGACGTTACGTCCTTATATACTCAGATTCCCCAGGAGGAAGCACTAGAAGTAATGGAGCTCTATCTTGATGCCCGAGAAAGACCGCATAGAGTCCCCACTCATTTCATTCTTAAACTAGCAGAAGTTGCCTTGAAAAAAACCTACTTTAGATTTGATGATAAGTTCTTTATGCAGACAAAAGGTACAGCCATGGGATGTCCTTATGCCCCAGAAATGGCCGTATTGTTCATGGCCGAGTACGAAAGAAAGTTTGTGGGCAACAATAATCCACACATGGGACACATAACTCAGTGGCTACGCTACATCGAAGATGTGTGGCTCCTGTGGCAGGGGAGTGACACAGAGTTGATGCAGTTCCACGAATGGCTCAATTTGAGGCATCCAGATATAACATTTTCTATCGAGTCAAGTAGTACCAGAATGACGTTTTTAGATGTACAAATTATATGTGTTGACGGCTGTTTGCAATCATCACTATATAAAAAGAAAACCGACAAAAATACAATACTTCATCATCGTAGTGCCCACCCCAGGAGCCTGAAGGCAAATTTGCCATATGGTCAGCTACTCCGAATTAGGAGGAATTGTACGCAAATCGGAGAGTATGACCATTATGCAGAAACATTTTGTGGGGAAATGAAGAACAGAGGTGATCCACGCAAAATGCTAAAACATTCCTATAAGAGAGCCCGCTGCACACCGCGTGAATGCCTGTTGGAAGTAAAAGAAAAATAAGAACTGAATAGATTAGTCTGCGTGACTACATTCGGTCCCGATACTCATAAGATCAGACAAATGGCTTTAAAAAATTGGCATCTTCTAGAGAACCTAGAATGCCCTTTCCCTCGCCCACTGTTTGCCTAAAAAAAGAACAATGGCATTGGTCAAACTGTAGTATGTGCTGAAATAGCTTTGGCTAAACCGAAGAGCGACTTACTATCTAAATGGGGGTTAAAACCAATTGAAGGACACCACAAGTGTGGAAACTGTGTGTCCTGTGTTAACACGATTGAGGGAAAAGAATTCCAACATGACAATATCAAATGGAAAGATGAGGGTTTTTCCAATTGTCGAACCAGAAATGTTGTGTATGTAGTCAAGTGCCCTTGTTCAAAAATTTATATTGGGAAGACTAATCAGCAAATACATTTGAGAATAACACAACACAGGTCCCGCATCAAAAATAAGGTGATATCAGCCCCTATGGTTGAACACTTAATTGATATGCAACATGGGGAGACAGTCTTTGGATGATCGGTCTTGTACACTGTAAAGCAGTCAAAATGTCCCATTAAAACAGAAAAGCTACTTCTGCGTACAGAAGCATATCTGATTCTAAAATGTAATAGCGCTCTAACCGGATTAAATACTTTGTCAGAGGTTTCGCGACTGTGATGAATGTCTTGCCTGTCCAATTATTGTGGAGGATCAACTTCTGAAGATTGGTATCCGCACACTGAAAATAGAAATAGACGTTAGGCATATTGTAACGATGGTTAAAGTGTTCTGAACGGAGCCCTAAATAGGATGTAAAAATGAAACAAATTGCTAGTAGATAATAAATGGCGGGTTTACACAAGACCACACATTAGTGAACTTGAAAGCTTAAAAATTGCCCATTCCAAGATGGCCCCCATTTACTGAAGGTTCACAAACACTTAAATAACACATTACAAGATAGCCGCTATGTCGAAGGACTAAGCGGATCCAAACTCGGCACACAAGACAAGGAGGTAAGATGCGCGATACATCTATGAAAATAGATACTAAGTTAAGTGTATCAGATACTAAATTTCAGTCTCTGCTTAAACACAGGAGACCAGTGATGAAGGGGAACAGCGTAGCAGTCAAGTAGAACAGGACGCACGAAGCACATAGCGCGGGACCGCGCTATCAAAGAAAAGAGGTATGCCTAATCGACTGAAAACATTGTTAAATATACATGCAAAACGAGTGCACCCAGGTGATGGAATTTCCCCCCCTTCTTTTAATAACTTGTAGGAAAACGCATAAACATAATAAACCGAGACGTGCAGCACCCCGCGCATGAAGGCGCCAAATTAAGATGAGGTATGTCTTCTAAGTTGCCCTAACTGGAGGATAACTGGACGAATAGAATAGATGGAAAACGTATATTAAATCCAAGTGTTTCCATTTCCTTACAGTATTTGAATATACTCCGAAACAAATAATCGATAAGGGTGCAAACACGAGGATAAAGATCAGAGAAGGTAGGCTTTATGCAATGCTTTTGTAAATGAGTTCCCGAGCTCCTAAACAAAATATCAAATCCCTGACAATGATACTTTACTTTGTAGATAAAGAAACATATGAGCTAGAAAGTGAATTGTAAAGCAGACGACCGGCAACAAGCTGGAATTCAGGTACAAGTTGTGCAATGTGCGAATGATGGAGGGGTGAATGCAAAAAAATATACCCGAATACTAAAATAGAATTTTTTTTTTTACATATACCCTGTAGACAAACAAAAGAGACAGAGCCCTGATGAGAACCCATAAAGTGACAGAATGGGTTTGAAACGCGTCAGCATTTAAATCAGGAATGCATTAATTTGCAACACATTTAATGATATTGACAAATTGAAATGCATTAAGTTGCTGTTTGTTGAACAATAGTATCTAAATGTTTACTTTGTCCTTTGTTTTAGTTAGAGATCATTTTGTGAGTCTTATTGTTGATAAAAACTAATACGGTGTTTATATATGTAATGTTGATTTATCTGGTGTTTATATATGCAATGTGGAATGTAATTGTTCGTTTAGAAAATTCATGTTGAAATTGTTTCATGTATTTCTGTGTCTTTTTTATACCAAAACTATTTGAATATAATGAAATAAAAAGTAAAAAGGTATCAAGTAGATATACCGAACAGACTACATAGTAATTTTGGTCTGTTTTCCTCAATTGGGAGGTGAAAAGTAGGGTGAAGTCGGCAATCACTTTTGTATGCAATTTATTGATGGTCCAGCCGACTTAATGCCCCAGGACCTAACTCCTTTGTGTAAGGACCTGTCAAACCAACACACACATTACATTTTACAAACACATACACAATCTTAATCATAAGCAATCAGACGTTGTCAAGCAGACATTGCATCAAACATACAATCTAAAACACACACACTACATGACCTAAATAAACACACACACGTAAATAGCCTCATGCAGACGCTCACTCCAGAATTCACACAAGCACAACCTCCATCTGACTGATATTTCACAAGTTCTCATATTTCTGATGACCCAATGTTAAAACGAGCGGCACACACAGAGCCGCTTTTTTTTCTGAATTAAAAAAAAAGCCCGCAAGTGGTGCGCACATTACCGTGTCTGGGCACGATAATTGAAAACAGATGTGGCCTGTGCGGGTAACCGACACCAATAGGCCGTGGGCGAAGCAAAGGCTGGACATGCACCCACCTTTGCCCAATTGCGGGCTGTCTTTATTTGAAAGACGCATGCAAAGTCCATTAGCCTGTGTGGAAGAAAAAAAACACACACACGAGCGTGTGGTGAGCTTAGGGCGATTTCTGAAGCCCCTTACTAAAAGTTGAGCAAGCAGCGGATGCTTTTGATGGAGCATTCTTGTTCTCTGCCTGTGCTAGTTCACAATCTGGTGCCTAGTGACAACACATACACACTTGTGGCATGCGCGCAAGTGTGGATACTTTACGAAGAGCATCATTCATTTTTTTTGAATGGGACACATGCCTGCACATGACCAATACTCAGAGGGGCATTTTCACTAGAACGTGTGATAATTACCCCAAATGTACTTAACGCAACTCTTCACATTGCAGTCTATCGTAGGAAAAAAATGCGGTGTTAACGTGGGATTCTCAACACGGCGGTACCATGCGATAGACTCACAATAATGCATCAAATGACAGCGTCAAAATCAATGCGATGCTGAAAAAAACGCGAAGCACAGATGCAAAAATAGTAGCAATGAGGCCAATTGCGATACAAAAATAGCGATAAACAGTGACAGGCCTGCAATTCCCACGCGTCGTGCGAGAAAATGCACTATAAAAGCAACAAAACAAGGGGGAAAAAAGAAACTGCATGGCACCATGGATGCACCCGGACCGAGTGCAGAGGACAACGCGAACCCCACAAGCCCCACAGAACACCAGCAAGGTACCCCGTGGTCGGGTAAGGCCAAGGAGAAGAGGTAGATGGGGTTCAGTCCGCAGAAAAAAACGATATACGTCACAGAGGTGAAAGAACACTGTCAACAACTGTTCATCACCTCCACTGTGTCTTTGGCAACACAAACAGAAACATGCCAGTCCATCATGGACAACGTGAATGCAGTCGGAGTGCCGAGGAGGCCAAGAGTTGCGGGCATAATGTGAAAAGCCAGACAAAGCAGAAACCCCCTACCAACAGGAAGGCAGCCACGCTGACTGGACCACAGGAGGAGCTAGAGGAAATGGTGGCCACAGTCATCAGTGTGGAGATGTTGCAAGGAGTTGGGAGTAGGGACACAGCTCCATATGACCTGACACAGCATCAACAGGGTGAGTAGTTATTAGGAACTGGTGGGACGGGGGAGATGGGCACAATGGCACACATGCACAATCATGTGTAGCACAGAGCACACCCACGATAAGCCTGGATCATGTCCCTGATCCCCATGGCACACTGCAGCACACATATAAACACTGAAGAACAGAGGACACAACTGGGTCCGCTTGTGCTTTGAAACTGGCCAATCACACCTGACATAGCAGGAAACTGTGAGATGGAAATGTACGTGTACAACCTTACATCGGTCATGTAGTCCAATGTCCACTTTCCGCGCACCATATAGTCCGCTCCTCCTCAACAGTCATAATGTACATTGTCATGAACAAAGATTCCTGTTTATTTTGGAAATTAGTGGCAAACAAAAATCATAAAGAAAGGAGTACTGGAGAAGTATATCTGGAGGAAAAGACGTGGAGTGATCACTTCACTTCCCTATACGCAGCCCCGGATTCTGAGGTCGAGAGGGATTGCCCCTCAGTGTCTAACCAGGAAGAGAGTATCCTGGAGTTTAACCTAGAGGAAACAATTCTAGCAATAAATATGGTGAAAAAAGTAAAGCCCCCGGCTTAGACTCCATTCCAGGAGACTTACATAAACATGACCCGAGTATCTGGGGGCCGTATCTAAATGACTTGTGTAATTTCATAGCTGCAGGAGCTGAAATACCTGTTTCATGGAGGGGGGCTGTGATTATCTGTATCTACAAAAAGGGTGATAGGAGAGACCAAGCTAATTACCGCCCTATCAATTTGATAGATATACTGCAAAAAATATATGCCAGACACCTTTTAAATATAATCAATTTATGGATAGAAGAAGGGAATGCACTTTCCAAATTCCAAGCGGGATTCAGAACCAAAATCAGCACTATAGACCAAGTGTTCAGGTTTTGTTGTTTGACCTGGAAATACATTAGTCTAAAGAAGGGCCATTTGTATGTGGCTTTTATTGATTTAAGAGCTGCTTTCGACCTCGTACCCAGGCATCTGCTGTGGAAAGTACTTGAGAAACAGGGATTACCCGCTAACATTATAGAGCAGCTGATAAGATTACATCATGATAACTTTGCAAGGGTAAGGTGGGGCCCGGGGGGTGAACTCACGAGTCCCATCCCTATAAAAAGAGGTGTACGCCAGGGCTGTGTCCTGGCGCCTACCCTCTTTTCTCTGTTTGTTAATGATGTTCCCGTTTATTTAAGCAAATGCAGGAATGATTCACCTAAACTGGGGGGAGAGGTGGTGTCGTCCCTATTATTTGCAGATGACACCATCTTAATATCCCAAACTGCAAATGGTCTACAGTGTCTTCTCAACTCCTTTGCCTCTTATTGTAGTGACAAGGGATTAGAGATAAATGCTAGTAAGACCAAATATATGGCCATAAACCCCCACAGCTACTTTAGAGGGAATCTGGTTCTAGGCAGTAAAAAATTGGAATATGTCCAAATTTTTAACTATTAGGGAGTCTCACTTGATTCTAAAATGCAGTGGAAAACCCAAATTGATAAAAGTAAATTACTTTTGATTCAGAACAGCCGCCCCATACTAAAAAGGCATGGGGAAAGCCAGAATAAAGCTGTGCTTCCTGCACTTGAGGTATAACGTGCTAAAGCTCTAGCGGCGGCCCTATATGGGGCAGAACTGTGGGGCCCTGCATGTAAAAAATCATTAGAGGTGAAAGAAAACATATTCTATAGATCCCTCTTAAAGATGCCTGTGCGTACTCCCACAATCCTGATGATGCTAGACCTCAAAATGAGGCATACTGATCATCATGCAATACTTAGACCACTAATGGTCTGGGTGCGGTTATGGACTACACCAGCACTCCTCCACTATAGAACCGAGTTAGAGGAGTTAAAAGATCTGGATATTTCAAATCGTATCACATGGTTCTCTCACATAAGAGTATGGTTTGAGAGGGTAGGACTGTTACACTTCTGGAATAGCCCTAACGCATAAACCACCAACTCGAGAAGGACATTTAAAGCCATTTTTTGGGTCTATATGAATGATCACAGAACTAACGATATATCAAACGGTTCTCTAACCAGAGAATTTCTGTTGTTCAAAGTAGTCCCTCACTATGAATCCTTCCTGAATGAAGTGAACGCTCCATTAGCTAAAACCCTATACCTCAAATTTAGGTATAAAATACTCTTGTTAAAAACTTGTGTTGCAAGGTGGAACAAAAACAGTGATGATAAATGCACTATGTGCAATGGAGGTGGAAGGGAGGACATCACGCATGTTTTGTTCTTCTGTCCTGACTACAAGGCTCAAAGGATAAAGTGGGTTAAACCTCTTTGTATAAATTTGGGAGTACGGAGGTGTAAAGATGCAGAAAGAATCTTATTAACAGATACGCATCAGGTTCTTGTATTTGGCGTTAGCAGGTATCTCCTTGCAGTGTATTATATAAGGAAAAAAGCGGTAGAAAAAATATGAACTGTAACATGATCACTGATTAAAGTTGGCTTCGATTATGTTTATTGGAAATGTTTATACAGTGTTTTAAATGAACTTTTAAATTTAAAAAAAATCCTTTTAAAAAACAAACACATTTTAAATTCTATATTGTGAAAATTCGATAAGTAATACTTGTATCTAGTGACGTACTTATGTATATAATAGTTTTATAGATATTTTATGACTGTATCTACTGCATCTCCCCTCCACATTGCAGAGGGACAACCAGCACCTCCAGCAGAGTAGACCAGACAACTTATCAGTGATGCTGAAGAGGACTCCCACACCTCCGAAACCGACGCCCTACAACAGTTCATGGATATCTTATGAAATCCACCTCCAGGAGCAGGGCAACCCAGCTGCATCAAGGAGACCCCATCTCCTGCACAGACCACACAGCTGTAAGCACCCACCACCACGGCTTGCTCCCAGCACCCCACCGAAATACATATCCCATTCCAAGGCCTGGTGTCAGACTGCTAGAAGGAGGTGGCCGAACAAGTACGGGTGGGGTTTGACCTCATGGAACTGAACCTGACCACATATGTGGGGGTCAAAGTCTCACCACAGACCACTTACAATCCCCAACGGAGACTCACACTGCGACAGAGACACATGCATCAGCACATTTCCTGTTCTGAATCATGCCCAGAGCCTCGGGATAATCTATAACATCCCTACGCTGGCCTAGTACACTGCCTGGGTAATTGGCGAAGACATTGGTGTAGAGTCCCTAGTGGTCCACAATTGCTGCACATTGATGGAATGCGTGTGCTTTCTGTTGCAGTAATTGTGTGCAGTGTCAAGGGGACACAAGTAGGATATGTGTGCCGTTAATGGCCCTTAACACATGCGGGAAGCCAGCTATGGGGTAGATGCCTTGCTTGGTCTCCAGCTGTTCCTGCACAGTGTGGGGGAAGTATAGGTACTGGGGTACCAAGCTGATGATGGCATTCAAGGCAGTTGTGATGTACTTTATTGGGCCGGCTGTGAGACTCCTTTGACTCCGGCGGTTGTTGGTTGGAAGGTACCAGAGGCCAACAGATGCAGCACAGCCAGCAGCTTTGTCTAAGGTAGGATGTTGGTTGTCCGCTGTGTTGGTACCATCAGCCTGTGAGCAATGATGTTCAGGATGTGGAGGATGGTTGTCCTTTTGAGCCTGTAGTGGGCAATGACATCCACTTGTGTTGAGTCTGTGGGGCTGGTGCACTTCTGAAGGTCTCCTGTCTTGGTCTGCGCTGCCTCTGTGGTAGTCTAGGGAGGAGGGGCAGGGTGGATCAGGGGTGGTGGTGAGCCTGGGTGTGGTGGCAGTGGGTGTTGTGGCCCTCTTGGGGCTACGAGCTGCATGATCAGTAGCTCCATGGCATCTGTTGTTCTTCAGGTGTGGCTCTGGCCTGGGCTCCCATTTCTGGTGCAGGTTGTCGTCCGACTTTACACCAGGTGAGAGCAGTTGTTAATTTCCTGCTGCTAATGTACCTTATTGCCTGTTTTGGGATCTTATCGCCGATCTGGCTGGTTGTTGAAAATGTTGTGGAGTGGTGTTGTTGAGGCTTTTTGCACAGGAACGCTTACTCTACATCTTATTCGCGATAGTTGCCGGGGTCATTTGTGGCAATGTTTTTGACGGCTGCTCTTGCCGGTAAACTGGTGACATGGGCTGTTAGCAGCAGCTTGTGATTGAGGCGATACATTTATCCTGACTTTGGCTGCGATACAGCGCTGATAACTCAGCAATAAATCCTGGAGAATATGCCCCAGAGTGTCTTACCCTATCTTATAGTTCTACATAATGCAGCACATTTCAGAGATGGAAAACCATGGCGAACTAGTGTTAGGTCTCCTTGATAAGCCTCTGCAGCTAAGTTGTGCCATGTGGACAAATTTCATTGTGTAACAGACTACTTACATCGGCACATGGTAAAACATAAAAATGTACGGATGCATTATAGCACTCTTGCAGCACCCATGTAACGCCTCCCTTGTGCTAAGTAAATCAAGCCCTCATGTTGTGCTGCAATGTTTGATTCAAAGCATCAGAAAAATAATGGCAACAATAAATCCACCAACTTGCCATGGTTACATTCATTATAACTATTACAGGAAAGTAGTTTTAGAACTTACTATACAGAAGTTACCTATAATAGAACTATGTAAGCCTCATTTGGTTGCCCAGTCCTTGACAGCCTGTGTCAAACTACTTCTCTGAAAAGATGTGAAGAGGCAATACATTAAAAAAATAACACAAACAGATTATGGACAGAATGTTGAACATTGTCAAACATTCACCCCAGTCATAGATCTGGGTTTAATACATTGTTATTTTGCTCACCACACCATTCCAGTTTGGACTCAGCCATATGCAAATCAGCCTTGACCCTGTTCCCATGGGAACTCTCCAGCCCAAACTGCCAGGCCAGGTCCTCTCTGGACTGTAAAACAAGCATCCTATGACCGGTTTCAGGGCATCACCCCTCATCAGCTAAACTAGCTTGAAACAGGTGGCGTAGCACTCAGGGGACCCAAGTCTGGGCATACCTTTCCTACTTAGGGTCACAAAAGCAAAAGGAAAAAAATGATGGACAGAATGCTGAACTATGCAAACATTCACTCCCAGTCACAAGGACATTGGTTAACTCAATCTTTTTTTTGCTCACCACGCCACACCAGGTTGGACCCAGCCATATGCAAATCAGTCTTAACTATGTTCCTCGTGGGAACAGTTCAGCCCGAACTGCCAGGCCAGGTCCTCCCTGGACTGTAAAAAAAAGTATACTGGGACTGGTTTTGGAGCATCACCCTTCAACATCCAGGATAGCTTGAAACCTGGGACATAGCGAGCACGGGACCCAGGTCTGGGCATACCCCTCCCACTCAGAATGAAAATGTAACACAAAAAATGTCTGGGGCTAAAACAATACAGTAATTTGGTAGGAGGAGATTTGCTTCCTGGAGAAGCCAGGGAGAGGAAATGGATTCGGGAGATAAGATGGACTTCAAAGGCAGGAGAACAGATGTCATAGGACCCAGGCCAGCCCCAAAATCCTTGATCCCCAGTCAGATGGGAGCCCCCCTAATTAGATTAAGGGAGGGGCTAGAAGGGGAGTGTAATGAAATGTTAGCCACACCTGTGGGTTGGTCTAGCTAGACACACAATGTATCGATTTTGTTTTTTGAAGAACTGTACAATCTGGGTCAAAAAATATTCCTCACTTAGTGAATTTTAAAAATGGTTTGTTGCTTGTAAACCCTTTGATCTTCTGAACCAGTGGGGTGGAGAATGCTAAAGCTTTTTGTACACCTGGGCCTGAATGTTTTGCACTACAATAAAATTGTATCATAAATTGAGGCATTTTAAGGAATCTCAGGCTCATGCCCAGAACTATTTTCCTGTCGTCACAGGCTCTGATTTACAAAATTAGAGCCTTTGCGACCCCATAATAGCCCTTGGGTGTGTACAAAACTCAAACTGCAGTGTGTTACAATGTTTCAGAATCACAAAATAGGATTCTGAGTGAGTACATTCCATGCCTCGGGTTGGAAGGTGCATTTTACGATGTCCGTTCCAAGTTGGAATTGGTTAAGGTATGACCATGCCATTGATATGTCACAGGCACCCTCAAAGAAGGTGGTAGCCTATTCACAAATGAAAAGGTTTTCCCAAGGAACCCCTTGCAACCACTTTTACTCCATGCATTCTATGCACATGAGGTCCCTCGTGTGGCATGAGGTCCGTCCTGTGGTGCAGATATCAGCTGCTTTGCATTTCGTCGGTCGTTTGTCAAATGAACCGTGCAGAAGGAATAGTTGAGTGACATGCAAGTCTTTGTATCCGAGGTCAAGCTGCATTTGCAGGAGTGCTGCTTTATCTCAATGTGCATTAATTATTGCTTGGATTCAGGAACATTGCCAGAGGGAGTCTAAAGAACATCTCAACTCTTATCACACAAATGCATTACTGTGTGCTGAGCATTCTTTTGCAATAAATATTAAATGAATCTTGTTAGCGTAAACACCAACCTTTGCTTATGTTTCTTGGCTCAGTTGGAGCAGCAGGCTTCCAGGCTGGCAGTCAGACCAAGTTCAGCGTTTTTTTCTGAGTGCAATCACAGAACGAACACAAAGAAATGGGTGGTAGAGCAAATCAACTATTTCTTAAAAAAGCATCATGTCTCCTTCTAGCTGTGTCTATTGTAGATGAATTGTACTTTGTTACTTCCAATGTGTCGTTCACTCTTATAGAGTGACACTAGCAGTTGCTTTCCAGCACTAGATCACGACTGGTGGTGATTGTCGATTGTCAATGTATGAGGTTTCATGGAATAGTAACATCAGTCCCCCTCGAATATTTCTCTGGTATCAGAACTGGATATTTTGACATTGGCCCAAATCTAATGCGTCCGAGGGATGGATATACTTGCTCTAAGGCCACTTCCCCAGAGCCTACAGAACTGAGGAGCAAGTAGGCATTAGCTCCCTGTCCATCATGTCCCACCCCATATCAGGGCCAATGGGGACTGTTCACAAACTGAATTTTGTAGTACGTTTAATCGTACTACAATAGTACTTACTCTTTAAGGCTACAAAATGCTGTTCACAAACCTGCATGCGGAGACCTGCCGCTCACCTCTCCTGTCTTTTGCTCTGTGGCGCACTGCTTAATTTGTAAAATATTAAGCGCCATGGCTCTGACCAGGAGGCCACTGCAGCTTGCACCACCCATCGCCTTTGTCATTGCTGCCAAAACAGCTACTAACTATCTCTCGTGCATGTAAATGCAACAGTTCAGATTATTCAAGGTCCCCAAAGCTAAAAGAATGGCTGGGGAGGCAGGTATTAGTAATTTGTTAATGTATATTGTTTTCCTAAACAACTGTTATACTTCTCATCTCTAAATTACATGAGCAGTGCCACCATGTGGCAGACTGCCCTAAGTGTGGTGTTGGCAATTAGGTGCCGGTACCGAGCACCGGAAACCAATTAAGTGCTGGTGCTCAGCACTGGAAAGCAACGGCTCAAATTAAGCACTGTTGTGGAGATGTCTTATAATCTGGTGGTTAAGAGCTTAATCTTTATTTAGCCAACACTTAAGCCAGAACAAGAGAGGGTGCATAGCCAAACTAACCCCTATAAATGGCAACCCCAGTTCCTCATGTACTACCAGGTTTGATGTTCCGCTGGGCACTCCTAATAGACGTTTTAAAAAACCTTCAGCGCCACCTGCAAAACATCAATTAGTACGTAGCCCCAAATTTTGCTCCCATAGTTGGCAAGCGAGACTCTTTTAGCGTGGTAATTTTTAAGAGGTTAGAAGTTAATATTTTTGGAAGTAACAGAAACATGAATTAGTGCCTCTTTATTACATTGTGTATTTTATTGAAAAATACCAGTATAGTCTTGTGGAAAGTTGCAATGAGGGACTAAACATTTTTAAATGTATAAACATAGCAAAATAGATACATCTGTGATTTGCATTCTCGGAGTTGTAGTACTTTTAGTAACATTATTACACAGGAATAGTGTAGTGAGAAATAAAAGATAAGAAAATGTTGTCTGCCTGTAAATGAATTAGAAAGAAGCAATACTTTTTAGGTATCTATTTGGAAGTGTTTGTCAATGTGGTTTTTAACTCATATGACTACTTTTGCATGTGCTTAGATGGTGAGATATGTTTTTTGTGCTTGCACATAGATATATATATATGGTGGGACTTTTGAGTTTACTTAAAGATGCAGAGAGGTATTTATTTTTGGAAAGATGGCTTGAAGATGTACGTCTATTAAGAAATTGCATATATGTTTACATGGTAATCTATGTTCAGTAAGAGTGATGAAAATTTCATGTATATGGTGAGAGTAGTGTTTTTGTTGAAACGGTTTATTTAAAATTAAAAAGGATTAATCTTGTGCTAGCTTCATTTTGATTGTAACTTTTGTTTGATATATGCTGAATATATGTTTTAGAAGCAGAAGAAGTATTTGATAAATGAGGGACGCTATCATTAGGCTGATATTTCACTCGTACAAATCCAGAGAAATTCAGCAGTTATAGTTAGCTGAGCTAACTATAACTCATGCCCCTGCAAAGCACTGCTTATAATCTCGAATATTACATCACTCATGACATGGTCAGTGATGTCATTTGAGATGTCATCAGTGATGTCACTGACCAAGTCATGAATGAGGTAATATGTGATATCATCAGCAGTGCATTGCGGGGAGCGAGTTATAGTTAGCTCTACTAACTATATCGGCCGAATATCTATGGTTTTGTACGAGTGAAATGTCCAACTAACTATAACGTCCCTGAAACCTATCTTTCACAACTATATATATACATATATAACTTTAATGTTTATATGAGGGCAAAACATTATCTAAACCATTTATAAAAATAATATATTTGTACTTGTAATAAACATATATTATTGTTAAATATATTTTCGCGAAGTCGCTCCTTGTGCGCGCTAGTTGCGCGTCACGTGCACGACTCCCATGTAATTGTAAAAAAAAGCATTTAATTGGTTCATTAGTTTTCCCATTGTAACAATTGAAGGACCCCACCCATTTTAGTCATTCTCTCTGCAGCATCACTGGGCAGACACCTCTTGTGGTTTTGCAGCTATTCTGTACATTTTTTGGTGTTTTTTACTATAAAACTATTGAAATGGCTTTTTCAAATCCGTATCCACAACTTCCGATGAAGACATCGAAGAACTACCTCCCGAGAAAATCCCTGAATCCATTGTCTGGAAGTTTTTCACCATCCCGGATGGTGAAAGCAAAGGTAATGCTTGGAAGGTGAGGTGTACTCCATGTCCTCGGATTTTGTCAAGAGGAAGTGACAAAAAGTACTCATGTGGGACATCAAGTATGTACAAGCACCTGCAGACAATTCATCCGAGGCATTTTGCAAGAGAGCAGCTGCAACGTGCACAAGAAAACATGCAGCAAGGTAACCAGGGACATGATCTCAGTACTTCTGGAGCGTCAAGCACCTCGTCTCGTGGTTTGGACATTTGCACGAAGTTTGCCAACTTGCAACAGCACTGCATAAAATGCAAAGCCATATCATGTTGTGGTGAACAATATGTGGATGCTGTTTGTTCTGCAGCAAGGCATCATCGTTGCTTTTTTTTTGTTGTAATAACTTTCTAATTCCAAAAGTTAGGACTTTAGCCTTTTGCTTTTTTCAGTTTTCTAAAAACAAAATAGTTTTAAAACAACACAAAAAAGGTCAAAACAAAAAAAGAAGAAAAAACAGTGTTATTTTCGAAACTACCTTATCTGGTTAAGAAAGAGAAATAGCTGCATGCTAACATCCGGGTGATTGTATAAGTACGTGTATAGAGAATGGTTGATTCAAAGGTCTGCATGTGCAGTACACAGATAATTGGAGCACTGCATGTGTTACTACATGGGTAGTAACTGGATGATTTGAGTACTGCAAGGAGAGTGCATGGTGAATTTATAAGTGCTTGGGTATGGCGTAGTGAGTGGAAAAGTACATGGTGTTGCCTCTCTAATTTGAGGAGTGCATGGGAAGTGACAGGGAGATATCTGGACTGCATGGGTACTGCCTGGGTAATTGGAATAGTGAATCAGTAGTGTGTAGGTGGGTAGAGGTCTGCATGAGTAGTGCATGGAGAATTGTACTGGTGCATTAGTTAGTGCCTGGGTCTTTCCATGAGTACATGCGTAGTGACTGGATGATTAGAGTGCTGCAAATAGAGTGCATGGTGAATGTATAAGGGCTTGAGTATTGGTGGAGTAATTGGATCACTACATGGTGTGGAATGGGTGATTGGAGAAGTGCATGGGAAGTGACAGGAGGATTGCTGGACTGCATGGGTACAGCCTTGGTAATTGGAGGTGTGAATCAGTAGTATGTAGGTGGTTAGAGGTTTGGATGGGTAGTGCATGGAGCATTGTAGCAGAGCAGGAGTTGGTGCTTGACTCATTGAGGAGTACGTGGGTAGTGACTGGATGGCAATGACTGTGTGAAGATGGAGGAAGTAGCATCCATCCGCACCAAATGGCCTGTTCCTGCCTGGTTCAGCCCTATGCATCATGCTCTGGAACAACACCTACCACTGTCCCCCGAAACACTCTGCGACATTCACCTGGACCCTTGCATGGACTGCTATTTCTACTCTGGTTGCCAATGACACAGCAATCCAGCTGCAGACTAAACTCTTCCTCTTATGTGTAACTGTTCATTCTCCCAAGGACTGTGGTTGGCCCACCACTGGGGAAAAACGTAATGTGGGCTTTGCTTGACCATATACTGCTCCTGCTTTGACACAACACAGAAGGTGAACAAAACATTCGGAATCACACAGCTGTGTCATGTCTATGTTTACTCAAAGTTGAAATATTAGATGAATGTAGGCACAAATAAACACCCCAGTAACTGACATCAATGCACATCTATGAGCCTGACACACATGGCCAATTGGATGACAGTGAATGGGTGAACTAGCTGTGGTCTCATTGCACATGAACAACAATCTCGCAATCCCCCAATGTAGGCCCACGTACATGTTTAAAATGGAGCTGTGTGTTTAAATGTCAAAGTCGGTAGCAGGCCAGTAGCAGTGTCCCCATCACATGTTGCAACATAACATCTGTTCGCATTACCGACTCACACACATCTGTGTAGACACTGCTTAATAAGATAGATCACATTGCTCCACATAGCAGGAAGTTGGACATCATACTTACATTGCTCAGGACACTTAAGTGCACAGTTGTATCAACAGCTGTCACGACCACAATCTCTATCACACAAAGGTGGGAATGGCTAGAGGAACTCACCACCAATATACATGCTTCAGTCAGTCCCTCCCTGTGTACTGACAATGCTCAATGAGGCACACAATTTATCGTTCTCATCAACACTCATCACAGTTGGACATTGGTGAAGTAGCGTATGTTTTATTTGCATATGCGTGTCAGTATTGGCAAGGCAAGTGCCAAAAACTGCAGACAAATGCCTCAGACAATAACAGAAAGCATAAGTACATGTTGAGGTGCACTATAAGGGGATTCAACAATTAACACAGATCATTACGGGTGGCAACATGCTCAGCCTACCTTGCCTTCCTGGATGAGTTATGTGATGTTTGCCGTCGCTCATTGCCCGTGTCAGGGAACAAGAGTCACGCCCCATGGGTTCTGCATCACCTTACAAAGGTGCGTACCAACACACGTAGGTATATTCACATGCATTCTGAGTCCAGGCGAATGCTGACATGTCCACTGTTGTGATGGGATATGTGCCCATTTCTCCGAGATGCAACAAGGTGTTGGGACCTGTGCTCTGGGTTACAATTAGTTGTAGCTGCAGGTACGTACTCATTCCTCCATGAATGCGAGCCCAGCCTCATGTGAAATCATTTCCAGAACTACGTCATTCTCGAGTTCAACAAACATGAGGGAGACCCAATCCGTTTACTGGCCCGGACATATGTGCTGCATGCAAGCCATTTCACTAATCCGCACAACAGCCCAATAAGGTAGCGCCTCGATGTGGTCACTGCACACGATGATTTGTCCAATCTCCCAACCACTACTGCCAGCAGATAATCCACATATCAGCGCATCCAACGCACAGGAATCCCGGTTACACTCCTGTTCGTGGGCCCACAGGGGCAACAGACACAAGTCATAATCCAGTTCAGTGACCGTTGTGTTGGATAGGCAGACCTCTATGGGCCTCTCAAATGTGCATGTTCGACAGTGGAACTAGGGCTGGGTGCAGGTGACGTACGCAAGGCAGAAGCTCACACGGTAACTGATCCGCAGCACTGCCATTCGCAGAGCTCCCAACAGATGCAGCATACGTGCACTGTACAGTTCCACGTGGCAGGAGTTGTGCATGTCCCCGGGATGGCCTGCCATTACGTTTGTTGGTCTCTTAGAGATGGCACTCTCCTGACCGGCGTCAGTTATTGGATGATATGCCACAGCTCTGAGCAATGTGTCCTATGTGTGTGCAACAATTGGACTTATAAATTGCATTTAATAACAGTGTCAAGGGCATCCCATGGAGGGGTGCCTCATGCAGTGAATGAATGAATGAATGTTGGATTTAGAGAGCGCGTGGTTACCCGGAAGCGTCCCAGCGCTGTACCACTGGGGAACCCGTCCTCGCTTTCCCTGTGAGATGGTCCCTTTACTGGGCATCCCCAAGGTGCAGCCAGGCATCCCCGGCGGTGATGGGGCCGGAGTGGAGACTAAGCAAGCTATTGCCCAGAGTTAGCCCAGAGTTGCAGCGTGGGACCCCATGGCTAGAGTGGCACAGAGGCAAGATTTATCGGGCCAGCTGACATTGGTCCTGCACCCGGCCGAGTCGGGAATTGAACCCTGGTCCCGGGCCAACCTCTGTTCGTGGTGTGGGAGCTGTCAACATTTGGTATGGTATCTGTTTCCTGGTGTAACAGCCTCATTCACGACCAAGGTCGCAGGTGCAGCTGTCCTTCATTCTTGGTTCAGAAAGCCAACTTTTTTTTAAGTAGTTTAAATCCATTCAGTAGTTGCTGAGGAATCAAAAAATATAAAAGTTTCAAAATATATTTTCCATAGGAAACTTTAGCCAAGGCTACAGTCCGAACTGCTCAAAGGAACGCCTTATGTATGGAGACAAAGCAGCTTTGATTCCTAATGTTAGTCTGAGTACTGCTTGCATTTTATTAATGTGATGTGGCCTTGGCACTGCAATTGATGTCAGGCCTTTGAATTATGTTGCTCCAATAGCGATAGACACACAATATTTGGGAAGGATGTCCCAAATGCCTGATCACTGTTCTGCTCATTGTACGTGCTTTCTCTTTCTCTCTTTCTCTCCCTCTCTCTCTATCTCTCCCTCTCTCCCTCTCTCTCTCTCTGTCCATTGATGAGTGCATGACACACCTTCTTATCTTGGATTTTGTCTTGCAGGCTGTGACTTACAGATTGTCCTGGAATGAGCCGCCATGAGTCTTCCTAATAGTTGTTTTGAGTCGCATATGAATCTGATATTTTTTTGGGACTTTCAATAATGGATGAATGATTCTCTCCTTTTTCTGCCCCCCCCCCTGCATATCTAATTAAAGCCCGGGGGCAATCCCCGAGGCTTGTAGAGGACTCGGAGGAGCCCCAGCTAGGTAACGGTCCCCGGGGCTACCGAAGATTCGTAAGCCCTTCAGCCCCTAATTTACATAGACCCCCTAAGGTGGCAGTCCCCAGACCAGCGGAGGCCCCATACGCCCCCGTAATATAATTATAGAACTGCCCCCAGAACCTTCCCCACCCGGGGGCAATTTTAAATGAATTGGCGGATTTGCGCACCCAGCGCACATTCTGAGTTTAAATTTTTTTAAACATTTTTTAAAAATTGAGCATGGAGCTCCCTGCAGGACCCCCGTGAGCAAGACTAGGGGGTCAGGGCATTTCTACCCTGCCCCCTTTTCTTGTTTTTTATGTTTGTTTCACTGTTTCCTTCTGACTCGGTTCTAAGTTGGCTGCCAACACTTTTTGCTTTAGAGTGTTGGCAGCCAATCACAGTGAAGCTCGTAGTCATGACAGCCAATCACAGACAAGCGCGTGGTCAGAAGGGTGTTCGAACCCACCGCTGCCCCAGATATCGATTTTTTTCACTTTAATTTTTTAATTTCGCAGCAACTACTGAACGGATTTACACCATTTAAAAAAAGGTCGCTTTCTGAACCAAGTTCTACCTTTTTGCCATATTTGGTGTAATTCCATTCAGCAGCTCAGACTGTAGCCTGTAATAACATTTCTTATGGGAATTAACATGGAGAAAATACTTGCGACCCCCTTTTTTCTCAGCCCCCGCTTGATGAATCACCTCCAAACTTTCAGGATTGGAGTTAGCTTGGATAGACCTTTTTTGGGGAGAATTTCGCGAAGATTCGTCAAACGCCACTAAAGATATTAGCAAATCAAAAAATGCTTTTCCTATAGAAACTAGGTAATATATGCATGTATATAGATATATATATGTGACCAAGCTCCGTTTGCGGAGCGAAACGCGCAAGGGAGGGCACTTGCTCTGACACCAACAGAATAAACTTCTGCACTGCTGGCACTATAACGGTGTACTAGCATTTATAATTGATATTTGATTCATTTGTGGAGAGGAGGTCTGCGCCCGTTCATGACCGCAGCAAGAGGCGGTCGGGATTTTCGTGATATATATATATATATATATATATATATATATATATATATATATATATATATATATATATATATAATCTGACTTTGTATGTATCTGTATATATATATATATACATACCACTCCTATGTGACTCTTAAAGTATATCCATTCGTATCCCTTCCCTATGTATATAGAGATAGCTCTAATCACTAGTATATGCAGTAGACCTTTGTACTCTCTACCATTCCTATGTGACTCTTAGAGTATATCTATTCGTATCCCATCCCTATGTATATAGAGATAACTCTAATCACTAGTATATGCAGTAGACCTTTGTACTCTCTACCATTCCTATGTGACTCTTATGGGTAGATGCATCAACGTTTTCATTTGCGATTCCTTATTTGCAAAAAATAAGGAATCGCAAATAAGGAATCGCAAATGGCAATGCATCATTAATTTCACAATTTTATTGTGATTCCGTAAAAATCGCAATTTTTTACCGAATCGCAAATATTTTGCGAATTCCAAATTGCGATTTCGCAATTCCCATTGATTCCTATGGGCCAAAAGGCCAATAGGAATCAATGGGAATTGCGAATTCGCAAATTGGAATTCGCAAAATGTTAATGCATTCCATGGGTGCAGGGGGGGTCCAAAGGAACCCCCCCTGCACCCCTGAAATGTATTTTAAAGTGCATGTTACACACACACATGTCCTAAGGACATGTGTGTCTGTAACATGACAGTGTTTTAAAATGCATCTTTGGGCATTTTGACACATTTTTGCAAATTACCACGAGGTTCAACCTCGTGGTAATTTGCACCCCCTAATTGCGAAATCGCAATTTTATAAATAATCATGCATTGCTTTTAAGGAATCGCAAATTTGCGATTCCTTAAAAGCAATCGCATTTTTGGAATTCTCTAAAAATAGCGATTTTCCAAAAATGCTTGATGCATCCCAGAAACCTATTTAGGAATCGCAAACGGCCGAATTTTGCGATTCGCACCGTTTGCACTTCCTAAATAGGTTGATGCATCTAGGCGCCAGAGTATATCCTTTCGTATCACTTCCCTATGTATATATAGATAGCTCTAATCACTAGTATATGCAGTACACCTTTGTACTCTCTACCATTCCTATGTGACTTTTAGAGTATATCCAACCGTAGCCCTTTCCTATGCATATAGAGATAACTCTAATCACCAGTCTCTTCTTAGTGTGACTTTACATCTTGTACATTTGCAATTTTTTCTTTTTGTATCTTTTATGTAACGCATGTAATCCATAGTTCTTATGTTTTGCAACTGGTTCTTATGTAAAGCGCTCTGACCCCTTCGGGTAAAGTTTGCGCTATATAAAATCCCATTAAATAAATAAATAAATTATTGTACAGCTGGAAGTCCAGATGTGTGCCGAAAGTGAGAGAGAGCACCGACCATAAATGGGGAGGGTTTGAAGTACTCATTAAAACTAGAAGATCATAGTTAGATGTGACAAAAAAGTTTTATGAACTGATTAAGAAAATGAGTTATTTTACCGAAACTGCCTTATTTTACTCAAAAGGGCAGATTTTCTAAGATTGTATGTCGTGTATAGCAGGGTTGGGCGCTGCTTTGCATTATTTGGCGTTTAGGGTGCGTACCATGGGCATTCCCAAACACCCAATCAAGGTGCCTGACGCTAAACTCAATTTACTAAAAAAAAGTAGACAGAGTTTAGCATTAGAAAATAGTGCACTCTTGAACCAGGTGCACTCTTGAACCAGCAATGGGGCAGATTTACAATAAGTGAAGCATCCCTGCAAATCAGCAGGGATGCGCCACTTACTGTGCGCCATGCCTCCGCCACCATTGATGCGCCGCATTTACAATGCGGCGCACCAATGGGCAAAAACGGCACAGATGTGTCACTCATCTTTGCCGTAAAAGTGGCGCATTGCTGGAGATGCATCGCAAACGCAACGCAGCTCCAGCAAGGCACTGGGGGGGCCCTATCTTGTTAATCCTGCGTCAATCCTTACGCCTGCTTCAAGCAGGCGCAGGGTTTTGACGCAGCATGGGCCTCAAAGTGACTGAGTAAAATCTTGTAGATTTCACTCAGCCACCTTTAGGAGGCGTTCCTGAGCTGGAACGCCCCCCCCTCTGCACAGGAACGCCTCCTTCTGGCGCAGGGCTTTACAACGTGACACATCTCCCAGATGCGTCACGTTGTAAGCACCCCGCACCATGGCGTTCTTTTGCGCCGCCGCTGCGTCACAAAAGTGACGCAACGGTGGAGTAAAAGGCGAGCAAGGGGCTTGTAAATCTGCCCCTTTGTGTTTGTGCTGCACTGTACGGCACACATACAAAGTGGGAATATGTTCAAAATGAGTCTAAGCATAGTATTTTGCACAAAACCTATGCTAGACTCACTGAGACACCCTTGAACTTAGACACAAAGGGGTCTCCATGGCGCACGGCAGCTGATTTGAGCACTGGCACTGGGGAAAGGGGAGGAGAGTGCCACATTTCTGTAAATATGGCGGTCTCCTCCTCTCTCCTGTTCAGTGGAGCAGCATGTGTGTCTGCTGTACTGAGCTGCGTGAGATACTGGTGAATCTGGCTCAAGGTATGGCGCATGCAAACCCAGGGCTCGTAAAGCTTGCATGTGTATTATTTACAGTAAATCTCATACAGATCAATGTAACATAAATGTTCCACCAACATTTGTGCCTTTAAAAGAGAAGCAGCCCTAACTTGCTGTTTTTGTAGGTTGCATCTATTTCAGTCTACTGAGCCCTAACACATATTTCTAAGGTATGCATATAGTAATGTTCTCTTGGTTGCTGGGCACGGGTCTCCTCGTCTGAGAATTAAACCTTTGGATTTTTTGCACCTGTGTCAATCTGACTACGTTTCATTGTCCTCTGGCAGAAATATGCAAGGTTAGTTATAACTAGGTCTCCATCATGGAAGGGCGGTCTATCAATATTACCTCCCCAGAGGACATAAACCTGTTGAGGACAGAATGTCTAATGGGGATCTTTTAGGACGGCTCTCGAGACACTTTCATAGGAGATGGAGAAATAAATTAAACTGCTCTGTGAGATATGAAGAGGCTATAAAAACACTTATGTGTAGAACAGGGTTTGTGATGATAGTATATCTGCTTACGCAGAGCATGCAATAATGTTTATCAGCAGGATGTAAAGGCAAAAATGATGAGGGGCTTTTGGACAGGCACAGTACATCATCACTCTCTTCCATACTTGCATTACAGCTCCTTTGGAATATTCGAAGGTAATCACTTCTGCAAGACAGATGTTCCCTGCTTAAAATACAATGACGTGTTCATCTCTGTCCCACAAGCACACAACAAGCGTTAGTACTGTTTCACTGGGAATCATTGCAAAAGGACACGGATTGCAATATGTTTGAGAAGTGGACCAAGGTTTCATTAGCTGCATTGGATTGCCTGCAATAAATGTCATTGCTCTACCAATAAACATACAGAAGTCACAGATTGGAATCAAGTTTATTTCAGCTACTGAAAAAGCTTAAGTGGCCAGTGGAAGCAACAGAGCCTGTGAGAGATAGGAAGTAGGGTAGTACTTAATTTGTGTAGGTGCCCGAAGCTATGCTCAGAAGGCCGCGGCCAGTGGAATTAAAAGTCTGCACGCTGAATACATAGGCTGATCTTAAATCCACCTTGTGCCTCTTTAATCCACCACCAGACACTCTCTGCCCTTTATCTCACTGTTGCAGGTTCCTGCTTTCTCCCTTTGTGACAATTTTTTCTCCCTCCCTCTTTTTGATCTAGATGTTTCCCTCTCCTGCTCTTGGTAAATATCTCATGTCGGATAATAACAGTGGCCCCTCCTCCGCTATGGCCAGTGGCGTAACGCAATTGAGGGGGCCCCCGTGCAAAGAACATGGAGGGGACCCCCCACACTCCAGACTCAGTCAGGAGCTCTCAGATCAGGGGTCTGCTGCCCATGCACTAGTGGCTGCTGGTGGATCCTAAAAGAGGTGGAGCATAAAATCTGAGATCAGCAAGCTCACCAAAGTGAAGGAGGAGGGTTCAGGGTTGGTGTAGAGCGGGAATATCGTCGGGAAAATATCGACTAACCTTAAAGTAATAAATATCGTTTACAAAAACATAGTTTCGAAAAATATGTTTTTTTAAATAATTATAAGTAATTTAGTGTTTTTAATGAGTATTGTTTGTCAAAGTAGTATTTTTTTTAGCATTTTATTAGTTAATAATGTATTTTATGTTGAATTTAGTGTTAATAGTTCCGTAGCAGGTTGTGGGTTTATAGGGGAATAGGGTGGGAAGTAATTTAAATATAATAAAATAATTGATTAAGTAATGTGTTAATTGAATATAAATAGTGTAATAAATAATAGTTAATTATTTTCAATTAGTTAATTGATTAATAATTATGTTAATTAACAATGTTAATTGTCTAATTAATTTTAGGTGTGTGTACTGGAATTTTTAAGTGAAAATGTAGTGAAGTAATTACATTTTAATTGAATAATTATTTAATTAATGATTAATTAAATATAAATAAAGAATTGTTAAGTTTAAAACATGTAAATACATTTAGTAATTTTTACCCCTACACTATCCAACGCTTTCCCTACTGTTGCACCCTCTGGAGTGGGAATAGCCATTTTTACCCCTACGCTATCCAACGCTTTCCCTACTGTTGCACCCTCTGGAGTGGGAATAGTAATTTTTACCCCTACGCTATCCAACGCTTTCCCTACTGTTGCACCCTCTGGAGTGGGAATAGTCATTTTTACCCCTTCGCTATCCAACGCTTTCCCTACTGTTGCACCCTCTGGAGTGGGAATAGTAATTTTTACCCCTACGCTATCCAACGCTTTCTCTACTGTTGCACCCTCTGGAGTGGGAATAGTAATTTTTACCCCTACGCTATCCAACGCTTTCCCTACTGTTGCACCCTCTGGAGTGGGAATAGTAATTATTACCCCTACGCTATCCAATGCTTTCCCTACTGTTGCACCCTCTGGAGTGGGAATAGTAATTTTTACCCCTACGCTATCCAACGCTTTCCCTACTGTTGCACCCTCTGGAGTGGGAATAGTAATTTTTACCCCTACGCTATCCAACGCTTTCCCTACTGTTGCACCCTCTGGAGTTGGAATAGTAATTTTTACCCCTACGCTATCCAACGCTTTCCCTACTGTTGCACCCTCTGGAGTGGGAATAGTAATTTTTACCCCTACGCTATCCAAAGCTTTCCCTACTGTTGCACCCTCTGGAGTGGGAATAGTAATTTTTACCCCTACGCTATCCAAGGCTTTCCCTACTGTTGCACCCTCTGGAGTGGGAATATTAATTTTTACCCCTACGCTACCCAACGCTTTCCCTACTGTTACACCCTCTGGAGTGGGAATAGTAATTTGTAGCCCTTCGCTATCAAATGTTTTAACTAATAATATTTTTTATATTTTAATTATATGTATGTATTATTGTTGTTATATAAAGTCATGTGTTAAATATATGTATATGTACACATTTATTAAGTATATAATGAAAAAGTATAGTTAATTTGTTTTAAATTGTTAAAATATAAAAGTAATGTAATGTATTTTGTTAATAGTACTTATATTTATTTATTATTTAATGTAATTTTAATTAATTTAAAAAGTCGATATTTTTTACATCTATATTTATTACAACGATATTTTTGAGTAGATATTTATGTACTTACCTGTTTAGGTATAGGGTGTCGATATTTTTGTAAACGATATTTATACAACTATATTTTTGTTAACTATATTTTTGTAATCGATATTTAAACACCCTACCTCAGGGTTGGCCTTCCCGAGTAGAACAGGAGTTCGATTGGTACATTTTACAACACAGGGTTCAGGAAAATTAATTAGAAGCAAGTCAAAAGAGACCAATGGCATAATACTGAATAGCCTGGTTTGCAATATCCTGCCCCTTCATGGCTCAGTACAGAGCTCTTACTCATAGGACACCCTTCTGAATACAAATCTCCATCCACACTTATTGGAGTGCAGAGCTCTCACATCCCCAGATACTCAATGTAGGAGTACTCTGCTAGGCTGAATGAATGAAGGGGATTTATAAAGCGCAAAACAACTGCTCCAGCAGGAGCATCCTTGCGCTAATTAAAGCCCTACCTGCTCAGTACATAGTACATGTAGGTTCAGAGCTGTCTACTCAGCAATTAGCAGGGCGCATTGCTCAGCACAGAGACCACTGAACAGTATGTGCCCCCCTCTTCTATGCAAGACCCCGTACTCACTAAAGGGTTTATTGGTGAGTGCAATGCGTCCAATCAGCTCAGAATAGTGTTCTGAGCTCCAGTCTCCATGCACAATCCTATCTCTACATTTGCTGTTTTTTTCATGTTAGGCTTGGCATGGTTTCCCCTGACTTTTTGCCTCTACCTCCTGCATTTGTGACTGTGTACGTGATATTTTTTTTGCTCGTTTAGATGCTATGGGCACTTTGCCACTGCTTATCAGTGACAACGTGCAAGCGCTCCCTGAGTATATTGTGATTATGATTGGTTATCCATGATTTACATATTTGATTTGCTGAAACGTCCCTGTTAAAGTGCACTGAGAGTGCTATTAGTGGGCTTGCAGCACTGGTTGTGCAACCCACATGAGCAGCCCTGTAATGCATCTCAGACCTGCCACCACAGCGTCTGCATGCACCGTTTAAAACTGCCATGTTGACCTGGCAAGTGTACCCACTTGCCAGGCCCAAACTTTCCCTTCCCTCACATGTAAGGCACCCCTAAGGTAGGCCCAAGTTACCCCATGGGAATGGTGGGGTGTAGGTGAAAGGTAAGACATGTGCTGGTGTGTTTATACATCCTGATCGAAAATAGTGTGTATTTCATTTTTCACTGTTGAAAGGCTGTTTATCCCATAGGTTAACATGGGAGCTGCCTTGTAACATTTTACAAGTGTAACTTGCCTTTGGGGCATGATGGAGAAATGAAGTTTCTGAACTCAGAATTTAATAACTCAACTTTTAGTAAAAGTTGTTTTTAAATTGTGTGTTTAAAGGTTCCACTTTTAGAAAATGGGCATCTTCTTGTTTAATCATCCTGTGTGCCCCTGCGTGTTTGAGTTTTCACCTTCTGGTTTTTGAAGTAACAGGAGCTGGGGTGCGCATTCACATTAGACAGTCACAAGGGGTCTGAGGTGTGCCCTGCCTTGCCTGGATGACTCATAGCCAGGCTGGATAGACCTTGTCTGCATTAAGAGTGCTGGGAGGGGTTTTACTAGCACCTAAATAGGCTGTGTCTCCTTTTAACAATGCTGTCTCCACCTTCTGTGGTCCAGCTGGACCAAGGAGAACAAGACTGGTTTGGACTGGGCTCGGAGACCATTGCCACAAAGAGACCAGTGAGAAATTGGGGTATAAGTATTGGACATTAAACACCAAGACTTTAGATCACTTCTAGAAACAAGAGGACCCTGCCAAGAAGAAGAGGTGAGTGAGGAGCACTACTGTTTCTGTGTGAGGGGTGGGTTTGCCTGCAGTTGCTGTTTCTGTCTGTGGCAGAGGAAAAGGTCTGACTCTTTTTGTTCTACTGTGTTATCCTACTTGTGAAGAATCTCCAAGGGCTTGTGTGTGCTTGTCTCCTGTTTTGGAAGACTTAGGGACATCAAAGTCTTCCATGTGCTTTAAGTGGAATTTCCTTGAGCTTTGCTGGAAATTCCCTTGTGCTTTACTGAGAGCTACTCTGTGCTTTACTCATTTGTGCAGTTTTTACTTGCGTTTCCCTTTGTGGAAACCACCCTCTGCTTCGCTCCTTGGAAGCCGAGTGAGAGTTTATCTTTCTCAAAGTTCTGGGCTGAGTCCCCACCCGCTGTGTGCAGGTCGGAGAAGATCTGGAAGTGCAAATGTGGCCGTTTGTCAAGGAAACCAATGCGTAGGAGTACTTAGCGTTGTCAGGCAACTGTGCAGCAGTCAGGAGTTCCGTGCATTGCCCAGCAACACCCCAGAGGCCGAAGAACCAGACGCACGGGACCAGCATGCAGTATCAGCGCCTTCCACCTCTGTGCAAATCCATTGGGGGCATTTTCTTTATTTGTCTGCATTTTGCTTTGGTGTTCAGGCAGGTGGCTTAATTACCAGAAACAGCAATCTCGCACCGGAATGATGTGCTCAAAGATCATTGGTACCATAGTGCTATTGTAACACAAAAAACTAGGAAGAAGGGTGCAAGGGATGGGGTCTAGAGACCTGTGAGAAGTAATTCCCCTGAAATTACAATTATAACACAAAATACTTCTCTGGTCAATGGCAGCCTAGAATCAGTATGGGAAAAACAGTATGGGAAAGAAAGGAAAGAGATGAATGTACATCTCCCTAAAGAACCCCAAAGGGGAGCAAACCCTTTCAGGACGAATGCCCTCACCCACCAAAGGTGGCATGCTTCATCATATGGGCTTCTCCTCCCAGTAAGAAAACCTAGTCCCACTGAGGGCTACAACACCCTCACTGTGAGGTAGGAGCTCTGGGATGTTTTTTTAAGTTGTCAACAGTTGTTACGGATGCTAAAATCCCATATGTGAGTAGTAAGGTGTGATGAGGGTGCAGCGCAATAAGTGAGTGAACGTGAGTTAAAACTGTCTAGTGCTGATGAAAAAAACTTTATTGGCTCTTCCAAATTGACAGGATTAAAAAGCAGTGCAAAGCAGTATCAATTTAAACTGCTATGGCGTGTAAAGAGGTCAACATGTTTCAGCCTTTGCAATCTAAAAGTATGTAGGCTTTCGTCAGGATCAATGGATAAACAAAGCTGCTGCTGAAAAGTAGTGAAGAAAGAATAAGATAATCAATGATACGAAACCAGTAATCCTGTATTTAATTCGGTATTACTGGAACTTTGTCCAAATTTGTAGGACAAGATAACCCACTTCAACCTGGTTACAACTCAGGGAAGGGAGCCCCGCTCTCTCCGTCGGTACTCTGTCGTACTGTTTTTCCCATACTGATTCTAGTCTGCCATAGACCCAAGAAGTATTTTGTGTTATAACCATAGTGCTATCAACAATGTGGTAATCCTGGTGTTGTTCCTTCACTATACGTGGTCATTGTAGATGGTAATAGCAAGTAATTTCTTAGCAGGCCCTTCCTATAATGTGCAGTGGAAGTTATTTATTGCAATAAGCAATCTAAAAGTGTGTATTACCATGTTCTAACTGTTATGCTTATGACAATTGCCTAGTTGGCAATCTGATTGAGATTTATGTGATTGTGTTGTAAAGTGTGTATATACAATATAGGTGATATTTTTATATACTACTATGTGGAGTCTCTTTTTGTAGTGTGTGTAAGTGTGTCACTGGAATGTGTGTGTGTTGCGCAAAAAACGCTTTGCACATTGTCTCTGGGATAAGCCTGACTACTCTGCCAAACTACCAAGGGGGTGAGCAGGGGTTATCTTGGGTGTGTAACTCCCTTCTTCTGACTAGAGTGGTGGGTTCTGCCTGACTTAGATGCATACCTTAGCCAACCAGAAACTCCATTTCCAACACTTCATCTCTTGAATGTTATACCTATTCATTAGGAAGTCTTCCAAGATTTAGAAGAAACAGAAAAAACAATGAAACACTTTGCACAAATGACTTCTAACCTGACAAGAGAGACATGCATGCACAATGACATACGCACAGAGAATAGAACATCTGTCTATGGAGAGAAGCAGCTTCCGAAAGGAAGCAGGAGACTTCAGAGACGATATTTGGAGGGATTATGGCACAAGGAATATCTGTCTCAAATTTAAGGGACATGTTCAGAAACGTCCTAATGTTTTTGGTGACTAAAGTGCAGGGGGCACAATGGCTCTGGTACAGGGGCATATAGAGAGTACCCATCAAGCAAAAAGGCGCACACTTTCAAAGAAAGGAATGAAAAGTGCAAGTTCAAAGAGAGTGATAACGTCAAATCGGAATGAGGGTGTACTAGAGCAGAAGAGATCCTGTGACATGAATGAAATATCAAGGATCATGTCCGGAGAACGTGAGGAAAGGTAGGCAAAGAAAGAATGCCAGCTCTCAAGGAACATATCAGTAGAGAGGGGATGGTTGCAAGTCAAGTGAGCATATCTAGTGAATCAAACAGTTGGAGAATGTGAAGACAGGTGGATCAGAGAGATGCTCTTTCAAGTACTAAAGATGGTGAGGGAACATGCACAATATATGAAAAGCATGTATCTCAACACCTGTTGCATCTCTGAAGGCAACGGCGATAGGGTTTGTGTTTAGGTGTGTTAGGTATTTGCTCAGAAAATGCATGGATTGCAAAAATGGATTGGGAGGGGAGAGGACCGGCAAACTGGATGAGGGCACGGAGAGTAGACACGATTTCAAGCCCTAGGGCCTAGCTTAAAGTGATAACTGCAATCACACACTTCTCTTTAAATAATTGTGCTTCACACACTACACAAATCTCTATAAATGCACACACTATAAACTAGTCTGTAAATGCACTGCTGCCATGCTCAACTTTACACATCATTCTGTAAATACACTGCTGCCATGCTCTGTACCAGTGTCAATGCTGCTCAAGCAATGAAACACTAGCATAGCTCACGTAATGTACCTCAAAAAGCCCAGGTTGAAGCAAGTGGTACTAAAGCCTACGCAAAGCTGAATCAATGCATCTAAGTTTTGGCCTGTAGCATCCAGTGATTTCCGAAAAACCCCTCCGCTCACATATGGACTCCCAACATCTGGGAGCTCCCTTGCTATGCAGTACCTCTTTTATTATATTTTAGGGACCGATGGCCACAGGTGTGCAGTATGGGCCTTCACAGGAATATGGGAGTGACTGCAAGTTACCCATGTAGTGTAGGAGAACGATTGCGAGAGAAGACGCTGAGGTGGTAAAGGAGTCTTGTAAAAGGAAAGAGAAGTCAGGATGGTGTGGGAAAGGAGTTCTCTTTCTTTTACATATATAGTTAGCTACAGACAGCTACACAAGGACACACACCCCAGCTGTGACCAACTTATGTGTCACAAATCTTCTATTATTTGGTCACTCCTGAGTTAGATTGATGTTGGGACTCCTCTACGAATCTTAGTCAGCATAGCAGGTGCCATCAAGGTAATCTAGTAGGAACGGGGTCTAGTATGTGTCAGAACTATAATCATGGACGGTGGGCAACTTTTGAGAGGAGACCTATTAAATGTAAATTTGCCAGCACAGCAGAAAATTGTATTGTGCACTTCCCTCCAAACTTGAAGCATATTTTATTCTGGGACCGTCGGTTTATGATTATCAAAAACATGAAATACCAAGTCCAGATATGCAGAATGCTAACGACCGAGCAGCCTGCTATAAATAAGGTATTGCAGGTTAAAAAGATCCAAGGCAATTTAAAGTAGCATTTCATGAAGGATTTAATGCATGAATAGGAGTTGAAGCACAGCACATCATAACAGGTTCAGGTACAGGTCTTGTAATACAGTTGGTCTGGAATCTGGAACCCAGGATGTAAGATGCAGGCACGCATCATACATTCCAGGCAGCAGATCCAGACAGGGAAAGGCAAGGGAACAGAACAAGGCAGAATGAAAAGTACAACAGAATGCAACACATCTTACCCCTAAAAAAAAACATTAATCCAGATATCTGCTGGGAACACTCTTTTGCCTATTGGAAACCTTAACTCTAGAGGCAACTGAGGAATCCAGATGAACAGAACTGGGAGAAGGCAAAACGGGAAAAGCATCAGGTCTCCTCTGGCAAAAACCCTGAGTAGAGGAAGGAGAGCAACGTACATTTTCAGGATTGCAATATTTAGCCACTCTGCGGACATTCCATACTCTACCATCTTGCGTGGCAACGCTGTTTTTAAAGACTTTAACAATTTTGATAGGAGGGTAAAATTTAGAAAGACCCTTGACCAGAAAACCAGGTTTTCTAATTCGTACCCAATCCCCCACCACAAAATCATTATCTTTGGTTTTCATTTTGGAATCAAATAGGGTTTTCATTTGTAGTTGTTTGTTTTCAACCCGTTTGGCCACAGCAGCAAGGTCACAAACAGAATTATTTACATCAAGTTTTACATCAAGTTTTTTTATCCACCAGGGACATATATCAGAAGGAGGCTCCCTACCCTTAAGGAGTTTGAAGGGACTAACACCAGTAACAGAGTGAGGGGTGATACGATAAGTCCACAATCTTTTCCTCACAACATCCACCCAACTATCATCCGAAGTCTGCACAACATTCAAACAATCCTTAAGAACACGGTTAAAGCGTTCAACTTGGCCGTTTTCCCTAGGCTCATAGAGAGAGGTTGTGTAATGCTTGATTCAACATGCACTGAGGAATTTCTCAAAATCATCTGACACAAGCTGAACACCATTATCAGTGACACAGGTTTCAGGAAATCCCTCCCTAGCAAAGACTTCCTTAAGGAAAAGAATGACCGATTGGGAAGAAACAGAGCTGACAAACTTTACTTCGGGCCACTTGGAGTGGTAGTCTACCAGAACTAAGGCATACCGAGCATTGTAAGGCAACTGTTTAAATGGGCCAGATATATCAAAACCCACTTTCTGCCAGGGAAAGGTGGGCCAAGACACAGGCTTGAGGGGAGCTGAAGTCACATGAAGCATTTTATCACTGTTAACACAAAGCGAACAATCTCTCACCAGCCTATCCACCATTTTGTCCACTCCCGGCCACCAAAAGCTCTCTCTAATCAGACGTTTCATTGACGACATGCCAATGTGACTCTGGTGAGCGAGAAGAAGAATCTTCTCTTGTAAGGATTGAGGCGGAATTAATTTACCAGCCTTGAAAAGTAAACCAGAAAACACTTCAATTTCCGATGAAACCTGGCAAAAGGGAGCTATATCCGGAGAAACACCCCTATGGGGTGGCCAACCATTCCTAACAAAATCAAACAGATGTTGGCAAACCACATCCTTGCCAAGTTCAAGAAACCATTCATCTTCCGACAATGAAATGAACTCCTTGGAAACACAATCTCCAACAGAGGCAACAACATCAATGTCATTATCCATCTTTGGAGACTCCTCACAAGGAAACCTTGAAAGAAAATCAGCAGTCACGTTACACTTACCAGGAACATACACAATTTCGAAATCATACTCTTGAAGACGTGAAGACAAACGAGCTATACGCGCAGTGGAGTTCCATCCACCTCCAGGAGATAAAATCCCAACTAAGGGTTTATGGTCGGTACGTAGTACAAAACGATTGCCCCAAACATAATTCCTGAAGTGCTCAACAGCCCAAATGCAGGCCAGAAGTTCCTTTTCAATTACAGAGTACCTTCTCTCCGTGGGAGACAAAGTCCTTGAGGAAAAGGCAACACACCATTCATCCTTACCTGATGACTGACTTAACACACTACCAATGCCATAAAGGCTGGCGTCAACAGTAATGATGCACTTCTTGTTGACACAAAAGGACTTCAAAGTAGGAGCATTAACGATTTCCTCTTTGATTTGTTTAAAAGCTTGTTCCTGCTTCTCCGACCAAATAAATTTGGCTGAACTCCTTGTAAGTTCTCTGAGAGGCTCCATTTTGTTTGCAAAATTTTTGAAAAATTTGCTATAATATTCGCAAAGCCCTGCAAAGGAAAGCAACTTTTCCTTGTTGTCTGGGGAAGGAGCCTTAACAATAGCATCCACAAGATTTTTTTTTGGTACAACTCCATCCCCTGAAAGTGAATGGCCCAAATAGTCTACTGTCTTACAAAAAAACTTGCACTTACTAGCTTTGATGGTCAAGCCAAACTTCTCCAACCTGGAACAAACCTCCCTAAGGTGACTATCATGCTCAGAGATATTTTTTGAAAAGACAAGAATATCATCTTGAAAGCATTTGACGTAGACATTCAGATCCCTGAATATGTGATACATTGCCCTCTGGAAAACAGAAGTGGCTGACGCTAGGCCGAAAGGCATCCTTTTAAATTGAAACAATCCATGGGGAGTGATGAAAGCGGTGAAGTGTTTTGAGTCTTCCGTGAGCTCTATCTGGTGGTATGCAGACCTAAGGTCTAATGTGGAAAACACACAGGCACCGTCAAGCATGCACAACATTTCATTTATGTTAGGTAACGGGTGACAATCTGTAACCAAACATTTATTTAACGCTCTCAGGTCTACACACAACCTAATTGTTTTGTCGGGTTTAATCGCCAAAACGATAGGCGAAACCGATTCAGAGGATTCTACCTCCTCTATGACGCCATCTTTAACCATGTTGTCAAGCATGACTCTGAGCTCCTCCCTGACACTGATGGGAACACCTCTCAACTTCTGCTTTAGAGGTACAGTATTTGGTTTGACTTTGATTTTATGCGTAAAACCATTCAATCTCCCAAGTTTCTCAGAAAAAACATTAGGAAAGGAGATAGATATCTCTTTAGACATGGATGCCAGGTCATAGTCCCCATCAGCTATAGCAAGGACACACACAGGATCTTTCAACCTAGGATTTAACGAGATCCCCAACTTAGCTTGGTCCCGCCAACCTAGAACATTCACACCTTTAGATGCTACATACATCTTAATAATAGTTGAATTGTTTTTTACAATAATAGGGACTTCTTTAAAACCTATAAAACTGATCTTGGAAGTATCAAAATTGTAGGCATCAATATCAGGTTCACACAAAGAATTCACATCAATTAGATTACCAAAAGACTCTACACAGTAATCACGAGTGATTATGGTCCACGGTGAACAGGAGTCCACCATGAGTTCAAGAGTTTTACCTAGTATGTTCACTGAACTCTTTGGAGAAGGCAAAGTATCTGCTAGTGTCATGTCGAACGAAGATTGTATAGAAATTACAATACCAGATTCTCTAACCAGCGAATCATTACCCTCTCTCTCCGCAACGTAAGATACATTACTATTAGTACGTCTGGGAGTACTATAAGAAGGTTTCTTGTAATCATTAACTGGCTTAACAGAAGTTTTACAATATTTAGAAAAATGTCCAGTGCGGTTACACTTATTACATTGTCTATTCAGAGCAGGACACTGTGGAAAAGAAGCTATATGATCCGGACTTCCACATCTAAAACAATAAAACTGTTTACCTTTGCCCTCGTATTTGTTAGAACTTTGAGTTTTCACATTCACAGTGCTAACCTCACCAGTGGATGTGGACGGAGTGGATTGAACAGAGGCTTTGTCTAAAGATTTGATCCATTTGTCGGACTGTTCTAATGCTTTAGCTGTACTAATGGCAGTCTCCAAACTAGGATCCCCTAAAATCCATAACTGCTCTTGTACTTTCTTGCTTTTCACATGCACAACAATTTGATCTCTAATCATTTCGTCGGTCATTAGACCAAAATTGCAATGGAGGGAAAGCGCACGTAAAGCAGTTAAAAAATCATCAAAGCACTCATTCTCATCTTGTACCCTAGTATAAAACTTAAACCTGTTTAAGGCTACACTGGTTACTGGTTTAAATCTTCCCTCTATTCTGTGTACAGCCTCATCATAAACATTTGAATCACCACCAGATCTCACAGGAGGTAAAGTTCTAAAGACAAGTTGTCCTTCTGACCCAAGACAATGTAAGAAAATGTTCTTTTTCCTTTCCGCTGACATCCTTTCACCATCCATGGCTTTAAGGTAAGTAAAAAATTCTTCTTTCAATCTAGTCCAAGGGATAGGTGGGTCTCCTTTGGTTTGCAAAAATTTTGAAGATGGGTCAAACTGCATAATGGCTAGAGAAGGTAAGGGTACTTTCTCTTATTTTTAATAATAAAAAAATATCTCAAAAATAATAATGTACACAAAATGAATAAAGTCAAATGGGTTTTAACATTTTCCTTCTAAGTGGTAAAATAGCAGTCACAAGTTTGAAGAGGAGAGAGAAATCTCTTAATATCCTTTCTTTTAAAACGAATGTAAATGCGGCAAAAGTACTTGAAAATAGAATAAAAACGATAACATAGTTAATTCTGTTTTTATCTTGTCATCCGGCGTGTACATACAGTTTATTTTACCTTCCGGCGTGTGGAAATCGTTTAGGAAAGCATCGACATCGATTCTTTAGCGTTATCGGAGAGTGTGTACTCCGTTGCTATGGAAACCAAGATGGCGCTGAGGCGTGCAGCGTGATGACGGCAGGAACGTGTCATGTGACCACGCAGCGCGTAATGATGACGCAGCGCGTGTTGACAGGGGAAGCCTCGAGGTTGACAAAAGCCTTGCGCATGAAGAAATGTCGGAAAAGTTTTAAAATTGAAGAAAAGCAGTTTTGTACCTCACCAATCCGCGGGAGTAGAAGCGGTGGAAACGCCAGGAAATGCGCCGACTGTGAAGGTAGAAGCGGTGCTTTAGATATAACACTTGTGGTTTTCGTTTTCAGTTGACAATATGAAAAGTTTAAAAATAAGCAGGAAAACACTGGTAGGTCGTAAATCGTAGCAATTTCGACGTAGGAGTATTAATTAGTGTTGTCAAGAAGAAAGAGCTGATGAAGGTGTATCACAGGTTTCTTCCTTTGTAACGTAGTTTCAAAAAATACAATTTTCTGCTCCTGTGCTCCAAGGATGGTGGCAGAAATAGTAGGGTTTACCTCGTCGCCAGTAAAAAGATCCAAGGCAATTTAAAGTAGCATTTCATGAAGGATTTAATGCATGAATAGGAGTTGAAGCACAGCACATCATAACAGGTTCAGGTACAGGTCTTGTAATACAGTTGGTCTGGAATCTGGAACCCAGGATGTAAGATGCAGGCACGCATCATACATTCCAGGCAGCAGATCCAGACAGGGAAAGGCAAGGGAACAGAACAAGGCAGAATGAAAAGTACAACAGAATGCAACACAGGTGTCATGAGATCACTTTACATTTCTGTGTTCTAACATCGGACATGGAGATGAGTAGCTGTCTCTTGAAAATCTAATTTCAAACCATAATTCATGATTGTAAAGTTAAAAAAAAATGTGGGCTTTTATCAGCAGAAGGTTAAATTATGCCTCCTATTCGGTTTGAATTTGTGGGCAAAGAGAGCGACTTCACATAGTGATAAAGGAATTTCTCACCTGACTTCACATGGACATGCACACCTCTCCTGGATCCAAGCGGCCGCCGTGCCAGTTATGCACTGCTGGTGAGTTCCCAGTCAGTAAGTTATCCAGGGCCTGGGATCAAAAGGGCAGGCTTCAGCAGCTCCTAAAACTCTCACTGTTCGATCATTGGGAGCAAGGGAATGAAGGGAGGTGTAACACTGCAAATCTTTGACGTTCTACGAGTTCCCCGTTCAGCAGCAACGTCTTCTTTTCTACAGAATTATATAGTGTGAACTCGACCTGAAGGTATTGGAGCGCTTTACATGATCCC
Organism: Lissotriton vulgaris; assembly: GCF_964263255.1. Lineage (NCBI taxonomy): Eukaryota > Metazoa > Chordata > Amphibia > Caudata > Salamandridae > Lissotriton > Lissotriton vulgaris. Next base: position 115,021,053 of record NC_141697.1, on the reverse strand, counting down.
CGTTACATTACACAAGGACTCATTCATTTTTTGGTAGGCGCTGGGAGATTACGCGATTTGCCCAGAATCACAGGGTGCTGAGCCAACGCCAAGGCTCGAAGCTGGTTCTCCAGTTCCAAAAGTTGGCATCTCTGGGCGTAAGGCCACATCCTCTCCTCAAGTCTCATTCTCATCCTCTCAAGTATTGCACTTGCTATGCCTTTCACGCAGGATAAATTAGAAGACACCAAAGTGCCGAAAGAACAGTAGAGTGCACACTCAAGCAGCCTGGCTCTGAGCAAGGGGCCATACTGCACATGCGCACAGAAGTCGCTGCATCATGACGCTTACAATGGACACGCCCACCATCGTGACATCAGTATGCCGGACTGTGCCTTAAAGACGAATCATTCCATACGCCCGCCCGGCATGTACGTAGCTGCCCCATCCCCCCCAAAACTCTGACTATTTTCTGTGATGAGCATCTTTCCGGTATTTTACTTTTGCTGCTGACTCCCACATCATTTTTAGAGGAACGACCCTTATTACCAGTCCATAGTTGCCAAGGTTTCGGATTGCTTATGTGTCACATTTTTCATAATTTTTGTGTAATTATAAGTGACATTCAACGACTATTAGTGATACTCTCTAGAATGCCAAATCAAGCAATGAAGACGAGGGAAACATAAATATCAGAAATTACACCCATTGAACAACAAGAGACTCTAAGAAGATCTTAAAACTGCTACAAAGCACCAGAAATGGAAGGGCACTAACCTAGTGCCCTTACATAGGGATGCTACATGGAGGCTGTGCTTTGCTGCAGCCAGGCCCCAGAGTCAGGGGTTTGAGGAAAGCGGGGGTTTGAGAAGGCCCCATACATGGAGTTGCTACCTGGAGACTGTGTGTAACTGCAGCCAGGCCCCAGATCCTGTGGTTTTGAGGGAAACAGAGGTGTGTGAGAAGGCTACATACACATAGCTGCCAAGTTTTCAGTTTCTGTGACATCACTATGGATTCAGTGCACTTGTCAATGACACTCAACTCCCAAATGTTTGACACTTAGGGGCAGATTTATGAGGCCCTTGCGCCACGTTTACGCCGCTGTTGCGTCACGCAAGGCAGCGTAAACGTGGCGCATCCCTACGAACGATTTACAACGTGACGCATCTAGACAGATGCGTCACGTTGTAAAGCCCTGCGCCGCTTGTGGGCGTTCCGGCGCAGGGTGGGCGTTCCGGGGCAGGTGCGCCTCGCAAAAGTGGCTGAATGAAATCTATGAGATTTCACTCAGTCACTTTTAAGCCAATGCTGCGTCAAAAGCCTGCGCCTGCTTGAAGCAGGCGTAGGTCTTGACGCAGCATTGTTAAAATGGGGCACCCCCGAGCCTTGCTGGAGCTTGCAATGCAACTCCAGCAATGCGACACATTTCCGGCACAGATGCGTCACGCATCTGTGCCGTTTTTGCACCATGGTGCGTCGCATTATAAATGTGGCGCACCATGGCTGGCGGAGCTGTGGCGCACTGTGGCGCATGTTAACTGGCGCATCCCTGGGGATGCGCCAGTTAACATAAATCTGCCCCATTGTGTGACATTTTCCCGTGAGTAAAACCAAGCAATGAAGTGCACGGAAATAAGTTACACCCTTTTGATCAATAAAAAGCCCTAAAACATCTTTCAACGGCTTCAAAACCTTGAAATGGAAGGTTAAAATACTAATACAAAACGATTTGTGTACCAAGAAAATTGAAAAGTAAAGCAATCTTCATGAAATGTTTTACACCCAGATGTCATTGAACTTTATTGCATCCTAATAATTATTACTGTGAAGTACGTGCTGCTGAGATCGAATAAAGACAGGGTTGATCTGTTGATGTTCCATCCAGTAAAAGAATAAGCAAAATCACAGCTGGTACATATTTTTTTACCATTTATCAATATACTTCACACATATAAATAGAAAGCACGTTTAAATGTGTTCTGATCAACTGATACTGAAAGTTAACAAACACAGAAAATGCACATTACAAATGGCTAAATACGATTTTGTTTCCGGTTGGTATAAGGCATGAACAGGATCCAGGCCTTTACAGACTCTTAAAATAACAATTAATGGCCGGTAATTTTCTCTTGGAAAGGTATGAACTCTAAGCAGAATGCATGACTCACCTGAGTGCTGCCACTCCAGAGCTGCAGTACCAGTTTAAAGCAGTCTCAGAGCAAACAGCGAGTCACTGGCAGCTCCCCTCAACAGTGCTTGCTCTGGCTGGCGGTAGTTTTCAGTGATACAAAAAGACCCCACGGAATGTTGTTTATCAGCGGGCCCGCCTTAAACAGCAGAGATGCCTCCCAGGGTGCTGGTAGGACAGCAAAACAGGGGTTCCAGTCACACGTGCCAACAAGCCTGTGAAGGCGTGATAGTTAGCAATACTGTCACATGGACCTGAGGCTCACACACTCTCTTGATCTTCGGTGGAAAAAGAAAGAGAAAGTGAATTTGCCCGTCTATAGTGATCCCAGCACAAACTGACGACAGTGCTGGAGGACGGAGGGCCCAGTCTCCCATGCTGTGCACAGTGCTTGAGGGGGCCCCCTGGAGCTCGGGGTCCCCCCCCACACCGCGGCGTCTGCAGGGGCTATTGTTACGCCCCTGGCTATGGCGGAGGAGCATCGCTCCACTACTTTCAAGCAGTGCGAGAAGAGGAAACATTACATGATAATAACTTTAATTTATTATCATGTTATGTTTTCTTTGCGGGCTGGAGGGTGGGTGGGTATGCTCTGCTCTGCTCATGGAGCAGGACTGGGGCGGAGTGGTTTGCCCACTCAAGTGTGCAATGACTGTTTGGTCAGCACTCTCAGGTCATTCCAAAGCAGTTGTGCGCACTTCCTGTTCACAATGCAGCCTGCATGGAGAACATGCCCACCCGTACAGATCCTGGCTGAGGGCCATGTCACTGCACTCAGACCAATCAAAACGCTCAATTGGAGAGTTGTGATTGGCTTAGAGGTGGGAGCCTGGCTGCCTGCTTCCTGTTCCTGGAAGCGGACTCGGGAGAGCAGGAGCACAGGAGACGCGGGACCAGGCCTCGAGGTAATTTGTTTTTTAATTTCTAAAGTTTGCTCGCCCCGTGTGACACCCCTGTGACACCCCATCTAGCGAGCCATGTCGGCCGCCCCTGGATAATACGTGCAAATTGCCAAAAATAAGTGCTAATTGCCTATAAAAAGTGCGGCTGGCTCTCACCAGGAACCACTGGCTGAAATTTAACACTGAAGGAGAGAGAGAAGATACTACAGTGTGTCTCCTTTCCTGGATGAGTGTTCTTTTGCATGGTTTGTATCTGTGTTTAAGATCTTCCCTTTTCTTGATCCAACTAGCAACTGTTGAAAGGGCAAATAGGACAAGGAAGGGGATCAATAGCTCCTGATGGGATTCAGTATTCCTAAGTACATCAACATTATGGGCCTCATTACGATGTGACTCGGAAAGCCTCTGAAATACAGATCGGAGGCTTTCCGAGTCACATCATAGGTTTCACTTTTGCCCATTGCATTACAATGCAGGCAGTCGAAAGTGAAACCGGAAGGTCATTCCAGCTGGATACTGACGGGCTCAAGGAGCCCAACCATAATCCCTATGGACGGTGTTTCCGCAGTTGGGATTCCGATGTTGGTTTTCAACAAGCTTTCCATGTCGGGCTTTTCAAAATGGAAAGCCTGTTGGAAAGTGACTTTGAGGGCCCTTAGCAGGGCCCCTTTCTCCCTGTGGCCTCCGGTTGGGGCCGAGGGGGCACCTATGGCCCCCCCCCTGTTCATCCGTGCACCATGTGACAGGCACCCTGAGGTGACTGCCACAAGGTGCAGGGATTAACAGAAACTCTAATTTATTTTTGGAAACTTGTGCTACCGCTGGGGTGAATGTATGACATTGTTCTGCATTCTGTCCATCACCTGTTATTTTTGCATTTGTCACCTCGAGTGGGACGGGTATGCTCAGACGTGAGTCCCGTGCTCTCCATGACTCTGGATTCAAGCTATCCAGGCTGATGAGGGCTGAAAACCCGAAACCGGTCCTTGGATGCTTGTTTCCAGTCCAGGGACGACCTGTCTTGGCAGTTCGGGCTGGACTGTTCCCATGGGGCACAGGGTCAAGACTGATTTGCATTTGGCTGGGTTCAAACTGGAAAGGCATGGTGAGCAAAAAAACGATGGATTTAGGCCCAGATCTCTGTACTGGGGTGAATGTATGACATTGTTCTGCATTCTGTCCATCACCTGTTATTTTTGCATTTGTCACCCTGAGTGGGACGGGTATGCTCAGACGTGAGTCCCGTGCTCTCCATGACACTGGAATCAAGCTATCCAGGCTGATGAGGGCTGAAAGCCCGAAACCGGTCCCTGGATGCTTGTTTCCAGTCCAGGGAGAACCTGGCTTGGCAGTTCGGGCTGGACTGTTCCCATGGGGCACAGGTTCAAGACTGATTTGCATATGGCTGGGTTCAAACTGGAAAGGCACTGTGAGCAAAAAAACGATGGATTTAGGCCCAGATCTCTGTACTGGGGTGAATGCATGACATTGTTCTGCATTCTGTTCATCACCTGTTATTTTTTCATTTGTCACCACCAGTTTACAGCCACAGAAAAGCTCCCATAGAGAAATGGGAGTATGCAACCACACCATGTGCAGTCGCATTGTGATAGCGGAGTTGGGATCGCCGACCAGACGTCGGTCAGTCCAGAGACCGCAGCGCTCCACCCGACATCGTAATGAGGGCCCTATATGTACCATGCTACTACAGATAACCCCACTCTATGTTGTACCTAATCTTGGAAGAAGACTTCTTCCTACCAATGCAACAGTGATGCCAAGGAGAAGTAAAAGGAGTGGTAAAACAAGAAACTAAGGAATAAAATGAAAGGAAACAAGAACAAGTCTGACAAGAAAACAAGAAAAAAATACAGCATTGCATAAGAAGGAAGTTGTCTCCCTATCTATGAGAATAGTGCCTGGAGCCTTCAAGGCTGATTTGTGATCCAGTAGGCAGAAGACCTGCAGAGGAAAGTAGAGTGGAGAAGCTGACTTGTTAAGGAGGATGGAGATCCTGGGTATTGTCAGATGAATCAAGGAGATCCTGTGAGTCCACCGAAAAGCAACTGCGGGGTTGTATAAATATGATAAGCTGTTTGAAGAAGACATCTGTTTATTTATTCCTGGTTTGGTGTGCAGAGAAATGTAACAACAGGAACTCCTGAGTGAGTAGATTTACTGTACAACAACTTTAACAAGAGTTAAGTGCAGTTGTTGGCAATCATCAGAGGAACAGTGGAGTGTGCAGAGAAAGGAGAAAAACAGCACACACAGAAAAAGTGCTGGAATGATGATTTGTCGTCCAAAAGGGACGTTTCTTATCTTTGTCTTTTTGTGGGTAAGTATTCAACAGATGGTGTGTTGGTGAGAAAGGCCTTACATGTTTTGAATTGGACGAGCATCTCACAAAAGCATTTAAGCTTAGGTGTGTTCTTTACTGGGTCTAGAAGGTACTCATATGATGTATCAAAAGGAAAAATGATATGCATTGTGCTGTGATGTCGTGGTCCGGGTGGGAGCACTAAGAAACTGCTGGATACTGATTTAAGCGCCATGAATATGCAATATTGGCAAAAGGTGCTGCTGCTCTATTTGGCACCAAAGTGGGAAGAGGGACTATAGCAGGGAGTGGATGACTTACCAGCTTTCAGAGATTTTCCAAATGGTTCTACAGGCCTGGACTTCCAAAGGGGTCAACATCAGTGAGGACTCCTGAAATGACTGCAGCCTACTAACTCCTCTGCTGGGCTTCCACGGCCCCTCCCACCCGCAACACACTGCAGGACTCTCTGTTTGAGAGTGTGGGTGTAGGGAGCGTTTAGTTCTGCTGCAGCCTGGGGTCTGTGTGCGTATATGGTGCGTGGTAATGGTGAATATTGTGACTGTGTGTGATTGCAGAGTGTGTTGCGTGTGTTTGAGTGCAGGGCGAGCAGTGTGCAGGGTGAGTAATGAGAGCCCACTGGTTGAGTAGTAAGATTGTATGAGTGAATGGTGTGCTTATGTGAGCACAGAGTGAGTTGTGTGACTGTGTGAATGCACTGGATAAATGGTATGCCCTTGTGAGTGCAGGGTGAGCGGGATTCTTATGTGAGTGTGGGATGACCGAAGCAGTGTACGCCTGTGATTGAAGGTGAGTGAAGCAATGTGTCTGTGTGAGTGCAGTCTGGATGAATTGTCACTCTACATGAGTTAGGATTTGTGAGTTTATTAGTACCTTTTTTTTCAACCACTCCCCAATGTTTGATGGAAGGTTGCTCGCGTGCACTTTATACTCAACTCAAACCTTTCTGCCCCACCACTTTCAAAAAGTACCAGCCACCGCTGGTTGATGTGTACCCCAACATAGACTTTCAAGGGGAATTTGGCAGCATTGTGCCCTGTTTAGGTGATATGAATTTTGAAGTTGTCCTTCATAACTGCAGGGGTGGGATCTCAAACCCATAGTGCAGAGTCTCAGTTCAGTCCACACACTGAGTTACCGATGCCTAATGGACCTCAGTCCCAACACGAGCCCATCAAAGTTTTCTTTGCACAGGCAGTATTTCCAGGGTACTCACCAGCAATCCCATGAGTAAATAAATGAGATGAGGTCAGGGACACAGTGGTAAAACATCTGGACTTTTAGTTTAAACATTTATTTTAGGAGTCTAGATCTTGTTCAAATAGAATTCATAATAATGGCACAAATTGACAAGAGTAAGATTGCAGTTAAAATTGTTACTATTAACGAGAAAAAAACAAATATTTCAAGCATGTTTGCAAGTTAGATATTATCCTAGACCCTAATGCTGTTTCGAAACCATACACTTATTTAGGAGGCTAAAACAGTGGCTCCTAACCTTTTGACTATTGTGTATCCTCGCATAATCATTCATGCAATTTGGGGAGTATTGAATTTGGGGACCCTCAATGAATCATTATTCAAATGCACAAACCCAGCCTAAGCTATTTCGATTATTTGAACTGCAAAACAGTACTCATTTTCTATTAAATCCACAAACAAATTCAAAGAAAAAACAACATTTAAATTTTAATGGGAAGGTTGAAGATTTTCAGAATTCAATTGAGGCCACTTACTGTCCATACCAAATTCTCTTTGATGCATTTGCTCTGGTCTCACAAATCAATATCAGGATGCTGACTCAGGGGCATATTTATGAGTGGAGCTTCATCGCTCTTGCACCACACAAAGGGGTGCAAGAGCGAAGCAAGTCCTAAATGAGATTTATGAAGCTATGCAGGGCCCTGAGCGGACCCATAAATCTGGAGTAAAGGCATGCAGTACAAATCGATGTGTTGCCTTACTCTGTGCAGGATAGGCATTCCATGGCACTGCATGGATGTTCCCATGCAACTCCCATTGTTTTTGATTCATTTCCAGATTTACTAGAATTGGTAAACTTGGGAATTCGCCATAAAGATACGTCTACCTAGGAAAGCGTAACAAGGAGAAATATCTTTATTTCTCCTTGTTACTTCCTCTTTCTATGTGTGCTGAATTCTGCAGCAAAAATGTAAGGAGGAATATGCCTCTCATGATTGTTTTTGTGTAGGAAGGTGACCCTTCCTTACCAAAACCAATCCTGCTTCCAACGCAGGCACCCTTTCACTCTCGTGAAAGACAGTCTGCTTTTGTGCTAGGCTCCCTAAAGAGCAGCAGTGCAGGGAAAATGCAGGAATGCACCACATTTACCCCTTCCCTGCACCCGTCGGCAAACGGCTGTCGCGAGCAATACCTTGGTAATGCTGTGCACGCCCGTTGACCGACGCAGCCCCGCCAGCTCAATAGAACACCCACAGCGCAGCGGATTTTGAGACGTGCTAAACGGGTTAACTTAAATGTGGTGCATTCCTACCCTTTCCCTGTCACACAGTACAGCGCAGCAAGGTGACTTGCTGCGCTGCACTGTGTGACAAGTTCATAAATAGGCCCCTTAATTTTTAGCCTCCAATTTCAAATTTCTTTTCATTTAAAAGTTTTTAAACGTAAAGTTTTACATTTTGCTTCTTTTTTTGTTTACCCTCTATTAATTTGTTCATATTACTTAATTTTCTAAGCAGTCGCATATCCCAGCAGTAGAAGTCACAGAATCTTAGAGGTCCCTTGCCACAGGTTATGAACCACTGGGCTAAAACATCAGATAGCATCCCTGTCTGTCAAGCATTTGATATGTATTGCACAGCTTTCTTTTGAAACAGCAAGCATGGCTGTTTGTTATCAGAGTTCTGCCACTGAAGGACAAGCTTATGCTCCAGTCAAGGACAGGAGTCCCAGCCCAGCTGCTCCCAGCCAGATATGACCTCTGTCGATGATCTGTAGTGCAAAGACCTCTCCTGATCAAAGATTAAAAAAAGGCTTTTTATTGGAATTTGGCCTTCAAAGGCTCATTCATAATATGAGCTTAGTGCAATGGTGTTGCATGGGAGTCCTCTATATTCTCTGGCATTAAATGTACATTCCATGGTTACGTTTCATGGTTTGAAGTGTGTGACTGCATCTGTGCACATGCCCATGTACTGAGACATATTGTGAGTTCCTGTTATTTAATGGTAATTGATGTGTTGGTATTGCTTATACCTTTCACCTTTATGGGTTGTGAATTATGGGCAGGTTTGGCATGTGTTTAAGTGGGGGCTCCTCAGTTAAGGCGGAGGAGGGTCAACCCTCAGCAGTGAGCACAGCATGTACAAACTGAATAATAAAATGGTTATGACCATTTTATTATTCTGTGTGCCACCTACCATGCGAAGGCAAACTTGATGATGGGGGGGGGGGGGGAGGGGGGGAGGGGGCAGACAGATTCCTTCAAATTGCAGGATCACTGCTCTGTGCGCATGACAGTTTGGCCGGCTGTCTACAGCTGGTTAATCTGTCGTGCGCACTTCAAAGCCTGCAATCCCAGTGCTGTATAATAGCTGAGGGATTGCAGGTACAAATCCTGGAGCTGCTAAATTGGTTGGATTCGTATGCAGGAAGTAAACCACCTTCCTTCCTGCCCATCATCGTCTGGAGAGGGGAGAGTAGCAATGCAACATATTGGTGAGTTTTAAGTAGTGCAGTGCCTCAACGATTTTCACAGATGCCAGCCATTCCTGATGTAAATTATAAGGGATGAGTTTTCATTTTGGTGAATGGAGCTGTGCTTATTTGGAAGTTGATCTGAAATGTGAGTTGTGTGTCTGAATATAAAACAACGTCTTAGCAAGGTGTTTGAGCTGCCTTCAAGGGTACAGTTTTGGTCTGTTGCAAAGGTTGCAATTCACAACTTTCTTTGTCATGTTTTTTGTTTTCGAATGAGGTTTGGAGAACCATATTGTCATTGAAGGATTGCAAGGTTTTCCTCACCCCAATGCAGAGTTTAATGAGAGTGATTTATTGTCCTTGTGAACTGTTTGGTTGTGATGGAGAGTGTGAAGGTGTATTGCTGGGCAACTAGTGTTTGACGATTATTTAGTTGATATGCAAGTATTTGTGGTTTTATTTTGTGGTCATTTGTATCTGGGAGTAGCACATCGTTTTCATTAGCATGAAAGGTAAGATGTGCAATATTCCTGTGTGGTCCCTACCCAGAATGAGTGTTCTACTACATGGAATGTTGTCCCTGTCTAGAGTGTTACCTTTCCATGAATCCATGTGTGCCTGTTGGAAGGTTCAGAGAGGAAATGAAGGCTAACTTGGAACCATCAGTAGTTCCTGGTGGGGTTTACTGTTATCAAAGTACTTGAACCTTATATGTGCCCTGTTACTGCATGGAAACTGCACAAAGAGGGCATCTTTCTGCCAATGCAATATACAGACAAGTGTAAAGTCATTGAAATCGATATACTTGGTGGAAATAGTGGGTCTTCAGATGTTTGCAAAATTATCAGATCAATTCTTCGGAGGTAAGAACCCTGATAGTGAAGGGGCCTGCCCATCATACTCTGGGGACATCGTGAAACTGTGTTGAGAGATTGATCTTAGGCATCTGTTTAGGCAGTATGTAGTCAATTATTTGGAGAGACAATCAAAATTGTACCTGTGAAGATGTCAAAGGGCTTGTGCATGCAAAGTCATACAATCATGTATACAGGTCTGAGCTGATAGACACTGATGACCATCAAGGCCAGCCCCTGATTCTTCTGTGAAGTCTGATTCATCCATCCAGTCCCTTTCTTAATTATTGATTCTCTCAAGACATCATTGTTTACAACATGTACAAATTGTAGGAAACTGTGAGAAATTGGGGTGTTGGTTGACTGAGGTGTCAGCCTTTGTCAAACAGCAACCACAATCCTCGTCAAGGTGAGTGCTAGACTTGGCCCTTTTTGCAGGGTTATCCCCAGACTTTATACCTCTACCTCCTGTGTTTTTTTACTATTGCTGGACTTTGTTTTTGCTGGTTTACGTACTCTGGGCCCTTTACCGTTGTTGGTCAGTGCTAAAGTGCAAGAGCTCCCCGTGTAAATTGTGATTCTGACTGGTTGTCCATGCTTGGCATATCCACACTCACCACTGTGCAGCTGAAGAAATCGACGAAGCGCATGCCCGCTGCAGAACAAACTACCACAGCCCGAATTCAGAAGACGGTGTCTCCGTAGTCCAAGATCACTGCACCGATTCCAACACAGTCCCTGCTTTGCGGCCTTTTTGCCACCGCCACGTCGACCTCCAGGGCATCCAGGTTTCCACGCATTCGAACACATCACTCGCAGACCAAAACTATCTTGGATTTCGACGCATCGCTTCCACTTGCCATCCAGATTCGACACAACACTTCTACTCACAGGAGAACTGACGCATCACCTCCCAAGGAACCCAGGAATCAAAGCATTGCTGTGTTTTTTTACGCTTCTCTCCTCTGCGGCTGTTTCCCTTGTGAACATTTTATGCATCTAAAGGTATTTTGTCTAAAATCACCACATCCATAGAGTTCAATGGACAGAATTGCTAAATCCATCCAAAAATGATATTTTGCATTGTGTACATTGGATTTTTCTTGTTTTGGTCTTGTTTGGTTAGATAAAGATTGTTTATTTTTCTAAACTTGTTTGATATCCATTTGTAGTGTTTTTACTGTGTTACTATGTATGTGGTACAAATACTTTACACATTGCCTCTGAGGTACACATGACTGCTCATGACAAGCTACCAAGGGTGTGAGCAGGGGTTATCTTGGGTGTATAGTCCCCTTATCCTGACTAGAACCGGGCTAGAAGCAAGGGTCCCTACTTGGACAGAGTTCAAACCTGCCAATTAGAGATCCCCATTTCTAACAGTGAGGCGCAAGCCAACCCTAAATTAACCTGTGCTCAAACCTCTGGTAGCTTTGCACAGAGCAGTCAGGCTTAACTTAGAGGGGAGGTGCAAATTATTTGTGCAACACTTCAAACATTTATGAAGTGTAAAAACTACACAAAAAGGATCCCACGCCAAGATAGAAAAAAAGTAAAATCAGAGTCATGAATTTTTAAAGATTTAAATTTAAAATAGTGCCAACAAGCACAAAGAACCAACCACAGCTATCTGGTCGAGCTGGGCCAGGTAAAAGTTACACCAGGCAACAGGTTAGGCCCTTTAGAAGTTTACCTTCTTAAGTCCATTTCTAGAGTCCTGCTAGTGATGGAGAGGACCGTAAGGAGCAGGTATAGCGTTTCTGAAGGCTACTGGAGTAGCACAGGTAGGCATTGCTGGAGCTTCGCGTTGGTGGTCCCCTGCCAACAGTTGATGCCTTAGTGGGAGCATCCGCTGCTGTGGGTGCACCGGTATGTATGCCGGTACACTGGGGTCCATTGCACCCAGAAGTAGTTGACGCACCGCTCTGCGGACATACTGGACGAGGAGCAGGACCTATTTGATCTGCTTGGTGTTGAGGTTGTGGGGCTCAGAAAGTAATTATTTATTTGTTGTGTTGTGTTCAACAATGATATTATATATTTTTTCAAATAGCATAATGTTCTACCTTTTATCCCCTCTCTTTCATGTTGGATTTTTTACAATAACTACAATGGGTTTACCCTCTACTAAGTAAACATGTTCTATATCATTCTCATGACTACAAGTGTACAGGTTGGTAATCAATTGATGCCTGCTCCCCCAATCCAATTCCTTGGCCAGGGTAGAGATAGAGTTTCTTCTTTCATAAACCACCAGGGTCCTGATGATATACCATGGAACCCTCCTGGACTATTTAGGAATAAAACATGTTGATTCATATCATTTGCACTTACCACTAAATTGTTTTTCTCATCGATGAGAATTTACAATTTAGAAACAATTTATATCCTTACCAAGGGGACACATGAATAAAACTCACCCTCAGGGTACCTCAGTGGAATTTTTATCTCACTTTTTCACTTGTTCCACACACCTGCACTCACAATCATGATGTTCTACCAAAATATCTCTGACAAAGAGACCTCTCGGGGGGCCCGTGGGGTATTGCAGCACAGACCCCACATGGAGCAAAGCATCCAATGATGAAGCACAACACCTTCACAGGTGTGTGAGGGCACTACTTCCTAATAAGGACGATCCTCCCCTCAGTACCAACTATCCACCTGTATAACTTCACTGTCTTAGGAACAGCTACTCCCTTGTGTGCTATAGACGATGGGTAGCCTTGAGAAGCTCTGGACCCTAGTGCAGCCTTTTTTATTTTTTCTTTTGGTGCGAGGGATGTTTTGTTGTGGGTGGAGAGGGTGAGAATTTTGATGGGAAAGGGACAAGTTTGGACTTTTCTTTGGACATTGGTTGGGGACAAGGTAATTTGTTTGGGGAGAGGGGCTGGCCTGTTTTTTATGTTATATTGGTACAAAATTGAATAAATTAAATGAAAAAGTATTCTTCTACTTTATGCCTGAAGTGTGTTACTTTTACTTTGCACGGCTGCCTTTTTGAGCAGCCTGTTTGTAATAAGGTTTTAAAATGTATGTATACCAGTTAATAATAATTAGTTGTAACCATTTCCTACTAGCCTCTGTAACAATATTATTAATTGCCCTTTAGGTAACCATATTATTTATTGACCATTATGGGGGTAGGATATGCTGCCATTGCCTATCTTGCCTACAACAACCTAGATAACCAAAAAAAGTCAAAACCATCAACGTTAGTCTAGTATCTGGCCATCATCTGGTCATCCAATCAACATTACTAATAATAGTGTGCAAAGTAAGAAAGTTCAAGCCTGGAATAAAATTAAAAGAACAGACTTGGTAGATGTTTCAGACAGATCTCAGCCCTCAATCATGAATTTTCGGAAAAGTGTTGCAGACATCACGTTTGGGGCCTGCTAAAACCATTAAAATCCACAGAAGAAAGCCCTCAGCCCCCTAGTTCTCTCCTCAGCTTAAGGAATTAAGTCTAAACTTTAGAAGGTGGGAGAAAGTATGAACTAAAACTATCTTTGGGAAAAGAAGCCAATATATTCAAGATTATAAATAACAGATAGGTATCAAGAATACTAAATAGTTCTTGGAGAAAATTCAGCAAAAAGAACAGTTCAGATTCTTCCGGACCTTCACTGAGTGTTACTATGGCTCCCTGTCACCTTTTCTGTGATTAATTTGTGGAATTCTTTAAAAATAAGGTGAAGGAAATTCATGGCAAATGAAAAGTTAAGGGTAGGCCTGCGGCCAAAACATCTGGGTTAGCAAGTGTAGCTCCCGTAGAAATCACCTATTGTAGGCTTCTTCCATTTACGGAGGAAAGAGTATTTGAACGTATTTGCCAAACAAATTCTGGGGCACCATCACACCCCTGCACCCTGAAAATTGGCCAAGATATAACAGGGGTGGTAGACCCTCACTCACTGTGCTATTTATTACCATCATGGATTTAGAGTGGGAAAAGGCCTCTATCCTTCCCTTGTTAAAGAAACCCTCATTAGATCAAAAAGACGTGAAGAATTACCATCTTACATCTCACTCATCCTTTTGGACAAACATTATTGAATTGCACATAAATAGAGCACTTTCTAAATCTTTTGAGTATAATGAGATCATGGATTTGGTGCAATTTGGGTTAAAGCCAAATTGCAGCACCAAATCTTCACTGGTTGTACCCACAGTGAAGCTGAGAAGTATCCTTGATAACGGTGGGAAGGCTGCGATGAACCTGTTGGATCTATCGGCAACCTTTAACACCATAAACCATGCAGTCATCCTGGATTGTTTGATAGAAATTACAATTGTTGGTTCAGCTCTTTAGCGGTTTCGCTCTTCTCTATCAAAAAAGGTCAGTGGGCCTGGGGACTTTACATCTAAGTCCTTCTTACTGACATGTGGGGTCCTGCAAGGTTCATCGCTGAGCCCTACACTTTTAAATATTTTTGTGGCGCCCTTGACAATACTGATCCTTTCCTTTGGTTTCGCCCCAGTGGCACATGCAGATCATACATAAATTGTTGTGTCCATCTCAAATGATGTTGACAAGACTGACCACGGATTTAATAGCTGTATGGGTGTTATCGGAGAATGGATGAGCAAAAATAGAACTTATGTTAAACTCAGACAAAACTGAGGTTCATCTCTTTGACTATAACCCAGCTGTCTTGGAAAATTCCTAGTGGCCTCAGACACTTGGTTCTCTTCCCATTTTGGTATCCTCGGTCAGGAATCATGGAATCATTTCTGATTCTGACTTGTCCTTTAAAGCACATATTAACAAACTTACATTTTCCTGCTTTTTCCTGTTATGAAAGATGAAGAAAGGAAATTCTCCCCTTCATCCCATAAGAAGTTCAAAAATCAGTGGTCTGTCATGGCTGGACTATTACAGTGCCCTATATTTAGTCCTTCATCAGCATGCCCTGAAGAAACTCCGTGCTGACAGAATGCAGCGACTTGACTGCTAAAGAAGATTTCCAAGTTCAATCCACTTTCTGCGGAATTATGAGAGCTCCATTGGCTGTCTATAAAGAAAAGAATCATGTTCAAGGCCTTATGTCTGGCACATAAGACTCTGTATGGTAACAGCCCAGCATATCTGAAAACAAGATTAGCTTGATATCTTCCCAGAAGAAACTAGCATTCAACTAACTCCAAGACGGTTAATGTTTGCAATACCAGAAGAAATACATGGGGAGGTAAGACTTTTATCTAAAGCAAAGCACACCTTTGGAATAACCTACCTGAACACCTCAGAGCTCAGTCTAAACTATTTAGTTTTAAGTAACAACTTAAAACTTGTTGTTCTCCTGCCCAGAGTAAAAACATGTAGACCCTTTTTAAAACCTGTCCCTTTCTTGGTGCTGTGACTAGTCATGGGTCCTTTCCTAACAATAATCTATTAGCTCGAGTTTCTCCCTATCTCAGTGTAGCAGATGTCAGTTCCAAGCCGCCCTTTTCATTCGAGCACAATCAAATAATTCAATATCAATATAGGTTATCTTCCGTAAAAGTTAGTTACTTAGTACCTACATTAGTTCACCTTAATCCAGTTCTCTTACCTGAATAGATGAAGTGATGGCTAAGAAAGAAGTAAGAAATAAATAAATAAGAATAATATCTCTCCCCTACCTTAACACACATGATAATTTGGGGTACTGGGCCCCCCTGTGAGTAGACTCTCAACACACAGGAGCATTTAGGGTAATGGGCTGCTACCTATGTTCCAGTGAAGAACCTGATCAGTAAACTGGGGATACTCCCCATCCCTGGGATTATACTATATAACATAACAGCTAATACAATAATTCACATTAGGCTTTCTACTGTGAATACTACCTGACCACAGAGCTCGACGCAACACC
Organism: Lissotriton vulgaris; assembly: GCF_964263255.1. Classification (NCBI taxonomy): domain Eukaryota; kingdom Metazoa; phylum Chordata; class Amphibia; order Caudata; family Salamandridae; genus Lissotriton; species Lissotriton vulgaris. The sequence goes on along the minus strand of NC_141697.1, from coordinate 115,005,247 downwards.
ACAAATCTTACCAGATCAAGCAATCACTACTCCAAGATGGAACAACCACAAAACAGGACCCTAAATAGATAACTCTTGGCATCTGGACCCAACTCCCTCAAAATACATTACCCAACAAATCTCTGAAAGAATGCAGCAAAACAGTTCAAACACAGACTCTTAAAAGCCAACCCGGAATAACTAATCACCGACTCAAACCTTTACCTAAAGAAAGGAGCAATAAAATCAGATCTTCTTCACATGTTCTACAGCAAGGTGGAGAGAATCAATCCTACAGGTATCTATTTCCACCGCAAACAAAATGGTCTCAAACTGTCTATTTCCCCCTCCAAAACATTCAAGACAGAAGTGGCAATATCAATCTACAAGAAGGGCATCCTCATGGTACAAGAATGGGGCCCTGACCTCGAAATCTTTGATCAATTGTTCCCCAAACTAAGAGCACTCACAAGTGCCATCTCATCTCAGAACATGTCCCAAGATACACAGTCCAGAATGGAAAACTACCCAAAACAAGAACCAAATGCTACTGAAATTATTCGTTCCACACCCCAATCTCTACCAATTCATTCCAACTAAACCTGCTCCTCAAGACAAACGACCAAGACGCTCATCCATCTGTCGTCCATCCTCTGAAGCCCCACCTCAAGAGGAACTGCAACAAAAAAGTTTAAGGATCTGATTAAAACTCTAGATGCTTACATTCCAGACGCTACCTCATGCCCACCGCACCAGATGACAACAACAAACATTAGAAAGAATGAGTCAAAGAGACCCACAAAGATGAGACAAAAGGAACATCGAATTTCACCCCTGTGAAACAAAGACGAACATGGACCCCTAAATAAATTTGACCATTGGGACACCAGAGCCACACATCGCCGTCAGCAATAAGTCCATCACTCGCACGCCTCGCCCAGGGTACCAGAAGACTTGAAGATGCAAACTCTCCTTATACGATGACACAGGAAAAAACACTACAACGACCATTACCATTCATCACACAGGCACTTAACCGCATCAGTGCTACAGCATATTCCCGTGGTGCGCTGCAATTTTTAAAATCCCATTGTTTGTGACAAGGTCAACTCGTCATAAACACAGCGCAGGTAACACCCATGACGAGCCACATACAATAAGTCGATTACCACTTCCAGACAACAATATAAAGATCACTCACCAGGATAAATATATAGAGATGATCAACAGTCTGAGGCAAACGTTACAAAATCCATGAAATACGACCAAGTCAGCAGACACAATATGGCCACCCATTGGAACGCCCAGCTGAGCAATCTGGAACACAACATTGAAAAACCAATTAATGGAGTAAACATAGCATACTCAATCATCAAAGAAACCTCACTAGCTGGGCAAGAGATTAGGACACTCATACGAGACACAGTAACAGCTAACAACCTATCACTTCCAACAATTAGCTATGGCACCCAACCTTGCCGTCCATTATGTGAACCAAAACAGCACAGAACCATCTATCGATTAAATACTTCGAAACCTTGCGTCTATACTACAAAGATCTCTCACCACAACTCAATACACAAGTTTTTAGCATACATACTGTGGGTCTAAAGGAAAGGTGAAACCCTCGGGAAAAAAGACAGAGCACAAACTATCAGAACCTAAATGAAGTGTCAAGGGAACTAAATCCCAATCCTGTCCCTCTCAAACCGAACACTAAATGCATGTTACTAAACTGCAGATCTGCAATCAAACATGCCACGGACATTGGAAAAACTATTCTTCACCATAAATTGGATAGCCCTGAAGAAGACCAATAGTTTGGATGAAGCACGTTGGCTGTTTTCTGCGGTATATATTGCTTTTACGTGAATATTACTGAATAAAAAGAAGATTTGAATACATCTTTGACAATCACTTTGAATTGTTTGGTTACTCTGAAATCTTGAATATAACCATTGTATGATGCGCCTTGTTACTCTGTTTGTATCTATGAAACCAACTTCACATTTCAATGACCCCATACCCTCCACAACACAAAAGGCACTAAGGGCTAGATGTAGGTAACTAATTTACCGACTCATAAATACAGAATTTTACCGATTCGGTATTTATGAATCGGTAAATTAGAAGGAGGGAGATGTAGCTAATTTGTCATTTTGAATTACCGAATCGTTTAACATTCGGTATTTACCAATTCGGTAAATACCAAATCGGTATTGCCCATTGATTCCTATGGGCCTTGAAGCCCATAGGAATCAATGGGAAATACCGATTCTGTATTTACAGAATCGGTAAATACCAAATCCTGCAAGGGTGCAGGGGGTGTCACTTTGACACCCTCTAGCACCCCAAGTACAGGCTTGTGTGCAATGTGGCACACATACATGCCATAAGGGCATGTCTGTGTGTCACATTCCACAGGTGTGCATGCACAGATGTGCATGCACACCTGAATTTGGTATTTTACCACCCAATAGGATTGGGTGCTAAAATACCGACTCTTAAGGGCCTGTGGCACTCTTAGGAGTGTCACCTACATATGGATTTACCGAATCGGTAAATATACCGATTCGGTATTTTACCGATTCTGTAAATTTACCGATTCGGTAAATTTACAAAATCAGTAAAATATAGGCCCCCTACATCAGAAAACTCTAATACCGGTCGGTAACGGCCGAATTCGGCAGTTACCGACCGGTATTAGGGCTCCTACATCTGGCCCTAAGTCACCTCTTCTCATCTGTATTAATGAAGATTGTAAACTAATCGCTAAAACAAGGCAGGATCCCAGAATGCCTGAAGACTGGTCAAGTGACACCCCTCTTGAAAAAACTGTGTGTTGACCCTACTATCCTGAGCAACTTTTGGCAGTGTTAAATATCCCCTTTCTAGCAAACTTTCTGGAAAACGTGTGCATAACCAACTGAGCCAGCACATTGAAATTTGTTGAGTAGGTTGAATTGGTCAATCAGGATTTAGAACGTGTCACAACACTGAATCAGCCATTTTACACATAATGGACGACACCATAAGATACTATACAACAGCGACTTGTGCCTAGTCATCTTCCTAGAACTCTCATCGGCGTTTGGCAAAGTCAACCAAAACATCCTACTAAAAGTAGTAGACAACAAAATTAGGTTGTCTGGGAAAGTGCTTTCTTGGTTTGCTTTCTTCCTACAGAATTGCTTTCAACGCAACAAACCAGGCAACTCATTCTCTGACTCCTCACTAGTGAGGTGCGGAGTCCCCCAAGGGTCCACCATTTCCCACACTCCTTAACCTATATATGAACCACTAACTGAAATCCTCAATCAATTGAACATTGCATACGACATGCACGCAGATGACACACACCTGTACTTAAAGATATCCTCCCTAGACAACATAATTTGACCTAATAACACTCTAGTCAAGACTCAGTCCTGTTTGAACATGAGCGCCCACATCAGTGCTACCACATGCAGTGCAGCAGTACAACTCAGATTACTGAAGAAATTGAATTCATTTCTAACACCTTCAGACTTCAAACAAGCAGTATAATCACCTGTGGTCTCCAGACTGGAATACGGCTCGGCGACCCTGTCAGGTCTACCCAAAGCGAGAACAGCTCCAATCAAAATGACTCTTAGGTCTGCAGCAAGACTGGTAATAGGAACTAGAAACTTAACTGGAAATTGCCTGACTCACACACAAAGCATTACATTTTAACAAACCAAGTTACTTTGCAGAAAAGACTAGAATCTCTGGTGGCAGCTGCTATCAAATAAGTGCTAACTCTCTCAGGCTTGAACCTCTTAGATTCCAAAAACACAAAAAAAAAACAAGCTCCTTTTCTGGGACAGCGCCAAGGATCTGGAACTCCTTACCACCCAAGGTGCATTCCAACCCATTGACCTACTTTTTAAAAAAAGAGGTGAAAAAGATCCTAATGAATAAATTCCTTGCATACGCTTCTGGAGAACCCCTCCACAGGGCGCAAGGGTCGTCACAATGGCAGCAATTTCTGTTGGGGAAGTTACAACGGGTGCAGAATATGGCCGCCAAGTTGGCTCTTTCCCGCCCTAGGTCTAGCTCTTCTACTCTAGCTTTAAGAGACCTACATTGGCTCCCGGTACACCTGCGAGTGCTGTATAAAGCCGCGTGTCTGGTGTTTAAGGCAGTACATCAACAGGGCCCAGTACCTCTGCAGAATATGTTTGCCTGGTACTCTGCCTTGCGGCCCCTCCGCTCTTCTTCGGCACAACTGCTTGTAGTCCCGAGGTTTCAGAGAGTTAGGATGGGTGGCCGCTCATTTAGTGTTGAAGCGGCCAAACTTTGGAACTCCCTGCCACTCTCCTTGAGAAGCCACAGGGACTACTTTCCATTCAGGAAAGCGTTAAAAACCCATTTTTTTCCTAAAATTGTTTGAGCAGTGAAAAGTGCAACCGCTCGAAGTTCAAAGCGCCAGGATGCCCTTTGGGTGACAGGACTGCGCTCTATAAGTACACAAAATGAATAAATAATAAATAAATAAATAAATAATAGATTGTCAGAAGCACGTAATTTATAGGAGAACCCTCGAAAACATGGCTCCCCTGGGTACCTGGATATGAAAAGTTTCAGAGCAGCAGCAAACACCCACCATGAAGATGCTAGACAATGCAGACTAGTGAAATATGAATGGACTGACATTTGTTTAATGTGATATCTGTTGCAACAGCCTATTGTGGCTCTTTACTTTTGATGTACCTGTCTATACCTCTCATTATGTTCATTCAACCCTATGCACAGCGCTCTGATACACTTGGGCCATGTGTACACTTCATAAAACACTCAAATAAAAATTTACAAATTAAAAAACGACATCTCTCAATCTTCAAAAACTTCTTGCAGGGTTTCCAAAGGTGTGACCTTAGTGGTGGTGGTAGTGGAAGCAGCCTAGGCATCACAACAAGTGGGGCCCCACTCCCACCTAGTTGACCAAAAGGGTTATCCATCACAGGCAACTAAATTTAAATAAAAACACAGAGTTAGTGGGATATATTTATATCATAGCTTTACAAAGACCGAGACCAGACTAAAACCACCACGACAAGACAACGAAAAGAATACCTAATCTAATAACAAAAACTAGCAATAGTTACCTCTTCTGCGTAACAGGGACCTATTTATTTAAAACTAAAGTTACAAAATCCTTGAGCCAAGAGAAGCTGACTCATAGGGGGTCATTAGGATGGAGGATTTTCCGCATCCTCCGGGCCGGCGGAAGCCACCGCCGGCCCGGAGGATGCGGAAAATCCTCTGCGGACCCACCAGGACCCACCGCCAAATTAGGATGGCTGGTGGGTCCTGGTTTAGGTCCGCAGCTTTTCCGCCGCGGCTGGCTTACAACCGCGGCGGAAAAGCCCTAAAATGGTGAAGGTGTCTCTTAGACACCGTCAGCCAGATTAGGATGCGCTTGGGAACATGCTTTTCCGCGGCGGCTTTTCCGCCGTGGAAAAGCATGTGTAACTGCACTGCAGGGGCCCATTCCGGGCCCCCTAGGTGTAGTGGGAGGTGGGGGTGCACATGGGGGTACCTATGGTACCCCCCTGCATTTGCGTGCACAATGCAGCAGGCACCGCGCGGTGCCTGCTGCTTTGTGCACGCAAATGCGGTGCTTGCATTTTTAACATTGCCGCGGGTGCAGCTTGAAGCTCCACCCGCAGCAATGTTAAAAATAGAGGATGTGACCGCCACCCTGGCGGTCACATCCTAATCTGCACAGAGGGAACGCCGCAGCACATGCGGACGTTCCCTCATGCTCTGGGGTCGCGGACGGACTCAAGTCCGTCCGCGATCCTAATGACCCCCATAGTCAGGAGTGGAGTCAACAAGGTTAAGCATTTACGCAACATAAGGCCTGAAAGATGATGTTGACAAAATATGTTCTATATCTAAATCCCATTTATGCGTGGCTGAGTAAGTGCAGCTGCAGTGGGACATTGCTCAAGTTATAAAAGATCCTGCGGTGAGTTGGTGCGCTTTTACCACATCCGCCCCACCAAGTATGTGATCCATTTATGGTGTAAATTAATTCACCTGAAAATTATAATACAAAAAAATTAATGCAAATAGATGGCAGAAAGAAAGGGTGTTTGTTTGTGGTCACTCAAAGGCTTGAAATTGGGGTATCAGGAGGAAACATTTGAGGGGCAATGAGATGGGAATACAGAGAGCTCTACATAGGAATCATAGGCACAAAAGTATTGGGATTCTGGTCCTACAGTGAGGGGGGATTCAAAAGTCTCTGCTAAAGTTTCCTTTAAGAGCCTGACCAAAGTTTGTGCAGCCTAGCTCCCTCATTAATTTGTAAACTCACACAATTCTAAAAATGATGATTGTTAAAAGAAACATGATATTGTGTTGTCAAATTGGGTGGTGCATCTGCAATTTTCTCAGAATGTCTTGGCTGAACCGGTAAGGTAAGCGGGAGTCTTATAGAGCTTTCTCTTTTCATGCAGGAGAAGAAAAGGCATGTGGATTATAAAACAGAAATTATATTGTAGGATCAAAGAAAAGGACAAAAGGTAACTTTCATGGGGAGTGTAAAAACAACCAAGAATCAGAGGCAGGGCAAGAGCATAGGCTGCTGCAATCATTCATTTTATCAGTCACAGCAAACCTATTAACTGAGAAGTATGAGCAGTTTATAACCAAACAGAGACAATGCCCCTTCCCCTCGTAGTGGAGACTGCAATGGCAATCGCGGTGAACGTGGCAAACGCTGACTGCCGTAAATATTGAATTCTTATCACCATCGGTGGCTACAGTGAAATGTTGCACAAATCTTATGAATCTTCCGAATCTAGTAAATGCTGATAGGGGAAAGGTCAAGGAACAAGGACGGGAAGCGGACCAGAGATCAGCGCTAATCCACAAATCAAGGCGGCACAGAACTCCGGTAAGAGTGCGCTAAATGCAGGGCTGCACCGCGGTGAAAGGCAAGGCGTTGTGGCTCTCCCAACAGGCGGAGTAAGCTGCAAATGTTACTGGATGTCACTGGATTTCCTTTTTTAATCAAGGTTTATGCCACCCACTGCCAGAGTTTGATGTTCTGCTCCTCAGTTCGAAGAAAGTAACATACAAAGAGTTTTGGAGTCAGTACAGTAAAACTGTGAAATTGTAAAACCAACTTACAAGTAGCACTCTGAAAAAGAATACTCTTCAAGATATCGCTGCCTAATTCAGCAAAGGGAAGGGCACTATCCTCCCTTGGGAAATCATTTAGGAATTAATCGAAGTTAATGTGAAGTTAATGCAAGCAGTAAGGGGAGACGAGGCACCAGTCCTGCAGGGTGGTGCCTGATGGTTCAAGGATATAAGTGCTGGGCTAAAGGTAGGCTGCTGGCTTTGTGGCTGTCCGTCGATTGATGGTCATTGGATTGGTTATTGGACTGGTATTGACTGCTAGCAGGGGACGCGCGCACCTCTAGCAGGCTCGCCGTGAGGGGAACGGCTCTCTTCACTCACCTCCTCTGCCCACAGCCGTGAGGGAAACGGCACGCCGACCTGCCTTCTCGCCACTCTATCATCCAGGTCCTGCCCTGAACAGAACGGTTAAGGAAGAACTACAAGTCCCAGCAGGCTTTGCTAGGTGCTGTAATGTTTAGAGACTCCGGTGTTGCAGTCTAGTGTTTGCGCACGCAGACGTGCGCTAGCGCGGACGTGGTACGTCACGTCCGCGCGAGGTATAAATAAAGGAGGCGTGGTCACGGAGTTAGTCCGGACCACGCGAAAAGACCAAAGAGTGTCCCGGGTCCTGTTTGCCCGGCGCAGCGTCACCAGCGCTGCGCACTATAATCCACGAGACCCGACAATGGCGACGAGGGCCTAACGTGCCCATGCTGTGCAGGAAGCGGCGGTCTCACCTACGCCGCTGGAGCGAACTCACGCTCCCCGACCTCCACGGGCCCCACACGTGGCTGCCGATGATGAAGCTGTCGGCCCCACGTTAGTGCGCCGGCGCACGCCTGTATCATCGCAAACTGCCCCACAGAGGAGACAACGCTGGCAAGGGTTGCCGGTGAGCACGTGACCCCGAAGCAGAAGGCAGGCAGTGATCAACTAGATCGAGGTAAATGTGCAGTGCTGTCCCAAAAGGCAGAGGCCGACCCTGCGATTCCCGCGCAATTCAGAAGGGCCCGCCCCAAGAACCAGTAGACTGCCTACTCCCAGCAGGAGGTCGCTCCACCATACCTCGGCTGCCCGAGTGGAGATTCAGGCCAAGGAGGAATCTAGGAATTGCGGCCCCCACCCCTGCGCACCTACAAAGCGGCGGCTTGCCATCTCACACCATCATGGCGACCATCCCGCCCATCGAACCATTTGTGGTCGATGGGGCCCCAGCGTCTCTGGCCCCACGATGGAAGGACTGGACGGATGGGCTACAATTTTACTTTGAAGGGGCAGGTACAGCGCGAGAAAGGCGCAGGGCACTCCTTCTACATCTTGAAGGAAAGGACATCCATCGGATCTATAAGACCCTGGTGGAGGCCACCCCTCATACCTATGTCACGCTTCTCAACGCGCTCAACGCACATATTGAGCCGATGGCCAGTAAGGATTACGAGCGGTTCATCTTTAGACAGGCGCGTCAGGAAGCAGAGGAATCCCTTTACGCATTCCATGGCGTTTTGAAGGAATTAGAGAGCACGTGCGGTTTCCGCGACGAGCAAGAAGCAATTCGCGGCCAGATCATTCAAGGATGTTTCTCCTCCAACCTCAGGGTCAAGATGCTCCAGGAGGACGGAAAACCACTGGCGGACATTTTAAAACTAGGCCGGTCGAAAGAACTATCCCAGGCGAGAGCGTCGCATATTGAAGCAGCGCTCCACAGACCGATCAAGACAGAGCAAGTTCACGTGGCCGAGCAAATCAATGTAGTGCGGCCCAAGCAACGCCCCGCTGGGAAAGGAAGACCGCCGGAAAGCTGAAAAGAATGTGGATACTGCAGAGGCGCGCCGCACAGGGCACAGGATTGCCCAGCGCGCGGGAGAAAGTGCGGGTCATGTGGGCGCACGAACCATTTCGCATCGGTATGCAGATCCTCCAAGCAAAAGCCTGATGCCACCCATGCGGTAAGGGAAGACCCTGAGAGTGAAGTCATGGACGACGACGCTAACAGCTATCCGGTGCACTATGTCTTGGCCATAGACCAGCCGCAGAGGAAAAAACTGAGACTTCCGAAGTGGAGATTAATGATACAGCACCAAGAAGTGAAGGCGACGATCGACACAGGGGCCTCAATCGAACTCATGGCGGCAAACGTCTACAACCAACTGCGAGACAAGCCGACAATGAAAGCGCGTCAAAATCAGAGTCTTTGCTTATGGACAAAAGACACCCATACCGCTAATTGGGTGCTTCCAGACAGAGATACAACACCAAGAAAGGAAGACACCATCAACCATCTACATCACCAAAGAAGGTAGCGGGATGCTACTCAGCGGCCAAACAGCTGAGGAACTTCACCTGATATCCTTCACCATGGCGGTGTTGGAAGAAGAACTGGACAAGATCCTCGAAGAATTTGAAGACGCTTTTAAGGGCATTGGATGTCTACGTGGAAAAGAAGTATCTTTATACATTGACCGGTCCATTCAGCCCGTGGCTCTTCGGCATAGACGAATAGCATTCCACCTAAGGAAAAAAGTAGATCAAGAACTAGAAAACCTCGAAAATCAAGGTATAATTGAGAAAGTCAGTGGACCCACCCCATGGGTGTAGCCGATTGTGGTAGCGCGGAAACCCAAAAAGCCAGGACAGGTCCGCATCTGCGTCGACATGCGCCTGCCCAACGCAGCGGTGAAAAGAGAAAGACCCTTAACACCTACCATAGACGACATCCTCGGAGAACTCAATGGAGCAAAATGGTTCTCCAAAATGGACCTGCGGTCAGGATATCATCAATTACCCTTACACCCGGACTCCAGGTACATCACCACTTTCTCCACTCATGTAGGACTCCGGCGCTATCGACGACTTAATTTCGGAATATCAAGTGCCGCTGAAGTCTTCCAAAATACGATTCGAGAGGTCCTGAGCGGGCTCACAGGGGTCCTAAACGTCAGCGATGATCTGCTGATATAAGCTAACACTGTGGAGGAACACCACCAGAGGCTCAGAAGTGTATTATAAAGGATTGTATGTATGTATGTATGCATGTATGGATTAAGGTGTCAGGCCTTACGCTGCATCGAGAAAAGTGTCAATTCCTACAGAACAAAATCACCTTCTTCGGATACACCTTCTCCGACAAAGGAGTGGCCCCTTACCCTGAAAAAGTGAGAGACGTGCAAGCAGCCCCAGCACCAACCAACACATCGGAAGTTCAGAGCTTCCTGGGGATGGTGAATTTCTGCGGGCGGTTCATCCCCGACCTGTCCAATCTCACCAGACCACTACGGGAGCTCACCAAGACCACCACCCCCTGGCAGTGGGGAGACGAGCAAGAGCAAGCATTTCAGAGCACGAAGGCGGCTCTGTCCGCCAACATGACCCTCTCCTAGTTCGACCCGGCCAAGGCAACCAATATAGCTGTAGACGCCAGCCCGTATGGACTTGGAGCCGTACTAACACAGAGCCAAGGTGGTGAAGACTGGGCATCCATAGCCTATGCAAGGCGGTCGCTAACTGAGACCGAACAACGCTATTCCCAGATCGAGAGAGAGGCCATCGCGATCCACTGGGCCTGCAGGCACTTTCATGTGTACGTCTATGGACATCCATTCACTGTCTCCAACGACCATAAGCCTCTACTTCCCCTATTCAGAGGATCAGTATCCAAACCTCCACCCAGAATCGAGAAGTGGATCCTGCAACTTCAAGAGTATGATTAAAAATTGGTGTTCAAGCCCGGCACAGCCAACCCGGCCGACTACCTCTCTAGACATCCGAGAGCAGAAACCACCCAGGAAAAGGAAGATGCCGAAGAAACAGAGGAATATGTGAGAATCATCCTCGAACGGTCAAGACCACTACCCATGAGCATCGACATGATCGTAGAAGCGACCCGCAGTGATGAAGTTCTACAGCTAGTGATAACAGCCATGCAACAAAACGACTGGAGAACGCTCCAATCATCGCTACACCAGAGGACTCCTGTAGCCAAGCGTGCTCTGGAAACCATCCTCAAGGTAAAGGATGAACTGTCCGTGGACATTCAAGGATGCCTCCTCAGAGGACCAAGAATTATCATGCCAACGAATCTAACACAACAAGCAGTCGAACTAGCTCACCGAGGCCACCAGGCAATGGTGAAAACGAAAAGCAGACTCAGAGCAAAAGTGTGGTTTCCGGAAATGGACACTAGAGTCGAGCAGATGGTCAAGGGGTGCCGCTGGTGCCAAGCAGCAGGTCCACCTGAACCACCACCCCCGGTGATCACCGAAGAGAACCCTGAAAAGCCCTGGGAACGAGTCAGCGCCGACTTCAGGCACCTCCCGGATGGCCGCTACATGCTCGTTGTCATCGACGATCTGACCAAGTATCCTGAAGTAGAAATCATAATGTCACTGGCTGCCAAAGAAGTAACTGCGAAATTCGAGAAAATCATTGCCACCCATGGCATTTTCGAACAGGTTAAGACCGACAACGGTCCGCCATTCCAAAGTCAAGAGTTTGCCGACTATCTCCAGGAGTGGGGAATCCAGCACAAGAAAATAACCCCCAGATGGCCTCAAGCCAACGGAGAGGTAGAGAGGTTCATGAGGACCCTCAACAAAATCATCCGGATTGCCCACGCGGAGGAGAGCAATATACACGTTCCTGAGGGAATACCGGCTCACGCCCCATCGCACAACCACAGCGGCCCAGGGGCCATCCGCAATGGGGAGAATAGTCCGAGACACCATTCCCCATCATCACACCTGGACCCCAACCGAAGCAAGCTCCCGGCAAACGCTGCTCAACAGAAAACGCTCAAATGAATACGCCAGCTTTAGACGCCGAGCCAAGGAATCATCCATCTGGGAAAGAGATCGAGTTTATGTGAGAGACCGATATCCAGGAAGCAAGTTCAGGTTCCCGTTCGAACCCAGACCCTGGACAGTCACACGCCGGACAGGTACAATGATAACAGCTCAATGCGACGGAGAGACTGTCACCCGCAATGTGTCCTTTTTCAAGCGGGCCTCCGCCCCATCCGAAGATCAGTCCAGTCAGGAACCAGACAGAACGACGCCAAGCCCGACAACACCCAACACCAGTTCCCCGGCGACTGTGCATGGTAGCGCCGCGGAACGGTCCGTAGTTGGCCCGCCTGAATCTGAGAGGCCCAGCAAGGAGAGTCTTCACCCCTCCGGAGATGGGCTATCACCATCCCCAGCCCGACAAGATACCCCACGGAGGGTACTGTTTCGAGGGGAGGCTGCAGGCTACGGGCTGAGGAGAAACCCAGCCCCCTCTTCACAGCTGGCGGACTTTGCTGTAGGCTGAGACTGTGATACCTGATCATCAGACTGGTAACAGGCCTGCCGGTCATTTTGTTTTGTTTCTTTTCACCTGTCCAGACGAAGCCAAATGATCTATCATAGACTATCTGATGTATTTTCCTTTTTGCTTTAATAAAGGTTGAAAGGAGTGTAATGTTTAGAGACTGCGGTGTTGCAGTCTAGTGTTTGCGCACGCAGACGTGCGCTAGCGCGGACGTGGTACGTCACGTCCACGCGAGGTATAAATAAAGGAGGCGTGGTCACGGAGTTAGTCCGGACCACGCGGAAAGACCAAAGAGTGTCCCGGGTCCCGTTTGTCCGGCGCAGCGTCACCAGCGCTGCGCACTATAATCCACGAGACCCGACAGGTGCCTGTTGAGGGTGTAATCGTACAGCGCCCGTCCGAGACTGGAAGAGGGTGGGCTAGGCCACTCCCCCGTCATCCATCCTTGGAATCGTTGGGCGAAATAATCTGTAACCAAGCAAGGCACAGTGCAACTGTTCCCTTTAACCTACTAAGGCTTTGACTCCTGGAAAAAGACATTGGTATTCTTCAAGGGGAGGTGCTACCAGGGACTTATTTGACTTTTGTGCCTATTTTTAATTGATGGTTTTACGGACATAATTTTTTACAAAGTGTAAATTGAATATCAAAAATGGGGAAAAGAACACTACCTTGTATTAAACCTGATAAACAAGGTACTAATCCTAAAGAAGCAAAAATGTATTTGCTTAATTATCTGACAGGCGCAGTGGGTGCCATAGAAAAGCAGATCTCTTCTGTTGAAGAGATATTATATATAGAAGCGCAGGGGTTAAATTTCAATATCCAAGTAAAAACCTATGAAAAAAGTATCTCTCCAAAAGGGAAAGATGAGATACGCCCCTTAGAAATACAGAGCACTGCGCCGAATATAAACGGTTGTATTCAAGTCACAAACGATGGTATCAATGACGCTTCAGTCAGTGATCAGGATAGCGACACTTTGCCATCATCAAAAAGGCAATGTAACCCAAAGCTGCCTATGACAACTGATGAACCCCAGGTAGAACTCCATCAAGCCCCTGTTAACAAAGGTCTTCTTAAGAATGCCTCGACTAAAATACAGGGGAAAAAAGGAAATTGCCAGAAACAAAAAGGAAAAGATAATTTTCCCCGCCCTAGAACTAAAAGTACTGTACAATCCTCAATCGATAAAAACAAAGTGGAAAATCTGCTCACAGAGCTAACAACTTACATTAAATCACTAAAAAAAATTATGGAAAATCAGATCCCAACCTTACCAACGAATAAGAGCCCACATGGCCTGGGGATTATTAACCACTCAGACACCACAACTAGCTTTCGAACCCAAAATATCCTGAACAAACAGGTTGAACCAGCTAGTAAACCAGGATGTAGGGATGGGTCTCAAAAGAATTCTATCACAGAAATACAAGATAGCGATGTAAGAAATGCAGCCAAAACATGCAATTTAGGGATGAGTACAACAGTGAAACAACAGGGAGGTAGGCTTGCACACAATATACAATTTACACCAACCACAGCCACTTCTAAACCCTATGACTACCCAAGCGTGGTATATAACCTTTGACCTCCCACTTGCAGCAGCTCCCCTTACAGTGGTCCTGGCAACTGTTCCAGTCCTAAATCCAGGAGAACCTGAAACATGGACCTCATTGAAAAATAAGGTCATACATTTCCTGGGAAATAGTGTAGGTTTTTCCACAGAATTGTTTAGGGCTTTTAAAATGGTAAGGTGTGTTCCCTGGGTGGGTAACAGTAAGAAATCTTTTAGTGATTGTGTTGCCTTATCCCTTGGTTCACCATCTTTGGCTAGGGAAGTACTGACTAGGGCAGAGGAAATGACTATCACCGAAACTGGTATAAATGTTCTCCATTTAGGCTTCTTTTACCTTCCAAACCGATTTAACACGCAGCAGGAAATACACTGTAGACCACAACCATCTACCTAATGAATTATAATCTGGAGATACAAAATCGATTTGAAACCTTCCAATCATTAGATGAGAATAACTGACTAATAGTTAAGAGAGGACAGAAGGTCGATACTGGGGAGAACAACAATTTTAAAAAACACAAAGTGACTAGGTACAACACAACCACTACCCTGAATTCCAAAATGACTGAGTATTCAGATATAAGGGGAGGCAAGGCCGGGACGGGGATCAGCACCTCTGACCTATCAGAGTAAAGTCTGCTTAGTGCCCCAACCCGTGAAGAGCGCACAGGTCTGGAATTAGACTATCAGCTTGAAACTGATATAGAAGCAATAAGCATGATTGAACCAACTAATCAGTATACCATTGGAACGTGGCTGGCCTTCAGAGTAAAGAACATAATTTAGCCTGGCATGACTTCATTGAAAGCTTTGATACCCTGTGCCGCCAGGAAATGTGGATGATAGAGGAATTACAGATTGAAGGATACAAGACATATCATACGTCGGCAACCCATTTAAACCACAGTAGACATAAGGGGGGCTCTGCATATACATTTCAAATCTAGTGGAGATGAAAAAATATCATTGATAACATTTACAAATTATTACCAGATAGTGCAGATTCACCTGGTTGCAAATTGTATCTTAACAGTGGTAAACTTTTATAACAACATAACGAAGGGCCACCTGGGGTACAACTTAAGGCAGCTTTGTGATGACATTGTCAACCTGAGAATCCCTAATGATGAAGATATGATTACCATCTGGGGGGGAGATTTTAATGCTAATTTATACTCTTAACCCAGACTAGGCGCCTGTGGCCTAATGACCACAGAGGTTGACCTATTAGTCCACTTTGAACACACAGAGCAGGGTGAAAAGTTTAATGACCTTTTAATTTCCCACGACTTTGGTTTTGTAGATAGATTATGTTCTCATTGCGTTGATTTTGATTACACTTTCATAGGCAGGGGTTGTCAATCCATAATTCATTTTATCATTGTCCCAAATTGTTATGCACATTGGGTAGCACATTTTAAAACTCATTTAAACGTTATGAGTGATCACCTGCCTTAAATATTGATTTAATATTACCAGATATGTCAGCCCAGCAAATGAATAATAAACTGTTCGGACACAGGGTCTTTGCCTCTCTAGCCAAAATGGATTCAAATTGCGATGAAAGAGCTGTAATACGGCTAAATTGAACAAGCAAATCATTACAAAGAACTATGATTCAATCCTAGCTTGCTTGGAGGAAGACTCTTCCAATGAAACTGATGGAGCAAGGATTTGCACGTGAAGCGCCTTGCCCCGTGCAAGAACCTCGCCAAATGTATAACATTACTAAAATTCATTATTGTCGTTTATTACACGTTTTTCCAAACACGCGGGTGTCCCCGGATGCTTGCCTGTATGTCTTTTCCATATTAACGAAGCTTGCGCTAAGGAAAATGGCTGCTTCGCTGAAATTCAGTCTGCGCATGCGTCGGTCATACCCATGTGATGTGACGCACTCGCATTCTGGAGGGAGTTCTGTGCACATGCGCATTGTTGCTAATATGGCCGCTTGACTCTCACCACGCTCTCTGCTATTGCTGCTGCTTCAGCCTATCTATCTTTTCGCACTAAAATCTTAATGCTATAGTCATTATAAAGTAAGGGTGGGATAAGATTTTTCATGGTATACAGTGTGATCATTCTGGATGTGATATTAATTTGTTTTCGCTTATTTTTCATGTACCGCGTCTTTTGGGGCTGGGAGCTCTTAAGCTACGCCATCTTTGACTCTCTTCTGGGGTTTGCCATGTGACCTGGGAGAAACTCGACTGCGCAGAAGCTAAACCAAGCCAGCTGGCTCCTGAAGCAAAATGCGCCTGGGAATCCAGCACCCAGTGTGGACAATCACCTTGAATTTAACAAACTTGTTGCAACTGTCTTATGCGCTCATACTTTCTGTTGTACTCTATGGATGGGAACGTGAACCCGGGGGGCGGGTATGAAAACCTGAATATTGAATCTGGGAAAGCTGAATTTTAGGAGGTGGTAATGATCGCACCACCTCTCCTGACCAATCAAAATATGGGAAACTGTCACTTGCAACATTAGTGGGTGGTCTGAGGGACCCCAGAACTGTATAATTGCCCTAGTTTAGCTTATGGAAATTGTCCGACTTGTCCGAGTAGCAGACCTGTCACTGACCCTACGATCTCAATAGGTGCTCAATCTGAAAGTGCTGCGGAGCACTTTGTCCATACTTTCCACAAACTTCTAAGGGGTGGAAATTCCTAAGTGCTGGCGAAGCACTTTGCTGGGAGATTCGAGAATCCAATCGGGGTTTCTGGCGGATTACTTGCAGAAAGGGGTAACGCAGGCGTTGCTGTCCGAAGCTGTGGGTGTTGGTCGTTCCCTGGGAGGCCCAGTCCTTTGACCCGAACCTGAGGGGTATCCTGTCCTGATCTGTCCGTGGGTTGTACCTGTTCGCATTCTGGTGTTCCTTTTCCGAGGGTCCTTGTCCCCGTCTTCCCATCTGACCCGTGGCCAGGGTTAGACTTCAAATCTGAATTAGGTAAATATCGTTTGTGGGTTTGCGTACTTTCTGTAGCCTGTTTTTTTCTCTCTCTTCTCTCTTTCGTATGATCTATTAAAGCACTTTACTTGTGATATTGCTCTATTGCCGTTGCTGATTTAGTTTGGTTCCTTCTCTCTCCCCCCTTCCTTTAGGAGCTCATTGATTTTATCATAAATAATAGTATGTTCCCGTTTTTCCCTTTCCTTTAGTTGATTGCAGTGAACTTAGAAAGAATAGTTTAAGGATTAAGTACATGTTTAGGTCCCAACCTTATACCTCGTGTCCTAGTATAACGTTGCAGTGATTAGTTCTGTTCCAAATCCTACCTCTAGTTTTTCCCATATATCTTAATGGTCGTGATTTTCTTTGTGCAAAGTTACCTTTTGATGTTGATATTAATGTTTGACATAGTGGTCTGCATATCGCTTATTGTCTTGGCATCTTCTTTTTGAATTTTCATATAAAGTGTCAAAACTTCATCAGGTGTCTGTGGTCATTTTACAGAAAGTGGATAAAATATATGGATGTAAAGAAATGTTTTAAGGTCCTGTCTACTATTTTCCCTTTTAGCTCTAGGTCCATCGAAAGTTTGTGCCTGTGGTAAGTCAGGTGCATGGTAAGCAGAGGAAATTCTGAACCATTGATTACTCATAGTAGCGTGCCAGGATCTCACCCGGTTCACGAGAATCACTGATTGAAACTAAATGCACGCCGGGGCCCAGTGCGTGTAAGAAATTGGTGACCCGGGTGAACTGCGCGCTCTATCAGTAATTTTCTGGCAGCCAGAGGATGGTTTGGACTCGTTAGATTAGGTAGACAGGGAACAAACCGTGAAAAATAATGTGCTGCTGACTTTTACTATATTGTTTGAAATTTTTTTGAAATGTTTTAAAAAATTTTATATAATAAATGTATATGATTTTTACATTGCTGTTATAAATGTTGAATTAACCCAGAATTGTTTGTGAATGTTCAGTGTAGTCCGAATCCCCGGGGAAGTATTTTAGCTAACGGTGAGCAGAATCCGGTTAGCTGTTGAAGTCACTAGGGTCTGAAACATTAGTGCAGGGTTAAATGAATAACTGGAAGCACTAATTAGGATCTTTGTTATATCTGAATAATTGATAGCTACGAGTCCGGTATAAAACTTTCATTGCGATATCACCTAGTAAGGGTCGCATACGGAAGGAGTAGTAGGGTCTCCGAGGCTTGTCTGGTAAGTAAAATAGTTCACTGGTGAAATCCCGGCTCAGTACATATCCCTGACGACAGTGGATGAGTCGGAAGAATAACGGGTTCTATATTACTCGAGTGTGAGGATAGGCAAAGAAGTCTACCCGGAGTGAATGAGAAGTAGACAGAAGTGGTTTACTTGCAGTGAGAGGAAGTCTTTCTATCTTTTTAGAACACTCAGACATAGTGGCAGACGTTGTGTGTTGGTAACTAAGTTTTTCAATCGCACTTTAGGAAAAGTTAAAAGTTTCCGTTACCTTGTAAAGGAGGGAGTCAGTCGGAGAGCTGCTCTGACGTCACTCCGTGCCGCGCTGGTATTGGTCAAGACAGCGGGCGTGTAGTGAAGCTGAATTTGTGAAGGAGGGGTGAGTGCCGCAGAGTGAGACTCTGTCTCGCGAAAAGGCCGCGCACCCATTGGCTAAGAGTTTTGTATTCTCTGACCTGATTGGGTAGTGAGAAATAGAAGTCGCGCTAGCATTGGAAGCACAAAGGTAAACAAAATTAATCAAGCCGAGTTCGAAGAGAGTCCCGAAGATTATATGTGGTATCCAGATTTTATACCAAATCCAAAGTACCTAGGATTTTATAAGGATCAGCTTATGCGAGGTAGACCACACATGATGTACGGAATAAAGAGGAAATTGTCTTTTTCTGACAAAATAAAGAATTTTTTCAAAGCCGACAAGCCCATTAGAACGAGGGAGGGTGTGCTCATTCCCCCACCAAATACCCCTGCTTCTTTCATGATGTTTGATAAAGGGTATCACACTTGTGTTTGGTTAGAAAATTGGGCAAATTATACAGTAGATGACGGAGTTCTAGCATTCCCTGTTGAAGGTACTTTTAATGGTCGGATCCTGTTTAACCTAAGGACCCGCATGAATGAATTGCACCCTAGACCTAGGTTGACCCAGTACGAAGCTCTGGAGGAATGGGAGATTGAGGCTGCAGAGCGAGATAAACCCAGGATGGATAAGGGAGTGAGTAAATGGTATCCTAAGCTTCCAACGCCAACTAAAGAGCAGAAAATGAAACAGTGGAGGCAGTCTATGATAACTGAAGGGCTGTTCCCGATGATGGGGGTGGTTGAGGAAAGGAAAGGAAAATGCAAAGAAAAGACCCATCACCTAGCTCCTATGGGGGACTTGGATGATGACCACTTGGAAGATTTACTAATGAAAAATCCACCTCCCTATGATGCAGACTCAGAACCTGTGCCCTCTCGAAATCCCTTTGCAAAGTATCCCAGATGTAGGAGGGATAGTGATAGAGATGGAACCGGGACAGACAGTAAAACCAGTGAAAGGGACGGGTTTTGCAGACCCAAACCCACAGTTCCGAATTATCAGCCGTTCGGAGAAGATCCTCCGCGACTGGTCACTCCGACCGCTCCGAATATTTATCCGTCCCTAGTACCCCAGGTATTGCATGACAAATCTACTGGAAAGGTATTGGGAGAAAAAGAGAGAGAGGTCCTGACTAAACAGCGAGATGAATTAATTCGAACCATTACCCAAATGCAGCCCCATCCTGATTCCTTGACTATTCCAGTAACCATTGGTCCAGCTATTCCTCTGTATAAAAATGACATGACCGGTCCCCAGCCTCCTGTTTTCCCCTCGACGCTGCCTACTTCTAGCATTTTGACTTCGAAAAAGGAGATATTCATAGATGAAGATCAAGAGAGTGAGTGTGAATCGGGGAGTTTGATGGATCTGCCCATAAGGGAATCAAGGGCCAGTATAATAGGGACTAGAAGTCAACCCAGACCAAAGGAGGTGGGAATTGAAGGTGCAACGGGAATTAGGAGTGCTACTTTAGTTTCCCCTGAAGAACTAGATAGATGGACAAAGGAGCTAGAGAAAGAGGCCACTCCCCAACCTAAAGCATTGGAAATATATAAATTGAGAATAGAAATAGAAGAAATGATGGCTGGAAACGTAGGAGTTGAGCGCCTAAGCTCGTATAACGAAGAAGAGTTGCTGTTTATCAGTAAATATCTGACCCGGAACGCTAGGTCGCTCCATGAAAAGATAATGGATACAGCAGAAGAAATGGGAATAGATGTTAGTCGCTCCAAAATCCTTCAGAAACCTTACAGAGTGGACTTTTCAGACAAAGATTTAGAAAGCCTGAATGTAATGGGAAAACAGATCCAAGTAAAAGAATTGTTGAAACTCCTGCAGAAGTGGGGCGAGGTGGGGAAGTGGAGAACCCGGTGGGCAAAGAAAAAGGAAAGCAGCAGGGCTGGGTCAGTGACTTCGGAACTCTTATTAAAGGAAGTAACACCAGCCGAAAAATTGTGCCCCATGAGGGAGGTCCCGGGAGGAAAATATGTCCATGTCCCTTGGTCCCGACAGGATATTGTGTCATTTACAAATGACTTCCCGAAATTACGGGAGAAGCCTGTTGATTGGTACAGGCAGGTAGAGCGCTTCATAAAAGTTCAGAAATGTCTGCTGAAAGACTTGGATGGGTTTTTCGACATTGTGGTCCCTGTAGATCTGTGGACCGACTGTAAAATTGAAATTGATTGGCCCAGTGAGGAATTTCCCAGAGATGAGAAAACAGGTGCGCCTGCACCTGAAGTAATGAGGAAGTATGATCAAGTCATACAATATCTCAAGAAAAAGGTTCCCGCAAAGGAAACAGACTGGACCCGAATAGATAGAACCACCCAAGAACGTGATGAAACTGTTCACTCCTACTATGAAAGGTTACTGCAAGTGTTTAAAACATACAGCGGTATCGACAATGTGGACCTGAAAGACATGACACATTTCAGTTACAGGTTTGTGCTAGGATTAAGGCCTGAAATTTCCCAATGGATTAGGGACAATAAAATCAGTTGGCAGGGAGAACCAATAGATGCTGTCCTGAAATATGCAAAATATTGTGAAGATGAAATCGAAAACAAAAGGAAGGCCCTCAAAGAGAAAGTTATGTGGGCACAGGTGAAATTAGCCGAACAGCAAGAAAAGCAGTTAAGTAGATTAACTTCTGAAAATAATGCTCAGAATGCCACTGCTGGGGGAGGAGGGAAGCCCCGCACTAAAATGAGTAGAGAAGAAGCCATGAAGAAATTCCCGTGCCATGGGTGCGGCCAGATAGGGCATTGGAGAGACGAGTGTCCACACCTGCAGGCCGGTAATGCCCCTGTAAATGGTTTAAATCCACAGGTGC